>NC_090319.1:202660249-203860249 GCF_040869045.1 Eurosta solidaginis
AGAGAAGAGAAGAGAAGAGAAGAGAAGAGAAGAAGCTGCAAAACGACTAGAAGAAGAGGCTGCAAAACGACTAAAGCTTGGTCATGAAGATGGAGACAGAATTTTGCCACAGCTGCCATTCACGTCGAAATTATTTGGTGAAACATAAAATGATAAATTTAGAGGCAGACATATTAGATGATGAATATTTATTTGATGATAAAATGTAAGTCTTAATAGAATCGTACATTTATTCAATCCATTTACTATACCATGTTACAGAGTCTGTAATACAGACTATACCATGTTTCGAGAATGTGAGGAGAGGGAACACAAAAAGCCGTTGCTAGAAAATGCGAAAAACAAACATGAAAAACCCGTGAATTGGAAAGTGTTTAAAAATTCACTAGCACAGCACTGTGTCAATAAACAGAGGACACACGAATTTAAGTTCAATGGTTTTATTTAAAATGTAAAACTTTTAAAGTACAAACCCACGCCATGTAAAATACTAATTCATTTAAATATTTAAAACTAAAACGAAATATTTGCGCGACGGCGGGCAGGCGAAAGAAATAAAAAACGATGCGATCGTTGCGTAGCGAACGGGCTGGTAGTCACTGCGTTTGCGTGGGTAGTTAACAATAAACTAAAAAATTTAGAGTGAGCGCGGTGGTGGTTGGCAAGCCACAGCTGAGCTGCACTGCCTGCGCTTGGCCGCACTGGCCAGGTGTTGCCAGACGGAGGGACGGACTTAATCCGAAAATCGGATCATGTCTTCAACATTCCCCCCCGCCCGACGCGTGGCTGGGTTGAGGACAGCCTCGATCTTGTCTAGGGCCGCCCGTGCCTCTTTCACTAATTTCCTTAGTTTTTCGTCGCGCTGTCGAGTCGACCGGCTTTGGATTGCCCTTGGGTGATGTTGGGCTGGTGCGCGCCTTTGTCCGCTGTCCGTGCGACGTGTATTGGTGCCCTGTTGTCGAGCTCGGTGTAGAAGAGTGTGGTTGCCGGGTGAGCATTTGCGGCAGCTGGACGGGGAGTCACATGCCCCGGTGCTGTGGGACACTGCCACACAGTTTATGCAGTACCGGTGGTTCCTCGCGCACTCGTAGCGCTCCTCAGGCTTCATTGCGAGGAACGCCCGGCACTGCCTTAGCGCGTGTCGCTGCCCACATAGCCGGCATTTCTGGGTCTCCGTAGATCTGCGGGTCCTGTAAAGACAAGAAAAGAAAAAATACGTATTTCTCAAAAAATGGGTTAGAAAAATACGTTGGGGAGGGTAGCTTATATGTAGATTGCTAGGGGCATGAAGCAGAGGGTACCAGGGGTAGGGTTAGCACTGCTAGGCAGTTGGTAGCACGCACAGTTTGGCAATATTTCGGGTTATTATTCCGTTTTGGGTTTTGAGTCCAACAACTCGAACATGGTTATCCGATCCAGGGTGTAAAGTGATTATCCGTCCCAAACGCCATTCGTTCGGGGGTAGTAAATCATCCTTTACCACGACTAAATCTCCAACTTGAATATTTCGTTGAGGGCATTGCCATTTGTACCGCTTATGCAGCTCCTTGAGGTACTCGTTCTTCCATCGTGTGCTGAACTGGTGGTGAAGCGTTTTTAGTTTCTGCCATTTGTTGACCAGAGTGAGATGCTCTGCAGTTGGCTCCGGTAACGACAAGAGCGGCGCTCCACGTAGGAAATGCCCTGGGGTTAGGACTAGGGGATCCATTGGATCTTCGGACATAGGGGAGAGCGGTCGGGAGTTGAGGACCGCCTCTATGCGTACTAAGAGGGTAGTAAACTCTTCGAAGGAGAACTTCTGGTTTCCTGCTACTTTCGTAAAGTGTATCTTGAAGCTTTTCACGGCCGCTTCCCATAGACCACCCATGCGGGGAGCGTATTGTGGGATGAACTTCCATGAGAATCCGTGAGACGCATACTTTTCGGCGACGTCTATAGCGGCTTCCTTGAGGAATGTGGTGAACTCTCTTTGTAATCCGCGTTGTGCGCCGACGAACGTTTTTCCGTTGTCGGAATATATCTGCTGGGGTAGGCAACGGCTGCCAGTGAATCGGGCAAAGGCTGCGTTGAAGGCATTCGTGGTGAGATCAGAGCACACTTCTAAATGAAAAGCCTTTGTGGAAAAACAGACAAACACACAAACGTAAGCTTTCACATGCGAAGCTCGGCGGAGGGGAGAAGTTTTTACCATAAATGGTTCAGCAAAGTCGACTCCTGTTATATGAAAGGGTGGCAGAGCTGCCATTATCTGCGTTTTCATCTGCTGTTTGTAGATGGTGCAGGTTTTGCAGTGGAAGATGTGCTTTTTGACCTTTTGCTTCAAACGTGGAATGCGGTACTGTTGCTGTACCATTCGGATCATCAGCTGTTTGTCGGCGTGCAGCAGGTTCGAATGGAGGAAGTCCAACAGAAGAGAACAAAATCGAGAGTTTTCGGGTATGATAATTGGGTGCCGCTCATTAAAGCTATAGGTGGCATATGCTAATCTTACAGAAATTCGCATGATTCCTGAGTCATCTAGCATGAGGTTTAATGTCAGAAGGGTGTTCTTTTTGGGTAAGGGTCCTGACGTTTGAAGCAGCTCTATCGTGTCTCCGTAATGATTCCGTTGAGTTTGAATGATGATTTTGATTTTGGCATCATTCACTTCGGCGTTGGTGAGGTTGAGCATGGCTGACATTTTCAGTTTCCTTGCTTTCTTGATAAACCGCAACATATAGGCCACGACTCTAAGCGCTCGAGAAAACGACGAAAAACGCTAGAGTATATCTATATTTTCTTCCTGCAGGGTGTGGAATACTTCCACATGTCGTTGTTCGGGTGGATTTGGGTGGTGAGATGTATCCTTTGGCCACGACGTTGATAGATTGATTAGCTAATTAGGTCCTTCCCACCATAGCGGACATTGGACTAAATCTTGAGGCTTTCAACCTCGAGTGCCCAAATCCGCTGGGTTATCCTTACTGGAAACGTGCCTCCAAGTGGCGTTGTCGACGTTCTTAAGAATTTCGGATGTCCTGTTGGCGACATACGTTTTCCCGGTATGGGGTAGTTTTTCTAGCCATGCCAGTACGATGGCAGAATCGCACCAGAGAATGAGTTCGTGTGGGGGTAGATTGAGCTCACTTCGCAGCTGTTTCACTAACTTGGAGAGTAAAAGTGCTCCACAGAGTTCCAACCGTGAAAGACTCACGGTTTGGAGGGGTGCCACTTTGCTTTTAGCAGCTAGCAAATGGGATGAAAAACTATTTTCATGGGTTTGTACTCGTAAATATATACAGGCACAAAATGCTTTTTCTGAAGCATCTGAGAATCCATGCAGCTGGATTAGTTTATCGGGGGAATACTGTACCCACCTAGGGATTTTAATGTCTTCACGTCTTCGTCCAAATCCGTTCCTTCCATCCAGAGTTGTTGCAGCAACATTTTTTCAAGAATCATAATTGGCGAAAGCCATCCTGCGTGGTCAAACAGTTTTGCAACTGCTGATAAAATCTGCCTTTTTGTAGTCGTGTTTTCTGCTGATGGTGGATCATACGTGTAGGTGAAGGTATCCGATAGCGCGTTCCACAGAATTCCAAGGGTTTTTGTGGAACTCGAATCATGGAACTTAAGGAAGTCGACGTCTAGCAAATCAGGGTCGGGAACGGGTTTTAAAATTTCAGGGTGATTTGCCGACATCTTCCTCAAAGGGAACCCTGCCGATTTTAAGGCTTCTATAACTTGAGTCATAGAGTTCAAAGTGGACTGTATATTATGACCGCCGGACAAAATATCGTCAACATAAATTTCATTCAATAAAATATTTCTAGCGAGCGGATATTCGTCTTGACAGTCGTGGGCGAGTTGATGTGGGGTTCGAATCGCCAAATATGGCGCGCAATTTACACCAAAGGTAACTGTTTTTAGTCGAAAATCTTGTATCGGCAGAGTTGGTTGTTTTAGAAAAACAATTCGATGAAAATCTGTATCTTCTTCATGGATAAGTATATGGCGATACATTTTCTCAATATCGCCGTTAAAAACAAACTTATAAAGTCGCCATTTAAGATGACGAGCATTAAGTTATTTTGTAGAATGGGGCCTGTATGAAGCACGTCCTTCAACGAGTTGCAGGAATGCGACATTTTTGATGCGTTGAAGACGACTCGCACTTTTGTGGTTTTGCTGTCGGGTTTTATGACAGCATGATGGGGTAGATAAAACGATAGATATTTACTATCTCATGTGATCCATGGTTAAATATTCATTAAGGACTTCAAAATATTTGTCTCTTAATTCGGGTTTTCTTTCGAGCGCGCGTTCGATGCTGATGTACTGCTGTTGTGCTGCGGGTCGTGAATGACCGAGTGCCAGATTTGCTGGAAATTCCGATTTGAATGGCAGTTTAACTTTGTAGCGTCCATCTTCTTCGCGAACTGAGGTTTTCCTGAAGAGTGCTTCACAGTATTCGTCCTCAGCTGATCGTTGTTGGGTTTGGTGAACTTCTTCCTGTTCCCAAAATTGTCTCAAAAGTTGATTGATGGGGTCATCGGTGCATTCCGCGACATGAGTGCTGAAGGTTGATACCTTTTCAGCTACAGGGCCGCTTAATATCCATCCGAATATTGTGTTTTGGGCAAGTAATGTTCCACTCACATTTCGTAGGAGCCCTTCGGTGAGGATTTGCGGGGTGATATCGCTGCCGGTTACCACATCGATTTTCGATGGTATCGAATACTGTGGATCGGCTAACGGTAAATGGAACAGTTCTTCGAGATCGATGCTTGAAACTCTGACTGTGGGCAAGAACTTCGTTAGTTTTGGCAAAATTATTGCTTGTGGGTCATTTGGGTTAAGTCTGCTGAACAGAATGTTATCTGGCAGAATTTATTGGCGTTTTTCACAACCATTCCACCCATTCCAGATATCTGGTGGAGAGACTCTTTTGTGGGTAGACCAAGAACCTTTTGTATACGGGATGATACAAAAGTTTTTTGTGAACCTTGGTCTATTAGGGCACAAATTTTATGAAATTCGCCAGCAAAGTATACTGATACTATTGCTGTGGGTAGTAGGGTGGTTCCATTATTACTCGAGAAGAGTGAAGAAACCGGGTTTTTGTCTTGAGGCTGTTGGGAGGAGGTGGCTCTTGCGGCGGCTTTCGATGTTGAGGCTCGCTCGTCGCCCGTTCTCCTAGGGGTGCCGTCTTGGGCATTTTGAGCTCTGGGGTTTGGGCTGCAAATGCAGTAGCGAATGATGACGCTTTTGGCAATAAACGCACGTGAAACTACTTTTACATTCGTTCTTGGGGTGTGACGTAGACAAACAGTTTTCGCAATAACTATTTTCTCTCAAAAATTTGATTCGGTCTGATACCGGTAAATTTCTAAACCTAACGCAAGATTTGACTGCGTGGTATTGGTTGCACAATCTACACGAAGCCGTTTTATTGAACTCGGTGTGATATGCATGGGTTTTATTATTATTAGGTTGGGTCGAGTTTTGATTCACCATTCGTGGTGTAAAACTCGAAAATTGGGGCTTCGCCTTGCCTGGTCTGTAGGTACTTAGTCTTTCTGCTACCTCGTATCTACTGGTGAGGAATTTATTCATGTCCTCCCAAAGGGGCAGCTCCTTCCGGGAGCTGAGGGATTGTTCCCATAGTGAAAGGCTTTCACTTGGCAGCTTTGATGAGCATATATAAACGAGGATCGGGTCCCAGTCCCTTTTCGGGATTCCTTGGGTGTTTAAAGTTGACATGCAATTGTTGATTGTTGTCTGCATCTTCTGGATTTGTTCTCCGTTTTCTGTGAATATTGTGGGCAGGTTGAACAGCGTCTTTAGTTAATTGTCGACGAGTATCCTTTTATTTTCGTACCTCGATCTAAGTGCTTCCCAGGCAAGCTCGAAATTATCATCGCTCAGTGGGTATTGTTTTACAATAAGTCTTGCTTGCCCTTTAGTTTTCAGGCGTAGGTGGTATAATTTTTGAGCGGGTGATAATTTAGGGTGGTTTTTATAGACTGCCGTGAACATATCTCTAAAGGGTGGTCAGTCTTCGTATCCATCATGAAATACTTCGGTGTCGCATGGTGGTACTTTTAAATAAAAACCGTTTGCGTTTGAATTGTTCATTGGGTGGGCGGGTATTTGTTGTTGGTTGGTGCTAGCAGTATTAAAAAGCTGTAAGGCTTCTAAAATTTCTGATTTGCATTTTTGGTACGTTTCCATGAATTAGCAAATTTTTGCTCAACCGAGCCGTATAATTATCAGAGAAACTTACATCTCGATGGGACTCTAGCACCTTTGCCCATACTTTATCTAGGTCTTCTAATTTGACCTTAAGCATACACTCTGATAAATCGGTAGCTTGGGAGGGTGACCATCTTGAGCAGTAAAACTCTACTTGGTTACCGTCATATATGAATTTCTGCAGGCATTTATCTGCAGTGGTCAATTTTTGGTTTTCGTCCGACGATTTCGGCATTATAAATTAGTTTGGTTTATTAAGAAAGGGGAGCTTTTATTAAGCTGTGAAAATCGAAAAAAAATGTTGTCAAAAGGGCAAAAAAAAATTTTTTTTTGAAACCAGCCTAATGTACGCTTGGTTTTTAATACGGGCTTGTCTCAGCGCTTCTGAGCACAAGTAATGTGAGTATATAATAATATAAATATTATAATATTTGTGTTCACTGGGTTTTTTATTTTTTATTTTTTGAGACCGGCCTAATGTGTACCGGCTTTTTGGTTCGTTATATGTACTTGTCTCAGCGCTTCTGAGCACAAGTAATATGGGTATATAGTACGTATGTATGTATATATGGGTAAAATATATTTGCCGGTAAACTGTACCTTTTTTTGCCGTGCCAATGCACTTGATTTATTGACAAAGTAAATGTATGCAAATATGTGATCGATGATCTTTTTGTTGCTTCCTTCTATTATGTAGTTACATATGGTCATGCAATTACTTTGTTGAGGGTAGGTTTTTGGGTTATGCAAAAAGATATACAAGTGCGTGTGGGTATTATGGGTGCATATAATTGTAGGTTTGTATGCAAAATTAATCTTGAGTGCACCGGTAAAATAAACTTTAGGAAAAGTGACAAAAATTTGGCAAAGTTTGTTGCTATGGGTTTTTTGTAAAATGTATTTTATGTAATATATGTATATAAGGGTAAATTGGGCAGCGGTGAATTTCACGCTGGAAAAATATGTAGCTCGGGTGATATAACCGAACTAAGTGGGTATATACATATATTACATATATACGTATATATTTTTATAATTAAGTCGATATTTAGCGCAACGAACTTTTTGGGTATATAGAACCGGGCAATGGATTTTCCGTTGGTACGGGAATGCAAATTTATTTGTTGAAAATTTATATGGTTTTTTTGAAGGAACTGTACTTTTTGGTACTAGTGGGTAGAAAAATTTAGTTTTTTGCCGTTTAGGCTATATGATGTGGGTTATATACCCAGGGTCCGGATCTTTAGATCGGAGGGTATATAAATTAGGGAATTTTTGATTTCGGGTCCGTACTTTAGACGGAGGGAATATATATGGGGAATATATTTCGGTAACAAAAGTACTTACTCTGACATTTTCTTTGCTTTTATTTGTGTTACTGGTGCCTTTGTTGTATTGCTCCTCGTCGTATTGTGTTGTTTCTCCTTGATAAGTGGTGTGTAGTTAGTGTAAATGTTGTTTTCTGTTGTAGCGTTGATGCGTTTAAAAAAATTTTCAAACAAACTTTTTTTTCAAACTAATTTTTATTTTTTACAAATTTCTATATATGTATATATATATTTTTTTTTTTTGTTTTACAAATTTCAAATATTTCAATTTTTTTCTTTTAAATTGTTGTTTTTGTTTAAAAATTTAATAACAATCTTCTTTCCGCTTTTTATCTTTTTTCCAAAAATTTTCACTTTTTATCTTTTTTTTCGATTTTATTTTCTATCTTCCTTCAATTTGTTCTTATTAAATTTTTTGTTTATTTCTTAATTTTTTTCTTAAATTCTTTCTTGTTCTCAAAATTTTTGTTTCCACAAAACTTTTTCTTTTTCAAAACCCAAAGGGGTTTTTGTATATATTTATATTTTAATAAAAAATTTTATTTTTTTATTTATGCACTTTCGTTTTGCCACATATTAATACAACTTTTTCTTTTGTACAAACTTAATTATGTTTGATGTTTTTTTTTTTTGCAAATAAAACTTTGTATTGTATTTGTATGTATTTTGAGATTTTTTGTAACACTTTTGTTTTTCAATGTAAATTTTATTTTATTTATTTTTGTAAAATACGAAACAAAAAAAATTTTTTTTTCCACCACCCTAAAGTGTTTTCAGGTACACCTATATGTATGTATTTTTTTTCAACTTATTTTAAATAAATTTGTTTAGTACTTTTTTAGTTTTTTATGTCCGTGCCGAACCGTATGTAAATTGTTTTTTATAAATTTTTTTTAATTTTTATTTTTGGTCGCTGGTGTTTTTTGGCCGCGAAGGACCATGTTTAAAAATTCACTAGCACAGCACTGTGTCAATAAACAGAGGACACACGAGTTTAAGTTCAATGGTTTTATTTAAAATGTAAAGCTTTTAAATTACAAACCCACGCTTATAAAATACTAATTCATTTAAATATTTAAAATTAAAACGAAATATTTGCGCGACGGCGGGCAGGCGAAAGAAAAAAAAAACGATGCGATCGTTGCGTAGCGAACGGGCTGGTAGTCACTGCGTTTGCGTGGGTAGTTAATGATAAACTAAAAAATTGAGAGTGAGCGCGGTGGTGGTTGGCAAGCCACAGCTGAGCTGCACTGCCTGCGCTTGGCCGCACTGGCCGGGTGTTGCCAGACGGAGGGGCGGACTTAATCCGAAAATCGGATCATGTCTTCAACAGAAAGTATAACGCGTTATTACATGCCGCAGGATTTGAAAAAATGTATGTAATTTTCTCAAATTTAAGTTTTCCAAACATTTAATGATTTTCTTATATCCAAAGAGGACTATTTTGTGGTTGATGAATTAGAAAAAGAACAGAACTCTGAACATACAAAATGGGAAGTTGAGCAGTTGGCGTCTGCGCGTTTCCAATCTGGTTTCAAATATGTCAAAAGAAAATATGAGTATGAACTGCGAAAAAGGCGAAACAGCTGAGGAAGGAGGAATGACAAAAGCAGAAACTCAAATTTCTTCACCGGTTTATGCATTTGCAGAGGATCCAATAGCTGCAGTAAATGAGCATCAGGTAAAAATTAGACTACTATTATCTCATCTTTTCAGAATTTAATAGCTGTAGTAGTTGTAGCTGGATATATAAAGGATAAAAAAATCTCTTTTACACTAGTAGATATGCTCAGAAGGACGCATGGTTAACCAAAAAGAAATAATGAAAAGGAAAATAATAACACCTGGACGACTATGACACATACTGGAAAAGCAACATATAAATTGGCAAAATTCTTTAAAAATACAACATTAACACATCGTTCAAAACATGGAACAATCTAGGGCGGAAAGTAAGAAATAACACTAACTCGGAGGATCCGTTTAGCAGTCACGTCGTATACAAGCTTACCTGCGCATGCCAAAAAGTTACATAGGACAAACAGGACGGCAAATAAGAACGAGGTTCAGAAAGCACATTAGAGATTACAACAAAAAAAAACACGAAATCCAAACATTATACCAGAGTCTAACTTCGCGAATCATGTGGTTGAAAATGAATGTTCCCCAGCAAATATCAATAAAACTGTTAGGGTTCCTAACATACCAGCAAAATTCAGACGTCTCAACGTACTCGGAAACATGGAAATCTACAAACAGAAAACATTCGACGGTACACTAATAAACGAACAGATAAACACAATTTCTGACACAATGTTCGAGCTTTTAAAATTTGTTTATAAGATAAAAAGTAATCACACAGGTACATCAGACGAACACATAACAACAAATAAACACAAAAAAAATTAACGCACCAAAACAACAAACCCACAACGAAGGCCAAACCACTAAAATTACGGACTTTTACGTTCCTCAGTCACCCACACAAATCGATCAGTATAAACCACCCTCGGTTCTGAATGAGCACACAGCACATAAACATAACTAAATATACACAAGCATCAATTTTGACAATACCGGCTCATGTACCTACGAACTATAAATAGAGGATAAACGACAATAACAGATCACAACGGAAATCGACACTGGTGATGGCAAAACGCCGAAACTGGTTTTTCTCGAAACCAAATTTGACAAGGGATGACGGAAGATCGTTCCAATATACATCATTTATCCAACCTAACGGAAAATCAACCAAACAAAATGAGTCAAAATCTATTCCATTTCTTTGAGTGCAAGATCACATGCAGCACCAAATCCAACAAACAATGGCGCAGGTACAGTACCACTACGTAGACCACCATATAATTTATGTCCAGATATTTACACTAAATCAATGTTCATTGCATTAACATTAATTGGAATTTTGTCAACTGCTTGTTCTGCGTCGATGTGAAAGAATACTTTTCTTGAACGGCTCCTATATCTGTTACTGGTTGCTCAAAACCTGCAAAGAAAGAGAGATTGCGTTTAAGAATCAACAAAAATACCCTGGCCGGCCCACCAATGGGGTGGGATCAAAATAAAATCCGTGCAAAATCCCTCTGTATACAAAATTTATTCCTGTGTAAAACAACATCACAAAACCACATGAAAATTACCTACTTTAACTGTAAATATTCCCGGGCTGAGATAAAATGTTTCTTTTCCGCCTTTAGATTATTTTTATGGAGGTAAATGCGCGTCGT
The DNA here is from genome assembly GCF_040869045.1 of Eurosta solidaginis. Classification (NCBI taxonomy): domain Eukaryota; kingdom Metazoa; phylum Arthropoda; class Insecta; order Diptera; family Tephritidae; genus Eurosta; species Eurosta solidaginis. The sequence goes on from NC_090319.1 coordinate 202,671,060, forward strand.
TTGCCACCTTTGGGCGATTAAGGACACGTAATTTCATTGGACCCATATACGCCTGAATGCTAATGGTAATAAAGTGATATTATGTACATATATACAATTTAACTATGTAAAAGTGAATTTCCATACCGGCATAAATGATTTTTGATGTTTGGGTTGAACTGGTCCCAGAAGGCAGAAGAGTTGATTCGCTGGGGCATCACACATCATTTGCAAATCCTTAGGACTGTTTTGTTGATGTGAAGCTACATGAATTGAAACTAAACGAAGAAGAAATTATTAAGCTGCTATATGTAAATATATAATAAAACAAATATTATTTAAAAATCAGTCAATCACCTTTCTTTCCGTTAAAAATGTTTTTTCCTCCAGCTTTATCAGCAAACTAACTTTTATTAGTTGATTTTCTTTTTTTTTTTGTTAATTTTTCAGCCCATCGCACAATTAATTAATTTTTCACAGTAAATGCATGAAATTAAAAAACAGATTCGGACGATAAAATTGAACACGCTCAAATTTATCGGCAATGGAAAACGACAACGGCCGACAACAATTCGCTGATCGGTTGAAATGTCCACACGCTTGTTTTTTTTTTTTAACGGACGTTGTGACAGCGCACTGCCCTCAAGTGGTCCAATGAAACCAGGCTAATCCTGTTCAGGTCGGTTCGTTGTAAGGCAGTGGTTTGTGAACCGTTGAAATCTAAAACTGCTCAGCTACAGAGGAAACCTCATCAGCTAAGTAAAATAAATGACGTATTAGTAATTAGTATACATCAGGCATGCTTAACCAACGAAACGATATCATTTCGTTACGATAATCAACGTTAATAAACGAAACGAAGTCATTTCGTTTCGTTTATTAACGTTAAGATCGTCAAATTAACGAAATGATTTCGTTTCGTTTTCTGCCATATCAAAACGAAATCAAATCGTTTATGTTGATTATTAATTTCAAACTATGCTGGCAAAGCTGATTGATTGCGGAGTCATTAAACGTGAAAGCATTATCCAAGCTGATTGCAACTTTTCTCATGAATTTTGACAGTACGAACATTTCTCAGAGTATTTTTGACATTACCACCAACGAATTACACAAACAAATTACATAGAGTTTGTGTGTGTATGTGCGCTCGTTGTTGCCACCTTACGGCTTCACCATGGCTATAGCATTGCCAGCACAATTCAAACATAAAGTATCACGTTTTCGTTAACGTTTTTAACGTTAACGAAAGCTTTTCGTTTCGGTTAAAAACGAGATACAATTTATCTTGATAATTTCTTTATCGATAATATTTTGAAGTGTTTCAACGGAAACGGTGGAAATTTTTTGATAAACGATTAGCTTAACGTTAAGGTGCATCCCTGGTATACATATAATGGATAGAAATTGAATTCAATATGTTAATGAATACTGTCAGTTACTCTTAAGAGAGGAAGGACCAGATTTTTTAATGCAAAAAAGCGAGTCCGAAACATCATATGTGCTAGAGTGGGAGTTGTAATTCTGACACAAACAGCGCAAGGGCTCATTTAATTCAAAATTTGTTCTACAATGCTTTAAGTAGAGAGGTTTAAAATGTCTTGAAGGCCGGAAAGGGACATTAAAGTTTACTTCGCTCAACAGAAATGAGATAGAGACCGAACCATTTACTAATTTAAACATAAATACAATTCGAAGCATTTCTCTATGACTAGCAAGGGTGGGAAGATTAATAAGTTTCAGGCGATTAGTATAAGGTGGCAGATTGTACGTTTAATCCCAATGTAAATCTCTTAAGGAGAAGAGTAAGATTTATTTTTGGACTGATTCTAGCCGATCAATATGACCCTGGTAGGTCGGGTTCCAAATTATTGCACCATATTCTAATACTGGCCTGACTAATGTTGTATAGAGAGTTTTAGTAACGTACGGGTCGCTAAATTCTTTAGATCATCGCTTTACAAACGCCAGAACACCTCTAGCCTTATTAACAGCTGCAGTAATATGAATGTTGAAGTTAAATTTATTGTCCAAATTAATAACAAGGTCTATAAAATTGTATACCCGTTCAAGATAATAATTGTTAAGGGAATAGGAAGATGGCTGAGGTAATCTACGAGAAAAGCACATACATTTACATTTTTTAAGATTAAGTGGCATATAGTTGATGTTGCACCAATTGTGCAATGCGTCCAGATCTGATTGTAAAAGATATCTTTTTTCGCTTGACGCATAGGATAAAAAATGTTTACATCATCAGCGTACATCAAAATTTTAGAAAATTTTATTGTTGTAGAAATATCGTTTTTAAACAGCAAGAACAGAATTGGGCCAAGATGACTGCCCTAAGGAACTCCAGAAGATATTTCAATGACATGGGACAAAGCATTTTTAAAAAAAACTCTTTGTGTTCTATCAAGAAGACAAGACGATGTCCATTGAGTGAGACCTGGTGGAAAGCCAAGAATATCCAGTTTATTAATAAGTAGCGAGTGACATACTTTGTCAAACGCTTTACTAAAATCTGTGTATACAACGTCCGTGTGCATGTATTCACGAAACCCATTTGAGACATGAGTCGTGAATTCAAGCAGGTTGGTAATTGTGGATTTTCCCTTGCAAAATCCGTGTTGGCAACTAGCAATTAATGTAGAGATCGGAAGTGTAAGCTGGATGGTAACAACAGCTTCAAATAATTTTGGAATAGCGGAGAGCTTAACTATGCCCCGATAGTTTTCAATGCGAGACATACTCCCGTTCTTATGAAGAGGAATGAGAAAAGATTCTTTCCACGCTGAAGGAAAGATGCCACACTTCAGAGATATATTAAACAAGTTAGTTAAAGGCTTATAGATAGAATCTGCGCATTTTATCAAAAAACATGTGGGAATCCTATCAGTACCGCTTTTGGTAGATTCCTTCAAGGTCCTGAGGTAAAATAAGACATCTTCATTTACGTTGCGTTTGGAGTTTACGAAACCATAAACAGATTTTAGGTTCCGGATAATATTCTCTTTCATCTTACAGATATAGGCCTTATAACACTTTTTATTAAGTTCAAAATACTTCTGACGTAAAATCGAATACCGCAAGTAGTATTTGCTTAAACCTGATTTCTTGTATAACTTAAATGACCGGGTTTTTTTTACTTTTTAAAGCTTTAAGTTCTTTAGTAAACTAGACTTGGGTTGGTTCAACATAGGCACATTTACGTTTAGGAACATACTTTTCGAATAGGCTGTAAATGGTATTATTAAAATGCGAGACGTTGGCTTCAATATCTCCACTATATTCAGGCCACGTGAATTTAGATAGTTCTCGGTTTAAGTTTTTAAAATTGGCTTTGGCCAAATTAAAGTTAAACTCAAAGTCTGAAGCACACAGATTAGTACCGCAATCTTTAACGTTTTTTTATAATTTCGTAAAATATCTCTACAGAAGGATTGGAAGCGTCTTCTGGTAAAACCAAAGGATCACAACGGCTCAAAGAAAATTTAGATGTGTCGTCAACGTATACTAAATCTAAAACTCTTCCAAAGTTGTTATGGATAACATTAATCTGGTTAAGGCAGAGATTTGTCATGCCATCCAGAAAATCGTTATATCCAATTTTGGATGAAACTGGTACGATGCTTCCATGAAAGATACTCCAAGAAATGTGAGGAAGGTTAAAGTCTCCCAAGACAATTATAGAATCACAGGGTTTCAACATTAAATTAATAGTTTCAAACAGAGAGGTGAGTTGCATGTAAACTGAAATATCACATGAGGGCGGAATTTAGCAGACAGCTAAGTATATATGATTATTTCCTAACTGGATGCAGATACAATTTAGCTCAATCGATTCAATAAAAGGAACAATTACTTCTTCGGACGTTAATGTATAATGTACGGCGAGTAGAACACCAACTCCGATTTTGTCTAGGCAATCATTTCTGAATACTTGGTAATCGCTAGAAAAACATTCAGAATCGAAAATGTTTGGCTTTAACCACGTTTTTGTAAAGGAAATAACTTTATAGTCACAATGTAACGTTTTCAAATAAAGGTCGGTTAGTTTTGTATTGAGGCCCCTTACATTCTGGTAGTACACCGTAAGGTCGGATATCAAATTTAGTTTTTTGACTCGGTGTCCAGACGAGGAACTGGGGCTATATTATTGAAGTTCCTGTTCGGCCTGTATTCAAATTCACGGACGAAAGCTCCAGCCGGCCAAAACCAATTATTTAAAAGCGCGTCGTAATATTTTGGGCCTGCATCAATTCTAAAAGAGGAAACATTTCGCGGATAGTTGAAATTAAATTTTCTAATTGTTATGTCATCAGTTTTAATTTTAGAATCAATATAATATTTCAGATCTTCTATGGTGGTATCAATATTGAACCTAGAAACAAAAATTGATTTTTTCTGAGGTACTACAACCAGCTGCCTAGGTACTTGTCCCGACCCAGGTGGAATATTTGGAAGCTCGAGATTTTTCCTAGAGGAGGGCTTTGTTGTAACACAATTGGATGCTGATCCTCCCCAGAAAGAGGATTAGGTGAAGCCAAATCGATTAGTTAAGTTGTTTGGAGAGGAGGAATATTCGAAATTTGATTCGAAGTTGAAATACTAGAAGAATCGTTAGGTACAGAAGAATTGTAAGGAACTTTTAAAGGTGGATCGATGGGCACAGTACCGGAGGAGTTACTATTTGTGTCTTCAAGTCGTTTACGTTTAGAAATTCTACTTTCTTTATTTGAACCTTGCGGTAGGTCATCCAAACATTTGAAGGACTTGAATAATGATTCGTAAATGAAAGATCTTTACCAATATCAGAAAAGCCATTTCGGGTAACTCTAAACAATTTAAATAGTTCAATGTCAATTGATCGATATTTTAAACAGGATCAGTGTAAGCCCTTATTGTCATTTAGTTGATCCACAGTCCTGTCTGTCAAACCAGCATACTTTACGTGAGCAAGCCCGTCGCATAGCCAGCATGCCTCGTAGGCCTGAGTTTCGCTTTCTATTTGGCAGTTTTCGTATATGCACATATGGCATATTAGTAAAGCAGAAGTATCAGTAAGAAAATATATGTAGTTGAAAATAAATAGCCGGATTAAAATGTTTTAAATAATAAAAGTAATAGACAGGGAAAAAGGCGTATTAGCACAAAGAGGCAACACTGAACTAGCAGTTTTAGATACACTGTAGTATAACGATCAACAATCCAGAACGCAAACCGCTGTGATAAAAGAATATGGAAAACAAAATGTGCGCACAACAACAAAAATGCAATTTTAAAACAGTAGCTTTACAATAGCAACAAATAGATATGCAAAAAAGGCACAAGAAACCCGATCATTTAATGACTTTATAAGTTTCAACACAAAAACAGTGTAGCAAAAAAAGCTTCGCACTTCTTTCGATCACAAAACGAGTAAAAGCACTCTGTGACAGTCTATATAGTGCTCACATCGAAAACATTGTAAACCTTTGGAAAACAAATGCTGATGTTAATTTTTGTATTCTTGGCGATTATAATATGCTGTACATCACATGGCAGTATTTACAGAATAATGGCATATTAACTCCTACAAATGTTACGCGCTTACATGAAATTAATCTCATTGATAGTTTTTTAAGTTGTGATCTTATCCAAATTAATCATTTATTTAGCGCTCTTTCTAGGTTGCTTGATCTTGTGTTTGTGGACGAAAATTTAATATTTGAACTATTTGAGAGTACTCTCCCCTTATGCGCGTCCGATAAACATCATGTTCCGCTTGCTATCTTTATTCAATATTCGACACGGTTCCTGCTTCTACTCTCGCGGATGATCTTTCTTTAAACTTCCAGCGAACTAATTTTGAGGAGCTTAATAATGCTTTCCTCAATATAACTTGGGAAAATCTATTTAATTCTCAGGACGTCAGCGCTTTGTGCGATACCTTCCTGTATAAGTTGTGTGAGATTTTTAATATGAAGGTGCCTCTTCTTGGGTCAAAACTATATAAACTGCCTTGGCACAACAAAGCTCTAAAAATTCTAAAAAATAAGCGAAATAGGTATAACAAGTTGTATAGGGCTAATACTACGGATATATGAGGCGGGTTTTGTCGAAGGCTGAGGTAGCACTCAGTCAACCCAGGGTCAAGTAGAGGTCCCACAAACCCCCATTTAATAAGAACACAGTAGTTATGTGTTAATGACGAATACACAAACACACACACGGCTTGAAAGGTAGTGAAGGCAGCAGCTTTCCGTACAAAGATAGCGGGGGAGGGAGGCGAACGGCGGGTAATGGTCGCTGTAGTAGCAGAGGGGTCGGCACGGTGGTTGAACGGCGGTGCAGGAGCGCGCGGGTGGGTACGGTGGTCCGGGGGCAGCGCGGCGGCCGGACGGCGGACAGTATTAGCGGACGGATTGGTGCAGTGTTATTGCCGCAGTGGCAGGAGTAGCACGGTGGCTGGACGGCGGAAAGTATTAGCGGACGGACGAATGTGGCGGTATGGACGCAGTGACGGCACCAGCGAGCTCGTTGGACAGTGATAAGGTAGCGGCGGCTAACGGTCGTCGTAGCAGCGGCGCAACGGCGGTAGGATAGGACCCGTTCCCTGACAGCGTCCCTTTCCACTCCGTGGTGTGATTTGCTCACTTGCTTTTAGTGCTGACTCGCTAGCTGGCCATCGTGCAGACATGGACGCGGAGTTGTACAAGCCGGAGCTTTGTTGGTCGATCCGTGGGCTGAGAGGAAGTGCGCCTTAGCGGCACAGCGGTAGCCCCTTTAGCCGACGAGCCGCTGTACTGCCGGAGCCAGAACTGAGGGGAAGGGGTCTGTTGGCCGAACGGCAACGAGCCCGCCCCTTACTTAGCTTGGACAAGGGCGAGAAAACCATAAAGGCGACGAACCGTTGTCCCCGCAAGCAAAGGGTGACCCGTGCTAAGGCAGCACCCTTTCCACTCAGCTAGTCAGGAGGAGTGACTGGGCTGCTTAATAAAGCAACCACTTCCTCTGCCTAACCTGCGAGGAATGAAGTACCAACAGCAAATTCATTCTCTTTTATACTGCTTCTGCTATGATGCGAGTGAGAAATGAACCGCTAATTGGGCACTTCAGTGAATTGCCATTTACTGCGACCTGGCGTGCTATGTGCATAACATTGTTGTCGCCAAATGCTATTCGCATGCATTGGTATGTAACTGCTGCTGTTGGCTACCTGTTAATGTACAATGTATGTATACTCTCAGGCGTAGGCGAAAAAGGATTACAGTGGGAGTCTCAGGCGTAGGCGCAAAATGGTTACAGTGGGGTTCGTACTATTGTAACGGTACGTTACAGTCCCCCTCCCACTTCGGTTGACGGAAAGCTGCTGTGAGGAAAAGGAGTATCACGCCAGGCCTGGTCTAGCTGTGTGTATGCCGTTATGCCGGCTTTACCGGTGTGTATGTGTGCATCTTTTTATTAACACTTTTTTTTTTTTTCATAAAATATACAGAGCCATTCCACTTATACCTAACAAAGTTAATTCCAAAAGAATGTTTACATATCAGGTTTAATTACAATTTCATTGTTCTTAAAACTAACAGAATATTTAATTTTAAAATAATGCAAAATTCATAAATATTATAAATAAGTGTCCACCCTTCTTCTTCTTCCATCCTTGATACATTGGCGTTGTTCTCATCTACCACGTGTTGTGATTGCATTATAGCCATTAGGTATGCGGTAATATATGGGCCGAAAAATATTTGGTACCCTTTGAATTTGGCTCGGTTGACTGGCCACTGGTACTGCTCCCTCCGTGTGCACCCGCTCTAACGTCGCTTTATTTCGCCGAAGTTTATGTCTGCTGAAGATGCTTTTGTACTCTCTTTGCTGACCACATTTACTGCAAATGACATTTGTGGAGTATTCTAATCCCATGTGCGGTGGTCGCTCAGGAACGGTGCTAACGCTTTTTCTCCGAACTGCTTCCCGTTGTCAGTGAGGAAGGTTTTCGGGCAACTAAGTAGAATTTGTAGATCAAGGCGAGGAGGTAAGTGCTTCTTTGCTTTGAACGCGGCAGTGGTGGCACGAAGTCGGCGGTTACTATTTCCCATGGCTGCGGATATTGCATGGTTGCCAATAATCTCACCGGGTTGTTCTCTTCTGCTTTTTAGTGTCTAAAATATGTCTGGCTCGGTGTTTTGTAACGGGCGGCGGGAGAGCGCATTGCATATCGCATTCGGCGCTCCTTTTCGGTACTCTTCGAAGTTGTATTTTTGTATAGCCGGGTAACAGGGATAGAATCGTTGCTTCAGCGGTCGGTTATGCTTACGGATGGTCGACCGTTCGGCTGCGGTAATTGGGCTGAAGGTTTTGCTCAATCGCTTCTGGTAGTGCGCTGAAAGAGTTCCCTGCTCCGAATTTTGGCCATTATTCGCGTTCTCCCAACTGGTCATTGCACATAGTGCGTCTAACTCGGCTGATCTTCTGGTCAAAGTGGCTTCTAACGGCTGGCCATCTAGCGTGAGGGTGATTCCCCTTTCCCGTAAAAAGTCCATTCCTAAGATCATCCGTTCTGCCAAGTTCGGGATGACGGACATCATTGTGTTAGTCGTTCGTCCTTGGTACGTAATCCTTGCTGGGTAGGAATTCGAATTATAGACACACTTCTGGTCTGCCAGTTGTACGCTTCGCCTGTTAAGACGTGGTTGTATGTTGTTACTCTCCAGGTGATTTGGTATTAACTCATCGACGTATGATAGGGTGGCGCCGGTGTCTACTAGCGCGCGCACGCTTATGCCCTCGATGGTTATCGGTATGTAGAGACGGTCATCTACTTGCATTTCGGCAGCGGAATCGCAGGCTGGTGGTTCCATAGACCTCTGTGGCCGCACAAACAATGCTTGGCGGCTTCCTCTCATATAACTTGACAGCATCCTGGATGTGTTGTTGTCGGTGGATTGGTTGGTCGAAGGGCATAAGCAGTCCTTGGAGAGGATGTTGTCTTGCCCACACCTGGAGCAGAACATTCTCCAGCGGCCCCTGCATTGAAAGCGGCGGTGTCCGCGTTCCTTGCAGCGCCAGAAGCACTCCTTGTTATCGTACTCCGTTTGAAGATGATACAGGCTGTGGATCGCCACTTTACCCCGTTTCGCTTCTTCGCTTTTTAGCAGCTCATATTCCTCCGTTATTTCCAGGAGCTCATCGATCGTCTTAAAATCGCTGCGCTTGACAACACGTAGGCCATCGTATATTCGTTCGATGTGATTTTCCTTACACATCGGGTTCTGGCGGATCAGTGTTTCTAATGCGAGGATGTAGTCTTTGGCTTTTTCACGGCCGTGTTGCTTGCGTTGTCGGATGGGCTCTTCCAAATGTCGAAGATGACGCTTGGGCAGGAAAAAATTTTGCACCTCCGTTCGAAAATCGTTCCATTGGTTGATTTGTTGTTTACGAATGTGGTACCATTGGAGGGCTTTGCCACGTAAAAGTTCAGGCAGAGTTGGGAGCAGCCGGTCCACGGGGATGCGGTAACATTCGGCAGCAACTCTTCACCCGAAAAATGCAAATCCCTGCGGCGAACGGTATTCAAGAGCTCACCGTCGCTCATTTCGTCTCGCTTAGGTGGTGCGCGTTCTCTCTCATACGCATGCGGTTGCGGACTATGAATCTGGATGGAAGGGCTCGGCTTTGTTGTTGGCTGGGGAAGCATAACGGATTTCTCCTCTTCTTCATTCACACCCCTTTCCAGCTCCTTCAGCAGGTCTTCACTTGATTTTCTTGCGCGTTTCGCTCGTACGTAAGTACTCAGTGCGCGGCGCAGCCCGGCTACGGTTTGGCCTTCCACGGGTATTCGGTGTTACTTACACTCCTCTATCATCCTCTCCCTTTTCAGCAAGTAGATCCAATTGATCGAGTCGGTATTCAGCGTCGTACCTTCAGGAACAGGTGTATGTGTTGTTTCTAGCGGTGTGTTCGTCGAACCCGCCCGGCAGTGTTGGTGGTTGATGTATTTGTTTTTCCAAGGTCATATGCGGAGGAGGGTCCCTGCTCGGGCGCCATTTATGAGGTGGGTTTTGTCGAAGGCTGAGGTAGCAATCAGTCAATCCAGGGTCAAGTAGAGATCCCACAAACCCCCACTTAATAAGAACACAATAGTTATGTGTTAATGACGAATACACACACACACGGAGGGGTCGGCACGTTGGTTGAACGGCGGTGCAGGAGCGGGCGGGTTGGTACGGCGGTCCGGGGGCAGCGGCGGGAACAGCGCGGCGGCCGGACTGCGGACAGTATTAGCGGACGGATTGATGCAGTGGTATGGGCGCAATGGCAAGAGTAGCACGGCGGCTGGATGGCGGACAGTATTAGCGGACCGACAGATGTAGCGGTATGGACGCAGTGCCGGCACCAGTGAGCTGGATGGACGGTGATAAGGAACCGGCGGCTAAGGGTCGTCGTAGCAGCAGCGCAACGGCGGTAGGATAGCGGCCGGCTGACGGTCGTCGAAGCAGCCGCGCAACGGCGTAGGACAACAATAGGGCGACGGAGCGCATACCAGTGGCGTGGCCAAGGCGAGGTGTCGGTGCAAACGTTCTACTTGATTACCTTTTTGGGGGGTTACCAGTAGCGGATTTTGCGGGTGGCGGCTTCCTAAAATGACGCTGTCTCAGTGGCGGAGGCGGAGGGACCTGCGAGGAATGATTAGAGTTATCGTTAGTGCCGGTCCGCTAGCTGGACACTACCGCCTCCATGCCCGCAGGAATGCAGGGCTGGATGCGGAGTTGTACCAGCCGGAATTCCGTAGGCCCATCCGTGGGCCGAGGGGAAGTGCACCTTTCGGCACTGTGGTAGCCCCTTTAGCTGCTGGACCGGTGGACGGCCGGAGCCGGGGCGGAGGCGAAAAGGGCCGGATGATCATAAAGAGGCGAGCCCCCCCCCCCCACCACGTAGCTGGGACACGGGCGAGAAACCCATAAAGGCGACAACCCGTTGTCCCTCAAGCAAAGGGTTACCCGTTCCTGACAGCGCCCCTTTCCACCCCGTGGTGTGGTTGGCCCACTAGCTTTTAGTGCTGACTCGCTAGCTGGACACAACCGCCTCCATGCCTGCAGGATGGCAGGGCTGGACGCGGAGTTGTACCAGCCGGAACTTTGTTGGTCGATCCCTGGGCTGAGGGGAAGTGCGCCTTAGCGGCGCAGTGGTAGCCCCTTTAGCCTGCGAGCCGCTCTACTGCCGGAGCCAGAACTGAGGGGAGGGGTCTGTTGGCCGAACGGCGACGAGCCCCCCCCCCCTTACTTAGCTTGGACATGGGCGAGAAAACCATAAAGGCTACGACCCGTTGTCCCCGCAAGCAAAGGGGGACCAGTGCCGTGGCGGCACCCACTTTCTCTCTGGGAGTGGGATTGGCTCGTTTGCTGGACATCGCCCATCCCGTGTTCGCAGACTAAAGTAAGGTGCCGGGGAGCGGTGCACCAGCTCTGTCCTCGGCTGGAGCCTTAGCTGAGAGGAAGGGGCGGGGTAGCCCTAAGGCGGCGTGCACCCCTTTACTTAGCTCGGACACTGGCGTGAAAACCATAAAGGCGACGAACCGTTGTCCCCGCAAGCAAAGGGTGGCCCGTGCTAAGGCAGCACCCCTTCCACTCAGCTAGTCAGGAGGAGTGACTGGGCTGCTTAATAAAGCAACCAATTCCTCTGACTAACCTGCGAGGAATGAAGTGCCAACAGCAAATTCATTCTCTTTTATACTGCTTCTGCTATGATGCGAGTGAGAAATGATCCGCTAATTGGGAACTTCAGTGAATTGGCATTTACTGCGACCTGGCGTGCTATGGGCATAACATTGTTGTCGCCAAATGCTATTCGCATGCATTGGTATGTATGTATGTATGTATAATTTATTCAGTCTATGATTAAACAATCTTACAGACTAGAATACAAAAGCAAATAAATACTTAAACAAATAATCAACTGAAAACCACAACGAATAACGTAAGTAACATGACTAGCGAAAACAAAAGATAAAAAGATAATGCAAGTAAAGATTATAGGAACTCTTGCAAAGTTGACTTGAAGATGCTTCTCGACAAAGAAAAATCAATAAAAAACCTCCTTGAGAGTCTATTAAATTCATTTGGTGCCCGAAAAATTGGGTCAAAATTACAATAATTAGCCCTGCAAGCACTCATGTAAAATGGAAAAAATGTTCGAAGACTCCGATTAGGTACATTAAGTGACACCTTCGCTAAGAGAACTGGGCAATCAAGAGAGCCAACTATTAGATCATAGACGAATATTAGCAGATGTTCTATCCTTCTGGATTCGAGAGGTTGGAAATTTATGAGTAAGCAGCGCGAGTGTTAGGATGGAATTGGGTCGTCAAAGTTGAGTGAAAATAGACAAAACCGAGTAAATTTTCTTTGAACCCTTTCAATTCTGGCAGCATAGCAGCTATAGATAGGATTCCAAACAATTGAGGCGTATTCTAGTTTTGAACGAACGGGAGAGGTATAAAGAGCCTTCCTTGTATAAGGATCCTTAAAGTCTTTTGCATATCTACGAAGAAAGGCAAGGTTTCTGGAAGCCTTGGGAAGCATATAAGAGATATGATTGACAAAAGAGAAAGAGGAATCAAAAACAACACCTAAGTCAATAAATTCATTAACCGAAACCAGTCGTGCACCTGCGATATCGTAGAGGGTGTAATATAAGTTAGATGATTTAGTAAACGACATGTGGAAACATTTATTCACATTGAGGAAGAGATTATTGGCATTACACCATTCAATAAGATTATTTAGGTCATTTTGTAGGAGTAGCGAATCCGACTCGCCATTAACTCTATGAAATAACTTTAAATCATCTGCATATAGAAGGAAAGAGGACGAAAAAAAAACAGGAACCAATATCATTTATAAAAAGCACAAACAACAAAGACCCGAGAATGCTACCCTGTGGAACTCCAGACGTTGCATAAAAAGGTAGGGACTTGCAGCCCTCGATTTCAACATATAGAGACCGGTTCGATAGAAACGATTTTAACCAAGATAAGAATACAGAGTGAAATCCAATATACTCAAGTGTAGATAGTAAGATTTGATGTGAAACTTTATCAAAAGCCTTTGAGAAGTCGGTATATATATGTAACTGCTGCTGTTGGCTACCTGTTAATGTACAATGTATGTATACTCTCAGGCGTAGGCGAAAAAGGATTACAGTGGGGTCGCAGGCGTAGGCGGAAAATAGTTACAGTGGGGGTCGTACTGTTGTAACGCTACGTTACAGATACTTTCCTGAAGGAGCAATAAACAACTATTGTGAAACAGTTTAATGTTCTTGATAAATTTCTGTATAACCAGTTTATGGGAAGGCTCGAAACGGATCTAAAGGAAAATCCTAAGGCCTTTTGGAATTTTATTCGATCCAAACATGGCTCTTCTAATATTCCCACTTGCATGCACTTTAATGGCAAGAGCGCGCAGTCTCTGGATGGTTCTGTTGAACTCTTCGCTGAATACTTTAAATCTAATTTTGAAGATGATGCTGCTGTTCCGAATCTGCTCTCGGCTGTCACTGAACGATTAGATTTTGGATCGCTCACGATCTCCAATAACGATGTTGGCAATGCTATGTTAACACTAATGCCCTCGCTGAAATGCAACAGTGATAGCGTCTGCGCGTATGTTCTGAAGCATTGCAGCGTATCTTTATGTTCACCTCTTTGCTACATCTTTAATTTGTCTCCTTCATCTGGAAATTTTGTTGATAGATGGAAATGTGCCTTGTACAATGTATACTTTTAGATTTTAAAAGAAAATGGTTTTTGTTGGCGCTAATGTTCAGCGCTGACATCAGATCCATAAATCTTCTTTATTAGATAAATTCTTTCCTATTTATGCAAAAGTTCTTAGCCTATACATATATACATCCTTACATTAATAATTACATACTAGAAGTGCATGACTCAATAGTGAAGAATGCTTTGTTAGCGAATTATTATATTGAGCAATTTGGGTATGACGCATTAATGCATTAGGTGACTTGGTGAACGCTTATGAACTTATGGTAGTTACCTGGGTCAATGAACGTATGTTTGTAATATTAAGCGTGTTTGAAGTGAGGTGAATTCCACGCGATACTACACCATCGGCCTTTTAAGTGAGCGTATATAATTTTATGCTTAATTATAGACGGTCACTCCAATGTCACTGTGATAAGTGTGCCGTGTTGTTTCATTTTTCGTTGAATGACCCAGTCAACTTGCTTGGTGTTACCAAATAATTTTTTGCATTCAGTTGTAATTTATGTCATAGTGGTAACTTGATATTATGAGTTTATATGTTTTCTTTTTGCTTTTATTCGTTTGCATTTGCTTTACATATAATGCCCGTTATGCTCATTCTCGCTTTTTCATAATAAGCTGATTTTCTCTTTTTTTTGTGTATTTGCTATGATGGGTAATTTATTACTTTTTTTTTTGTTTTTTGTTTTTTTTTTTTTCACAGCCGACCCTTAAGAGCGTCGACTCCTTTAAGAATCCGCATATGAATTGTTTGTTTTTATTTATTGACGAGTAAATTGGAATACTATTGTTGAAATTTTTTTTTTGTTGTTAAATTATTTTGAGCCATTGGCATATTTTTATATTGGGTAAACCTATTCTTATGGACTATTATTTTCTTATTTTGTAGGTTGGTTAACGTAGACATGTTTCCTATTACTATTTTCTAATCTATTTAGAATGAAAGATATTTTCCTATTAGTATTTCCTATTCTACCTGTGGCTAAAGTTCATGTCGTCAGTAATATTCTGCTTCCTTTGCTGCTAGTTACCGTGTCTATATTTTGCTTCTTTGTGTGCCAGTCATTTGATGGTTGTTATTGTTCCTTGAGTCCAATGGCCAATTCTCCAAGTCATTACTGAATGTGAGTTGTTCATATCGCTATGTTTAATCATCTTCGATGGATTCAAAATAGTTTAACCCGTTGTTATAAGGAAATATTTGATCCTCTTTTTGTCATGATTTAAATTTTAACCGAGTCTTCCTTGAGCAAAGTTAATGGTTTATTATACAACGCGAACTGGCAGGATCTCTAACCATCTAGATCTTTAGCAGTTTTGTCAATTCTTGATCTAAGCTGGCAGGATCGCCATGTACAATGTATATTTTTAGATTTTTAAAGAAAATAGCTTTTGTTAGCGCTAATGTTCAGCGCTGACATCAGATTCATAAATTTTCTTTATTTAATAAATTCTTTCCTATTTATACAAAAGTTCTTAGCCTATACATATATACACTCTTACATTAATAATTACATACTGGAGGTGCGCGACTCAATAGTGAGGTATGCTTTGTTAGCGAATTATTATATTGACTTACATATTGCCAATATGATTCCTAATTGAGCAATTTGGGTATGACGCATTAATACATTAGGTGACTTGGTGAATGCGAATGAACTTATGGTAGTTACCTGGGTCAATGAACGTATGTTTGTAATGTTAAGCATGTTTGAGGTGAGGTGAATTCCACGCGATACACCAGCTTCGATAACACCGATTTTCAAAACAGGGAATAAAAACGATGTTTCAAACTACAGGCCAAGGCGGGGCAAAACCAAGCAGTTGTTTGATAGGGTGTACAGGTTTTTGATAATTTAGCAAATGCATCGGCTTCTGTAATCGCCAAGAATAAGACGTTTGTAGTCACTGAGTAGCGCGCTGATATGAGGGCGATACTCACCTGGAGGGCAGGCGGCGAGAGGAATACAGATGTTGATAATTTTTATGTCAACATCACCTGATCGGATCGTTATGCCTTGATTTTCTAAGGTTTTGTCCCCGCGGCTTAGGTTGGGTTTACTACATTGCACGGTGTTAGAGGTGATAGAGGCAAGGCCACAACCAATGCCCCCTCGTGCACAGCACTACTACCGCGCTAAACGCCATAAACACTATGATTAATTATGGACTAGATCATGAAAAATTGCTTCATAGGACGGTGTTCGTGGCATTTGACCTGTCAAAAGCTTTTGACACAGATAACCACGCCACGCTACTCCAAGCCATAGAAGGCTCACTTCTTCCCCTTGTCTAAATCGGTGGACCGCAAATTATCAGAATGGTCGGTGAGCGTCGGTTTAATATAGGAACGAAATACTAAAACCTAAGAAAAATATACAGGAGGTACCGCAGGGTGGAGTCCTATCCCCGCCTCTGTTTAATTTGTATATAGCAAAACTCCCTTCCACACCAGAAGGAGTTGCCTTCATTTCCTATGCCGACGACTGCAGGATTATGGCTACGGGACCTGGCCCTTCAATTGATGAATTGGCTTATAAAGTAAACAGTTATCTCCCCGATATTTCTAGTTTCTTCTCCTGGCGCAACCTGGCATTATCACCGACAAAATCCACAGCTACTTTGTTTGCGAAGCTGAAGGAACATAAGTCGCAAATATTGGAATTTCACGTCGATTGTGTCACACTACCGACTGTCAGTTACCCAAAGATCTTAGAGGCAACGTTCGTAAATTCTCTGAGCTCAAGGCGCATGCCACCGAAATTGTATCCAAAGTACAAAGAACCTGGGTAAAAGAAAAAGAGACAAACAATGGGCCGGGCGATCTTGAGCTACGCGTCGTCAGTTTGATCGCCTGGTCTAAAAACACATACTGTCAAAATGCTGCAATCAGAACTTCCACGGCATGTCTCCTTATGACCCCCGAACACCACCTACATAGTGCGGCCATAGAGCTAAACATTAAAGAGTACAACGAAATGCTGATAAGGCAGTTTTTGCTAAATTGTCACAAACCAGTAAATCCTAGAAAACCCCTCAACGGTCCGGCACCTGCCAACACTGCAGTTTTATCCAGACAGTCATAAGCAGGCCCTAAGACAAATCCACACAGAATCGGTAAACACTTTTGCCAGGACGCGCCCGGTGAACCCTGTTATTAATATGTAATATCCTACCCTTGCAGAAGAAAAAAGCACACTACCAAGAGAGACACTTGTCACCCTAGCCCAACTTCGTTTTGGATACTGTAACAGTTTAAACTCTTACTTGTCCAGAATCAACATAACGTAATGTATGTCCTGCATTCGATGTGTCCCTCATGACGCCAACCATCTTTTCAATTGTAATGAGGAACCTACGCCTTACCTTACACCCCTCTCACTATTGTCCGCCCCTGTTGAAACTGCCAGTTTCCTTGGATTCTTAATGACAATTTGTGGGTGGTCGTATCCATTGAATGGGGTAAAGCACTGTTAAAGGTAAGCGCACATGTAGTAGTAGCGGCCCTTAAAAAGTAAGACATATTTTGGTAATGCACATAAGCGCCAATCGAGCGTTACTTTGCGGCAAAAGTTTGTGTTTATTTTTGTTTGCGAAATGGACAACATAGTTTTTGAAGCTGTAATAATTTCATTTTTGTGCGAAGAAGAGGTAAGGAGAAGAAGGGTTGCGGTTATGGCTTGATATAATAGCAACAGATGATGACATTACGCCCTGTAATTATCCCTACTGACACCCACATTTGGCAGCAGAGAAATAAAGAACCCCCCGCCTGAAATGGCAGAAAGCGGTAAGGGAAGATTGATGTCCCTTGGTTCTCTCATTTGCGATTTTAACTGAGATCCAGCACACAAAAGTGACGACTGTATTAGAATGGATGAGTTCTGTATCAGCAGCTATAACACTTGCCGTGTTTTTTGTTTTACACGCATATACGTTTACGCTCCTTGCTTAGATAATGCTTACGAGACCTATCCAGCGGCAACTAGCTACAGAACATATTGTACCGAAAAGCGCAGACACAAACCCCTGGTAACCATAGTGTATAACATATATGTAGCTGAATCGGTGGCGATGAATAGTGGGTACACACCATTTGTAGAGTTGATACATAGAATTAGTGTAGATGTGAAACATAAACACATATTTCAGTTGCATCTGAGTATAATTAATTTATTATTATTAGTCTACAAA
The DNA here is from genome assembly GCF_040869045.1 of Eurosta solidaginis. Lineage (NCBI taxonomy): Eukaryota > Metazoa > Arthropoda > Insecta > Diptera > Tephritidae > Eurosta > Eurosta solidaginis. The sequence goes on from NC_090319.1 coordinate 202,689,004, forward strand.
TTTAACAAATAATCAGACTACATACAGTTTTGGATTACAAATAAATTAGAGAAGCATACAAAGTGAACAAAGTTTATATTATAAAATATGTATATATATTAGTAATCAGTTGTCGGGATGGACTGCGATGCCGAGCAACGGGAATTGATTATTAGTGCTGTCGAAATGGGCGTGATTTCGAGCAGCTGATGTATATTTAGCACACAGTAAGTAGGGCTGCGATGTCTGGGAGGTTGGAAAGGACGTGACTCCAAGCCGCCCGCCCAAAGTTACTGGAACTGGTGATAAGAGTGGGAGGTTGGAGAGGACATGCTTCCAAGCAACCAACCCAAATCATTGCGTATTTAGGGTAGTCAGTAGATATTTTTTATTACGTGGAGTGAGTCGCACGTATCCGCAGTGCTTATTGAAATCAGTATACAGACAACGAAGAGGTTCGTGCATTTCAAAATTCGATCTGCATGTGCTTTTTTTCATTTTGGATGGGAGGTTGGAAAGCACTCGTTTCCAAATCCTCTACTAAACAATATAAATCGTTTGAACTATTTAAGGTAATTTTGAAACAGTTATGGGTTCAAGGCAGTGAGTATATATTTTTTTGATATTGTAAAGTGTGCCCCAAGTATCAATATTTTTGCAGTGATTATTGAAATCTTGACTCAGACAAAGAAGAGGTTCATGCATTTGAAAATTTGATTTACATGTAATCTATATATGTATATAAAAATCAAATTCTGTGTGTGTTACCTATGGAAACGTATTTTCTACGCTTCAATCATCACCAAATTTTGGCAATAGGTTCCTTCGATCAACGGGACGATTTTAAGCTAAAAATAATTTAGATATATAAAAGGGGCGTGGCACCTCCCATACAAATGAAATCTTTGGTACGGCATAACTCTGAAGGTATACATGCCAGAACATTGAAATTCAGTGAGGAGTTATATGAGGTCAATCCATAACACCAACAAGAAAATGTGGAGTTGGGAAAAAGTGGGCGTGGCCACTCCCATACAAATGGAATATATTCACCCCTATTCTGCATTTCGATTACGTTCCCGTTCTACGCTCCGCTTTAATCGAAGTTCGGTATTCTGCATTACGACGGAATCGTAACGAGAAGAGGAAGAGCAAATGATTTTTCGAAATCAGCTGTTTGTACGGAATGTGTGAACATTGGAACAAAATTAATTTAAGAAAATTTGTAAAAAACACTGAAAAACGTTTATATTTCATTATCCACGCCATCTTGTACAAAAAAAAGCAATAGAATATATTGCCGCAGTGTTATATTTTTTTGAGTAAAGTGCTTTCATAATTGTAAGTGTGTTTTTGTCGTTCTTTTGGGCAATCCCCTGCCGTGGCCACCAAGTTTTGTTAAAACGGATTCCTGCACGATTATAGCTGACATTTTCTGAATTTTATGGATGCTAATTTCATTGCACTGGCATAAAATACTTTATAAAGATTTATTTATTCTCTCCGCAAGGATTGTTTACGTTTTCGCTTCACCTTCCTTTACTCCGGCAGCTTGCTTTGGCATATAACTGGACCCAACGAACAGACCCAAATTATAGCTATCTATTATAATGGAATCAATAGCCGCGGCATTATTTGTGGAGTTGGAAAGCAACGCATACGAAAATGGCCAGGCGAGAATGGAAAGGCAAATATTGCGAGATTTGTGTAATCCATTTGAGATGAGTGACGAATTGTAAGAAATTGAACTTAAAAGTGGTAAAGTTTAATGACTTATTTTCTTATTTATGTTCAAAAAAACTTTCGACTTAATAAGGATGCTTTCAAGTATGTGTTAGATACTTTTGCGGGGGAAATTCGTCCAAGGACTTCGGCATCGACATCTGCCTTTAATATTGTAGTAGCTGCTTTGAGATTTTTTGCAGAAGGCAGTTACCAGCATGGAATAAAATAAAAATAAATGTAAGGCGCGATAACCTCCGAAGAAATCTTAGGCCGAGCTTCTCTTCCAATTTGCGTCGTGCTCCAAATTGGCCGGACGGGACCTACATGTTTTATGCCGACTCCGAACGGCATCTCCAAGGCAGATGAGTTTTTACTGAGAGCTTTTCATCGCAGAAATACACTCGGAGCGCTTTCCAAACACTGCCGAGAGGCGACCCCGCTTAGAAAAGTTTTTTTCTAATTGAAAAATCTTAATTCTAAAATTTTGATGTTGCTTTGCCCGGGGTGTGAACCCAGGGCATACGGTGTGGTAGGCGGAGCACGCTACAATCACACCACGGTGGCCACCAGCATGAAATAGGGGCGGATTATACTGTAGGAATGGGAGAGTGAACAGTGTCAAAGTCACTGTGTATGTTTCTGGATGTAATGCATCCAAAATTATGCCCTCAGTGGATAACATTTGAACAAAGTGAAGAGGAGAATATACAAGCGAAGCAAGAATTTTATGCGAAGGCTATCTTCCCAGGAGTCATCATATCCCGCTTTGTTGCCATTAAATTAGCCAACGCCTCATACTGCACTTGTGTTGGAAAACAATCACCATGAAGCCTTTTAGGTTTCTCAACAAGTTTTACTACATTTTTGTTAAAATTCTGTTATAAATTAAGAAAAAAATAAAAAGAAAATAATTTTTCGCCAACAAATTTGCAACTTAGAAAAACGGAACTACGATCGAAATGCAGAATACACAAAATCGAACGATTCGAAGTTGGATCGAAAGAGATTGGAACACAGAATACCAAAATTGCAAAATCGAAAAAATTCCAATCCAAGTCGAAATGCAGAATAGGGCTGATTATACTGCATATCTCTGGATATAGTAATGGCAGGATAATTAAAATTGGAAAAGAGCTATATGACGTTAAGTAACACCTCCAGTAAAATTTGGAATTGGGAAAAAAGGGGCGTGCCACCTTCCCTACAAATGGAATTTTTCAGAACTATGGCTGCCATACAAACTTAGGTTATTTTAACACCTAAAGTTTGACTGCATTGTTGAGTTTGGCTGTTATTCCTTTTGTACGTTTAGTAATCTGCCGCCGTTAAAAAATTTGTTAGCTTCAATCTACCTACATGTTCTATAAAAATCAAATTCTGTGTGTGTGTTCCCTATGGAAACGTATTTCCCACACTTCAATAATCACCAAATTGTGGCTATAGGTTATTTCGATCAAGACGAAGGTTTTTCATATTTTAGAATTAAAAATTTTAAAGTAAAATTTTTTTTTGGCTACGCGAACGAGAAATTTTAGCTCCCAAAAAGGATCAAATCAATGATCGCATTCAAAATCAAATTCCTGGTGAAGTGACGAAATATAAGTAGATCGACACAGTTACAGATGAAGATGAAATTGTGAATTATCCAATTGAATTTCTAAACTCTTTAGAACCACCTGGAATGCCTGCGCATATATTAACTTTGAAAATTGGCTCACCAGTCATGCTTCTTCGGAATTTAAACCCACCAAAATTGTGCAATGGAAACAGACTTTGCGTTAAGAAATTAATGCCGAATGTAATCGAAGTAACAATCACCAGCGGTAAAAGCTAAGGTGAAAGTGTGCTCATACCACGGATCCCAATCATTCCTACAGATTTGCCATTCAATTTTATGCTCTTACAGTTTTCTGTACGCCTTGCTTTTGCAATTACAATCAACAAAGCACAAGGACAATCGCTTACTGTTGCAGGATTAAATCTAAAGAGTCCGTGCTTTTCCCGTGGCCAGCTATATGTTGCTTGCTCTAGAGTTGGAACGCCAAAAAATTTATTTATCTTTGCACCGAACGAAAAAACCAAAAATACTGTGTACCCACTTGCATTACAATAAGATACATAATAAAATGTTTTAAACGAAAATTTCACCAAATATGCGAACACAATTTAGAGAACAATAAACTAAATAATCAACAAACAAAACAGAAAAAATAACGCAACAATACGCCGGGTAAAGCTAGTTAAATATAGATGGGTAATACCTAGAGGGCCAAAAGGGATGTTAAATATGACCTCACCAAGCAGAAATGAACTGTTTACCATCCCTCTTATTAGTTTTACCATGAATAAAACACCAAGCATCCCCATACGGCTCTCTAGTGTAGGCAGCTGTCTGTAAAAGTTTTAACCGGCTGCTGTATGGCGATAGATTCCTTGATGGATCCCAGGGCAAATGATTTAAAGCAAAAAGCAAAAATTGCTTTTGGACCGATTCAAAATTTTCGCTGTGAATCTGATAACGCGGGTTCGAGATAATGGAAGCGTATTCGAATATAGGCCTGGTACTGGGAATATAGGCCTTACTAACGATAAAAAAAAAGAGTTTTGTGACATAGGGGTCATTTAATTCCTTTGACCACTTTTTAAAGAAAGCCAAAGTCCCTCTAGCCGTATTCACACACGATTCGATATGTAATTTGAACTCCAGTTTAGGGTCTATTATAACGCCAAGATGAGTAAAGTTTGAGTCTTGCTTAGTGATCTAATCGCCTATCAAATACTGATGAGATTTAAAAGATGTCCTCGTAAAACACATAACCTTGAACTTCGGTAGGTTTAGTGACTTGACGTTCACATCACACCATTCAACTAGGTTATTCAGATCCGATTGAAGAAGTGCCCTATCTTCAGGTGAGCGAATGGCCATAAACAGTTTGACATCATCAGCGTACATCAGTGGTTTGCAGTGCTTCATAGCATTTGGGAGGTCATTAATGAAGAGCAGGAACAACACTGGACCATGGTCACTGCCCTGGGGAACTCCAGAAGATGCTTTGATGAATGCAGACAAGCAATTTTTGAACACAACGGTTTGCTTTCTTCCTTCCTATTACGAAGAAACCCAAGAGAGAAGCAGTGATGGAAAACCCAATCGATCGAGTTTTAGTAGGAGTAAGGAATAGGAATTATATCAAACGCCTTACTGAAATCAGTGTAAATAACATCAACTTCGCAGTTCATCCTAAAGTTGTTTTATACAAGGGTTGTGAACTCCAGCAAGTTGCAAAAGCCATGTTGTGGCAGGTCAACTGCTGAAGATACTGTAAAAGCCAGTTTCTTTTTGACAATTGATTCAAATAGTTTTGGATAACACAAAGTTAGGCTATTCCTCTATAGTTTGTGACACAAGATCTACTCCCACTTTTATAAAGTGGTATTATAAATGACTGTAACCGTATGAAAAAGAAATCAGTTGAATGTTTGAATAGAATTGATTTTTATTGGAAAATACCTTCCCTTTTATACAAAATGTCTTACTTTACAAATACCTATTTACACTAATACTTACAAACTAAAAGTACATAATTTCATATGTGCAAGTCAGCATATGGTATGCATTGCAATAACCTATTTAGATACATATCTATATATATGTGTGTACTGGGTTCGTTGGTCAATGTGACGAATTGACAAACGTAAACAAATGGGAATCATATGTGCATTTATGCATAAATGCATGCTGAGCTCAAGTGGCTATTTTGGGTATTAATATGAGCATGTATGTATTGAATGTAGTGAAAGTAGAACGAATTCCAAGACATGCTACACCATCCACCTTTGAAGAATATTCATACATAATTTCTGCACCAATTATGCATGGCTATTCAAGTGACATAATTAAATTTTAAGTGTGTCGTTTTGTATCGTTTTACATTTATGACCCACTTAAAATTTGCTTGTGTTTCCCAAATTTGAATTGTTCTTTCACATTCAATCCTTGTGTGGTCTTAATTTATGACATACTGGTAATGGATTTGTTTTTTTATGTAGTTTTTATTTTGATTTGCTTACATTTGTTTTTTACATGTGTACATATTATGCTGAATTTTTTTTTTTTGTGCATTTTCTACATGTGTGCATATTATGCTGACACTGGTTTTTTTTTGTGCATTTTTGACATGTGTACATATTATGCTGACATTGGTTTTTTTCTGAATTTTTTACATGTGTACATATTATGCTGCGAGTGCTTAATGAGTAAAGTGAAACGCTTACATGTATAACTATTATTATTTATTACTAAAACTTTATATTAGTTTAAAGCTATTTTTATGAATTATTGTTTCCTTAACTTTACTTGTTCTATCGCTACTTTCTATTCTATGAGGTATTAACGTAAAATTACTATTCTTACCAATATTGTTTACTCTATAGGGCAGGGATCGCCACAAGCTTCTTATGGAAGCGTGACCACACCTATTTTGAAATTCAAAAAGTACACTGTAAAAATTTCGAAAATTAATAATATATTATTTTATTTAGAAAAAAATTATATATTTTTTAATCCTGATAAAATAAAAATTCATTTGATTTTTTTTATATTTAATTTTTTATAGTTTTTTTGTTTATATCTTTTAAATTTTTTTTATATTTTTAGGCTTTTAATATTTTTTGTTATGTATTTTAGAAACAAAATAATATGTTTTGTATTTCTGATTAAATAAAAATTCATTCATTCATTTTATTTAACTTTTTATACTTTTGTTTTTGTTTTTATTTTTTTGTTTTGTTTTTAAATTTTTTTGTTATTTAATAGTATTTAGGGACTGAGACGCGGAGTGGTACTGGGACTGGAACAAAATGCATACCACCCTCTGGGATTGGCAATAAGGGATGAAGAAGAATGAGAAGAACTTGAGAGAAGAGAAAAAAGAGGAGACTGAGAAAGATATAGAATAAGGCGAAGATAGAGATAGACGAAGCGAAAAAGACGGAGAAAGAAGTGAATAAAATGATTAGGAAAAAAGGAAGAGGGGGGGAAGACAGAGTAAGACGGAAAAAGCTTATTAAAATGTATTCAGATAGACCAAATTTAGGGCAGAACAACGTCTGCCGGGTCTACTAGTTTTCTAATAAAATTTTATTTATAATTTAAATTAAATATATTAATATTTAAAAAATTGTTTAAAATTACTGCCAAAAAATTTTCATTTTGAAATCACATACAAAGTAAAATAAAAAATAATTTACAAAAATAAAGTATATTTAACTGAAGTAGATAACCCCACAGCAATAATAAAAAAAAAATCGCCGCCAGGTGGCGCAAGTCCCAAAAAAGTGAATAAAATGATTAGGAAAAAAGGAAGAGGGGGGAAGACAGAGTAAGACGGAAAAATCTTATTAAAATGTATTCAGATAGACCAAATTTAGGACAGAACTACGTCTGCCGGGTCTGCTAATTTTCTAATAAAATTTTATTTATAATTTAAATTAAATATATTAATATTTAAAAATTTTTTTAAAATAACTGCCAAAAAATTTTTCATTTTGAAATCACATACAAAGTAAAATAAAAAATAATTTACAAAAATAAAGTATATTTAACTCAAGTAGATAACCCCACAGCAATAATAAGAAAAAAATCGATAGGTGGCGCAAGTCCCAAAATATTAAAAAATGGTACATGTGTTGCCGCCAAAAAGGACTCCTACGCATTATCTAAGTGATGATTTAAATGAGCCAAATCAGAGCACAGATACGAGTTTTTTTAATATCTCGATCGTTGCGCTACCTAGCAGGAGTTTTTTTCACAAAGCGATTTCTATTCCCGTATGTAATATGTGTTCCAAATATGAGCCAAAGCGGACCACACATACGAATTTTTGAAATATTTCGATCCATGCGCCACCTGTCGAAAATTTTTCTTATTATTGCATTGTCATCGGGTTCTAAACTATATTCCAAGTTTCAAGCTTGTAGCTTATTGGGAAGTTACTTAAATTGCGATTACAAAATTCTGTTCGCTACACAGAGTCAAGCTAAATAAAACCGTTTGAAAAAAAAACACGGCTATTATTTATCATATTCTATTAGATAAATGAGTGATAATCTTAAATTATCTTCTCCGGTTAATAATGGTGAAACAAAGCATGCATGTACTTCAAACTTATCACTAATATGTATATTCCATATTCAATTTTTAAGTTCAAGTGAGACGAAATAAATTTTTGTCAGTGCGCGTCTATTCATCATTTTGTTTTCTAAAAAAAAAGCTACAACCAATCAGTGCATGTCTATTCTTCATTTTGTTTTCTAAATAATAGCTAAAACCATTCAGCGAGCAGAAATGGCGCTGGCACGTACACAAACCCAGCCGGACTTGGTAGCTTTCAAAATTCACGTATCGCATTGTTTTCTTGAATGCATTTAAAAATACTTCTACTTGCGTTCAATTCAAAATTAATTAAATTTAAATCTTATTTTTTAAATAAATCAAACAAAGCTTCGTTGTTTTCAAACAACAAAAATATACCCAAAAATATTACTTCAAAAGTCATTTTACACGAAATTATAGCAGTTTAGTTCCTAATGGGTACAGCAGAATACATTCGGTTGTAGGCGAGAGGATAGAATGCGTGCGCGCGGGGATGTGTGGTGCGCTTGCCTGAACGTTTTACAAAAGCAATTGCGTGAAAGCGCTTACAGGGTGGCGATCACTGCTATAGGGAAATAATGTAAAATTATTTTTCTTATCATTAAAATATGATTGTAGCGACCTTTTTACTTTTATTTTATCAAACGGTGATTTTTACCGGCTCAAGGTCCAATGTAATAAAACACTTTTTTTAAATATTCCCCAATATATTTCAATCTCCTTCGGAGATCGCCTTCAGGGGCTTTGACAATAACAAACAAATACTCACATATAAAACTGAACACAATTGGGATAAAATTTTTCATACATACATTAATTTTCTTTTCCACCAGGTCCGACGAGAGGAGACGGGGAAGGGGGGTTTCCCCCGGGCTCGGGCAATTTGGAGGTACTAAGACATTTTTTTTAATTCAGAAGAATCTTTAGTTGTTCCATGTGCAAATTTTAAGCCGAATTTCAAAATCAACAAATATCGCTTGATTTTTTGCCTTGGCCCTCGAACAGTGAAGAGACAATAAAAACATCAAACAAATATGTATGGTTACATGAATCCGAACTCTTAGAGTTTTCGTGGTGACACTGATGAAAGTTGATCTTCAAAAAGTCTTCCAACAATACCACCAACTCTGTATCAAAGTCCAGATTATTTAAACGACTTCGATATCGGTACCGTGAATAATGAGGTTTTGCGATCTGAAAAAGTCAACGAAATAATTCGTCCAGGTATCCTGTTATTTCTCCACGTGATTGTCATGACGAGGCATTTCCTATCTCGTTGTTAAACAGAATCTTGCCAAATGGAGAGAAAGTGGAGCGGGACTGGTTAGTGTGGAATACCAGTAGTAATGCTTTTTATTGCCTACCATGTCGTCTGTTAAGCACCAATACCTAAAATCGACCTAAAATTTGTTATCCTGGCGGATATTCGAAATTGCAGGTATGGAAGAAGCTATACGATAAACTGCCATCACCCGAAAATACTCAAGATAGCATTAAATGTTACATTTAATGGCGATCTTTTTAAAATCTAATTCAAAAGGAGGCTACAATTGATACACTCATCAATGAACAGCTAATCACGGAAACTCAAAAGTGGAAAGAAATATTATATAGAATTTTGGACATTATTTTATTTTTGTGTGAAATAGGCCTAGCTTTCAAAGGCGAAAGTATATATCTTGTTGAACGAAACAATGGAAATTTTTTGGACATCTTAGAACTCATAAGCCATTATGATCAGATACTTAGAGATAATTTGGAGAAAGTTAGGATTTCACAACAGCAGCACAAACGTTTACAAGTTCATTATCTTTCCCCAGACATTCAGAACGAGTTTATAGAAATTTGTGCAAAGCACGTGAGGGAAACTATATAGATCAAGGCAAGAAAGCATTTTGCTATTATCGTTGATGCTATGCCTGATGCTAGTCACGTCAACGACGTCCATTTTGCGCTAACTCCATTTCAACTCGAAAGCAACAAATTTTACAATTCAAGAACGGTTTTTGGCTTTCGTGAATTGTAACCAAAAGAACTGGTCAGAAAATCGCTGATCTAATTTGCCATACTTGATTGAAGATTGTCGTGCACAAGGGTACGATGAAAGGAGCTTACAACGGAGCACTACGTCACATTCTCGACAAAAACTCGAATGCTGGTTACTCGCCTTGTGCAACCCAAAGCCTCAACAGCCTGTGGTGTTGATGCTGCAGAATGTTGTACGGCTGCAATTACTTTCTTCGGAGTTGTCCAAAAATGTTTTACTATTTTCAGCAGCACTCCACAACAATAGGAAATCCTCAAAAAAAATGTACCGAGCTCTCTTCATAGTCTTTCAGCCAAAAGCCAAATTTGACTGCGCAAGCATACGGCGATGTTACCGGCATTCTCAAGTACATCACAAGTTCGAATGTATCTTGCTGTCCTCAATTTGGTTAAAAATACTGAATACCATTAATGAAAGAAACGTGGTCCTCCAAGCTAGAGACGCCACCATAAATGTTGAGGTCCGACATCTAGATGCTTTATTAGCTGGTTTGAAGTTGATCAGGAACCAATGGGAAACAATTTTAAACGAATGCAAAACAGTTGCTATTCAATTGAACATCTCGCCAAGTTTCCGGGCATTCGAAAGAGAAAACCCAAAAGCATTTAAATGAGATGATAACGGATGATTCAGAGTGTGATTTTAAAACCAATACATTCCTGGTGATCGTTGATTCGGTAATCACTGGCATTACTGAACGATTTGCTGCTATGAGAAATTTCAGCGAGACGTTTTCCATTTTGTGGCAATTTTAATACATGTATGAAGCTACGGTTCGGGAGAACGCAGAAAAATTTGTCGAAAAATACAAGTCAGAAATTTCTCAAAGCTTATAATGCGAAACAATTCACTTGAAACACATTTACGAAGCAAATTTTGCTAAAGGCCTGTCACTATTGGAATTGCGAAGTGCTATCTACATATGTTCAAAATCTGTATACGATTTCCCCAACATTTGTGTTGCTTTACGTATCTTTTGCACTATACCTGTCGCTGTAGCTAGTGCAGAACGTTCCTTCAGCGTCCTTTAAAGAATCAAATACTTTCATAGATCGTGTTCATCTCAAGAGCGATTTTCCGGACTTGCCAAGCTTTGTGTTGAATCCCTTTTGACAAGACAGTTAAATTTTGATATTATTATAAAAATTTTGCAGTGAAAAAAGCAAGTATAGCCATTCTTTGTTATCCGAACTTCCTATATTGAATAACTAAATTTATAATCGTTATTAAATTTATCAGAAATGTATTAAAATGCTACCAAATAACTAGAAAAGATTATTTGAAACAATATGTGGCTGTTAAAAAAGAATTATATTTCTACGTCAGCTCTTAGTCCAAAAATCATTTAGTTGATGTGGTAAAATTTTTTTTGATGTAATCCATCAATATGATTCATGAATGAGACGTGATTAATTCAAGTTAATCAAATGTATTGGTGGATTTTTTATAGGGGGCCCGTAAATTGTTTAGTCCCGGGCCCGGATTTTCGCTCTAAGGCCCTGTCTATATCAACACTCAAATTGATATTTTAAAAATTATTTGTTTGAGGTTTAAAGTATAAAATTTATTATATAAAATATTTTCATTTTGATATATCTAAAATTTTCATTTACAAAAACTAATGTGATTACAAAATATTTAAAATTTAAAGTATAAAATACAAAGTTAAGAATTTTATAACAAATAAAAAATACTATATTTACTCCCCCTCCAAAAAAAAAAAAAATAAATAAAAATAATTTTACAGATAATTATTAATTAAGATTAAAAGTAACTGTTTTTGGTTTTTTGTGTGTAAGTGTATTTGAAAATGTGTTTGTTAAAATGTTTGCTGGTTTGAGTAAGTCTATTCAAAAAGTTTTAACAGTGTTTCCGTATTGAATTTTAAACGTTTTATGATGTTTAGAAATAACTTTAAAGGTCCTTCATATGGTGCTTCTAAATTATATTTACGAAGAACTTCAACAAAACCATATTCACAACTTTCTAAATTTTTTGGAACAAAATAGTTTTCTTTATTATGATGAAAAACTTTTGAACGAATAAGTGAAAAATATTCTTTTAACTTGCGAAGAGTTTGATTAGAAAAATTATTTTCATTATTATTAGTGGAAAAAATTAAGTTGCCAGGTACTCTGAGTGTTTGTCCGTAAACAAGTTCAGCAGAAGAACACTTTAAATCTTCTTTAATGGAAGTTCGTAAGCTAAGAAGAATAAATGGTAAAATTTCGGACCAATGAACAGAATTATTTGATGCTATAAATGCTGCTTTGAAAGTTCTATGAAATCTCTCTATCATGCCATTTGCTTGAGGATGATGTGTGAATTTTATGAGAACCTAATAATTTAGTTAATTCTGTAAAAAATTTTGAAGTGAATTGTGAACCTTGGTCTACTGTAAAATTTAATGGAATACCGAATCGCGGTATGTAATTTTGATTAAAAGTTGTTGCTATAGTATTTGTTGAAACACCTCTAAGTGGATAAGCTTCTGGCCAACGTGAGTATCAGTCAATAATTGTTAAAATGTAACGATTTTCATTTGAAACTGGAAGAGAACCAACAAGATCAATATGGATATGTTCAAAACGACCAGATGGAATTTGAATATTTTAAAAGGAGATGTAGTATATCTTGAATTTTGGATTTCTGACAATTAATTTCTTTACGCATGTTGGGCCAAAAATATTTTGATTGAATGAGGCGTCTTGTAGTACGAATGCTTGGATGTGAAAGAGAATGAATTTTGTTAAAAATAATTTTTCTCATAGAGAGCGGAACGCACATTTGGTACGAACTTTTCAAAACCACCTACATATCACAAATATTAACCGATTTTAATAATTTTTCTACAGAAATGTTTGTAATTGAATTCTGAAGACACTCACATCGCTCGATTTTTAAAATTAATTAAAAAAAAATTTTTGAAAAAAAAACAATTTTGCAAAATGTTTATTAAAAAATTGTTTAAACAAATAAATTTTGCAAAACGAATGTTAATTAGCAATACCTGCTATCTCTTAAAGTGTATATCATTCGCTTAAGTATTGAGCAAAAATTTTATGTCACGAAAGTGATACATAAATACGTATTATAATATAAGGTTCTGCAAAGAATACGTTATTTTGCAACAAATTGTTTAATAAACCAATTAATTTGAAGAATCAAGCGATGTGAGTCTCTTCAGAATTCAATTACGAAAATTTCTGTGTAAACATTGTTGCAATCGGTTGATTTTTCGAACCTGTAAGTGGTTTTGAATGAAATTAGTGCTTAATCCCCAATGTGGAACGTACGGACGAAAAGATTTTTGAGAAATATCACACCAAATGTTGAATTAAAAATTCGAATGTTAGTTTCTTTTAAATTATTTTTAGAATTTGAATTAGAAATGAGATCTAGTAAATTATCGTCAGTTAGTTGTTCTTTATGTAAAGTCTGTATCTCGATATCTTGTGTAGAAATTGAATTAACTTCTGGAATACGGGAAAGTGTATCTGCAACTATGTTGTCTTTTCCGCGTATGTATTGTATATCATTAGTAAATTGAGCAATATATTCAAGATGACGTAGTTGACGAGGAGATCTATCCACTTTAGAATTTAGAACTTGAGTTAAAGGTTTATGATCAGTACAAATTGTAAAAATTCTACCTTCAAGAAAATGCTTAAAATGTTTAACGGAATTATAGATTGCCAAAATTTCACGATCAAATGTTTAATAATTTATTTCTGTTGGAGTTAATTTTCTTGAAAAATAAGCTAATGGTTCTAATATATTATTGCTAGTTTGTTGTAAAACTGCCCCAATAGCAAATTTGGTACATCTACAGCTAATGATAATGTACCATTTTTGTCGAAATGTGTAAGTGAAGTATTTTTAGCAAACATTTTTTTAACATTTTCGAAATCTGTTGTGGTTTCATTTGTCTAATTTAATTGTTTGATTTTACTTTTGACCGCAAATGTTAGCATTTCATGTAAAGGACTAGGTTCTGTTGCTAACATTTTTATGTATCTGCAATAGTAATTTACCATGCCTAAAAATTTTTGCAATTTGTTAATAGAAACAGGTTTTTCAAAATTAGTGAATTCGGCGACCATATCGGGGACGCGTAGCATGCAATCGGCTGGCCAATTGCTTTGTAAGTGGTGGGGAGCGTTTCTTTATCTTTACCCCAGGTACTGCCAGCAAGAGATTTGAGGATTTTGTTGCGGCTCTGGATTTTCGGTACAATCGCGGCTGCATGCTTACCAAAATGTAGATCCTGATCCAACGTCACACCCAAGATTTTTGGGTGTAAGACAGTCGGTAGCGTATTGCCATTGACGTGGACGTTACGGTCGCCGAGGATTTAGTCGGTCATGTCAGGTTTCGCGAAACGAAGAAACTGGACAGATCAGGGAGATAGCCGTTTATTTTGTTGCAAAGTTCATCGATCGTTCAATACGTTCTAAAGAACGTCTAATACCTTAAGAAGAAATTTCGTACCTGAGAAAATCTAATTTAGTTACTCCATCGAGTCTTTGAAATACAGATTCTAAATGTTCCATATGTTGTACTTCATTATCACTAGCAACAAGTATATCATCAACGTAAACAAAAACAAAATCTAAACCCGAAAATAATACTTCGTTAATAAAACGTTGCAATGTTTGAGCACTGTTTCGAAGACAAAATGGTTATCTTTGCCGGTAAAAACTGTGGTGCACCACAAGGGCGTAGCCAGAAAATTCCCTTGGGGGGTTCAAAAAAAAATTTTTTTCAGTTAAATAAACAAAAAAAATGTTGTCTTGAGCTTAACATTAAAGTACGTGTATTTAGAATATGATATGAAAAAGGTTACATTAAAAACTCAAGCGCATGCGACGGCTTTTCTTTGTCATTGCATCTAAAACTTCATCAACGCACAGTGGCGCCTTTTGAGTTTTTTCTTTGCAAAAATCATAACTTTTGAATCAATAAAGATATTTTAAAAATTTAAAATGCAAATGAAAGCTAATTATTTGAAGTTTTATTGTGTGAAAGCTCAGAAAGTCACAGGTACAGGGTGATTCAAAAAAATTCGTCAAAAGTCGAAAATTTTTAGAAAAATGCAAAAACAAAATGTTTTTAGTAAAATATAAAAAAAAATGAAATGAGATTTGTCTTATAATGACGTATTTAAGCATTAAATAAGATAAACTAATGATTTTAATAAGATCGCGTGGCACTGCCCACTTATAATAAAAAGTTGTATCTAAGTAGTCACGTAATCAATAACTACCAAAATCGATAGACGTATTGTTTCTTTTAAATGGCAATACTCTTATAAAACTCAAATGTCCGTTTTTGGTGCCACAATAACAAGGGGCTTCAAAATTCATCGTAAAATTATACATGTTTTTTTTTTTTAATTTACAAGCCAAATAAGTATTCTTAATAACTAAAAGTTATTGAAAGTGATTCAATGAAATTTTATTTGAGCTAAAGATTAAACAGCCAACGAATTTTGGAAAAGGGCAGTGGCATTGCCCATTTAGTTTGATCTTAGTAACGGCCTTACCAATTGTTACCAAACTCGATAGACGTATTGATTTCTATAAAAATTTAATACTCGTTTGAAGGCGAAATGCCTAAGTTTTAACAAAAATTTGATAAACTTTAGAGAAATGCAATAACGAAAAGTATATATTTATAAATTACTAAATTAATTAATTCTTTTATTTGAAATAAAAAATTACCTTGTACATAGATATCTTATTTTTCAATAAAGTGACAAAATTGATTAGTAAATCTCTTTCTTGTTGTGATAAGAAGTGAGAAACTTATTTTATCTTAACATAGTCATCGACACTGGAACATATATCTAACAAAGCAACTATTTCTGAGATATACGCATCTGTAAGATCTTTTTGTGTTCTTACATACCTCATGATATGACTGGATCAGAAGAGATAGCTAACATGTTATGTTGGAGAGATGAGCCCAAATTTAATTGACCTATAAACTGTAGTATACAATGATTTGATTTTTATTGAAATAATAACTATTTTTAAGATACTTACGTTTGCTAATATACCTACCTTTTGCAAAAATACTTACCTAATGAAATACCCTACAAATGTCATAAAATACTTACCTTAATGAACCACCCTCTAAACAAAGAATTTATAAATTTTTGTGTATTGTAATTACCGTGCACTCAACTTTGTACATTCCTTTTACATACATACGAACGTATAAATAGTTACCGTTTCCTAGCTGCGCAGGAGGCTGAAAATTTTACTGCTTAATATGTAAGTTTAGTTCGCTAATTACCGTCTTGCTATCGCTACCATTGTCGTGAAAATATTCGCTTGTGAAGTTTAGAGTGATTTTAACATATAAATTAAAAGTCTATTTATAGATATAGAGATATCAAAGTGAATAGTTTATGTTAGCTATATGAGTTACAACATTAAATAAAAGCCATTTGTGAATTTTTAAAGGAAGGGTAGTGTTTCATTTCTATGGTGAAGAGGGAAACCCACCCCATATACACAAAGCGTATCCAATCGTAACCATGTTGAAAAGGTCTTCGTTTTGTCTAACTCGTGATACCTTGCAGGTGTTCATACATATATGTCTTATGTAGTCCTTGTTCCTAGATTCTTGAGCTTCTTCAGACAATTCTTCAAATGGTAAGCACTGGTACTCTATTAAATCTTTTCCATTTGCTAAAATTTTATGTACCGTTGGTGTAAGTTTCTTCTCAGGATACTTTTGATGCAGCAACTCTGTAGTTTTAGATGTATGTTCTCCAAATTTGGGTCCATTAACTGGTTCATGGCAGTTAAAGATATTTAAAATTACTCCCAATCTTTTCACAATATCTCTATCAACTCCTCTTATGCGAGCCGTCACTTCATCGTTTTCAAAAAATCTCCTTGAGGAGTTACCATCATTTGTATTTCTGTATCAATATTTTGGACAGTCAACTTTAAGGCCAATCTCTTTATAGAATGCATCCTGAATTATTTTTTTCTCCGGTTTTGTTTCTCCTTACATGTTGTGTTGTCGTCGAAAACTTATCCTTGTTGTGATAGTGTAAAAGCCAGCTTCAAAACAAATTCCATACATATTATCCTAGCATGCAAAGGAGATATTCCAAACTCATAATTTAGTTCTTCAGTTATTGAATCATCAAGATTTTCAAAGTCCTTTTGGCTCTTCCTACAAATTGGACATTTCATTGTAGATGTCGTATTTGTTACTAAGTTCAAAACTTTCCCATCGACCATTGTTAGAAGAAAATCACGCTTTATTTTAATGACATTCTCCTCTTCAATTTCAATTATTGTTGGTTCTAATTTGGCAATTTGATTTTTTATATCACTTACTGTAGCTCTTATGAGTTCCGAAGACTCCTTCTCGTATTTAAATAATATCGGGCGGCACAATATAGTTGATGACGGACGTGGATTTTTCCAATATTCTGAAGCTTCATCTTTTAGTCGTAATGGAACAATAGAAGCCATAAACATATTACTATCTGTAATTGTTTCATCGTCTACATCTATTCTTTGTTTATATGCGGTGGCTACCGTGGTGTGATGGTGGCGTGCTCCGCCTACCACACCGTATGCCCTGGGTTCGCACCCCGGGCAAAGCAACATCAAAATTTTAGAAATAAAGTTTTTAAATGAGAAGAAAATTTTTCTAAGCGGGGTCGCCCCTTGGCAATGTTTGGCAAGCGCTCCGGGTGTATTTCTGCCATGAAAAGCTCTCAGTGAAAACTCATCTGCCTTGCAGATGCCGTTCGGAGTCGGCATAAAACATGTAGGTCCCGTCTGGCCAATTTGTAGGGAAAATCAAGAGGATCACGACGCAAATTGGAAGAGAAGCTCGGCCTTAGATCTCTTCGGAGGTTATCGCGCCTTATATTTATTTATTTATTTTTTTATTATATGCGCTTTGTCCTGATGATCCATCACAGCCCCACTTAGTTATCAATGCTAGTTCCTTTGGCAGTGATTTCAACTTTTCTTCAGTAAAACTTTGAAGGAGTCGCGTCATACGTCTGATCCATTAGGTTTTGTAGCTCAATTTCAGCTGATACTTCGGTTATTTTAGGACTTAGAGGAACTGCTTCTTTCTTGGCTTGAGTAATTTTTTTGTATCCAGGTAAAATATCGGCATTACGTTGCAATAATGAGTTACGCAATATAATATATTTTTTCTTCATTAAACCGAGATTTATAAACAGCTCCGAAGCTTCTTCGGGAGTGTATTTCCTAGGTAGCGCATTTGGTGGTGGGGAAATGCTGTTTTTGATCCTCATCAGTCGCACTGGACTTGCTACCGCAACTGCTTCTGTTATATGAGACTTCACGTTTTCTTCGTCTTTTTTATATTTAGTAGCCAGTGCTTCGGAAAGATGAGTCGTGGCCATAGCTTTTGTGGTATCAGACAGCTTCCTTTTCCTTGTGTAGGTAGAACACTCTTCTATGGGTTGTGTTGGTCTCCTCTAGTTGGATTGGTTGACGTGCTAGGCGTTTCTTCGTCCAAAAAAGTTTTGTCAGCTAGCCACTTTTCATGCTTACTTAGAAATTTTGAATTGTTACGATAGACGCCCTTCCATTTTCTTTCTATCATAATGTATTGTAAACCAATTTTTTCTTCCACGCCTTCCTTTTCTTTAATGCTTTTTTCACTCGTTAACTCTCTTATAATAACAACAACGAAGTCCCATCTTGACTTTGTAGATTTAAATACCGCAAATAGTTCCGAGTTTTCTAGATACATATTAGAATTGACTTCGAGTGTATCTGACTAAATATTAAACTGTGAACTATATTTAAAAATACTATTCACTTTATTTAAGTAAACAGAATACTTAGTTCCTTAAACTCCAAAAGACGAATGATAATGTGCATTGTATGATGGATAGCTTTATACACCTACTCAAATTATTAAAATGAATTTCAGGTATACAATTCGTAACTAAAAAAATGTAACAACATACATCACAAGTTCCAATAATAAAAACGACCTTACGGCCGTTCACAATTATATATACCTGCTCAGGCGCGTATTTATGTCCAAGGTTGTTTAACTTTATTTTATGTAAATAGTGAAGTTGTAGCTGGACGCAGGTAGACTTTATGAATTTAGCTAGCTGAATATTTCACAAATAACTACTGTTAATTTGACGGAGCACATATTTTAACATTTTTTTCCCATCAAAGTTTTAAAAAGGGCCTAAAAATAGCATTTCGAAAAACACGTATATCTGCCAACTTTTAACAAAAAAAAAAAAAAACCATTTTTTTTTTGTTTCAATTATCTTTAATTGCTATACAAGAAAACGACAACCGGCCGCCTTCTTTACTCACAAAACCATTTTAAATACAACGAAAAAGAAGAAAAATTTCAAATTTGTCCCAATGTTGAAAATTGGTCAACTTTGAGCGGCTCTACCTGGTAAACTATAATTTTCTGTGAAAAAAAACAGTTATATTCTTGATCCCAGGAAAATTCCCTATTAGAAACATGTATCAGATTTAGCTAACGCTTTCATGTTTTTTTGATTTTCGCCATGCTTTAACGGCAGAGGCGCCACTGTGCAACGGTAACAATTTGATCACGGTGGATGTTTAGTGATGCACAGCCATTCAATTGATTTTCACTCATCGTGTTTCTCAAATAGTTTTTAATCAGCCTAAGAGTTGAAAAAGATCTCTCGTCCGTTTCCGTTGTTACTGGAAGCATACACAAGATGTGAACATTAGGAAAAGCCACAGAATCGCATTCCTGTAATATTAATCATAGATAAATTGATAAAAAAAAAACCGAAGTACATCCTTTAGGAATAAGTAGAATTCTTGTTTTTTGAGCCTATGCATGATATCAAACGTATACGTATATAAAATTCAAAAGAAAGAAAGATCGAATAGAAAAAAATTTTATTTAAAAAGTCATATCTACACGGAAAAAACACTAATGCGTTTTTTACATTTTAAAATGTGAAAAACACATTATTTTTCCAATTATTAAATAATTGGAATTTTACATGTTTGAAATGTGTTTTTGACATGAAAAAAAATTTAGACATTACATTATAATAATGTGTTTTCCACATGGAAAATAATGTCAAATTTGCATTATATTTCAAAGTAGGAAATGTGTACTTCGAAAAAATTCTGTAAATTTAACATTATTTAAATGTGGAGAATAAAATCAAAGCACGAGAATTAGTATCGTTTAATTCGGCAAACAAACAGAGCCGTAAGCAATGTTTATATGCCCCTAAACAGTGGTCCTTCGACGCCACTATTGGAACCAGCTACAAGAAAACCTAAGTACCCTTTGTAAACCGTGAGTAGTAAATCAATTTTAATACACTCTTAAGCCTCGTTTTCATTATGGCTTATATGTCGCCAAATGTTGCCAAAATAATGAAAACGGGCTGCCAAATAGTGTCAGTTGCGTTTGCAGTCAGGTTTGACAGCTCACTGTCAGACAAAATGGCATCCAAGTGAAAACGACCAAATTTCAGTTTGCCAGCGCTGTTGGAAACGTTTGACACACAAAAAAGATTTGCCAACATGCTGGCAAATCTTTCATTAAACGAGCAATTCTTGTTTGTTTGTATAGCCGAACGATCTCGGGAACGGCTCAACCGATTTAAATGAAATTTGGCACAGAGATAATGTATCACCTTGTAAGACTTTCTACTTAGGTGTTGCCACTCAGAATGTCTCAAAAGGTTGCCACCTATTCGAAATAAAAAAAAAATTGTATGACATATACCGATATGGGTATCAAATGAAAGGTATTTCACTCCGCATTACAATAGGGACATTTTTGAGTAGGGTTGCCATTTAGGGTTGCCACCTATTCGAAATTTAAAAAAATTGCATGAGATATGCCGATATGGGTATCAAACGAAAGGTATTTCACTCCACATTACAATAGGGACATTTTTGAGTAGGGTTGCCATTTAGGGTTGCCAGCTATTCGAAATTTATAAAAAATTGCATGAGATATGCCGATATGGGTATCAAACGAAAGGTATTTCCCTCCGCATTACAATAGGGACATTTTTGAGTAGGGTTGCCATTTAGGGTTGCCACCTATTCGAAATTTAAAAAAAATTGCATGAGATATGCCGAAATGGGTATCAAACGAAAGGTATTTCACTCCGCACTACAGTAGGAACATTTTTGAGTAGGGTTGCCATTTAGGGTTGCCACCTATTCGAAATTAAAAAAATTGCATGAGATATGCCGATATGGGTATCAAAGGAAAGGTATTTCACTCCGCATTACAATAGGGACATTTTTGAGTAGGGTTGCCACCTAATCGAAATTTTAAAAAATTGCATGAGATATGCCGATATGGGTATCAAACGAAAGGTAATTCACTCCGCATTACAATAGGGATATTTTTGAGTAGGGTTGCCATTTAGGGTTGCCACCTATTCGAAATTTAAAAAAATTGCATAAGATATGACGATATGGGTATCAAACGAAAGGTATTTCACTCCGCATTACAGTAGGAACATTTTTGAGTAGGGTTGCCATTTAGGGTTACCACCTATTCGAAATTAAAAAAAATTGCATGAGATATGCCGATATGGGTATCAAACGAAAGGTATTTCACTCCGCATTACAATAGGAGCATTTTTGAGTAGGGTTGCCGTTTGGGGTTGGAGTAGTTGGAGGACGTGATGGATAAGTCAGCTTCAAATTCTGCAATTTTCGTTCCCCCAGTCGGTAGTACCACTGAAAAAAGGAAGCGGGTGAGAAAACTGACTGAAAAATGGACAGCCGAGCAAACGGAGAGGCTATTGCAGGAAGTAGAGGCCAGGGAGGGGACCTTGAATTTTCTTTCGTCTCAATACAGGGACCGGAATTTGAGGGAGGCAGGATGTGGCGGATATTTTAAAGATGTCGCGTTTTGAGGTATCTGCCAAGTGGAACAGCCTGCGCTGCTCTTTCCGCGTGAGTTCCTTTTCTCTTTATAAATATACTAGCATTTACCCGCGGCCCCGTCCGCAAGGAGAAAATGAAATGTAGAAATGCCCCGGAAGGGTCTCCAAAAGTTCCCGGAATAGTCCCAAAAACCCGAAAAGACAACGACATGATTCTAGACTTATCCAGAGAACCACACAGAAATGATGCCGGAAGGGTCTCCAAATGATCCCGTATTAGTCGAGAAAAGGTCCCAAAATGACCCCGTCGGGATCCCGGACGGATACCCAAAACCATCTAGAAATGATGCCGGAAGGGTCCCCAAATGATCCCGTATTAGTCGAGAAAAGGTCCCAAAATGACCCCGATGGGATCCCGGACGGAACCCGAAAAGCAACCAGAAATGATGCCAGTAGGTACCCCAAATGATCCCGAATAGTCCCATCGCTGTGAAAAATATTTACTTAACGTTTGACGTCAGTGGTAAAAACTGGATGTCAATCGACTGACACCACAATTTGATGACAGTCTTTGGCACACACTGCTATATCGACTTCATGCCAGTTTATGATATGTAATGAAAACACATTTGACACAAAATTGCCATGGTGACAGTTATGTCAGTATTTGATGTCAGTGATTTTGACATAGTGAAAACAAAGCATTAAACACGGGAAAATATATATAAGCAAAGAAAACTAAGGCAATTTTCATTTTCGAGGATTATTATTTCCAGCCAATAATCCTCATTTCCCGTCAAATTTTCACAATTTCCCATCAAAAATTGCACATACCATTTCGTATATATATATATATATACAGCAATCATACCCAACCCCATATTGAAAAACTCAGTACGGTATATGTGCAAAATATAATAAGAAAAACTAAGCTAGATACAGTGGGCACGCATATCGATTTTACCTCTCAAATAATTTTTTTCGGCATTACATTTGTATATCGCTCTAAAATTGTTTAGTCCCTCTTAAATCGATACAGTGTTTTCCCTTGCTGTTTATCATAGCATAAAACTCTACAGTTTTCTTATTTATCAATATTTAAATTAACACAAAACGCAAAAAATATGTTTAAATCTCCATACCTGCGTATATATACATACGGATATACAAAAGAAAGAAAACGACATAAGCAGTGAAATGCAATCTCGTGCAAAGTGGTACAAGAGTGGTGCACTTTTCTCGTATTAAATTTGCACGCAATAAATTCTCAATCCCCATTAAGAATTTCGATAAGCTACTAACTTCTCTCTCCTAAAAGCCTCTACAGTCCAACAAACCGAAGTTCAATAAGACTCCTCTAAGTCACACCGAAAACACAAAAAAAAAAAATTTAAGTTTAAGATAATCTCATACGAATTAATTTCCCGTATCACAATTATAATAATTTACCCGTAGATACTTGTTAATACGTATATATATATATATATATATATCTTATAATTTTCCCACTTATATTTAAACCACCCTCATATATATATATTGAATATATTAAATATAGTGCAAACGCAGCACAGTGGTCAAATTGTCTCAAAAAAAAATGTAAAAGGTTTTTCTCTACTAAGTTAAATTTCGTAATAAAATAAGCTCAAAAATGAGTGACGAGGAAACCAGACAGAGCAAAGTGGTCAAAAATTTTAAGCTTTCATCCGCCCTAAAAAAATTCATATCCGAAACGGACAATTTCATGGAATATTGTGCTCGGTTTAAGTCAACGCCCCTCGAAGATAATACTGAGTCCTTTCTTAACATAAAAAACTCGAATATAGATAAAATTGTCGAAACCCCAGATCAGGACCTGCCCGAAGATTTTCCAACACCTGCTAATAGCAAATACAGGTCCTGTCTCATAGCGTATGAAGACACAAAAGCCCAGATCGAAGACCAGCTTCAGTTGCTTAAATAAGCAAATGCCCCGCGCCCCCTACCGGAACAACAGGTCCATCTGACAAATCTGGTATTTCGCTAAAAATCCCTCCCTGCGATACCGAAATATTTTATGGTGGTTATGAAAAATGGTCCTCATTTCGTGACATGTTCACAGCCCGTTGTATATATACGAAATGGTATGTGCAATTTTTGATGGGAAATTGTGAAAATTTGACGGGAAATGAGGATTATTGGCAGGAAATAATAATCCTCGAAAATGAAAATTTCCTTAGTTTTCTTTGCTTATATATATTTTCCCGTGTTTAATGCTTTGTTTTCACTATGTCAAAATCACTGACATCAAATACTGACATAACTGTCACCATGGCAATTTTGTGTCAAATGTGTTTTCATTACATATCATAAACTGGCATGAAGTCGATATAGCAGTGTGTGCCAAAGACTGTCATCAAATTGTGGTGTCAGTCAATTGACATCCAGTTTTTACCACGACGTCAAACGTTAAGTAAATATTTTTCACAGCGATGGGACTATTCGGGATCATTTGGGGTACCTACTGGCATCATTTCTGGTTGCTTTTCGGGTTCCGTCCGGGATCCCATCGGGGTCATTTTGGGACCTTTTCTCGACTAATACGGGATCATTTGGGGACCCTTCCGGCATCATTTCTAGATGGTTTTGGGTATCCGTCGGGGATCCCGACGGGGTCATTTTGGGACCTTTTCTCGACTAATACGGGATCATTTGGAGACCCTTCCGGCATCATTTCTGTGTGGTTCTCTGGATAAGTCTAGAATCATGTCGTTGTCTTTTCGGGTTTTTTGGGACTATTCCGGGAACTTTTGGAGACCCTTCCGGGGCATTTCTACATTTCATTTTCTCCTTGCGGACGGGGCCGCGGGTAAATGCTAGTATATTTATAAAGAGAAAAGGAACTCACGCGGAAAGAGCAGCGCAGGCTGTTCCACTTGGCAGATACCTCAAAACGCGACATCTTTAAAATATCCGCCACATCCTGCCTCCCTCAAATTCCGGTCCCTGTATTGAGACGAAAGAAAATTCAAGGTCCCCTCCCTGGCCTCTACTTCCTGCAATAGCCTCTCCGTTTGCTCGGCTGTCCATTTTTCAGTCAGTTTTCATCCCAAACTCTCCCAAGCGCAAAAATTGTATCACTTCAGACACAAAACGCAAGGAAAGGCAGCTAAAATAGTCAACCAATTTCCCTTGACTGATGACAACTTTGCCTTAGCGTGGGAAGACAAACATGCAATCAATGTCAAGATCGGCACAACTCAGTTCTTCACGAATACACGTCTCAAGTGCCGAAAAGATAACCATCCCGATTGCAGAAGACAGTCTCACAAGCCCCTACCACGAATTGCACAGTATCACCCAGTAATACTCCCGATAAAGGGAATCCCCTGGATGAAAGCCCTTCATGCTCGCAGAAAAGGCAAATCAAATCGTTTTATTCCGAAAACGATTGCGAAATAGTTTTACCCACGGCTATCGTAAACGTATAGCATAAAGGAGACATTTTTAAACTAAGAGCTCTTGTAGATCAGGGATCTGAACGAACCTTTATCTCTACCAGAGCCCAAGATTGACTCAAACTCCCACTCAAACCCTCTAGATTTTAAATATCAGGAATGGGCGGCAAGGTAGTTCAGACCTCAAACAAATTGTACTCTCTGACTTTGGTATCCCCCGATTTTAAAACCAGAACAAGCGCAGAGGCAATAGTATTACCCCGGTTAACAAAAATGCTCCCCTCGCTTAAGCTCACTAGCGAGCTCCAAGCAAAATGGGCACACCTCAACCTCGCAGACTCGAATTGTCACTCCCCCTCGCAAATAAATCTCGTTCTAGGCAGTGATGTAATACCGAAAATCATCCAAAAGGGGTTGAGAAACTTTCCCCGGCGGTAGAGCGGTGAGCGTTAGAGCCCCTGTGATGGACCACTCTTTCTGCATGCAAGTGTCAGAAGTGACGAACGAAGATCTTAACTCTCTATTGCGAAAATTCTGGGAATTGGCCTAAGTTCCCACCAAACCCCCAAATAACCCCAGAAGACGAGCTTCGCCAGAATTTCTACGCTGCCACAACTTCACGCGATGATAACGGTCGTTACATCGTCAGGCTGCCGTTTAAACCCAGTTTCCCAGAGTTAATCTCACTATCCCACTCTCGGTCTTCAGCGCTAAGCCAGTTTCTTGCAATGGAGAGAAGTATGTAGAAGAAAGGGGATCTAAAGACTCAATATGATAGTGTCCTAAAAGAATACCTCACCCCCGATCATATGGAGGAGACCGGCTCCTATGAAAAATTTGACGGAGGTAGATGCGTCTCATTTTATCTTCCCCATCCCGCAGTTATTAAGCCCGAAAAAAAGACATCAAAGGTGCGGGTCGTGTTTAACGCCTTAAAGAAGTCGGCATCTGGACATGCGCTTAACGACGTTCTTTATACCGGCCCTACCCTCCAACCCGATCTTATGCTTCTGATTCTCAAGTGGCGTACATACCAATTTGTTTTCAACGGAGACATAGAGAAAATGTACCGTCAAAATCTCATGCATGATGGCGACAGAGACTATCAGCGGATCGTCTTTCGATCCTCTCCACGTGATCCCATAAAGGACTACCAGCTTAAAACAGTCACCTTTGGCGTAAACAGTGACCCCTACCTCGCCATACGCACAATTCACCAACTAGCCAAAGCTGAAAAATCTCTCTCCCAAGTCATCCAAGTGTTAGCGTCAGCAGGATTTCCGTTACGGAAAATAACGGCCAATCACCCCAGTATTATAAAAAATATTAAAGAAGAGGACTTGCTAGACACCAATCTTTTGGAATTCGAGAAAGCAAGTAACACCAAAACTCTCGGCATAGAGTGGAATGCCCTGACCGACACGTTTTCGCATACAGTGGACTTAACACCCCTCTCGTCCGCTGGTACAAAACGACAAATTCTCTCCTCGGTCGCAAAACTTTTTGACCCCGCAAGGTGGCTTACGCCGATTATGATTCAGGCCAAGATTTTACTCCAAGAGCTATGGATAGGCGGAACTGGGCGCTTCACTAAATGGACGCAGTTCGCAAAAAATCTACCCAGCTTCTCAGGCATAAAGATACCTTGATGGGTTGACTACATCCCGAACCAGCAGGTTGAACTGCATGGTTTCTGTAAAGCCGCAGAAAAGGCATATTGCGCCACTATATATCTGCGAACAACCCACGGTGCCACAACGTCGTCCCACCTTCTGGTCGCTAAACGCAAGGTTGCCCCTTTTCGCACTACCAGTCTTCCAAGACTAGAACTATGTGAAGCTCTACTCCTTGCTCGACTAATCGCCGTCGTACAGTCCCATCTCGAACTCTCTATTAAAAACCTTTACATGTGGTCTGACTCGGAGATTGTTTTAGCATGGCTCGAAAAGCCTCCCCACGCTTGGAAAACCTTCGTATCCAATCGAACAGCTGAAATTATGGATCTCGTCGGAAGCGCCTCTTGGAAGCATGTAGGCAGTCGCGACAATCCAGCAGATATGGGCACAAGAGGATGCAAACCCATGGACTTGGCAAATTCTTCGCTGTGGTGAAATGGCCCTGCGTGGCTGACCCAGCCCCCGAAGCCTGGCCAAAACCATCTACCTGCAGAATCAACCCGCCGGAAATACGCCGAGTCAAAGCTCTACTCGCCACGGAAGATGAACCGGATTTTCTCGACCGATTCTCCTCTTTTCCTCGCGCCCTCAGGGTCATGGCATATGACTTCAGGTTTATTAATAATCTCAAGGACAGAATTCGAGGCATTAAACCCGCTTACACCCCTTCTCTGTCTCATGAAGATCTCCGCAAAATGAAAAATAAACTTGTGACGTTAACGCAAACCCGATATTTTCCTCGCGAAAAAGCATGCTTGGAAAATGCAAAACAAATTCATAAAAGAAGCTCTCTGCTAACCCTCAACCCATATCTCGATGAAGATGGGCTCCTCAGGGTTCATGGGAGATTAGCTCATTCGGCGTTGACGTACAACGAAAAACATCCCGTTATTATCCCAAAAAAATTTAGATTCGCTGTCCTTTATATACAGTACCTCCATGAACTTCTTCTTCAGGCCGAAATACGTCTCATGCAGCAATGCCTCAAACAGGATCTCTATATCCCACGACTTAACCCCCTCATAAAGAGATGCATACATCAGTGCAAAATTTGTACCCTCCACAAGCAGCACATGCGATCGCAAATCATGGCGGCCTTGCCCCCGGAACGATGCACATACGTACGCCTTTTACCACTACCAGTGTCGATTTGCGACGAACTTTTCCTTTGACTTTGCCGGGGTTGGCCTCAGTAAAAATCCCTACCGGTCTTTCTAAAAGAATAACCCTGTTTATTTCAAGTAAAAAAACGTTATAAGTATTTATTTCATCAAACCTACTTCTACTCCTAGCTTATTCCCTTACTTTGTAAGAGGTGACTGAGGTGATAAAACCCTCGGCCAACCTCTGCGGTCGAATGGAGTAATAAAGCCACCAGACGAATATGCTTTAGTACAAATGAAGTCAAAAACCTTCAGGTGTACTCTTGGTCGGTAGTCATAAAACCTACCGACTCGTATGCCTATCTCCTAATTTCTGTCTTTTAATGCGAATTCGTCGCCCTTATATACTAATTTTTGCACGCAAGCAAACGGTTACTTTATAATAACAATTTCTAACTAATAATATTGACAATATAAAACAACAGTTATTCCGGTGAATATTTCTTTCCATAAATATCCAGGCACCATAATGCTCCTTATCGAATACAGTGCCTTTGTATTTGCCCGCATACCGTGCTTTCCAGCCTTCGCTTTAACTATTGTGTGTTTGCACATTTGTTTGTTGTCACCTGATTCTAACGTCGTGTTTTGCTTTGCCCAATGTTTCTGCCTTCTGTTGTATGGCGTGCGTTGGTGTGTTGTATGCTAGTGTGTAAGTATGTATAGCCAAATTTCAATTAGTAGCCACGCTTATTTTGACGACTTGCTGCTGATCTCCGTTCACTTAAGTTATTAGGTATGTTGTATTTGTAGCTAGGTGTATTGGATTTTGAGTGTGCAAAGGGTTGATTGACCGCTGCATTTTTATGTTTTGTGCGTATCTACCTCCCTTCCAAATTTTCAATGCGTGTTAGGGTGATCCTATACTTAAAATTTATGTTTGCGAAAATGTAAATATTATGCATGCGTGCAAAAGTGCGCAAGTCTAATTTGTCCTTCAATTTAATAATTATCAATTCAATGTACAACAGAATATATGTATTTAGGGTATAATTCATAAAGGTATAAATAGGTATATTTTATATAAAATATATAAGTGATAAATTCAAATATATATTCCAATGTATTTCAAAATGTATGTTCTTTACAAAAATGTATATATATGTGTATGTTGTGAGGATTCAAAGTCCTCGGCTTTGGGGTCCTCACAGACTTTGTGGGGCCTTTTCAAATAAAAGCCTCCTTGCTAAGGTCGCACACCTAACTGAAAGGCTACGTGGCCGTTTTTGTCTGTTTTGTTACAAAGGCTATCCACACTGAGCTGTGCTCGGACTTAACTACCAATGTCTTTCTCGCAGCATTTGCTCGCTTCTTCGGACGTCGTCGATATCCTGCAACAATGATGAGTGACAACGGCAAGACGTTTATTGGAGCTAAAAGAGCGACCGAAAAGGAGTTCATTGACTTCATGAAAACTGTCTCTCAAGAAGTAATCGCAAAATACCCCAGGGCATCAGTTGGAAATTCATTCCGCCCGGAGCTCCCCACATGGGCAGCTTGTGGGAGTCTGCAGTGAAAAGTTTCAAACTGCACTTCAAGAGGACTGCAGGAGCCCACAAGTTCACCTTTGAAGAATTTACCACCCTCTTGGTAAGAATAGAAGCCATGTTGAACTCTCGTCCTATCTCGCCTTTATCCCAGGATCCGACCGAGTTTACCGCGCTGGCCCCCGGCCACTTTCTCAGAGGTAGCCCCCTCCTCGCTATCCCTGAAGTGGTTCACGCGGATTTATCTCTTATAAACCGATGGGACAGGATAAAAAGCTTACATCATCAATTCATCAAAAGATGGAAGGAACACTACCTAAAGGATCTCCAGAAAAGGCAGAAGTGGAAAAATCCACAACCCGAAACCAAGGTCGGTGAGTGTGTCTAAATTCATGACGACTCACTTCCTCCCGACCGAATGGCGCCTTGGACGCATTGAAAAAATTCATCCAGGACCGGACGGCCATATACGTGTTGTTGACGTTAGTACTCAAACCGGTACCCTCACACGACTACTTGTTAAGCTCTGTTTCCTCCCTCAGACTGAAAGCCCACCATCTCGGGCAAACCTGGAGATTCGTAGCTACCCTCAAACCACCTCTGGCCGCTCTTACCACATCACCGTCACTAATATGTCGCAATTCGCAACATAATCCTAGCTGAAACCCCCTGCATCAGTATTTCTCTCCACTAAAATACCTTCACAACTGTAATTACAGGTCGCTATGGATCGTGCAATTCAATCGTCGTCACGAATACCAGTGCGGTCGGAGATCGTTGCTCCCAACCGCGCCAATGAATCGCGCAGCTCGACGCTATTAACTGATTACCGACGGTGCCGCATTTGTACCCGTCAGCACGCCCTTCGGAACTGCGTAATGTTTAAAAAGAAGAAGTCACCCCAGAGGTGCATGCTTTCGCGAGCCCATAAGTTCTGCTTAAATTGCTTGGCATTATCCCACATCACCAGCGAGTGCAGCACGTACGACAGATGCCGGATCTGTGGAGCCCGACATCACTACCTACTCCATCGGCGGGACGCTACCCCAAATGCCCAACGCTCCATCCAGGCACCCCGGCCTGGCAGATCCGCCGTATAAATTCCGGCACCCATACACGCCTCCCAGGCATCCCGGCCTTGTCGATCAGCCATACTGGAACCCCCTGCCGCCACCGGGCGAAACCGTTGTCGCCCGGGAAACAACATTCACTCAGCAGCACCTAGCATCGCCCGACGCACCATTCGATGCACCGCGCAAGGGCTGCAGACCGCCAACGCTAGAGGAAAAGTGTCCCAAATCCTCGTGCGAGATGCATTGCGGACCCTTAAGGAGCTACAGGAGGCTCTAGCCGCTAAACGCGCCTAGGGTGGGGACGATGGCTGAGCGACTGTCGCAGTCGTCCGCAGCCAACCATATTTGTTCTTTCCAAAAAAATGTATTTAAATGAATTTATCTTGAATTTGAATTGAATTATTGAATTTATATTTACCCTTTTATTATAAGTTACATACATGTAAATGTGTATATTTGAAATACTTATACACAAATATGTATATTCACATAAGAGCCAGGAGTCACCACTCACACTCATCAGTTAGGGCAAATTGTATACCAGTTGACATATGTATATATATACTTTGTTTTTTTTTTTACTTGGCGGCTACCGTGGTGTGATGGTAGCGTCCTCCGCCTACCACAACGTATGCCCTGGGTTCACACCCCAGGCAAAGCAACATCAAAATTTTAGAAATAAGGTTTTTCAATTAGAAGAAAATTTGTCTAAGCCGGGTCACCCCTCGGCAGTGTTTGGCAAGCCCTCCGGATGTATTTCTGCCATGAAAAGCTTTCAGGGAAAATTCATCTGCCTTGCATATGCCGTTCGGAGTCGGCATAAAACATGTAGGTCCCGTCCGGCCAATTTGTAGGGAAAATCAAGAGGAACACGACGTAAATTGGAAGAGAAGCTGGGCCTTAGATCTCTTCGGAGGTTATCGCGCCTTACATTTATTATTATTTTTTTTTTTTTTGACTATTGCTTATTATTCACTCATAATTTTTGACCAACTCGGTTGTGAAAAAGGAAAAGTAAAATCTCTTTATATAAATAAATTAAAAAAGAAATACCATTTATTGAAGTGTTAACAAAACCGGTGTAGTCGTTTATTGATTTCTTTGGCACATATAAGCCCAGCACGTGCATAGTACAGTGAAGTCCCGCCGAAACCTCGTTTCACGCAAAGCATAGAATAGCGCCAAATCCATGGTTAAGTAAGCACAAGAGCCACTCGCCACCGTGATCAAATCGCCGCACCCAGCCGCCGCTATACCACCACCAAATCATCACCATATTCAGCCACCCATCATCATCATATCACCACCACGTCGTCCTCATTTACACCGCCGTGTCGCATTATCGCCATCATCAAAGCAGCCGTGTCCGCAGCCATAGCGCCACCTACCAAAAAGGGAAGGTAAATTTTATATTGCCACCCCCTAAACAGTACCTTTCTAACATTTTTCACAGTTAAAAACTGCAATTTGACAAATTAATCGGGCACAAAATATGTTTGCAAATATTTTTCTTGTATAGTGAGATTGTGTATAACAGTGCTTAGCGAAATTTTGTATGTGAATGGGCAAGGCGAAATAAACTTCAATTGCCAAGCGTAAAGTGCCTTTATTTTTACAAAAGCAACATCATGGTTGATTGCGGCGATGTTACCGGAATGCATAGGATTGTTTTCAACGCATCTATATGAAAAACTCAATTGTGGCTCGGTCATTAGCTGCAGCTGTACTGCTCGGCGTGGCAATGTTGACCAAACTGGCAAAAAAGTAAAGCGCTGCTGCCGCTACATGTCGCGTCACTAAATATGCAAGCTCCATTAACAGAAAGCCACATTTAAGCTAAAGCTAAGAACACACTGAGCTGCACTACACTGCGCTGCAAAATATTATTTGCATGTCTTCTTATGGAGCAATTCACATCTAGCGACAGCAGCGCTACGTGGTGCGGCCAGGTTGATCTAATAGGCAAAAAAAAAGTGAAGCGACGTTGCCGCTACATGTCGCGCCGCTTAGTATGCACGTACTTTAAGGACACATTCACATCCAGCGGCAGCAGCACGACGCGACGTGGCCACAAACAAAAATGTTGATCAAATAATCGAAAAAGTGTAGCACCGCTTTGTATGCACGCACTTATTCGTAGAACTCTTGCCGCGTTACCTTGTAGCTCTGACAGCTTCATATATTAAGAATATCTTCACTTTTTGCCTCGCCTTACATTCCCGAAACTTTGTTTAGCAAGATATACGTCCGGCCATACATTGACCTCATATATAATGCAACAAAGCGTTCTTTGTGAATACTGGAAAAGGGTCGTGCTGCTTTCAACATTTCACAAATTTGCATATACTTACTTTAATTACATAGAAAATCAAAGAATCAAAGATCCACTGGCTACTAAATCAAATCAAGTGTTTATATGTAAATGTGGTAATCAGTTACACGCAAAACTCATTAAAGTGACAGTTCTCTAGTCAACTAAAAACTACGCTAATGGCTGCGTCACAACCAACTTTTTTCTTATAGATGTGACATTTGCTTTGACTATGAATGCTTTCATCCCTTGCAAGTGAGCATCGACTCAAATATTTAAATGATATAACATACATACCTACTGGTGATGCCAGTATCGTCAAAAAAAATCCGATCGCTCGTGGAACAAACCTCTGATTCTGCAATCGAAATCCGTTAAATAAATAGGGGTTTTAAATATAATATAAATATAAACGAAATCTAACCATCATCAGTGTCAACAGCAACATTATCCTCAGCAATAGCATCTATTTTAGTTGCGTCGTTAACAGCAGAAGCTTCAAAAAAGTCGACAGTTGTAAACGGAGCATTTTCAATCAACATAATAATAACATTTTTTTGTTGCATTAGACTCTCTGCTCCCCTCTTCCTTTCTTTCATTGTCTTTCCCAAATTACTTCGTTTGCATCTCTCATTCTCATTCTGAGTCTCCCTCTTCTTTTCCCTCTCCCTTCCTCAATCCCGATCATACTCCTATCCAACTTCTATTTCCGAAAAAAATGTTTAAAACTGCTCCTGCATCGCAAGTTAACTAAAACATTAACTGACATTTCGCTGTACGATGACTTTGTGTAAATTTTGTCAAGAAAAGCAATCAGCTAATAAGATAACAACACCTTCCACTGAATTCGCCTTGATTTCAACCAACGCAACAATTTTCCAAAACTTCCCTATAGAGATATGCAGAGATATATCTAACCTTGAAAATAAACACCTGCAACATTATCATCAGCGGCACTATCCACAGAAGCTGTAGCACAAAAGCACCAGCACAAATAACGTTTGCACTAGAAACATTTGAAATTGAAACTATCTTAATATCCATTCAATTTCTGATATACGAAAATGAATCTAACCTTGCAAATAAGCAACCGCATTATCATCAGTAACTGCAATATCGATAGCATGATGATCGGCAGTAGTAGTGGAGACATCTGCAATTATATAGATTGCTTATAAACGGCGCATCAGAAAACTTTAATACAACTGTTTAGTGATTACCATCTGAACGCACCGTTTAGTATTCTCCGCGTATTAAATAAGTTCGAACTATTACAGTCAGATTAATTATGTCATTGCGAAGTGTTATTCCACACTCGCGTTCATTCGCCGTTTCAGTATGGATTTTAGTGATCCTTATACTTTAAAACTTTTATTTACAACCCTAGTACGATCTAAACTAGAATATGCTCTTTTCAATTGGAGGGCGTACCATGCCTGCCATATAGACCGACTTGAGCGTATTCAAAAAATATTTTTGCAATTTGCCCTCCGGTCTTTGCGTTTTCACGATCCTGTTCCAATATATAGTTCTAGGTGTCTTTTAATTAACCTGAAAAAAATTTTGTGAGTAGAAGATCAATGCTTTCATTGACATTTTTATATAATTTGGACGGTTGACTCGCCCTATCTTTTAGAGCGTATACGGTTCAATGTACTATCGCGAACCCTTCGATGTCACGATTTTTTCTGATTAGATAGATTTAGAACGACTTATGCTTCCAATTCTCCAATTGCTAGGGCAATGAGGGAGTTTAATTTGCTGTATTCTATAGATATTGACTTTGCATTAAATAAATTTAGATTTAAACTGCTATATAATAATAAATAAATAATATGATAGCAAAGCCTAAAACTTGATTAAGTGGTCACTAAACAGTTGATCAACTGTTGTGTTATTTGAATGCTAATTTATATCACTTAATGAAGTGTTTCTAACGTATCACTTATCAGTGCGTAGTTTAAATGCTAATTTATATCACTCACTGAATGAAGTGTGTTTAGCGTACCAATCATCAGTGTGTATTTTAAATGCTTACAATTATTACTTTCATAACAAGGAATGGTATAACTATCAGCAGTTGTAGCATCTTGAGCACCAGCAGCACAAAAAATCACCACTCGTAAAAGAAACCTCTGTAATTGAAATTTCTTTCATATAATTTCTAATATTTTATATGAAAATTAATCTAACTTTCAAAACAAGCGACAGCAGTACCATCATCAACAACAGGGGTAAGAGCAGTTGGATCATTAGCAAAAAAAAATTCATAATTAATTTCTTCATACTCCCTGACGAATCGGTACACGAAGCTGATATTTATTCCCAGAGGGCCGAGGGTTTTTAAAATATCATCTTCATCCATATAGCACTTACGTAATGCTATAACAGCAATACGGTTCTCATATTCCGACCTCGTCAAAGTATACCCGGAAACAATTGTACAATTAGTATTCCACTACTATATCATTATATTAACAGAAATTTAATACTAATTACCTGATTGGCTCATTTTAAAATAAAGTGTAATCAATTCGGCGGCCACCGTTGTGGGATTGTAGCGTGCCCTGGGTTCACAGCCCGGGAAAGTAACATCAGAATTTTAGAAATAAGGTTATTCAATTAGAACACAATTTT
The DNA here is from genome assembly GCF_040869045.1 of Eurosta solidaginis. Classification (NCBI taxonomy): domain Eukaryota; kingdom Metazoa; phylum Arthropoda; class Insecta; order Diptera; family Tephritidae; genus Eurosta; species Eurosta solidaginis. The sequence goes on from NC_090319.1 coordinate 202,724,589, forward strand.
TCTAAGTGGGGTCGCCTCTCGACAGTGTTTGGCAAGCGCTCCGAGTGTACTTCTGCCATGAAAAGCTCTCAGTGAAAATTCATCTGCCTTACAGATGCCGTTCGGAGTCGGCATAAAACATGTAGGTCCCGTCCGGCCAATTTGTAGGGAAAATCAAGAGGAGCACGACGCTAATTGGAAGAGAAGCTCGGCCTTAGATCTCTTCGGAGGTTATCGCGCCTTACATTTATTTTTATTTTTTTAATCAATATATAAACGCTTTACTAAAACCACTTTAAAATTTTCACACAATGAAAGCTCCGTTGGATTAAAGCGGCGAGAGATTTCAACTATTAAATTATTGAACGTACGTAGACAAGGAAAGATATTCACAATTAAGTTAACGAGTGAACAGAGTACTTATTCCGGACTTGCTGCTTCTCTTTAATGTTTTGGCAGCGCCATAAGAAATATTTTAGTGAATGCATAAGCTAATAAGTGAACATTAATTAGTCCTTATACCATTAATAACTGTTTCACAGTTAAAGTTTCCAAGTAATTTTAAAATTTATTTAAAATATTGAAGAAAATTTTAATGACGTAATTTTCCATAATGTTTTTACCTATAGATCTGGCAGCCCCTTAACACATAAACGAGCAGTCTACTCATTCAAAATACACTCGCTGTGCCATATTCATTTCGGTTGCAGATGACCATGCGATTATAAAATAAACAAGCGAACTCGTTGGCGGCGGTGTATTGTTTCTGTTTTGAGTTTCGTTATTTATTGAAATAAAACGCGTTGTAGCTCAGTTTTTAACATCGGCAGTGGCTAAAATAACTTAATGTAATGATATTAACTTATACCAAATGCATAATTCTAAAGAAATCGGTCTAATTGTATTAACTTTGTTCGGTGAAATTTGCATCTTTAAAAGCTTTTTTTCATAAGCAAAGAGTTTCCTAGAGCTGCGGATTCCATTTTGGTGATCCCTCTACCCCTACAAATCAAAAAAAGTTTGCAAATCGTGGCACCTTAAATAAAATCCAAACCCTCTCCTTCCTCATATCTTGAGGATGAGACGTCGTGCACCCATAGCCGCGACCTTTTTCTTTTCCTTTCCTCTTCTCTGCAAAAAAATGAAATAATTACAGCTTCAAAAACTGTGTCGTCCATTTTGCAAACAAAAATAAGCACAAAAGTATGCCGCAATGTGTCGCTCGATTGCCGCCTAATGTGAAGTACCAAAATTTGTCGTACTGTGAAGCGCCGCTGCCGTTTGTGTCGCGCAGCGTTATGTGCGCGGACCTTAACGCTTAGCGGTCGACAGCTAATATCGAAAGGACCATGATTGAGCCTGTGGTGTCTCTATTAGCTTCTTGACCAATTGATTATAATTTAACATCTATTGCAACAAAATTGCTCAAATTGCTTTGAATACATGATATTATTTTTTTTCATTCGCTCAAATACATTTTGCCGCGCGGGGTAATGCAGCCAAGTAATTCACATATAGCTGTAGCAGCACTGAGCGACACATCCCTATGTGGCGTTTTTGCATAGTTGATCAAATTTTAAGTGCTGTGCCGGGTTGTTGTTGTAGCAGTGCTTCGCCGCAAACAATAGGTGCGACCGATCAGAAATTTTCATCAATGTCCTCTAACGGGAGTACAAGCAAACGTGCATGTTTCAACAGGACTGGACCATAATGAGAGAGGTGTTAGAGGCGTTGGTTCCACAATACAGTTAAAGGGATGGTTGTCATGTGGAAACACATTACAAGCAGGACATATGTTTTGTATGGCGGGGTTGATTCTGGATAAGTAAGAGTTTAACCTGTTACAGTACCTAAATCGAAGTTCAGCTAGAGTGATCCGCGTTTCCCTAGGGAGAGTGCATTCTTCCTCTGCTAGTTTTGGATATTGTTCTTTGAGTACAGGATTTACGGGCAATTTCTGGTAACGCCAGGTTGTGAAGTTCACTGAGGATCTGCTTGTGTTTTTTAGCTTCATACGGCTGTGCTCTCAGGTGCCGTATTTCCTCCTAAGTTTTATTTCTATGCCGGGTCGCGCAGTGCTACTGACGCTAGATGTGAATTTCCCCCATAAGCATACGAGCAAATAATATTGCAGTGAAGTGCAGTGCTGCGTAGTGCAGCCTAATGTGGCCTTACCTTAAGGCCCAGTGTTTCAGTAGATGGTTAAGCTAAGCTTAAACTACCCTACAAGACAGGTACCCGTTACCTAATCGATTACTTAATCGTTACCAATAACTTGGTCCCCAATTATCGTCTTAATGACTTTTACATTGCTGTCGGGAAAAAGGTAACGCATGCGCTCTCTCAAAATAGTGTTCGTGTGACTCGCTTTCTCGCTCTTTCCTATTGTGTTTTCGACATTCCTTCTCGCTCGATGTTATTTACATTTTTAAGTTACTTTATTAGGTATGTTTTCGTTATCGCTAACCAAAACATATGCAACAACAACAACACGGGTAACTGGCCTATCGGTTACCTTCTGTCAAATCGCTTTTTCTATGAATGAAACGCGTCCTTTATGTTCAGATAATATTTAATTATAAATTATTCATATATACAATGTTTTTTTACAATTTAAATTATTCCCTTATTACTCTAGTGAACTTTACACATATGAATTTTTATATTTATAAACTATATAAATACATTAAGGTCTATTCATAGTCGTTCCCTTTCCGAAACCTTGTTTTGAAGTTCTTATTTTTACTGCGCTGGTAGTGTTGCTCATCAGTTTGCAGAGTCATATTAGTTTGGTAGGTATAGTATCATCAGACGTAGCGAAATTAGGAAGCATGTCAGGAGTATCACCAGAATCCAAAGAAGCATGGTGATTCATTTCGTCACCTCCGTTTTCTCCCATATCCGGATTCATTCCATACTAGTCATTATAAATAGCTTGTAGATGCCACATAGGTGTAACCATACCCTCAAGATCTTTCCGTTCAAATCTTGTGGTGTACAATGAGCAAACTTTTCATAAACATGTACACGTAAACTTGTATTTGTTCTAAATTGTTCACCACATTCTAAACATAGAAAAGATGTTCTTTCATCCACTGATTTCTCATGTTCCTGTATTAAGTGTTTGCGTAAATACCATTGTGATTACAATATGGACAAACAGTCAATTCTAAACTTTTCGTTGTTACATCAATTGTTTCAGCGTGTGGTACACGTTAATGAAAATTCATACTTGAATGTATTTTCGTCTTCCAATCGCATAATTTACATTTTAAATAATAACTATTAGGCATATGAGAAATCTCATGGTCCAATAATTTTTTGAAGCTTGGTGTAGCTGCTTGAATATCACAAAATTTACATTTTGCACCACGTTCGTTATATTTAAATTGTAAATGTTCTGGTTTCTCTACACGATGCATAAAGTTTAGATGCTTTTTCCAACAATGTGGTGAATTTAATTGAAATACATACATTGGGCATTGTCTCATGAAAAATTTTCCATAAATATACTGAGCCTCTTTATGTAGGCTCTTTTCTTAACATCTAATTCTGGTCGTACCGGATATGACAGTTTTGCTTCAGGTTATAATCCACACACATACTATTTTCATATTCTCTTTCATAATTTTCATCTTTTTCAACATTGGACTTTGCATCAACATCATTATCATCATCGTCATTTTTTGATAACTCTGTTTTAAGCTTCATATTTATCAAAGGTTCATCTTCGTTAGTATTAGAATTAGAAACATTGTCATCTTCGGTTAAGTTTTTATCAAGTTTAGCTTTTTTCCTAGGTTTAAATTCTTTATACTAGGTTCAAACACACACCAAATTGCCAATTTATACTGTTTGGGCAATTTATTACGCAATTTGTCATATAATAAATTGTAATAATAAATTGCCAATTTAAAAAAAATTGCGTAATAAATTGTTTCAAACTGCAAATGCATCATTGTAAAGTGTGTTTATTGAGTATATATAAACGTCAGTTACGCATAGCTGAACTATATGGTTGGCGCATTTCATCAGCTGATTTTATGTCTTTAATTTCACTGGAGTAGGGATTGTCAAAAGAAGATGGCAAAATCAAAATAAAACCAAAACATTGAACACATTTTCTTACAAAACACAAAAATTTCACAGTTTTATGTTTTCATTCCATTGAATTCACCTAATACCAACACGCACATTTTGACAGTCTCAACAAAGATATGTTGTTACTGTAGAGATGAGCCAACCAGCTATCAAATTACTATTGTGTAAGCTAAATAGAGTTATATGAACACCACTCAATTTAAATCGAAATAGCCTCAATTTATTTTTCTGTTTGAACATAGTATTACTATCCGTACTAGAATTAATACCATCATCTACATTTTTTGTGGTCTGTTTGAGTTTTTAAATTTGCCAATGGTTCGCCTTTATCAGTATTAGAATCAGAATGGTCTTGGCCATCTTCACCGTGTTGCAAAGTAGGCGACATATGTTGGTGTTGATGTTTGCGCATATTGCGGATATGTTGGTGGTTCACTAGTCATTAATTGTTTAGAAGTTTCAACTTGTTGCGATTGTTGTTCTTGTTGCTGGCTGATGATGTGGTGTTAACATTTGCTGTACAATTTATTCGGGTGATTGCACATATTGTTGGTGTTGTTATGGTGCTGGAAAACCTTCCGATATTGAAAGTCCTTGATTAGTGTAATCCCCACGTAGTGAACTACTCCTGTGACCGCGTACGCGGTAACTATTACATCTGAAGGCGCTTAAGTTACAGGCATAGCTGACATCGCTTATATAACAGGTTGACTCTATAGTAAAAACCAAAACAAAATATTAGAATCAGTGTTTATGAATAACATATTTAAAATAAGCTCTTACAACAACGTGATCGGTGCTACATCCCCGTGAAAGTAGTGTGGTGTTCCTCCTTGTATAAACGTAGGTACTGGATGTGCTGAACCGTGCAGTTTTCTTCTAATTTGAGCAAATGTATGTTCTTACAGCCACAGCTGGAATATTTGGGATATTTCTATCCTCACATCGTCAAATTACCTAGAATGAAAAAGAAACTCATATCAGTAAGAATAGATTAAAAGTTTTTAATATAAGCCGAAAAGTGTTCCATAAATAGGGCTTCACACATAGCTCTTTTCTGAGAGGCAAAAGGCACAAGAGAAATTTCAGATAACTAGAATCAGGACCTGGTAAAGTAACTTCAAATGAACCTCCACCATACCTATGCATCTTTCGTTGGCAGGGGTACCCAAAGATACTTTGCTGTTGCATTCATAGAGAACATAAAATTATAACAAGGGGTTTAGTCGCAACTACTTCGTATGCGCATTTCTCTGCGCATCAATTTCGTCATTACTATAAAGGCCATCTTGCTCACAGCAATCCAACAATCTATTTGTCCGCAAATTGGTGGAACTAAATTCCTAATGGAAGGTTCCTCTCCAAAAACTCTTTTTACAGACAGTCTTTCGCCGTAAAACGAGGGCAGTGAAACATTACATGTTCTGCGCTTTCCAATTCGGATGGACAGCTTGGACAGAAAGGGTGCTCCTCTACCCCACGCTTATGTAGATATTCCTTGAAGCCACCGTGCCTGCTCAATATCTGTGTGAGATGGTAATTTAGTTCGCCTTGTTTTTGCTTGTACCATTACGCTATATTCCGGACTAGCATGAAGGTCCAGCGCTCTTTTCTCGAATCTTCCCACCGTTCTTGGCACCTAACTATTGTTCGTGACCTTGCGCTTTTCGTAGCATCTTCAGATGGTCGGCTGAATCCAATGCCATACAGATCAGCCATTTCACCTGAGAGTAGATCTACTGGGATTTTCCTGGATAAAACTGGATCGCGTCGTGGGAACAGCACATGCTATTCGTATAGCAGTAATGCGGTAGGCTGCTAGTATAACTTTTTGGTGGACCATTTTAGATCTGTGCCATACTGGTGCTGCATATAATATTATAGAGCTGGTTACGTTGGATAATAGCTGACGGGTAGCTTCGCTTGGGCCGCCGATGTTGGGCATTATTCGCGTTAGGGTTCCACTAACTCTAGAAACTTTCTCACCCACCGCCCTGAAGTGCTCCCTAAAAGTTAGTTTTGAGTCAATGATTACTCCCTAGATATTTCAAGGAGGGCTTTGAATTTATTTGATAATCTCCTATGGTTAGGACCAACTCATCCACAGTCCGCTTTGAGCTCATCAGAACCACTTCTGTCTTATTGCTAGCCATCTCCAGCCCCGTGTTCGTCAACCATTCCTTTATTCTTCCCACGGCGTCATTACATAATGCTTGGAGCAGATCAAGTTTCTTGGCCACTGCTACTACGACAATATAATCTGCATAGCCGACAATTTCCGTGCCTCCGAGAGGGTCGATTTGTAGCACCCCGCCATACATCGCATTCCAAAGAGTTGGACCTAGAACAGATCCCTGAGGGACACCGCCCGTGGTGTTGTGCTTTCTTAGTCCCTCATCTGTATCAAAAGGGAGTACTTTGTCGCTTAGATAGCTACAAATTATTCGGAGCAGGTACGGAACTTGTCTTGGGACACCCAAAGTGCACTCACGCTTCTCATGGCTCCAGCGGGTTAGCGGCTTCCTAGAACTTAAGCCACTTGCTGCTTCTAGATCTGACAGCTGTCAGCTGGAGTCTTAGCCCGGCAAGCGCAGGGCACGAGCACAGAACGTAATCAATCGTTTCCTGCTCCAACCCACACTTCCTACATCTGCTATCACTGACCAAGCCTAATTTAAAGGAATGTGACGCCAGAAAGCAGTGTCCAGTAAGAATACCCGTCATGAGTCTAGTCTACAGTTTAATGATAATGAAAATATAAGAATCAGTGTTTATGAATAACATATTTTAATTAATCTCTTACAACAACCTGATCGGTGGCTACATCGCCATGTAGGTAGTGTGATGTTCCACCTTGTATAAACGTAGGTACTGTATGTGCTCAACCGTGCAAATTGACATTAGCAGTAATATTATTTACATAAACATAGCATGATATTTGTGCAGGCCTCAATATAGCATACATTGGTTCAGTTCGGTGTGCACCAGCCACTGGTACAAACACTTGGATGCATAGCTTTCTATAGGATGGATGTCCAGCAGTGCTGCGGTTGTGCCAATATGTAATGGGCTGCTCCGTCTCTTGGTACGGCTGTATAGGTATAGGCGGGTGCAATGTATTACTAGTCTGCTCAAGATCGTATGGTACATATATGGCTCGAAGACGCCAGAGGGGATTGGAGCCAGAGTTTTCGGACACAGAACCAAAATATCAGTAACTCTAAAAGCACATCCGAGCATTTTCGAGCGGAAGTATTCGCCATAAGTTAGTGCGCTAAGCTGAACCTTCAGCGCTGATACCCCAATGAAACAATTGTCATACTCAGTCAGGCTGTTGTTGTTGTTGTAGCGATTAGGTTACTCCCCGAAGGCTTTGGGGAGTGTTATCGATGTGATGGTCCTTTGTCGGATACAGATCCGATACGCTCCGGTAACACAGCACCATTAAGGTGCTGGCCCGACTATCTCGGGAACGATTTATATGGCCACATTGAACCTTCAGGCCATCCCTCCCTCCCCACCCCAAGTTCCATGAGGAGCTTGGGGTCGCCAGAGCCTCGTTTGTTAGTGAAACGGGATTCGCCGCTCGAAGGTGAGGTTGACAATTGGGTTGGAGAAGCTATATATTGCGCTACACAACCCCTTGAATCCCACTCAGTCAAGCAGTCAGGTTCCACTAAAGGCATTTTCGGCGTTCGAAATAAAGTCAGCACTGGTCTTTCAGTGCGTAGAAAAGCTGAATCAATTAGGAGCACACAACGTAGTACTGTTGGCCTGGGTCCTAGGCCACAGGGGAGTGGAGGGCAAAGAGCAGGCGGACTCAATGTTTAATTTGTTGCGTCTCTCCCACAAATTGTCAACCTCCCAGCAGATCCTTGCAGCGGGTCTGCGCCATACTCTCCTCTTCCGGGAAGGTATCGACCCCAATCCGGATCCTTCTCCTGACCCCAGTACTGAGAAATGGGTTTGCTGCGTTTGTCAGAAAAGAATCTTTTTAGGACGGTCATATATATAAGGGCCTGAAATATTTCAATGAACTTCCTAATCAAATAAAAAGTAGTAATAACTTCAATACTTTTAAAAAAAGTTTATTGGAGCATTGTAAAACCCTTCCAATAAGATAAAGTGTTTTCTTTTCTTTTATTTTTTTACATGATATACCGATACTGGAGCGCGAAAAGGGAATGGTAATATTGGTAGCAGCAAAATACAATGCATCCGGCCCTAAGGAAAAGAAAATCGGTGGCCACCTGTAACTCCAGACAGTTCCAACAACTAATTTCGCTGGAATTCGGTATTTCCAGCTGGTATTTAATGTTGCTGATCGGAATCACTCGCATTCCGACAGCATTAATATAACAATAAAATTATATAATGTGTAACAAAAATAAAGAAAATAAGGCCAAATAAAAGTTGCAGCAGGGGGGATTGGAAACACATCCTTTTCAACCTCCCATTATATGTTGAGCTGTGCTAATCGGAATCTTCATGCATTCCGACAGCGTCTTTAATAAACAAAGTTGAGGGGTTATTTTCAATTTCCAACATCCAAAGACATGTTTAGCTGCATTGATCGGAGACTAATACATTCCGACAGCTTAAAATACACATATAATTGAAAAATATAAGTTTCAAATTTTGTTGCCTTAAGCTGGGAGCACTGGAGGATTGGAAACGTCGTAATGAGTGGCTCCCAGACTCGTCCCTTTGTCACGCTAGTAAATATGCTGATCGGAATCACATGGCATTCCAACAGCATATTCAATAGAAATAAGTGATTATAACAATGAATTGTACTTAGTAGTTTAAGTTTTAGGCCTAAACAGCCGTAATAATAAATAAATTAAATTAAAAAAATAAATACTCTTGTCAGTGTTTCACGTGCAAGGGATGGTTGCATCGGAAAGGTTGCTCTGGGCTAGATTCCAAAATCCAACGTCCTCGTAACTTTTATAAATCTTTTGTGGCTCTTGTTGTTCCCGGCCTCTTACATTATGAGGAAATACGGCACCTGAGAGCACAGCCGTATGAAGCTAAAAAAACACAAGCATGTCTTCAGTGAACTCCACAAACAGGCGTCGGACCTCTATGCCGGTGATTCCTGTACTCAAAGAACAAAACTAGCTGAGGAGGAACGCACTCTCCCTAGGGAAACGAGAGTAGTCACTCTAGCTCAACTTCGAGCTGGATAACGTAACAGGTTAAACTCTTACCTATCCAGAATCAACCCCGACATACAAAACATTGTCCTGCTTGTAATGTGTCCCCACATGTCACCAACCATCTCTTTAACTGTATTGTGGAACCAACGCCTCTAACACTCCTCTCATTATGGTGCACCCCTGTTGAAACAGAAAGTTTCTTTGGACTCCCGTTAGAGGACATTGATGACAATTTGTGATCGGTCGCACCTATTGGATGAGGCGAAGCACTGCTTCTACAACAACAGCAGGCGGATAACACGGAAAGAGAGGCAGCAACTGCATGACCCGTCGATCCCGAGCCGTTCCTGCCAGTTGGCCCACAGGGGCATTTATTAGCAGAAGGGGGAAAAGAGAGAACACTGGCGCAATATGCCAGGCCTGAGTCAGTCTAAGTTACTGTTAGGTGGTTACAGCACAACTCGAATTAGGGCATTAATAGGCCTCTCAAAAAGATAACCTAAGAACCCTAACGGCTATTCTTACAAGACACTGTAGACTGAACAGTCACATGCAAAAGCTGGGTATAATATCGAACAACACATATTGATTTTGTGATGGATCAGCAGACGGTGGACCATATCCTTCTATATTGCGGCGCAATTTCAAGACGTAGGGCTAAGTTTATGGGCTCACCATGGCCAGAGCATTCCCACATTTAATCACTCAAGCAAAGAACATTGCTGGGGTTCATCAAGGAAGTCGGCTAGGATGAGGTGCTGTGAAGGAGATGTGCAAGTCACTGTGCAATCCTCAATAAATTATCTATCTATCTACGTTCCGGTAACAAGCACCATTATGATACTAGCCCCAGCATCGCGGGAACTATTGATATGACTACATTAAACCTTCTAGGGATTGAATATTAATAATGCCGGCAATGCGAAAGTCTGCTAAAATGTACCATTCTCCATGGAATGCTCGATATATAACTTTCCACGTTTTGAAACAGTGATGAAAAGAGCAAAATTTACAAAAATTTTAACTGGCTGTGGGTAGTAAGGTGTTGATGTCCTCTCTTAACGCAATGTAATGACAACTGCGATGCAGGGAAAATGACAAAAATCTTGCATATCTACTGATAATAATTAATTTATGCCTCCCCTTCTATGCAGTTATATGCATACATACATATGTATTTTTCTCTCCAAACGCTAACTAAAAAAATTAATTGGTTTTCTCATGAACTTCGAACTCTGTCGTATTTGCATTCTTCAGTTGATTATCAACAAAAGCATGACAAATTATTTAATATGGTAGCCAATTTACTTACCCTTTCTGGTGCGATGATTCCTGGACAATCCGGCCTGACTAGACGCGATTTTTTTTGCCTTAAGAGAGTGTGCTTAACGCGAACCATATCATGTTATGGCACACCTTTGGTGATGCAAAAAATCAAAGCCATTTCTGCTTCTAATGCTTCTGGGATAGCAGCAGCAGCTCCCGGTGGCGCCACATAAATAACAGTTACATGCCGATCAGTTGCCTTTTTTGCTCCGGCTACCTATTCAATTTTAATTCACATTACATTATCTACTAATGCAATTTTTAATCACTACAAATCAATATAAATTACCGAAGCAAATACTGGCAAACCAAGATGCGTAGTTCCACCCTTTTTTAGGGAAATACATCCAACCATTTTGGTACCAGAATCCAAAGCATGTTGCTTGTAAAGTACCTTGTATCCTTGGCAAATGACACGTGAATCTGCATTTAGTTGTAGATTTCCTCTGATTTTGGCATATTCTGAGCTGAATCGCAACCCGGCGGAGATGCTATCTATTAGAATAATATAACATTTTTTTTATTATTTAAAAATGCACATACGTATGAATGAAAATCAGGAGGTAAATAATGTTGTTGTTGTTGTAGCGATAAGGACACTCCCCGTTATCGACTTTGTTGGTCCTTTGCCGGATGCAGATCGGGTACGTTCCGGGAACCATTAAGGTACTAGCCCGACCATATCGGGAGCGATTTAGTTGACATGAAACCTTGTAGGCCATCCCGTCGATTCTATACAACTTAATATGGTAACGAATTAAAAGACGGTGCACCACCTAATTTTTATCAAAAATTATCAACCGTGGAATCAAAAGGCGCGCCTCGATCTCCGTTTTTATTATTATTTGATATTTTTAAATTAGGTGGTGTACCGTCTTGTAAAACGTTACCCTTAATATTATTTTGGGCGAAGGCCGCCAACGCAAAAAGATGGTCTCTGCAGCAAAATTTTTAATTTCCGTCACATGTCACAACTAAAATTTACTTAATGTTATTTTGGGCGAAGGCCGCCAACGCAAAAAGGTGTTCTCTGCAACAAAATTTTTAATTTCCGTCACATGTCACAACTAAAAGTACAAGATATTTTTCGTTGTAAACAAATATATTTTTTTTGCGTTTCAATGTTTTCCGGAATAATTAATGAACTGTCATTTCGATGACAGCATGAAACGTCGATGTGTTAGTGGAGAGCGAAAAAAGCTTTGAATGTGTGAGTGAACTGGTTACCTCCGTCTTGTAGGGTAAGTTTGCTTAAACTCTAGTCAAATTTAAACTCCAGTTAAACTACTGAGCAGTTTTTCAGTCACAGTTTAAGGCCGCCTTTGGGGTTGGCTTTTTAGTCGGCAACATTGGTTTTTTATTATCTAGATAATTTTTAGCGAACGGCAACAGTTGGATTTTGTTTACCCAACAAACATGGAAAAAAATGTCTCCCGCGAAATATATATCTAGTTCCGGAGGAGATATCCAATATCATTATTACATACATAGTTCTCGAACTTATATCCAACTTCATTCTCCAATCACTACCAACCTTTGAGAAATTTTCTAATACTAAGTGTTTTCGGGTTGATCTCCAACGTCATTATTATTTTCCAATTATTATCCAACTTTCGAGAGATTTTGAGAAATTTACAGTTCTCAAATGAATAATTTGCACATTTCTACTGTTGATATCCTACATTGGATATCGAGTTGCGGTGGAGTTGAAAAAAAATCTCCAAGGTGGTACCACCAAAACCAACGGCTGTTTATTGTGAGAAATAAACACCTGGTTGGTAGCAGTAATAAAGCGTAATTGATCAAAAATAAAGTATATATATTTTACCTTTACTCTCGTAAATATACTGTAGTATGGAATCTTACATTTCAGTCCAATTAGAGGGCCAAAAGTTGTTAATTAAATTTTTTCAACTTAAGTAATAGCATTATTTGCTTTATAAAAAATACCCTCTTTTGCTGAGTATGACATGGTTTCCGAGTTGAGCCACTATTTCGAAACAACTCTTGAGATTTTAGAAGTATGCCTAGCTATCAAGATGAATTCTAATGGTACTCAAACCCAAATGTTTGTTGGGTATTTCGAACGAACGCAAATAACTGATAAGTTAACTGGAGTTTAACCCTGCCTGATTGGCCGCTTAAGCTCAGCTTAAACTTCAGTTAAAGTAGGCTGGAAAACTGCAGAGTAAGTTTAAGCGTAGTTTAACTGACAAACTGAGTAGAGTATGTAGCTGTAGAGTATGTTATGAAAAATGTTGCAGTGTAAAAGTAATTATGTGGAAACTAACAAGACGGTGAAGTTCACCGGAACGTAATATAGCGGCAGGGCGATAAATATTACGGCCGTGATGACAGTAGAAACTCCTTCATCCCCGTTTTTTGCCACCGCTACTGTAAAAGCGGTGAACTTTTTCTCAAATATTTGAAAATATTTATAAAATAAATAATATTTTAGAATTTGAATTTTTTTGAACATGTTTTATTTTTGTATGTGCAACTAAAAAAAATTAGAGAAACTAAAAATATATGCAAAAATCCAAAGTAAAATTTTGTTGATCGTCTGCCGTAAATGTTCATAGTTTTTCAACAAAGCGGTGCCGCTAAATGTGGTGAGTATACCGGGCGCACTTTAACGGTCGTAACAAAGCGGCGCCGTTTTTGGAGAAAACCAAGTCTTTACAAACGACCGAAATTGACAAAGGCGGATCAGCGGAGCAAACAGGACTGGGAAGAACCATTTTTTGTCCAAGTGGACCAAGGTGGCAGCCTTGGTTGGGAATTTATGTCAAATCAATTTGCATACATTAATTAGCCACATTCGCTCAACGTGTTTAATCGCTTATAAATAAATTTTTTCCTCTTAATATTTTTGGATAGTATGAATGTGAGAAGTTATTTTCTTTAGGAATTATGGATAATTATTAGGAGCGTTCCATTCAATGATCGTGGTCTGGCTCACGATCAAATCCCATTGGAACGTTCTGGATCAACTTAATGAGACCTGGTAGCACTAATATAAAACATATGTTTTGTTGAAAATAAGAAGAAGGAACGTACACAAAAATTTAAGATACTGATAGAATTATTAACATTTATTTAGTTTCGCACGTAAACAAACTATTTATTTTCCTTTCATTTTCTTCAAGTTGTTTACTCTTTCCTTGTTTTTGCTTTTAAATGGGGCGAAAGCTTTTATGTATTCACATACATATTATATATGTATATACATATTTCAGTGCTACCATGGCTTAACTATATGTTTGGCTCATCTCATCAGCTCATTTTATTTATTTTTTTTTTCATTTCACTGGAGTAAGGATTTTCAGAAGGAGATGGCAAACTCGGAATAAAACCAACACATTGACAAATTTTCTTACTACACACAAAAGCTGCTAGTTGTATGCTTTCATTCCATTCCATTCGTCTTACACTAACAAGCTGATTTTGAAAATCTGAACAAAGGTATGTTGTTGGTGTAGAGATGGGCCAACCATATAGTTCAGCCATGAATGCTACCAACTTAAAAGTGGTTGGTTTTAAAAAAATCTACTACAGAAAACGAAACGAACAGAACTGCTGTACGGATCAGAACTTGAATCAGGCCGCGGCGCAATGACATTTTTCATATAGATGCATTTAACACAAGCTTATGCATTCCATAACATCGCCACAATCAACCAAGATGTTGCATTTGTAAATGTGAAAGAACTTCAGACTTGGCAATTGAGGTTTATTACGCTTGGCCCATTCACGTACAAAATTTCGCGAAGAACTGTTATAAACATTCTCCCCATACAACACAAATACTTGCTAACATATATTGTGTCGTATTTATTTACTTATTTATTAAAAAGTAGCCTACGGCTAATTCAATTAATTTCTATACAATTATTATTTCTTATTAAGTTTAACAGCCACCTGTATATAAAATTTAATGTTAATTATAATTAAAAACTAAAATAAATAACTATTAGAGAAAAATTGTAAGTTTACAAACGGCGATGGCTTAGCAGCTAAAGGCTTGCACTGATATGAATGTTGGAGATTCGAGTTCAACGCTCAGCTCCCGAAAAGCTAGCTGATGAAGAAGTGAAATTCAGAAACATGTCCTAGTAACCATCGCCGTTTGTAAACTTACAATTTTTCTCTAATATCAATTACAAAAACCATTGTATAAAGCAATATGAGCAAAGCTCGCTAATTAAATACATATAAAATAAATAAATTTAATAAATATTATTTTATATCGCATTTCTTTAAGAAATTATTATATAGCTATTGCAAAGCACTACCATTTAGATAATGATCTCATACATACATGTACTTAATTTAGGTCTACAAGACCGTAATAAAATAAATAAAATAAATTAATCATGAGCCATTGCATTACCATCTAACCAGAGACCTATCTTTTCCCTAAACAATCCAATGGTTTTTACATTTTTTATTTCATCTGGGACGCCATTATACATTGCTAAGCCATTACTAAATACTGATTTTAAGCCCTTAGTCGTACGTGCAGGCTCCAAGTGAAACTGATTTGCCTGTCTAATTAGGTGCCATCAGAGTTTCTTCTAATTAAAGATTCTAAATATTCAGATAATATAGCATTTTCAACTCTATCGCCCCGATTCCGAGCGTTACCGGTAAAATAGTAACCAGAACATTATGTAACCGAATATCGTTACCAGTTCTTTTATCCGCAATTATGGCCCAAGTGGTAACGCTGTCATCACCGAAAAACTCACCAGTGTCTGTGGAGAAATTTGAAAGGTAGTTTTCTTCACTTTCACGGTTGCCACTTTGGTCCAAAAATGGTCCTGTACAAATGCGTGGTGGTAACGCCGCGCACCCACATATTAGTTATAGATTGTTTAAGACAAAAAAACAAGGAAGAAAATAAGAACATCAAAGGGTTTCGTGTTAATAAAAAAGGGAATTCACAGTTTTTATTTATATAAATACAACAAGTGTTAAGAAAGATTTTAACAAATGTTGAGGAAAATGGTATATATGTAATAATAATTCGCTAGCTGCTGGATTCAAAGAGGTCGAGCCTCTTTGCCACATGAGCCGATGAACCCACGATACAGCTTCTTCGTTGGGTTTCCCGGCAAAAAATTTGCTGTACCGCGGGCTCACAGCGGTAAAAATCTAGGATACATAGTGATCACAAACATATGTGGGTGGTAGTAAACAAAGGAAAATAGATTAAAGAAAATTATGTTAAGAGGGGGGGCGGGAGATATATTTAGGCCTGTGGCCTAAACATACCGGCCCCTTGCCGTAGGCAACAAGGAAAAAAAAATTAAAAAAGGAATGCCACGTCATCGCACGTCCAGTAAGGCGTTATGTCGATGTGCAGATGCGGACTGCAAGCACTGCACGTCGCACGATGGACTTCGCGTCTCGTTGTCCTGTGAAGAGAAAAGAAAAGAAGTTATTATTGCTGGTTAGTTGTTGCCGGCGTTCCGCTCACCATCACTTCGGCGTATAGATCAGCGCCGAGTGTAAGCCGAACTTGCGATGAGCGATAGAACTGAGGATCTGCAAGCCGCATGAATTCAAAAGGCGCGGCAATCTTCGGGTCCACATTAGACGGCGGACTCAAGCGATAGTGGCCTTTGACCACTGCGGCTTGAGTGGTGACATGCGTCGATGACCCGAACTTGCTGCGCAGGATAAGGGTGCATTGCCCTGGTCCCTGGCACTCCAATTGGAGATCACGTACCAGCTCTGCATCGACGAATATGCTGGTGGCGCAGGGATCGATGATCGCACGAACCAGATGTAAATGCCCCAGCGATTCGATGCGCACTATGGCCGTCGGCGCAATGGGCACGAAAGGCCGCATGATGGGTGCTGGAGTAGCTGGGAGCAGTCGGCCGGTTCGGAAGCCTTCCGGTGTACCACGCGATAGTGTCCTTGTACTTTGAGCTTCAAGAGTGTATGGCATCGGTTTATTTCGCCGCTGCTGTCTTCCGCGTTTGGATGACTTGGTTGGGCCTCCTTGGAGTCTGATGTCGCGGTGCCGCCAGTTGTCCGTTCGTTTCGACGTTTATTTGCTTTCGCTGCGCTTCTCTCATGCTGTAACAGCGGCCGGAAACTGCGCATCCCATGATTGACCGTTGACGGTCTTGTCTCCGTTTTACCCTTTTCTTCCTCCGCCTTTGCTCTCTCCTCCTCCATTTCTTCCTCCTCCACCTGCTGCGCCCAGGATTTAGCCGGTCCCGACAGGTTGATTGACAACGCGTCTTCGGACGTGTTGTCGTCGCCATTGGTGGTTGTCTCATCGCATACCGGCCGACGCTCATCTAAATGAAGCGTGGTGTGGTGTTTCTCTTGGCACCTCTTGCAGCGATACTTGCTGCTACACTTGTTTACCCGGTGAAAGGGTGACAGACAGTTCGGACAGTACTTATATAGAAGCACTGCCCGCAACCTCTCTTCTGGAAATTTTTTACAATATTTGGGACAGATTCGGAGACTATGATCCCTGCCGCAGAGCTGGCAAGCAACGTCGAAACGCGTTACGCCTCCCTCTGACTTGGCCAGTAAAGTTTGGTAGCGGGTCATGATCTGAAAGAATATTGGTATCATTGATCATGCCCAAATTGTGGTTGGTGGAATGTTGTTTGGGTGGCGTAAACAAAAAAAAAGTATCTCTAATATATTTTCGCAGAAGAAAAAAAAACATTTTATTGAAATAAAATTTAATTGAAATAAAAATTAAAGGCCATAAGTAAATACTTATGCGCGCAAAGAAACGAATAAAAAACGGATTGAGCATGCATCCATGCGATGTGGCTGGTGCTTTAGCGCCTTTGGTACATTTTATAATTTGATTTGTGTCGGTAGATATCGCCGACGTATTTCTAAAATTTATTTAAAATTTATGGTGAACTTTGATTTCACAACAAGTGGCCTGCCACCACACGGAACGGTTCGAAACCTAGCTGAAAAGGTAGTACAGAGCTGCACTTCCACCATTCAACATTATTTTTGACGTTTATTGTCGATAATGTTGAGATTCGTGGACTTAAGTATTTTAAATCTTGACCAAAAGAATGATTGATCGAGATATGAAATACGCGACATATGTGGCGTATAGCAGCGCATAAGGCATAATGTCGGTAACACAGTGCATTGACAGTCAGAGTTTTATGGGCAATTTTACGTCATTTTCCTTTGGCTCTTGTCTTTTTTCCTCTTTCTTTCATTCGCTGAAGCAGTCAAGTGTGACGTAGATACGCAGAACGACGCAATTTTGAACTCGTGAATGCACTATCTTCTGTGTGTGATTTTTTTAATTTATTTATTTATTTATTTATTATTTAAAGTCGACGACAGACTATGGTCGACTGCATAATATAAAAGATATATAAATATACAACTCATAAGATAAAATTTAAGATATATCGAGATTTCAACAATGTTATATTACAAACAAAGATATATTAATGAACATTACTCTTTAATTTCAGAATATAATAATAATAAGAAATATGAGTAGAAACAAGATCTTATACAGAAATCTTATACTGGCGGAATGCATCAGATTCCGCTCAGCATGATTTCGGAATGCAGTGGAGTCCAATCTTCCTGTTGAAATGCAACAAGATTCCAATCAGCATGTCATGGGAATCCGGCAGTGCTAAGAGTAGTGTAATGAGGATACGCCATCACAAGGCATAAAAAGGTAATATGACCTGTGTTGTTGGAATGCACCGGATTCCAATCAGCTCGATGCCTGACCCATAAGATTATACTGCCGGAATGTATACGATTCCGGTCAGTGACTCATGAAAAAGCATGTTTTTTACGTTGTTGGAATGCACCAGATTCCAATCAACACAGTACTGTCTTGTTCCTTCTTAATGATACATGTTTATAAATGTTCCTCCATCCTTAAACGAGATAGTTCCTGTTTTTTATGGAAGAAATAAAATGCCGGCAAATTAAATTAGCTTGTATCTCTTAAATTAGATAGGCAAGTATTGCATTACGTATAGTGGCAAAAGTACATTCAAGACTGATACAGCTATACAAGTCTTTGTAGTGCGCGCACCAGATAAGAAGAGGATTATTTTTAGCAAATTTTCGTTGACAAAGGTAAAGGAACGTAGTGTCTGGATACTCTAGGGGCAAACGCAAAAAACAAGCGGCTGAGAAGGTCCGCAGAATCAATTTCTCCAATAATGAGCTTATGGATGAACAATACCCCCAGTAATATTCTCCAATTTTCCAGAGTTGGTAAGCTAATAAGAAGATGTCTACTTCTGTATGGAGGAAGGCGGAGACTTGAGTCCCAATTAAGGCCGCGCAATGGAATGTGGAAATTAAGTGTAGAGATTTTGACATCTGCTACTCTTGTCCATTGAATGGAAAAAAAGTCATTGAGATAAAATACGCGGTGGTGAGTAGATTTCTGAAATGCGTACTCTGGTTTTTTATTAATTAATTTTTTGCTCTTTTATTTTCAGGTGTACAACTACAATATTTCAATGCGCAATCATAGTAACTGGGGAAATACTACATATGGCACCTCTGCGGCACACTAATTGGGATAAATTGATTTATCTTTGGAATCGTATAAAGTGTGCGCTCACTGATTGAATAGAATCCAGCGGTTACCCCTTTTTTTCTATTCAAGATTTTCCAATTGTTTTCCGCAAATTTTATTAGGAAAAATTGCATATCGCAAGCATTTTGCAATTAGGTTTAATTGGAGTTCAGAATGTGTGGTAATTCACGTCTTTTTGGAAAAATTCCACAAAACACAAATTTGCGAAGCCCCTTGAATGGGTTGATATGTAACTGAAGAGAAAGGACCTTTAGTAATGTGGGAAGTGACGAAACGATGTCTGACGAGATGCAAACAAATGAGGGCGGCGCTTTGGAAAACGTCGCAAAAGGCTTTCGGTGTGACAAGGAGAAACGAGATTTTATCTGCGGGGTAATTGAAGGTTTCTATGGTAGGCCTTGGATCACGGACCAACGTGAATATCTATTTATACAGGTGAAAAAATGGGGAATGGATTCGTACGTGTATGCACCAAAGGATGATTACAAGCATCGCGCCTACTGGCGTAAATTGTGAACTCTGGAAGTAGCTGCCAGAGAATGCGATGTTATGTTTTATTACGCACGTTCGCCCGGTTTGGACATGACTTACAGCAGTCAAAAGGAGATACAAACGCTTAAGCGTAAATTGGATCAAGTTTTACAGTTTGGTTGTGAAGCGTTCGCATTGCTTTTGATGACATCGACTTAGAATTGTCAAGGGTTGAAAAAGAAGCCTTTCAGACTTTTGCTAATGCACAAATATCTGTGACGAACGAACTGGTTGCTCATCTGGGAAATCTCAAGTTTTTATTTTGCATAACATAATGTTGTAGTTCACGAACTATACCAACAGTATAAGTATATTTTAATTTAATTAAATTTTTTTTAATTTAATTTATTTATTATTACGGCTGTTTAGGCCTAAAACTTAAACTACTAAGTACAATTCATTACTATATCATTTATTTCTATTGAATATGCTGTTGGAATGCCATGTGATTTCGATCAGCATATTTACTGGCGTAACAAACGGACGAGTCTGGGAGCCAGTCATTTAAGGAAGGTTGGAAAGGACGCGTTTCCAATCCCCCAGGGCTCCCAGCTTAAGGCAACAAAATTTGGAACTTATATTTTTCAATTATATTTGTATTTTAAGCTGTCGGAATGCATTGGTCTCCGATCAACACAGCTAAACATGTCTTTGGATGTTGGAAATTGAAGTGTACCCAATCACCCCTCTACTTTGTTTAGTAAAGACGCTGTCAGAACGCATGAAGATTCCGATCAGCACAGCTCAAAATATATTGGGAGGTTGACGTGTTTCCAATCCCCCTGCTCCAACTTTTGTTTGACCTTATTTTGGTTACACATCATATAATTTTATTGTTATATTAATGCTGTCGGAATGCGAGTGATCCCGATCAGCAACAGTAAATATAGGCTGAAAATACCGAATTCCAGCGAAATTTGTTGTTGGAACTGTCTGGAGTTACAGGTGGCGACTGATTTTCTTTTCCTTAGGGCCGGGTGCATTGTATTTTGCTGCTACCAGTATTACCATTCCCTTTTCGCGCTCCAGTATCGGTATGTCAGGTAAAAAATAAAAGAAAAAAAAAAACTTTATCTTATTGGAAGGGTTTTACAATGCTCCAATAAACTTTTTTTTAAAGTATTGAAGTTATTACTACTTTTTATGTGATTAGGAAGTTCATTGAAATATTTCAGGCCCTTATAAAATATATTTTGCTTGTCCACTTCTGTTTTAAAAGAGGTAATCTAAAATTATTGTTTTCTCTGATTACGTATGAATGTGCATCATTTACATATCTAAGCTTTTCGCTGAGGTATGTTGGTAATTTACCGTGCTTAATATTAAATATAAATTTCATACTGTGGTAGAATATGAGCTGTTTTATACTCAACCAGTTTAGTGCTTCTATCATGTTATTAATGGGAGTATCATACCTCATGTTTAATATAAATCTCATAGCTTTATTTTGCATAACTTGTAGCTTATCTACCTGAGTTACATTGGCCATAAAGAATATTGTGGGACAATATATGAAATGCGGCTCTATGATGGATTTATACACTTTCAGTTTGTATTTTCTACTGATAAATTTGCATGACCTTTTCCAAAAACCATGTTTCTTGCCTATTTTGGCAACTATATAATCAATATGATCATTAAATTTATCAATCTGAACCCCTAAGTACTTGAAAGTTTTAACTTCGTTAATGTTTGAGTTCATTATTTTTAGCTCGATATTACAAGATTCCTTATTCATCGCTCTAGATATGACCATAAAATGGGTTTTATTAACATTAAGTTTAAGCTTATTGTTACAAAGCCACCTGTATAGGGTGTTCAAGTCTTCCTGCATTTTGCTCCTAGCTAACATGATATCAAGTTCACTTACTTCGAGCAGTGCGTCATCCGCAAACAGCCTTATTTTACTATGTTTTAGCGCCGAAGATATATCATTTATATATATGTTAAATAGGACCGGTGCCAAAACCGATCCTTGTGGCAATCCAATTCCTGTCAATACCTCTTCCGAGACAACCGACTCAATGGCTGTTTTTTGTCTTCGGTTACCTAAAAAGCTCTGAAACAACTGCAGCTCGTTGCCCCTAATTCCAATTTTTTCTAATTTATTAATCATTATATTTCTGTCTATAGTTTCAAATGCTCTCTTTAAGTCGATAAAAACCGCAAGTATACTTTTCTTTTGATTTAGTTCTTCTTTCCAACTCAATATTACGTAATTTAAAGCCGTTTCACAAGAGTGGCCTTCTCTGAAACCGGATTGTTCTTTAATTAGTATTTTATTTATTTCCAAGTAACTTATGAGCTGATCTTTTACTACTGCTTCTAGAATTTTTTCGATATTCGGCAACGTGTTGATCGGTCTCAGATCTTCTGCCTTTAATGAATTTTTTACCTTCTTTATTTGATTTTATCATTGATATTTTCCATGCGTCGGGCACTATTCCCTCTACTAATGATTTATTTATGATATCCGCATAGAAATGTCCCATGTATGACACCGAATCCTTAATTACTCCTTCTGATAGTAAATTTGTTCCTCCGATTTTATTTTTTAACCTTTTAGCTACCAATATGACATCATCAACCGTAACTTCTTGGAATTTCAGACATGTGCTAACCGTGTATTGCACACTGTCGCCACTATCCAAAGTTTCGATTTCTCGATTTATGTCACCAATACTATCAACAAAGAAGGAATTCAATGCTTGAGCTATATCCTCGGGTGTTTCATATCTTATATCATTTACAATCACTGTCAGGATATTTTCACGCACCTCAGTTAAGTTTACTGCTTGCTTGAGGTGTTTCCACATTAATTTCCTATCAGAAGAATTCAAGGCAATATTTTTCTCCATATATTTAATCTTTTAATTTTGATTAGTTTCTTATAATACTTCGCAACCGTATTATATTCCACCAGATCTTCTGGCTTGTGAGTGCAATTTGATTTTTAATTTGTTAATTTCGGTCAGTTCATGATCGTACCACTTATTTCTCAACCTCACTATCCTGTCTTGTTCTGATGTTAATAAACCCATGCAGTGTGATAAGCAGGTATTTATATATTCAACCGAGTCATTGAGATGCATATTTTTTAATACGCTGAAATCATAGTTTCTTAATAAGTAAATGAGGTTATCAGCAGAATAAGGTATTAGGTTAAAAATATGATAATTTATGTGCTAACGATTATGGTCAGAAGAGGTATATCTTGGCCCGTATTCTGTACGCTCTCCAGAATTAATACAGCACTTGCATGGGGTAATGACAAATCCAAAATGTGACTTTCATGCAAACACCATGGCTATATGCACTTTGGCTAGTGGGTTCAAATGTAGTTTATTATGTCTGCTAAAAGAAAATCGCACTGTATCGACTGTCAGAGGAAAAACGGCCTAGCTCAATAAGGTTTTTAAGTCTCGGTTATCGCAAATTTCGGTTGACGAGTGCTTCATATCAAAGCGTTTTAAACAAATTGATTTATGTGTTGTTTAGTTATGGAGTGGCTACCCGGAAGATTATTTTAGAAGTTTTCATTCTGGATCGCCTAAAGAGCTTATTAAGGGCAAATGCTTTCATGGTACCACCAGCGGAGATTGAATCCTTGCTCTTAACAAATACTAAAATTGAAGATGTTGCTGTGGTTGGTGGCGGGTGAACTACCAATGGCATTCCTTGTTAAACAAGCAATAGAATGATGGTATAAATTGATGTAAGGCAGCCAAACACATGAAACAAGGTATGACTCTCAACGTTGTAATATCACCGAAACAAACGCTTGTTGGTTCAAGTTGCGAATCTATTGTGGTGGAAATATTGTATTGCGTCAATGGGAAACTCTTTGGTAGGCCAGTTGTCCCTGACGAACAAACAATCGAGTCTAAGTTTTCCACTTTATTGGCTTGGGGTGTATCGAAGTATTCCATCAAGACTGTGGTATTTGTTCGCGTGATGATCGACACCCCTACCAACAACAATCTTGACAGACTTATTATTTTACCACCTTCGCAATGAGAACTACAGTGAGGTATGAAGCAACTATAACTCAGCACGAGACGGCTCTGTAACTGATGTTCGGGCGACATGTGGTTACATCTTAGTATGTAGTTGTGGCTGATCTGGACAGACGTTGCCCTTATTTGCGCATTCAATGAAATGGACCGACGTTTGAGCCGCTTGCTCAGAATATCGTACGGCCCTTTTACAGCAACTAAATGAATGTATTTTAATTCGGCATTTCTGAGTGAGTGTTATCGGGTAAACTATTTCTAAACTCTTCACAAACTGGAATTTTCATATCCAAAACAGCTCGCCTGTCTCTCGTTACATTGACGCATTCCGCCCGTGTTTGGACTCCAGGAATGGCATATTCCGCAAATTTGTGATTGAAAGGTGATAAAAGAGCACTGTTATATAAATCTTAGTGAATAATCACGCTCAAGTAAATCGCAGTAACAAACCGCATTACAGCTTTCGCCACAGCAGAACCACAAGCGACTGCATCAATGGGATGCTAGTCGTGCGGTGCAAGGATTGTTTCAGTCTATTACATATGGTGCTGGTAAGCGTTAAAGGTCGCATCAAGAATATTTTAAACTCGAAATCGTTTCGACCAGCATAAATTGTAGATCGCATTGGAAAAGCTTGCGCCCAAAGATCCCTAAAAAAATGATCAAATGGGATAAGAACGGCAATATATATGACAGCAAGTCCAAGTGCGTAGTCTTCGTAGCTAGTAGGTAAGATTTCTTCACAACTATACATATTACGAATACGTATACATTTATTTACTTTTTGTGGAGAAATGCGAATAATACATTGGTATTCTTACTTCAGGTGATCACAGTTGAGAGGGACATAACAACACCGGCATACTCATTACAATTATTTTCGTAGGAGAAAATGAAGACTTTAATCAATACAAAAAGAAACAAAATCATTTACGCCCGATGCTTCTAACGTAGTCCAAAGGTAATTTCCTAACCTGTTTTATGTGAATTGAACAACATTCAAAATTTTCCTTTCGGACATCCGATTATCTTTGTTGACTAGGTCAAGTTTTTACATTTCATTGAAAATCTTATAAATAAATAAATGTAAGGCGCGATAACCTCCGAAGAGATCTAAGGCCGAGCTTCTCTTCCAATTTGCGTCGTGCCCCTCTTGATTTTCCCTACAAATTGACCGGACGGGACCTACATGTTTTATGCCGACTCCGAACGGCATCTGCAAGGCAGATGAGTTTTCACTGAGAGCTTTTCATGGCAGAAATACACCTGGAGCGCTTGCCAAACACTGCCGGGGGCCAACCCCGCTTAGAAAAATTTTCTTCTAATTGAAAAACCTTATTTCTAAAATTTTGATGTTGCTTTGCCCGGGAGTTGAACCCAGGGCATACGGTGTGATAGGCGGAGCACGCTACCATCACACCACGGTGGCCACATTGAAAATCTTATAGGAATTATAAAAAAAAACGTTTCAACTACGCTGCAAGAAAAACAAAGTATTTATTATATACGATACATGAGGGTAATCACATTTCTCTTTTGTTTGAAGCAGATTTTCACTAAAGTACGCTCGTACTCACATAGAATATACGCCAAAATAAATTTTGTGCAATAAGTCATTAAATTTGCATAAAAGTACATTATTGCATAAATGTGTGTATGTATAGGTAACAGAAAATTGAAAACCCGAAAAAAGGAGGGTGACTTTGGATATTAGTTTCTCCTGTATATAAAGGAAAACGCATGCGATTTATGCACCATTAATTGGATATTTTTGAAATTGAAGATACAAAGCCACTCGCTTCATTAAGCGAACCCCTTCAGCAAGCCCAAAAAATTATTACGCTTTTACAAAAATTGATAGCAGCCGTTTCCTCCTTAAGGGCAATCAAAATAAAATGCATGTACAACTACTCATAGATGTTGTACCTAATCAAATAAAGCCATATTATCTTTTACTGGAAATGCAGCGAAAATTAAATATTTATTATTTATGGTGGTTTCTATTTTTCGTAAATTATTGAAAATAATTAATTTTTGATTGTCATTTGTTACATGGACAGTAAAATCCGACCATCAATTTGGAACAATTTAAAATTACTTATTAGGGATTCAATAACAATAAAGCTGTTATGGCAAAGTGAATATTGTTTGCCAAGCATATTGTGGAATCATATTTGAACCAATTGTGGTTACTTTGGGTGAGCAACAATTTTTAACCATTTTTCATTCAGCTTTCTGAATCTGTCCTGATTATCTTGGCTGACTGAGTCATGAATATGATACTTGTTAAAATTTACCTTTCCATTGAAGATCTGATGTTGTATGAGATGTGAAGAATCATATGATAATCGTATCCGAAAATCCTTCATAAATTTTAACCAAAACGGTTGAAATATGTTCACGAATATTATCTGAAACAGACTGTGAAAAGTAGTCAAATATTCCTCCCAAACGATTGAAATTCATTTTCCTTGTCCTTATATAATGAAATGGTATGAATAAATTTCTTTGGGATTCCTTGCGATATTAAACTATTTTGAACAATTGCGTGGTGGCAGCGGCGCACCCACGTAATCGTTGGAAAAAGGACTATGTGGCAGACAGTATATCTGAGTTAGGGTTCTGTTGGCCTCGTTCGGGGGAACGAGAGCTGGGATATCGGTGTGTTGGCCTCGTTCGGGGTGAACGAGAGCTGTGTTATTTGGGATAGAGGAACGTATACTATTAAAGTTCATTTTCTTTGTCGTTGTGCGGAAGTAGTACCAATTTCGCGATTGGTCTCGTAATTTGTCCTTTCATTGTGTGGACGTCAACAACACGTACACGGTTATCGGAACCTGGGTGTGTGTTGACGATTCTCCCCATTCTCCACTCGTTTGGTTGGAGGTTATCCTCCTTTATGACGACGAGGTCCCCGGGTTTTAAGTTGGATTGTGGATGTTTCCACTTGTACCGTTTCTGGATCTCGGTGTGATATTCCGGTTTCCATCTTTTGCAGAATGTTTGATTGAGGGCTTTCATCTTCTGCCATCTGTTTACAATTGAGGCAGGGTTTTCACTGCAATTGAGTTCAGGTGAGGATAGAAGATGTCCACCTACGAGAAAGTGGCCTGGAGTAAGCGGCTCAATTCGACATAAGAGGGTAGTAAACTCCTCAAAAGTATATTTATGATCGGACGCGATCTTTTTAAAATGGGTCTTAAAACTTTTTACCTCCGCTTCCCATAAATCTCCCATGTGAGGAGCGCTTGGCGGTATAAAATGCCATTCTAAAATGTGATGGCTATATTTATTCAATGTTCCGTACCTTGCTTAACGCAGAAATGCTTTAAACTCGGAGACAATGCTTTAAACTCGGACAAAGTTAGTACCATTGTCGGAGTAAACGTTTTTCGGACAGCCTCATCTAGATACAAATCTGGCGAAGGCAGCTAGGAAGGACCCGGTACTAAGGTCGTTTGTCGCTTCTAGATGGATGGCTTTCGTCGAAAAGCAGACGAAAAGACAAACATATCCTTTTGAAATTCGACATCCCCTCCCTCGGTAGGATTTTATATCGAATGTTCCCGCGAAATCTACCCCAGTGTTAGTGAAGGCCCTAGTAAAGGTGGTGCGCTCTTGCGGAAGGATCCCCATAAGTTGCGTTTGTGTCCGCTTCCTGCAAATAGTACAGACCTTACAGTTGTGGATAACAGAACTTATCATGATTTTAACACGTGGGATCCAGTACTGAGTGCGGATATGACATAGCATCAGCTGGTTCCCTTAATGCAGGGTGGTTTTATGAGAGGATTGAACTATAAGTCTGGATAACCTGCAAGTGTAAGGAAGGATAAAGGGATGACTTTCGTTATGGGACATGTCTTTGGATGCCCCAGTCCGCCCCCAGTTAGAAAGACGCCTTCTTCATCTATATATGGGTCCAGGGGTAAAATTTCACTCTTACAATTTATCAGTTTCCCTGACTTCAAATTTGCGTACTCTTCTTAATAATGTTGCCTTTGGCATATTGTTATCAATATTTGCATTGTTTTTTCTATTTCGTCAGGGGCTATCGAATGAGAATCCCTTTCAAAGGAGGCTTTAGTTGTTGGGTGCGTATTCTGGAAAAACCGAAGAATATAGGATATAACCCGCAAAGCCCTTGGTAGATCGGAAAACCTATCCAGAATATCAAAGTTATTTTCGACCGATGCCGCATGAACTTTCACCCTCTTTTCTTCGATAACGTATTATAATGCTCTTCTTGTGTTGGCCAATTTTCGTTGTCTTCTTGTAACCAAGAAGGTCCCTGCCACCACAAATAATTGTTGATTAGATCCGAAGCGTAGAGGTCTCTGCTCGCCAAATCTGCAGGATTTGACGCGGAGTCTACATGCCGCCATACTTTGTCTCCAACTTTGTCGATGATTTTCGTTATTCGATGTGCCACAAACGTTGGCCACGAACATGGGGGCTTTCGGATCCATGCCAGTACTATAATCGAATATGTCCAAAGGGTTACTTTAATATTGGAAAGTTGTATATTTTCTATGGCCGACTCTATGATTTCTGCAAGTAGGAATGCGCCGCAGAATTCCAGCCGTGGCAATGATATAGTTTTGACCGGGGCTACTCTTGTCTTTGCAATTAACAGATTGGTGAATACTCGATCCTTTGTCTGAACCCTCAGGAAAACAGTGGCTGCATATGCTTTTTCCGAAGCATCGCTGAATCCATGTATTTCGACGCTGTCCTTTGGAGTAAAATGAACCCATCGCGGTATGCGGATATCGTTGATTTTTCCGTATTCTTGCATAAATGCGGTCCAACCATCTAGAGTAGTTTGTGATACGTCTTCGTCCCAACCCGTGCCTTCCAACCAAATATTTTGCAGTATAAACTTGGCTACAATTACCACTGGTGCCAGCCAGCCAAGAGGGTAGAACAGCTTTGCAATCGCAGAAAGTACAGCCCTTTTTGTGATGGCATCGCTGTTTTCAAAAGGTTTAGCAGTAAAATAGAATAGGTTGGAATGCGCATTCCACTTAATGCCTAGAGCTTTAACCGTACTCGTATCTTCAAACTCTAGGAAGTCCTATGTTAATAAATGCTGCTTCGGTATAACCTGCAGAATTATCTTGTAGTTGGACGTCCATATTCGCAATGGGAAACCTGCCGATTGCAATGCCGATGATATCTGATCCCTTGCCCTTATCGCAGTTTCGATGCTGTGTTCACAAAATGTTACTGTTTTCAGTTCTTAAAGGTTGATTGGATCCTTGTGGCAGTTGCGAAATACATTTCGCTGGAATTTTATTTGAATTTTATTAACCCATATTTGGCGCTACAGTTTCTCTATATCACTGTTAAATACGTATTTGAACAGCCGCCAACGTAGTATAAGGATTGTTAGGTCGGATTGAAGAATCGGCCCTGGATATAAGGCATCATTTAGACTTTTGCCATTAGTGGTAGGACAAGATGCATTAAATACGACTCTGACTTTTGTTGTTGTACTTCCCTCCTTTATAACAGCAAGGTGAGGGAGGAAGTAACAGTCGGTGGAGTCTGGCGGGATATTACTGACCTCTTGCATATGCCCTAAGGTTTCATATTCGGATAAAACTCTATTGTATTCCGTTTGAAGGACTGGGTTTTTCGCAAGTCGTGTCTCGTTGCGTTAGAATTGAGAACGCGCACTTCTCAATGAGGGACCTAAGTTAAACTCTTACCTAAAGGGTAAGGAGACTACGTATTTGCCATCGTTGTTCCGAACTGTTTCTATAGCTCCTCGCAGTAAGTGTCATCATTATTCATGCTCCTCTTCTTTGGAGTTTCCTCTATCTCCCAGAAGTTGTTTATCTAAAGTGACCTCGTTGAAATATGAAACCAGAGTTTTATTTGTATCAACCGCACCTGTCCGGCGTGTCAAAATCCAGCCGAACACCGTTTCCTGTGCTATTAATGTGTTTAGCACATCTTTTCTAATGCCGCCTAACATAAATTGGGGGTATATGTCCCCGCCCAGAATTAGATCGACTGGCTCATTGACAAAGAATCGTTTGTCAGCCAGTACTAAGTCAGGGAATGCTTGCCTAGTCATTGCATTTATTTGGCAAGTTGGAAGATTCCCTGTCAATTGTGGTAAAACCAGCATGATCGTATTGATCTCGATTAATGGATCGGTTGGTGACCGCAGTTGTATGTTGCACGCTTCTTTTACTTGTGCAGACATTGTGTTATTGATATCCGAAACTTGGGCATGCATGCATTTAGTTGGCAGATTTATTCTGCGCTTGAGTTTCTCGGTTATGAATGAGCATTCAGATCCTGAGTCTATTAGGGCTCTCGCCGAATAGTCAACACCCATAAAATAAATATTAACCTGAGCTGTCCCTAGTAGTACTCCTTTACTAGTATTTGCGAAACATGAGTTCACATTATTAATCGGAGCATTTTGACTTTCAGCATTGCGTCGTATTTGAGCTTCTCGTGACGTAGATCCTCCGATAGTGTCTGAAGTATTTGTTGGTTTTGGCTGATTCGAAATATGAAGCAGCGTATGATGTCTTAAATGACATGTGGCACAGTTCATTTGACTGGTGCACTTTGTTACCGAATGACCAGCAGAAAGGCAGTTTATACACCCACGGCCGCTCTTAATTTGTTCAGACCATTTAGTAGGCGTTAAACGTAAGAACTTTTCGCACTTTGCAATTCGATGTGCAGGAATTTTGCACATCTTACACGTAGGTTTGGCTACACTAGCCTGATGCGACCCCAATCGTTTCGACGATGTATCTGCCGAGGAACGAGAAGCTTGTGGCTTAGAGGGTTTTGAAACCGTATCCCCTCTTATATCTACGACAGTTTCCAACGTTTGGAATCTGCTGGATAAGAATTTATCCATGTCTGCCCATTTTGAAATTTCTGGTTTATTTTCTATGGTTTGTTCCCATAGAGCCATTGTGGTTTCTGGCAGTTTTGTGGAGCACAAATACGTTAGAATTACATCCCAGTTTGATATGTCAATCTTGTGACATTGAAGCGCTGAGATACAATTGTTTATTTCACGTTGCAGTTTTTTAATGGAGCTACCGCGTTTACTCTCAACTGCTTTTAAACTAAAAAGAATTTTTAATTGGGCATTGACCAAGATACGTTTGTTTTCGTATCGGTCACATAAATTTTTCCACGCTGTATCGAAACCGTCTATCGTTAAGGAACACCGTTCCACTATTTCTTTGGCCTCCCCTTGGGTTTTTTGCCTCAAATAGTATAGTTTTTGTAATGCATGGAGTTTACTATTATTAATATATATGGCAGTGACATGTCCCTAAAAGACGGCCATGAAACCTTTGAAAATATCCGTATCACACGCTGGCAGGCGCACATGATATTCCATATTATCTGAGACATCAACTTTCTTATCTTTCTTTTCAAAACCTTCCAAAAGCTCAGCTATTGCCGCCTCACACTTTAGGAAGCTGAAATAGCACATTTTATGCTTCTTTTTGATAGCCGATAAGTCCTTTGACTCAAGCTCTGATGAACCTACGAGCTTTTCGTATGTCACCTTCGTAGCTTCCCACAGAGTTTTTAACTCATCCCTGTGGTATATAGGGAGTGTTTACTGTGTTGTGAAGGTGACATGTCGTTGAAGTCATTTTCATACTCCGTCACTGCATCTGCTTGGCTTGTATAGGTCTCCATTGTGTATAAAAATGAAAACCGATAAATTTATAAAAAACTAAGAAGAGATTGCCTTTGCAGAGTGTAGTGAGTGAAAATGTTGCCAAAGGACCGAACTTGGAAGTGATAATGTGATTAGTGAAAAGATTTGGTGTATGCGTATGTATACACAAATTTACCAATTGATTGTGTAAGCCGATAACTTATGGCTAACGTAAAAAAAGGACTGTATAGAGGCTTAAGTGCTAAGTGGGATAAGTACAATTTCGTGGTGACAACGGCGCGCACCCACGTAAATGTTAAGGAATGTGCTAATGCAGATTTGCTACTGAATCGTCTAAGCCAATAAGTAATGGCTAGTGCAAAAATTGTGCCAGAGAAAGTAAAAATATATGAACGCTTGTTATGGACTTTTTGGTAATTTAACCAAGGACTGTGAACTTTTGTATCACAAAATTAGATCAGTCAAAACTGATTTGTATATTGCCGCAAGTGAGAATAATAATTCTTCAATTTTTTAAATAATTGTGCAAGGAATAAGGCTTTTGGCCACCCAAACAACAACAACAATAAGTGCAGTTTAAAATAAGTGTACTTTGTATTACAGCAACAAAATAAAATTGCGATCGTATTGCCCGTGTAAATAAGCCCATGTGATTTTTATGTGGAAAAATTTGTTTAATTGAATGTGTGAGCAAATTAGATTAATTTCTTTGTTTAAATAACCTTAACAGATCAAAATTCATTTCGGTGAATATTTTGAAAATGAAAATTTTGCAAAAGCGAAAGTAAAAAGGTGGCGCTAAGCGGTGTTGAAGTTATGTTAACCAGTATTGTGCTACCTTGAGCTGTGTCCGGAAAATCTTACCGCTGGTGGGGGATTATTCCGGATAGTCACAAGGCGTGATGCACAAACTTTAAATAACTGCGTTAAGCGCTTTTTTTCTATTTTGCACAAATAAGACCTCACTTCACAACAAAATCACATGCACGGTTTTAATAATCGGAAACACTTTCTACCGATTTATAATTTTATTTTTTGAAATTTTTATTAAAAGGTGAAAAGGAAACCCCTACCTAATACGGAATATTTATAAAACCACGTGCCTTTTATTAAAGTGTTGATCCGCAGTAATCGAATGTGATTTAAATTGTTGTTGGATGTTTCCAAGGTATCACCAAAAATGTTGTTGCGTGCAAATTGCTGATATTAGCATCACGTACAAAAGCGTGCTTCTTGATGTAATGCTGAAGTTTCGCCTTGATTATATCACGATTTTACTGCGTATTCGATGTTCTCTAAAGGGGTGGAGTGGACTGTATTGTAAATATCTCGTTCTCTTATTTTCGGCGAAGATAGACCATGTACAAATGCGTGGTGGCAACGGCGCGCACCCACGTATTTGTTATAGATTGTTTGAGTCAAAAAAAGGAAGAAAATAAGAAACCAAAGGATTTCATGTTAATAAAAAAGGGAATTCACAGTTTTATTTATATAAATACAACAAGTGTTAAGAAAGATTTTAACAAATGTTGAGGAAAATGGTATATTACTTACTTACTTAATTGGCGCTTAACCGTCTAAACGGTTATGGCCGTCCAACAAGGCACGCCCGTCGCTCCTTCGCTCCGCCAACCGGCGCCAATTGGTCACACCAAGGGAGTTTAAATCGTTTTCCACCTGGTCCTTCCAGAGTGGGGGCCGCCCTCTACCTCTGCTTCCATAGGAGGGTTCCGATAGAAACACTTTCTTGGCCGGAGCATCATCTTTCATTCGCATAACATGGCCTAGCCAGCGCACCCGCTGAGTTTTAATTCGCTGAACTATGTTGATGTCTGCGTATAGCTCGTACAGCTCGTCATTAAATCTTCTTCGGTACTCGCCATCGCCAACGCGTAGAGGTCCATAAATCTTTCGAAGAACTTTTCTCTCGAGCACTCCCAAAGCCGCTTCATCTGCTGTTGTCATGGTCCATGCTTCTGCCCCATATAGCAGGACGGGTACGATAAGTGACTTGTAGAGTATGATTTTCGTTCGCCGAGAGAGGACTTTACTTTTCAATTGCCTACCTAGTCCAAAGTAGCATTTACTACTTTTTGAAAATGGTATATATGTAATAATAATTTAGAAAATTTGCACTTACGTGAACGTGAGATTACGTGTACGTTCGCTGGCTGCTGGATTCAAAGAGGTCGAGCCTCTTCGCGACAATAGCCGATGAACCCACGATACAGCTCCTTCGTTGGGTTTCCCGGCAACAAAGTTGCTGTACCGCGGGCTCACAGCGGTAAAAATCTAGGATACATACGTACTACCACTCACAGATGCTTGTGTGTATTAGTGATCACAAGCATATGTGGGTGGTAGTAAACAAAGGAAAATAGAGTAAAGAAAATTATGTTACGGGGGGGGGGGGGAGATATATTTAGGCCTGTGGCCGAAACAGGTCCTTTCCAACCTCATTTGGTCCGCTGGTCCCTTTTCTTCAATTTTGGTCCTTTTTAGGCAGCAGCCACGATTGGTACTTTTCTTTCTTTTTCAATTCACAATATTACCCAAAAATTCGCCACACTTTTGTTAGCCCACATATAATTTTGAATTTACTTCAATGGAACTTTCACCATAAAAAAATGCTTAGTCAATAAAATGTACCAGAACAATAACATTTCACCTAGGATATAATTTATGCCAGTCATTAAAAAGAAAAGTGTTGGCAAACACATTGTCGTTAATTGTTTATGAAATAACCCACTAATCAAAAAAAACTCTCGTTTTATAATAATATTAATAACGGCTAGATATTTCGATCGGTTATACGACACTATGTAAAATATGTGAAAATAAAAATTTCTTCTCGCCTAGCATAGCTTATAGCGAGCACTATGCCGTAAGCCTAACACTTGCAAAACTTATACAAAGAAATTCTATGCATTACTTCTCGTTTGGCACGTTGATATTTAAATCTTTCTCACCCAGCTCAATGAGTTCAAGGTATTCCTGGACTATTGTGGTGTTAAGCCACCCAAGGTAATTGAAAACTAAGTATATTGGCACAAGAAATATTTTAACTCGAAGACATAAGGAAGCAAATGCAAAAGAGATTTGATTT
Organism: Eurosta solidaginis; assembly: GCF_040869045.1. Lineage (NCBI taxonomy): Eukaryota > Metazoa > Arthropoda > Insecta > Diptera > Tephritidae > Eurosta > Eurosta solidaginis. The sequence goes on from NC_090319.1 coordinate 202,759,072, forward strand.
CGGAAGAAATGTTTTGTACACAATTATTCCCGTAGGTGCTAGCAGAACCCCTGAGGCTGGGATCAAAACTCACACTTACTGAATCTAGGCTCTGATATGAAGTTTAAACGTTAATGGAAAAAGTAAGCATCTATAAAAATAGCACTACCAAAATTGCCTAGTTTCATTTATGATCTACTGAGTTTTCCACATACATAGTTCGGCAACACCCGAACGCAAATTTTGAACCGTTTCTTACTAAAACCTAACTGCACTATACATTGTATTTCATTGCAATCAACAACATAATGTTAGAACCAAGAGCTTTGTGACCAAAACTAGGTTCACTACGTTTAGTTGGTGAAAGACATAGACTTATCCTATGTCAAAATATAGTACCATTTTTAGTTGCATGCACATATACTTGTTTGTTCAGTTTGAATTAAAGGAAAGTCTTCACTATGTTTAGTAAAATTTTATATGGAAACATCCCAAAATTTTGTATTTTATACTAATAAAATAAAACAAAAATTTGGTCCTTTTTTCGATGAATGTTGGTCCCAAATGAAAACATGGTGTGGCAACCGTGTTCGCGTTACCGAAAATGTCTCACTTGTAGATACGAGTTTAACAAATAAACGGGACGATGTGTATATGCATATTATGCATGATAAGTTTCTACATAGGTATATTGTAATTTATTCTGTGAAAGTATATAATGTAAACAAATATGTATAGCAAGAGGCAACACTTTTTTACTATCATCTTTACTTATTTGCGCTTACAATTATTTATTTTTCAGTTTTGCCTTTTTCTAAACAACAGCTGCTGTCTGGTTATTTCGATGTAACCACCTACTTTTGTGGGCAAAAAATTATCCGGCTACTTTCGTGGGTAGAAGACCAAAAGGATGTAAAAGTTGCCACATGATTTCGTTACCGTGGTGAAGAATGTTTTTACCAGACTAGAATCGGGGCGTATAGATCAAAGTTAGTACCATGTTGGTTACTCTAACAATACTCCTTTGCAATGTGTTTGCGGAACACCATCAGCCGTTCATTGCTCGTGTTTTAACGACCGTGATCACTACACGATGACGATCGAACAGAGTTGCCAAATGTAAAATATTGCATGCAAATAACTGATAATAAAATTTTACTATGACAACTCTGATAAAATGCAACCGCGCAACTGGTTTTATGTATACATAGTATGCTATAGTATAGAGAAATATACAAAGAGGAATTGCGTCGGAAAGAATTATCGGCAAACTATTTTATTCGTCAAAAATAAAATAAATAAAATAATTATAACCAAATATATAAAGGTAAAATATCGAATACAGCGCACGTAACAAAAGACGTATTCAGAAGATAGAGAGGGAAAAGTTTGCGCGTAGATTGAAAAATAGAGAAAATGCGACGCTCCAAATCGAAACTCCACATTATGCCGTAGGATCAGAGGTCATGGAATTGGTCAGCTCTCCTAGCATAGCACCAGAAGGCAATCATTTTTCGCCATCTTCGTAATTTAGTTTGGATGCAAAAAGATGAAAATTAATTAACGATTTAGGACTGTGGCATTAAGGACTAGAACTTCTGTTGAGCACATGAGGGATTTGTTAAGGGTTGCAAGAAATAATTATGCAGATGTACCTCTTGCTGCTGCGACGCTTCTAGAAAAAAGTACTGCTGTCGTGGATATAATATCTGTAAAGCCTGGCCAATATTCACATTTGGGAATCAAGCAAAATATGATGAAGGCAGCACATATTTTAATCAATGTCGATGAACGTGTGATATAAATATAAACGGCTTGCCAATTTCTGAAAGTTCAACCCTGCAACTTTGGCCAATACTAGTTAAAACAGTTAATATTAAAAACATGAAGATATTCTCCGTTGGAATATATGTAGGAAAAACGATGCCAAGTGATATCAACTATTATTTAAGCCAATTTGTTGAAGAAATTCTGGATTTTTAACAAAATGGTTTAAGAATTAATGGCAAAGAAATTCCATTTAAAATACGGGCGCTAATATGTGACGCACCATGGAAAAAAGTACTGCTGTCGTGGATATAATATCTGTAAAGCCTGGCCAATATTCACATTTGGGAATCAAGCAAAATATGATGAAGGCAGCACATATTTTAATCAATGTCGATGAACGTGTGATATAAATATAAACGGCTTGCCAATTTCTGAAAGTTCAACCCTGCAACTTTGGCCAATACTAGTTAAAACAGTTAATATTAAAAACATGAAGATATTCTCCGCTGGAATATATGTAGGAAAAACGATGCCAAGTGATATCAACTATTATTTAAGCCAATTTGTTGAAGAAATTCTGGATTTTTAACAAAATGGTTTAAGAATTAATGGCAAAGAAATTCCATTTAAAATACGGGCGCTAATATGTGACGCACCAGGGAAGGATTTTGCTTGTAGTATAGCGCACTCTTCTTCAGTACATGCATGCTCACAATGCACTTAACTGGCCAAAAACAAAATTTATAGCACACAAGTTGGGGAGATTATCAGTGACGACGATCGTAAATATGAAAACCATCACCAACCACAGATTTTGAATACTAAAACACCTTTGGGAAAAATAAGCTTAAATATGATCAGTCAAGTTCCCTGGGATCCCATGCATGTCATTGATTTGGAGGTAAGCAGCAAAATGTTATCGAAAATTAATAAAAATAAATTAAATGAAAACGTTTCGAAACTAAATAAAGAAAATAACTGAAAGTTATTAATAACATTAAAAAAATGTATACCAAAGGAGTTCACAAGACTTCCCCGTGGTTTGGAAGAGCTTTGCAACTGGAAAGCAACAGAATTGCATCAATTTTTGTTATACTAGGATACTGTAGTTTTAAGAGATTATGTTGGTGCTGATTTTTACTATACTTTTTTTACTCCTAGACTGTGCGATAAGGCTATTGTCATGTCAAAAAAATTTTGAGAATAACATCGAAGTAGCAGATGATGTATTAAAGCTTTTTCTGCAAAATTTCGGATCATTTTTTGGATCACAAAATGTAGCATACAATGTACACGCACTGCTTCACATATGTGATTGTGTCAGGCAGCACGGCATGCTTTATAACTTCTCCGCATACGATTTTGAAAATCAGTTACAAGCTATTAAAAAAGATGTGCGCAACATATTTTGCAACAATTATTTTTTAGAAATAATCATAAAAGTTTAAAAGTTGATCCAAAACCCTCAAGGATCACCGAGAATAATGGCATCATTTATAGCTTCACATCTGAAAATTATTTCTTGGGTATAAAACCACATAATAATGTGTGCCTCTTAAATTCGTACATACCCATCAAAATAACTGGATTCAAGCGTAATGAAAATAATGAAATTCTAGCAATAGGTCGCCGCTTCAAAAATATTCAATCATTTTTTCGATGGCCAGTATACTCATTATCGGCATTAGGCATTTGTATTGCTGACAATGTAGAAGATATGGAGGAAGCATATAATGCTAATAACATTAGTTGCAAACTTTTGTCTTTACCATTTGAAAACCAAATTGTTTTAATTCCAATTTTACACGGTTACTATTAAACATATATACGACACTTAAATCAAAAATATAATACTATAACATAATATTGACATATATCTACAAAATAAAATACAAATACATACTGCCTACAACCGAAGCCAGACATATAGTTAAAAAATGGAAAACAACCACCAAAATTGCAGATATTTAAAGGTCGCGTAGGAAATAATCTTTTAATTGTAAGTATTATATAATAAAATTGTGTTTCTTGTTTAAATAAATCGCACTGTTAATCATCATAAAAACCGAAAATAATTAAATCTGTTATAGATATCTGGTAGAAATGATCGAAACACAAAATCAACAAATTGCCGCAATCATGGATATGCAAAAACTTTTAGAAGAAAACATGGCGAAACTGCAAGGTAATTTTGATTATGCATAGCCTAGTTTCTCTATCATCGCTACTAAATATATTTTGCTGTAATTTTTCCAGCAACAACAGAAAGTCAGAACAAGGTAATGGTGGAAATGATGGCTGATCAGAGAGTTCAACTACAAGGATTTAATAAAAGTCGGCAAGGCGTCACTGCCATTAGCAGCATTTCCACTAAAAAGTGAAGAAGATTTAAAAAAAGGGAAGAGGCGGTGAATAAAGCTAATTAGTAAGCAAAAATAGGTAATTTCTTCAACTTATAAAGCCACTTGCAGAGCGGCGAGTTATTTTTTAGCTCCTAGTTAATTTCAAAAAAGTTGTCAAAACTTTATGAGTTTCATCCTTTCATTTTCATCTAGAGTTATAAAACTAGCTTCAAGTTCTGAAAGTGGGCCTAAAATGTTAAATTTTTAATAACATATGTGAAATTTTTTTACTTTCAGGTGTCTGCCATTCAACTCTTACTAGATGGAAACACAGCAAAAAACCTAGAGAGAATATTTTCAAGAGAACTGCGCATGCAATTTAATGCGGAGGGGTTAGGTGGAAAGAAAAGGCTTAGAAACTGTAGTAAAATATACAACTTTGTCTTAGGTAAGAATCGTAACTTTCCTTACAACTGTGATTCCCCTTTCTAAAAACACAACCCCATCCACAGGAGGTTTATAATTTGATCACAATTTAATATTAAATTTACCAAAAAATGCAAGAAAACGCAGTGAATTGAACAAATATGGTGCTACCAGACTTCAATTTATGTATAAATAAAAAACAATTCAATCTATTTAATCGCGCCATTTTTTATTCAAGATTTTCTAGTTTTTTTGTTTACGAAGTAAATGTAATTAATATTAAAAAATCGCGATTTTTAATTACGCATTTTCTATTTTTTTATGAAATAAACGTACATAGAAAGATTGCCATGAAATGTTTAGGAAAGATACAGGAAGGAGAGATGATGGTTAGTTGATTTTGAAATCCCAAGTCGGTTTAGCCATTCTTGAGTTATGATTTTGTTTTAGAAAAAATTCAAAATTTAAAAATCATCCAAGCGGTACAAAATGAAGTCGGTGGATTATATTTTTTGGATGCGCCTGGTGGTACGGGAAAAACATTTGTGATATCACTCATTTTGGCAGCCATTCGATCGCAACGAAAAATTGCATTGGCACTTGCTTCTTCGGGAATCGCTGCTACTCTATTGGATGGTGGACGAAAAGTGCACTCTGCATTAAAATTGCCATTCAATGTGCAGGTATGCTTATATTTATTGATTGGCCACTTTAAACTTTAATCGATATTAATTAAAATGTAATTATTTTCAAATTAACAGGTGATTGAACATCCCACGTGCAATATTTCAAGAAATTCTGCGATGGCAAAAGTTTTGCAACAAGCAGCAATTATTCTATTGATGAATGTACAATGATGCATAAAAAATCGCTGGAAGCATTACACCGTACAATGCAAGATCTACGTCAGAATCAAGAAATTTTTGGTGGTGCATTAATATTATTGTCAGGGGATTTTCGACAAATATTGCCTGTGGTTCCACGATCAAAACCGGCGGATGAGATCAACGCATGTTTAAAGTCTTCTCTTCTGTGGCGATATGTGCAAAAATTGACATTGAACATAAATATGCGCGTTCAATTCCACAACGACCAATCTGCAGATCGGTTCTCCAAGCAACTGTTAGATATTGGCAATGGAAAAGTTCGAGTCGATAATACAAATGGATTGATTACATTGCCGAACAATTTCTGTACCATTCTCCAATCAACAGAAGAGTTGATTGAAAGTGTGTTTCCAAATATTGTTCAAAACTACAGGAATCACAATTGGTTGAGAGAACGCGCAATACTGGCACCAAAAAATTTACACGTCAATGCAATCAATTATCAGATTCAAGAAAAATTGCCAGGTCCAGTGACATCATATAAATCTGCTGATAGCGCAATGAATGCAGATGTTGCAGTTAATTATCCAATTGAATTTTTGAATTCATTGGAACCACCTGGTATGCCACCGCATTATTTGAATTTAAAGGTTGGCTTATCAATTATTTTACTGCGGAATGTAAATGCACCAAAACTGTGCAATGGCACAAGATTAGTAGTAAAAAAATTGATGCCGAATTTAATTGAAGCGACAATATTGACCGGAACAGCGAAAAATGAAATTGTACTCATACCACGTATTCCACTGATTTCAACAGACATGCCATTTGAATTTAAGCGTTTGCAATTCCCAGTGCGTCTATCATTTGTCATGTCCATCAATAAGGCATAAGGACAAACGCTTCAAATATGCGGATTAAATTTGGAGGAGCCGTGCTTTTCACATGGACAGCTATACGTGGCCTGCTCAAGAGTTGGAACTCCAAATTGTTTGTTTGTGCTAGCTTCCAATGGGCAAACTAAAAATATTGTATATCCAAATGTTTTGGATTGACATTAATAATTTTGAAATACAATGCATTCATTTCATAAAAAAAATTTATAATCTTTCATTTCTTTTTTTGGTTGGTTGCTACGAAGTGCAACGGGTCCGCTAGTTTTTTATAAACTATACGTAAATAGTTAAAAAAAAATCTGGTAGCGCCAAGCAATCAGTAATTAAATAAAATGGTTGTATGCTTGTGTTCGCGGAAAGTAAACAAATAAATTATTAAACTTTACAACAATACGTATATTTAAACAAAAGAAAATAGTTGGTTGTGGTTTTATGAACATTATAGAGTGTACTTATATATAAAATTCTTGTGAAAGTGTTCGTATGGAGATAAAAAGTGATAGTTATACTATGGTAATTACTAGTAAATTGTTAATAAAAATTAAAAACTACTCACTGATTCTCGTTGGGGAACTCCCTGAGAACCTATGCGGAAAATTCAAAGGTCAAACCCCTTTGATTTACGAATAAAACCAATTGGTCCCTTAATGTATAGCCGGCCCAAAATACATACCTGTAGAATCGCGAGAGAGCGTTTAAGTTTTCTAACTATACCTTGTCTAGTTTAAGTTCTGAAAATTACAATTGAACGTGAAGTGTAAATTTCTGAACATGAATTGTAATTATCTGAATTTAAACTGAAAAAGGTGTAGTTAAGTTGCCTTTATCCTTTACTTATGCCCTTTATCAAAATTGCTTAGGTGTTCATGTTGCCCGCAAATAAACAAACTTCAATTTGCTACCACCTAGCTAGCACCTACAGTAAAAAAAAACAGAAAATCAAAGGCAGGGTCCGACCCGTTTTACCCTTAATAACATATTAGGGTCAGTAACCAAGCCCTATCGTCGCATATGTTCACATATCGAAAACTCTTTTCATTATTTATAGTAAATATGAAATTATAAGTGTAATACTAGGTACAAACACACGCCATATTGGCAATTTATACCATTTGGGCAATTTATTACGCAATTTATCATATAATAAATTGTAATAACAAATTGCCAATTTAAAAAAAATTGCGTAATAAATTGTTTCAAACTGTAAATACAACCTTGTAAAGTGTGTTTATTGAGTAGATTTAAACGTCAGCTGCGCATGGCTCAACTATATGGTTGGCTCATCTCATCAGCTGATATTATTTTTTTCATTTCACTGGAGTAGGAATTGTCAAAAGAGGATGGCAAACTCAAAATGAAACCAAAACATTGAACACATTATCTTACAACACACAAAAATTTTAAAGTTTTATGTTTTCATTCCATTCCATTCACCTAATTCCAACACGCACATTTTGACATTCTGAACACAGGTATGTTGTTGCTGTAGAGATGAGCCAACCGGCCATCAAATTACTATTGTGTAAGCTTAATTGAGTTGTATGAACACCACTCAATTTGAATTGATATTGCCTCAATTTGTTTTTCTGTTTGAACATAGCATAATGTGTCGATATACATTAGTCTTAAGTATGCGTTTTACGTGTACCTACACATTAGCCTTAAGTATGAATTCATGTAAATCAGCACATTGGCCTTAAGTATGAATTAAAAAAGGGCGATGGCAACACTGAGCCACGCCATTCCAATTCAATATACTTACTTGAAGAATACACACCTGCAAGATGTGAAAAAAAAACTCTTAATAAGTATATCTTATAACGTTAAACTTGTTTGGTTTTATTTACAATAAATTATTCAAAAAGACCTTTAATTGCGGCAAGTGCATGCATAGTTTCGTAAGGAACTAACATAAAACATGGTGTCATAATAAAGCGAACAAATAAGCGAAAACTCACAACGTTCTAAGTGTGTCGCTGTTATAACGTGCTGCTTGGCATTGGCAATGGGCAATTTAATCCGGAAAAATCTTAATTTAATAAAAACATCGAACAACAAAAAACCATTAATCGGAATAAAACCTCGCAAAAAGAAGTTGAATAATAAAAAATTTCACGTTTTCAGTTCAGTATTCGGATATTTTAATCACATTTTCTTTAACCACATACAAAACGGCGGATACAAGGAGGGACTTAAGGGAATTGGACTGCTCAAACTTATCAGTGGAATGGAAAAGCCGGAAACGCGACTTTTTAGTGTACATGATTGCGAAAGACAAAAATTCGCAGTCGGAATCAACAAAAATTGCAATTTTTCTGTGGCTTGTGGGTACAAAAGGCGCTAACATCTACAATACCTTATTTCCAAATGATGGATCTCAAAAATCATTATTGGGCACATTTACAACACGTCGTACAATACCAGCTACAGCTACCGAAGCTGAACGGGCAGTTACAGAAATAAAACAACGGTCGCTGGATGAGTTTCGACGGAACTTCGCATCTAACTAGAAAGGTGTGAATACAGTTGCACATGTGGAGTGTCATACGAAAATCGAATGTTACGTGATCGTATTAGAATAGGAGTTTTTGACAAGAAGCTTCATTTGAAATTGCTTGACGGGCGTGATGAGAACCTAGAAAAAGTGGTAGAAATGTGCAAGACATTTGAGGCAGTAAGCGTGAATAAGGAAATTTTGGCAACAAAGCAATCAGTCGCAGCTGTAACATCAATATTGGACAAAGAAAAAGAGGAGGTAAAGGCCATCAACATAGCAGGCAGGCGTTTTTGTTTCAATTGTGGCAATGATTGGAATGGGGATCACAAAGGGAAATGTCCGGCAAGGGAGTTCATTTGTGTATGCGGCAAGAAAGGCCATTTAAAGCAGATGTGTCGCAGATATGCCAACATGTCGGGAGCAGGTAAACGGGAATTTAAACCACAAGGGAAGAAGCAAGTCAATAATGTTCATTGGGATGAGTTTTCAGATAAACTAACGAAAGGAAAGTGTAAGTTGGGATGAAATCTTAGCGTTAAAAATAATCTTTATAGAATAAACTCGAATGGAAAGCAAGTTATAAGATGGATAAAATCATACCTAGTAGGAAATAAGACAATTGAATTTAAAATTGATACCAGAGCGGACGTGAACTGTATTCCATTAAAAATAGTACAAGAAATGAATTTTAAATTAACAAAAAACAAAAAGACGTTCATGTATTTGATTATAGTAATAAACTTATCAACATTTATGGTATTGTTGAAGTTGAAATTTTTGATTCGAAAGATCTCAGCGAAAAAGTAGAGTTTTTAGTTGTTGATGATGCATTTGAACCGATACTTGGGTTAGAAACATGCATTAAATTACAGTTGATTAAACGAGTGAATGTTGACTCAGTTAGGTTTTCAAATGAGCAAGACAAATTTGTATATGAAAATGAGGACATATTTACTAGCCTATGCAAAATACCTGAAAAAATTACTTTATACTTGAATGAGAATGCAATGCCGGTGTTGCATTACATTCCCGGATTTCATAGTTAAAAAACTTAAACCAAAACTTGACGATATGGTGAAGAAAGGAATTATATCACCAGTCTGTTATCCTACTGATAGAGTTAATAACATGCAAGTCGTTGAAAAATCCAATGGTGACTTGCGGATTTGTCTAGATCCGAAGCCATTTAACAAATGCCTTAAGCGTGAACACTACATTATTTCAACTATTGAGAATTTCACGTCAGAATTGGCTAATAAAAAAATATTTACGGTATTAGACTGCTCGAATGGGTTTTGGCAATTAGAGTTCTACAAAAGGAGCTCAGAATTAACAACATTCATGAGACCTTTTGGTAGATATAAATTTGAGAGGCTGCCATTTGGGTTGAATGTGGCTCCAGAAATTTTTCAAAGAAGAATGTTTCAAATTTTCGGAGACATACCGGATGTCTTTGTTTATTTTGATGGCATAGGAGTGGTCGCTTGGGATGAATCCGAACATGACAAAATATTAGCAATTATTTTTGACAGAGCACGGGCAAACAACGTTAAATTTAACTCGGAGAAAACTCCGTATCGTAGGACAGAATTAAAATTCATGGGTCATGTTGTGTCAAATGGCCAAATTAAACCTGAACGTAAAAACATAGAAGCAATGTTGAACATGAGAAAGCCAACTGATAAACAGTCTGAAACGTTTGCTGGGACTGTTTAAATATCTGGGAAAGTATATCCCAACCCTGTCTAAACTGACAGCCAATTTGAGAATACTAACTCAGAAAAACACTCCTTTTTATTGGGATGAAAAACATGAAAGGGAATTAGAAAGCTTATTTAAAATCTTTACATCTAACCCTGTTTTGCAGACTTTTAACTCAACGAAACCCGTTGTTATTCAGGCTGATGCGTCTAAGGATGGGTTAGGCGCGGGGTTAATTCAAGAGGGTCGTCCTGTAGCTTTTGCATCTAGAACCCTAAGCAAAAATGAACAAAAATGGGCACAAATTGAAAAAGAGCATTTGGCAGTAGTCTTTGCCTGCAAACGATTTCATAGCTTTGTGCATGGTCGATCATTCATTATCAAAAGTGGTCACATACCGCTGGAGGTATTAAACTTGGGCGATATTGATGCAGTCACACCAAGATTGCAAAGAATGTTCATGATGTTGTTAAAATATCCCAAATTAAAAATTGTTTATAAACCGGGTAAAGAGATGTTGTTAGCTGATTGTTTGTCTCGGGCATCAGTGGATACAGGTACAGAAGAACCAGAACTGAGTACTGTCATCCACTCGGTAACGAAATCCGTCTGTGTATCGAAAGATAACGAAGATTATTACAGAAAAATATTGGAATCGGACGATAATCTGAAACGAGTGTGCGAATATGTGAGGAGGGGTTGGCCAGAATACCGCCATTTAAATGACTTTTGCCGTTTCTTCCATAAATTTAAAGCAGAATTACATTTTGAAGATGGGCTACTTTTCAAGAACCATTGACTGGTAATTCCAAAAAAATTACAAGACAAAATGTTGAGGTTGTTACATGCGCCACATTTTGGAATTGAGAAAACACTTGCAATGGCAAGAATGCCTTATTTTTGGCAAGGAATGAGCAAAAGCTTAAAGGAGTTGATTGCGTCATGCACTATTTGTGAACAGTTTAAACGAAATAATCAAAAAGAATCACTGAATCAAGAATCAACTCCTAAATACCCATACCACATGGCTTCAGTGGACTTATTTGAATATGCCGGTAGTGACTACATTGCGACTTATGATTATTACTCTAATTTTTTGTAGCTAGAAAAGTCAGCAATAAAACTTCCGAACATATTATTAATGTTCTTTGCTCTATATTTAACTTAATCGGGTATCCTTCGAAAATAAAAACTGATAATGTTCCCTTCAATCTGGCACGGTTTGAAGAGTTTTCACGTGAATTTAATGTTCAATTTAAATATTCGAGTCCAAGATAGCCACAGAGTAATGGAATGGCTGAAAAAGGAGTAGCAATCGCTAAAAGTATTCTAAAAAGGTGCTATGAGGCCAATGAAGTGGATCAGTTTCAGTATAGAAGTATGGAATACAATACTACGCCAGGGGTAAGCATGAGTATTACCCCATCGGAATTGTTCTTTAGTAGATTAATTAAAACAAAGCTGCCAGTGTTAGAAGAAATGCTTAGTAGAAAACACGTGAAAGAAGAGTTTATTCAAAACAAGGTTATTAGAAAAAAGGAAAAACAGAAATATTATTATGATAAAAACGCAGTCATTGTCGAAACTGAATATAGGGGACTTAGTTATTTAAAAAAAAAAAATGATAAAAAATGGTATTACGGAAAAGTTAGTGGATTGGTTAATGACCGCTCACATATCATTAGAGATTCATTTGATAATTATTTTAGACGTAATCGTAGGTTAATAGCCAAAACAAATAATGATGATTTTGATGCTAGCGACTTACTGTTTGAAGAAAATATTAAATCAGTTCGGGGGAATAATCTACCAGAAATTATAATGATCAGAATAATGTAAAACAGAATGGCAACAACATAGAGCCGAATAACGGAGGGGTAGGCACTATAAATCCATCTAACGATGTTATCGCTGGGGAATTAGAATATCCGACAGAGGTTGACTGTGGAAGCCTCGATAACTCCCTATCGGAGTACAACACTGCCGAAAATGATGAGTCAGATATAAGCAGCGGAAATGAACCAGTAAACGGAAACTATTATAGAACACGTTCTGGTCGCACAGTTAAACCTCGTGTAATGTGTCTATACACATTAGTCGTAAGTAGGCGTTTTACGTGTACCTACACATTATCCTTAAGTATGAATTCATGTCAATCAGCACATTGGCCTTAAGTATGAATTAAGAAAGGGCGATGGCAACACTGAGCAACGGCCATTCCAATTCAATATACTTATATGAAGAATACACACCTGCTAGACGTGAATAAAACACTTAGGCCCTTATTATGTATGTCACCGTGAATGTTTGCGTCGCATTCACTCACATTCACATTCACCCAGAATTCGTATTATATAACTTCTTACGTATTCGCGTTCGTTCTCGTACGTGTCACTACGTATTCACTGCGTATTCACTGAGACTGTCAAGCCCAATACGTAGCCAGTATAGCCACTTATTACTTTTGTTATTTCGAAAAAGTTTGCAGTGCAATTTTTTCGGAATAACATCGTTTTAACGAGCTGGCAATATTACAGGGAAACACCTGACAAATGTTACAAACAATTGTAAACAATGGAGAAAACTTCATCTATGGAGAAAACAGTGTAAAGCAATAAATCAATAGATTATTAATATTGTTTGGTAATATTTTTATGTGAAGTGTTTATTATTGTTATTATTGACTTTTTGTGAACATGTAAAAATAAATTTATAAAAGAAAACAAACATATGCCTGAGTGTATCACTTTAGCCTCCTTCAACCAAATTTTGTTTCAAGATTTCTTGTTCGAACTTCATTATAAAATTGCTTCAATGTTCCTTCAAATTGTATGTCGGGGTTGATTCTGGATAAGTAAGAATTTAACATGTAACAGGTATCCAGATTGAAGTTCAGCTAGAGTGACTCGCGTCTCCCTTCTGCTTTCCTTCTCTGCGAGTTTGGGTTATTTCACTTTAAGAACGGGGTTCGCAGGGCAATTTCTGGCATAGAGGTACAGGAGCCGACATTGAATGTCATCAAAGGCATGTGCATCATGGACAATGATGGCAATCGCATTTTCGCCAAGTACTATGACAAAAACGTCCTTCCAACTGTATGCAGAAAAACGTTTGGTATTGGAAAATTTGGAAAATATTATGTTGGCATTTCATGAGATCTGTGATGGCGGGTTGGTGGGAGATGTGTTTTGTAAGTTGTGAAATAGTTCAAGAGCTGACGTGGTTAGATCATTTTTAATCAGACTAGATATTAGGCTAACTGAAAGTGTAACAGCTCTTTATAAAGCTTCTTTGTTTTATTAAACTAATACTGTAACGTTTTTTTTTTTTTTAGACTTAAGGTGATGTATGGTAACGCAAAAGACCCTTACTCTTGAAAGACAGGGATAAGGTTGCAGTATATCTGATCTCTAAATTAAAAACTGCAACGAAATGCTTAGCATGTAGTTCCTGTTGGGTTTTAACCATGTGGACACTTCAGGAAAATAGGGCGTCACGCGTAACTTGTAATTCTTCGATAATACAGTCTTGACAATTAGCTGCTAAAACCACAACATTGTTTTAGCAATCAAAGATGTTCTTCTTTGCACTATCGAAAAAAACGAATACTTTGCATAGGCAAACGGGGCTGTGAACTGATGTTGTTGTTGTCGTAGCAGTGCTTCGCCCCAACCAATAGGTGCGACCGATCACAAACTTTCATCAATATCCTCTAACGGAAGTCCAGGGAAACTTGCTGTTTCAACAGGGGTGGATCATAATTAGAGGAGTGTTAGAGGACTTGGTTCCACAATACAGTTGAAGAGATGGTTGGTGTCATGTGGGGACACGTTACAAGATGGACATATGTTTTGTATGTCGGGGTTGATTCTGAATAGGTAATAGTTTAACCTGTTACAGTATCCAGATCGAAGTTGAGCTAGAGTGACTCGCGTTTCCCTGGGTAGTGTGCGTTCCTCTTCTGAAAGTGGGTATTGTTCTTTGAGTACTGGATTCACCGGGCAATTCCCGGCATAAAGGTCCGACGCCTGTTTATGGAGTTCACCAAGGACCTGCTTGTGTTTTTTCACTTCATACGGCTGGGTTCTCAGGTGCCGTATTTCCTCAAAATGCTTACGGAGATGACTCCTTAAGCCCCTAGGCGGTGCTGGTTCATCAATCAGATGTCTGTTGGGATGCCCAGGTTTTGGGTATTCAACAGGAACTGTTTGGTTAGCATCTCATTTCTCTTCCTGATGGGGAGTATTCCCGCCTCATTATGTAAATGGTGTTCTGGGGACATAAGAGGACAGCCCGTGGCGGTTCTGAGGGCAGTATTTTGGCAGGCCTGGATTTTATTACGGCTATGGATTTTAGGAATAATTGCGGTTGCATGCTCTCCAAAATTTAAGTGCTGATAGAACGTCACACCTAGGATTTTTGGGCGTAAGACAGACGGTAACGTGACGCCATCGACGTGGATGTTCAATATGGTCGACATTTGGCACATCCATGTTATAAAGTCGCCGATGATTTGGTCGGTGACAATGTCAGGGTTCGCGAAGTCAAAAAACTGGAGAGATCAGGAGATAGTTGTCTATTTTATTACCTATCTCATCGATGGATGGCCCGGAACCTGCAGCCATTATCGTGCAGTCAGGGGCTTCGATATATAGAAGTTAAAAAGAAGCGAGGATAGGATACCACTCTGTGATACCCCTTGCCTAATTCTTCTGTACTTAGATGTTGCGTACCTGAATTGTATCGTTGCTTGTCGACGAGACAGATTATTCGGATTCTTGAAACGGAGGTCGAGCGCGTCTTTTGATACCACCTTTGATAATTTTAGTTAAAAATTAGGTGGTCTTGTAAAACGTTACCTTTGCTTCTAACACTAGAAACTTGTTATCGAAAAACCATAACCAACCGTTGTTGTTGTGGTAGCGATAAAGAAACTCCCCGAAGGTTTCAGGGAGTGTTATCGATGTTGATGGTCCTTTACCGGATAAATATCCGGTATGTTCCGGCAACAAGCACCATTAAAGTACATGCTCGACCATGTCGGGAATGATTTAATACGACCACATTGAACCTTCTAGGCCATACCAAAATTTTCTCTGAAGGACTTTTATTACAAAAGGAATAACTGTTCTGGTCCCTGGCTATAATTGTTATAGGGTTCACTTATGTTTTTTTTTTTATTCCTGTAAAATGTTTTGACGAAATATACATTGAACGAAGCTCTAAATATAACCTTTATGTCCATGGAAAGTTTCAATCTTTTTTTTCCCGAAATGCTAAGATTTTTACTCAAAAATTATAAAAAAAACCACAATGAAAATCGAAGTGAATGAAGCAAACGCGACCCAGAAGCAAGTGGATATTTTGACAGCAAAAATGAGTGTTCGTGACACTTTGCGTCACTATATAATAAGAAAAAACGTAAGACAATCACCTACAATCACTGAGAGTCACCGAAGTGAATGAATGCTCTTATATGATACGAATTTGGTTTCACTTGGGTGAAAGTGACCCTTCGTGTCGCTTTGCGTTATACATAATAACGCCATTAATAAATATATCTTATAACGTTAAACTTGTTTGGTTTTATTTACAAAAAAAATTATTCAAAAAGACCTTTAATTGCGGCAAGCGCGTGCACAGTTTCGAAGGAACTAACATAAAACAATAAGCCGATTTATAAAACGATTGAGGCATTCAGAAGCAAAGGGGTGTACGTGCCTTTTCCACCAAAAACGAGTTAAGTGCATAATCGCATTGTTGCAAAACAATTTCATTTGTTGGCAAAAGTATAGACAGTAATTCTTTTCTTGTTGCGACAATTATTCATTGATATTGTGAATCAAACTAAGTGTGATATCTTATCTGTCAACTGCCTGACAGGATGTTCAATATGGCTACTTTTTAGTGTTTTGACAGGGTGTTCAATATGGCGGCGCATAGGGCCGGCTATCTTCAGCGGGTGATAGAAAGAAATACAGAATGAGACAGCGATAGTCAATTACAAATTAGGTGATCCAATCACATTGGAATTTTGACGTCTTTGCAGAAGATATTACACTTATACTGCCCATACATGACACAAAAACCATGCGCAAATATAAAACGACGATATTTGTGCAAATGAAAATTTTAACATACACGGCTCAAAAACACTGCGCAATATTCATTTTTAAAGTAGCGCAACAAATTAAACATGTATTTTAATTGTATAAAAAAGGCACTAATTGTATAAAAAATCACCATTTTCCACAGTGCTGGTAATTCTCGCGCACAGAAGCGTTTATTTTCCATTGTATTTATAAAATATATATTTTAATTGCAAGACCAGCTCAACTCATTGCAGCACTGCGCAATATTTATTTTTCAACTAGCGCAACAAATTATTATTGAATTTATGAGAATTCCTGTTACAAGCTAGAGATGGTCCTTGCGCCTTCGATATTAATATTTTTAAGCAATAATTACTGATGTTATATTATCAGGAACCACAGGTAAACTGTGTAAGATTCACCACACACGAAAAAAAGCATGTGCAATATTTGCAGACATGCGTAAATATCAAAATCGTTTTGATTTTATCGCAGTTCTCTGCGCAAATAGCGCAACCAGTGCACACACCGGGCAAATCCTTGTGCAAATTGGTAATTGGCACAAGGATACTTGAGGCGTGTAATTGGCGTATTAGTTTGATTCACAATGATTCACTGAAAGAATAATATTTAGCTTAAGTACTAAACAGAGCTGAAACTTTTAACCTGTTTTGTCGAAATGGCAAAAACAGACACTTACACCTCTTTGCATTTGACCGAGTCAGTTACGGATTTGATGAGTACACATAGTCACCGCCGATCCAACACCGACTTCGGGAAGCACGGTATTTCTAGGTGCGACACCTTTTTGTGTGCAAATTAAAGTGCCAAACTAACTCGCTGCCGAACATACACTGAATATTGACAAAAACACAAACCCATGAAGGTATCAACTTTTGTCACATTGATTTCTTCTGATGATGGTGAAAAATGTTGTTTGGCTTGTTTTCTTCTTTTCACTAACGCGGTAGCCATAACGATACTAATTTTTTGGGTAAAAGTCTAGTTGAGGGGTCGACTGCTAATACGCTACCCAAAATATCGAGAGAGGTGTCAAAAGAAGCGTTTTGACCTCGACAACAATAATCCGAAGGCGGAAAATAAAAATTGTATCTCAGTCCGAAGATATATGCAGTTGAAGTTGGCGATTTTCATGTGGTTATTGTAATATTGTTGTACCCACAAAAAAAAAACTGTGAACATAAGTGTTTTGCGCGGATATAGTTTTGGTCTCCAAACCGGTGTTGGACCCATCCAGGGTAATTTTTTATAAGCGCGGCCGAAGGGCGTCAGCGCAGAAAGGTGTTCTGCGCAAAAATACTGTGGATACCACCCCCGGTTTAGGAGGTACCCGCGGGTTATTTTTCGGCTTTTTAATACTGATGTCAAGACGCGTCGTTTGACACCTCTCTCGATTTTTTTGATAGCGTATTAGCAGTCGACCCCTCAGCTAGACTATTACCATTTTTTGATCTACAAAATCTTGCGAAGATATGAAAATATGGCAATAGTCTAGTTGAGGGGTCGACTGCTAATACGCTACCAAAAATATCGAGTGAGGTGTCAAAAGAAGCGTATTAATCTCGGGAACAATAATCCGAAGGCGGAAAAGAAAAATTTTATCTCTGTCTGGAGATATTTGCAGTTGAAGTTGGCGATTTCCATGTGGTTGTTGTTGTGTTCATACCCACAAAAAAAATTGTGCATCACCGTGGCGGTAGCCACGGTTATACCACACACCCGGACTTGGCATGGCGTAGCCCAGGGTTATTTTTTATAAGCGCGGCCGAAGGCCGCCAACGCAGGAAGGTGTTCTGCGCAAAAATACTATGGATCCGACCCCCGGTTTCGGAGGTACCCGCGGGTCTTTTTTCGGTTTTTTGTTAATATCTTTTGAACGCGTTAAAATTTTTATTTTCCGCCTTCGGATTATTAATACTGATATCAAGACGCGTCGTTCGACACCTCTCTCGATATTTTTGGTAGTGTATTAGCAGTCGACCCCTCAACTAGACTATTACCGAAAATATTTTAATAATGAATTATACAAATTTTTCTTGCAAATGAAAACAATGTCAAAAAGTGATGATGACAAAGCGCGACACTACGTTATTGCGCTAATGCTATTGATAGTGCCAGTGGTGCTATGTAGTTCCCCCATACAAATCACTCAAGAAGATTGCGAATGTAAACATTAGATCAGCTGTTTTTATGACGTATGAATTGACTCTTTTCCTTTTTCTCTTTTTAGTCGCTCTTTTTTTATTCGCTCAAAAGTCAACTATGACGTAGCTGCGCAGAACGAAGCAATTTTGAACTCCGTGAATGCGCAATCTGTGGGTCCCCCATACATGCTCAATATTTTGAACAATGGTAATTCTTAAATTCTAAAACAGGTAAGCCAAATGTCGGCTAAGGTGTCAAAAGATGCAATTCGACAAAAAAAAAGTTACAAATTTCGGAAGATACAGGAAATTGAAAGAGTACAGGCACAAATTGTAAATATGAACTTACAACTTTAATAAATAATTTCATTGTTTTAAAGTGCATTACACTTAGTAGAAGTGTTCAATATACATTTTTAAAGAAATACTTTTGTATAAAATCGTGCAGTTTCATCAATTCGCACTCTCCTTTTGGATTTGCTACAAATATAGAAAGGTGCTAAATTATATTTTTTGCAATAACATTTACCGCGAAAAAGTTTGCAAATAAGTTGACCAATGTATCAGGGCGCCACCTGTGTGTGAATTATCTCTCTGCAGCTGATTTAAATTACGGTGACCAGGTGTACTTAATATCTCACAAAGTACTCGCAAGTATAAATAGAATAAATTTCTGAGTACGCTATAATCCATAATCCAGAATGGCGTCTACTGCTCCTCCCTCCGTAAAGCGCCGGATAAGCAAGCAGGGCTCTCCTACTCCGAAAGCGGCTTAGTTTGAAGAAGGTGTTACTCTTGCTGCTGTATTCGGCAAATTGAAGGAGTTGGAAGAGAAAGTTCAACAGCACACTGAGCAGTTGTGGCCACTAATTAAAAGTGTTTCGGACCAGCTTGCTAAGGTGGAGAGTAAGCTTACCAAACGTATTGAGGCGGATATAACTTCGCTTGCTGCTACGGTCGCTGACTCGTCTGCCCGGATTGCTGTATTGGAAGCTAATGCGCAGAAAACAGAGGAGGATCTTGCGTTAATGAAAGGTCATTTGGAGGATGTATTAGAGAGGAGTGCTGCGCCTGATATTGCGGCGGATGCCGTTGTTTTCGGAATTCCGTTCGGTGAGGGTGAAAACTTAAAAAGTATTTTCAACCAGGTCTGCCTCTCAATTGAGTTTATGGCTCCGCAGATCAGGGATATTTTCCGCACTAAGGCGTCAAGTACTACACTGAACAGTGCAGTCATAATAAAATTTCACTCTCCTCTTGACCTCAATCGTACCCTGCGAGCCTTTAGAGAACATCGCAAGAAAATAAAATCTGTGACTCCTTTGCGTCCAATCGGCATTGAGGGGTCCTTTCATATATACGAGACCCTCACTAGGGAGAATAGACTTTTACTGCAAGAGGCCATTAAGCTGCGACGTAAAGGAAGCCTAGTATCGGTATTTACTATGAGAGGTATGGTACATGTAAGAGCGGACAGGTCAACAAACAGCCCACCACTAAAAATAAGGAGTGTTGATGATTTGCAGCAGTTTCGCTAGAGTTGTATTTAATATAGTAATGGTATGTTGTCGTTTCTGTTTTGTATATATATATATATATTGTAAGTGTAGTTAAACTCAGTCACTGTGTGGTATCTTTACTTCGGTTTATTTGTAATTATCTTGGGGTTGCTTTTAACTTACGCTATATAAATGATTCTAAACAGTGGAATGAATAGCATTGGTGAAAATAGTCTTGCACTTTTAAATATCATGTGCAGTAGACAAAAAGGATTTAATGTTGTACATTTTAATGCACGAAGTCTTAATTATGAGAAAATGGATCTGGTTAGGAGAACCTTTGAGCGGTCGTCTGTGAATGTTATTTGCGTATCTGAGACCTGGTTTAGACATGACTTAAGAGACGCACACTTTGAAATAGAGGGCTATAAATTATATCGAAATGATAGACTTAATAGAAAGGGTGGAAGAGTGGCGTACTTATTGAACTGTCTAGTTCTGCGTCAAAAATCCTTGTGTCATGCGTGTATAATCCTAATAGGTATTCTAGTGTAAGTGATTTTTGTAGCATGCTATCTGCTTTCACAGTTGACTTTGATAGTATCATTGTGTGTGGTAACTTTAATGTTAATATGTTATGTCGTGACCTGTATAGTTCCCGTCTGTTGGACGATGTGTCTGGTGTTGGTCTTTCTTTAGTTAACTCATCAGTAGCAACAAGGTTCGCGAATAACTGTTGTCCTAGTCTGCTTGATTATTTCTTTGTCATCGATCCGTCCTCCGTTTTAAAATTTTACCAAATATCATTTATCTCTGACCATGATTTAATTTTTTGTTCGTTTGATTTTGACTTTGGCCAGCATAATCCATTTCCTGTTACATATAGCTTCCCTGACTATCGCTCGCTTAACCTTAACAGCTTGACTGCTGACATATATCGTGTTTACTGGGCCGATTGCTGGAGTTTATCTAATGTGAACGATAAACTCAAATTTTTAAATGAAACGGTACTTACTCTTTACTATGCCCATGTACCAATGCGTTGTTTTCAAAGAAAATCGTCCTCGTGCCCATGGTTCAACACAATTGTTCGTACTATGATTAAAAAACGCAACAAGGCCTATGCAGTGTGGAAAAAGAATCGGATAGATTTGAACTGGCATACCTATAAGAATGTTCGAAATGAAACTACTGCCGTTATCAAACGTGAAAAACGCAAGTATTTTGGTAAAATGTTAAATTCCGAGCTGCCAAATAATGTCCTCTGGCGTAATTTAAGAAACCTTCGTGTGCATGCTAAAGATAATTCAAATTGTTCCCTTAACCCTGATGAGCTCAATGATGTATTTGTAAATCGTACTTCCTCACCCAGCGCCAACATTTCCCAGCACATACCCTATCCACCTGCATCGGCTCAGCAATTTGAATTTTGTGCCGTCTCGGAGATTGATGTTGCAAGATGTGTTTGTAAGATCCGCTCAAACGCGATTGGTGCTGATGGAATCCCGCTAAAATTTCTAAAAATAATTCTTCCTCATATTTTGCCAACCCTAACACATATCATCAACCATTGTATTACAACTTCGTGCTTCCCTGATGCATGGAAGCTTGCAATCATTCTTCCGGTAGCTAAAAATAGAAGTGCTAGTAGTCCGTCTGATTTTCGTCCCATAAGCATCCTTCCCGCTCTATCGAAGACCCTTGAGTCCCTGTTATCTGAACAAATCCACTCGCATATAACTGTATACAAATTGCTTTCACCGATGCAGTCGGGGTTTAGATCTAAGCACAGCTGCGCCACAGCTGTTATAAAAATTCTGGATGACATACGTCTATCCTATGTCAAAAATCAATTAACATTGTTGTGTATGCTCGATTTTTCAAAGGCATTTGAATCAGTTAACCATAGTTTGCTATGTATGAAGCTGAAAGCCTACTTCGGATTTAGTGACTCTGCGGTAAAATTAATGATGAGCTACTTGGGGGGTAGAGCGCAGCGTGTTAAGGTTGGATCGGAAATATCTGACATTAGGCCATTGCTTGCTGGTGTACCCCAAGGTTCTATATTGGGACCGCTATTATTTTGTCTATTTATAAATGACATCTTCAGCTCCTGCCAGCATGCGCAGATACATGCCTACGCAGATGATATCCAGATCTATATATCAGCGATGCAGGGGCAAGCCTCTGAACTTTGTGCCAAGTTTAACAGTGACCTGTCATCTTTACCCCATTGGGCATCTACGAATCTCCTTGCTCTTAACAGTGCTAAATCGTATGTACTTCCCATTTCAAAAAAGCATATTAACTTTCAGGATCCCACCAAATCTTTACATTAATGTTAACTGTCTGAAATATGTTTCTAAAGCGACGAATCTGGGCTTCGTCATAAATTCTAATCTGTCTGTGTTGATCACGTTAATTCTGTCATCAGTAAAGTTTACTATACCCTACGAAACTTAAGAGTATCGGCGGCCTTTACCCCGCTAGAAATAAGAAGAAAGCTGGCTATACAATTAATATTGCCAAGTATTTGTTATGCGGAACGTGTATACAGCAAACTAGATTCCAAGTCTGCACACAAAATTGATGTAGCCTTCAATCATGTAACGCGATATGTTTTTGGCTTAGCAAGATTTGACCATGTATCTGAATGGAGGACTCGTTTGTTGGGTTGTGAGGTCTCTGATTACCTTAGAGCGAGGAACTGCATTTTCCTTTATCGTATTATGGCAGATAAAGTGCCCAGTTACTTATATAACAAGTTGACTCTTTCGCAGTCTGCTCGCATATGTGACATAATTTTACCAAACTACAACTATTTGAACTCTGCAAGGCTATTCTTTGTCAATGCTATCCGCATATGGAATTCCATCCCGAACTCAATTCGCAATAGCTTAAGTAAAAGCAACTTTAAGAATGTTATATATTCGTTCTTTCGTCAATGAATGTCTTGATTTGAAACTGAGTTTACCTACATATCTTCTAGTCAATTATTATTATTATTATCTTAAGTATTCTGGTACCCAACTAGCAATTCTGTTTCCGAAAATGGCTTACTGTATATTTAGATATAACCGATTTTAATACTAAGTTCGTTTTTATTTTCCTAATTGTTTTTCGTAAGCGTTCGTAAGCGTTGGGAGCGAATATTTGCTAACGTTAAACTTTTCTTTTTTTTTTCCTTTATGAATTGTAGTGAGCATATTCTGTTATGAATCTGTTTTGGTTTCCATCATATATTATTTTATATACCTTAAATATGTTAGGTTAATGTGTTAAATTTAAAACTTGAATGTTTTATTATTATCCTGTCATTTAATGTCTGTTGTACTATAAAAGATCATACATGATCTTATTGTACTAATATATATTTCTTTAAATAAATGAAATGATATGAAATAGTACACAAAACTATATGTTACACCTAGAAACAGGTTTATCGGCGCTATTCAGTCACACCTTACGCATTCACATGCTTTATTTGCGCGCTGTTTAAGTTTAACAGTAAATAGACTGCCCCGAGTGGTAGCAGAGGAGACAGTGAGACGAGGTTTGTACTGGGTCAAAAAGTGGAGGAACGTTTATGAAAATGTTGACATGGTGCCTCAGTCTGACTTTTCTCCCACATCGCTGAAAGTGAACATACCAATATTACTAGAGAAATTTATTCAAAAGGAGTTTGCAGACTCTGCTAATAGTTCACTCCAGTCTTCACATGATCTTTACTCCGACGTGCTTCCTATGTACTCTACCTATTTCAACGATGAGTGATCTGCGTAACCCATAAGTCTGATCTTCCGAGCAAGGGGTGATTTGCTAAATATTAATGCTCGACGCTTTAAAAATGTATTTTCAATAAACTGTTTTATGAGCAATTTAAGTGTAGCTGAATACACCTATCACTTCATTGGGACATGTCCTATATATAAAGACACACGGTTGAATTATTATGGTGAGAAAGTTTCAGTTCTGCAGAAGGTGGTAAATATCCTTAGAGGTTATAACTATAATTCACTCTTTGTTTATATAAGAAATGGCCTTAAGTATAGAGAACTTATTGTCAACGAATTTTCCTAAATGAGTGTTAAGCTATAAGTGGTATTCAGACACACAACATTTATAGTTATTGTCTGGAATCTTAATTTATTTTATTTTTGTATATTTATACTTTTAATTTATTTTGCTTTAATTTTGTAATTCCTAGTTGAAAGAAAATAAATAAGTCACTACTACTACTACTACAGTTTTCATAATCGGAAATTTTGCACTGAATTATAGGATATGGCGCTATTCAATAAAATCCTGACATAGACAGACGTTGTATTTAACAAATAGGACGTTGTTCAGACGATAGGGCACTGTTCAAAATAAGGCCTAATTGGTAAATTTTGCGAGCTCAAGACGTGTGTATAATAATTGTAATTTAATTATTATGAGTTTGTTGTAGGAAAACTTGAAAATGAAAGCTATAAACAATTTTACTGGTTACATAGATAATACTATTGCAGCACTGCCAAAAGCACTTGTCAATATGCTTTGTATGGCAATTAGAAAAATTCCTTTTCATAGTCCACATACTACTATGCCATCACTGCGATTGTTTATAGGTCGTTTCCCTACTTGTTTATATTTGTGTTTCTGGCCATTTTTCGAGAATGCAATCTCGTATGTAATCTTCCACTCAGATGTCGAAATAGATATTAAACAAATAAACCGAACTTGCAAAATCTATAATTTATCTATCATTCTCCTAATGTGCAGAAAAGGAATTAAAGCTTGCAATTCAAGCAGTAAAAAAACGGCACTTTAGACATGCTTGGAGCAACAAACAAAAAGTTATGAATATAGATTTAAACGAATAAGCACTATATGTAAATATATATATATAAAAACAGTTTTAAGTAAATGAAGTTATATTAAATTATCAAATGAATTGCGATACATATTTTTTGTTAACTTCGAAAATGAATTTATGTTTCTGATTTGAAAAAAAATTTGACGTTTAACACAAAAAAAAAATTATAAAATGACTAAAGAAGAAAAAAGAAACGAAATTTAAGGAGTAAAAACTTTTTGTGCATATATGTGTATAGAAATAGTTTTAAGTAAATGAAATGATAATAATTTAACAAATAAATTTTGATAGTTACTTTTTATTAACTTCGAAAATGCATTTATGTTTTTAATATATATTTTTGCCGGCTCGAGGTCAATTAAAAAATAAACACAAGTTTTCTTTAAAAATCCGATATATTTTGGTTACTCCGCGGTAACCGTCCTCAGGGATATAAACTGCAAAATCTATACAAACAAATAACATTATATAAACAAAATATTGATGAAACAGTAACAACAAATGACATACATTAATTTACACGTCCTCTTGCTTAGGCGTGGAGTTTGTTACTACTTTATTTGTAATTAAATGTCTGTAAATATGCGCGACGTTGTCCGTGTCAGTCTTGTAGTTCAGTCGTATATTTGGCGGAGTGTTTATAATGTGTAACATTTCAAGTGAGAAACGCTTGGAATAATTAGCTTCTTGCTGTAAGATGGATGCTTTAGCGAAATTGGGAGAGTGTCCGCTCGATGCACAGTGTGCCATTAGCGCAATTTTATGTGTAAAAGAATTTTGGCATTGTTTGGTGTCTGATTTGTGCTGTGCCAATCGCGTTTTTAATTTTGATTTGGTTGTACCAACGTATACCTTGTTGCACAGCTCTTTCTGGTTTCCATTACATGGGATTTTATAAATGACATTACTTTTGTCCATTTCCGGTATTTTTGACTTAGTTCTGTTAAATATGTTTTTAAGGGTACTTGTAGGCTTGTGAGATATTTTTATTTTTTCTTTGTCGTAGCAATCTGACATCATTAAGCGTTCAGATAAATGGGGTACGTAAGTTACCGATTTGAATAGTTTGGGTTTGTCTTGAATTTGATGCTGAATATTGTATTTTGATCTTTTAATTAGGGAGTTTATAATGTTGTCTGGGAAGTCATTTTGTTTTAATAAATATTTTGATGAGATGAGATGATGGAGATAGATGACTATAATAACAGAATGAGTGATATTTTAAATGACTTGACTACATATAGAATTTTGAGACTTGACCCAACCTCCAAATTACAAAACAAAAATAATACTATAGTCGATAAACTATTTAAAATGGGATATATTTCGAAGTCTGAAAAACACAAACTCACCACAACCACCGCCCTCCCCCCTACACTATATGGAGTTCCAAAAATACACAAAGAAGGAGTACCACTCAGACCAATTTGCTCAGCGCTTAATTCCCCATCTTACGGTCTGTGTAAGTTCATAATTAATATTTTAAGGAACATAACAGCCAACTCTCCATATAACATAAAGAACACACTTGAATTTAAAGAGAGGATTAATAATACCTTTATTTGTGATGATGAAAAACTTATCTCCTTCGACGTGGTTTCTTTGTTTCCTAGCATATCTACACAATTAACACTTGACATTATACAAGATAAATGGACGATTATAAAAGAACACACCAGGATACCAAAGAAAACGTTTATGGATATACTTAAATTTTGCATCGAAGAAAATAGGTACTTCAAATTTAACGACACAATCTACACACAATTAAAAGGAATGCCCATGGGATCACCTGCATCGCCAGTCATTGCTGACATAATTATGGAAGAACTTTTGGAAAAAACAATGACAAAACTAAAACAGAAACCGAGAGTACTTACAAAATATGTTGATGACCTTTTTGCAATCATACAAGAAAACGAGATTCAAAATACGCTGAATACGCTTAATTCCTTTCACAAGAATATCAAGTTTACTGTAGATTTAGAAGACGGGGGCAAATTACCTTATCTGGACTCCATTATAATAAAAGAAGGTAACCAGCTAAAATTACGGTGGTATGAGAAACAAACAGCGTCTGGACGAATCATCAATTTTAACTCTAAACATCCTAAAACGATGATCATGAATACAGCAATGGGCTGTATACGACGCATGTTAAATATATCTGACAAAACTTACCACAAGGAGATTACGGACGAAATAAAATATTTATTAAAACAAAATGACTTCCCAGACAACATTATAAACTCCGTAATTAAAAGATCAAAATACAATATTCAGCATCAAATTCAAGACAAACCCAAACTATTCAAATCGGTAACTTACGTATCCCATTTATCTGAACGCTTAATGATGTCAGATTGCTACGACAAAGAGAAAATAAAAATATCTCACAAGCCTACAAGTACCCTTAAAAACATATTTAACAGAACTAAGTCAAAAAGGCCGGAAATGGACAAAAGTAATGTCATTTATAAAATCCCATGTAATGGAAACCAGAAAGAGCTGTGCAACAAGGTATACGTTGGTACAACCAAATCAAAATTAAAAACGCGATTGGCACAGCACAAATCAGACACCAAACAATGCCAAAATTCTTTTACACATAAAACTGCGCTAATGGCACACTGTGCATCGAGCGGACACTCTCCCAATTTCGCTAAAGCATCCATCTTACAGCAAGAAGCAAATTATTCCAAGCGTTTCTCACTTGAAATGTTACACATTATAAACACTCCGCCAAATATACGACTGAACTACAAGACTGACACGGACAACGTCGCGCATATTTACAGACATTTAATTACAAATAAAGTAGTAACAAACTCCACGACTAAGCAAGAGGACGTGTAAATTAATGTATGTCATTTGTTGTTACTGTTTCATCAATATTTTGTTTATATAATGTTATTTGTTTGTATAGATTTTGCAGTTTATATCCCTGAGGACGGTTACCGCGGAGTAACCGAAATATATCGGATTTTTAAAGAAAACTTGTGTTTATTTTTTAATTGACCTCGAGCCGGCAAAAATATATATTAAATATGAAAGGTCGCCAAACAATTTATGATTTTATTTTAAGTTTCGTCGCTTTACACAAAAAAAAAACCAAAAATATATGAAATAAAGAAAAATTTTATTAAATTTAAGCGAAGATAAACTTTTTGTACATATAAGTATATGAATTGTTTTAAGTAAATGAAATGATAATAATTTATGAAATGAATTGTGATAGTTATTTTTATTAACTTCGAAAAGGCATTTATGTTTTTATTTTAAAGTTAATGGTTTTACACAAAAGAAAACAAAAAAATATATGAAATAAAAAAAAATTTTATTAAATTTAAGCGAAAATAAACTTTTTGTACATGCATATATGTATAAAAATAATTTTAAGTAAATGAAATGATAATAACTTATCAAATGAATTGTGATAGTTATTTTTTATTAACTTCGAAAGTGCATTTATGTTTTTATTTTAAGTTTCGTCGTTTTCCATAGAAAAAAATATGCAATAAGGAAAAAAGAATTAAATTTAATCGAAAAGAAACTTTTTGTGCATATATGTATAAAAACAGTTGTTAATTTACTAATTAATTATTATTATTTCTTTTTATGACTATGCTCCAAAAAGTATAGAAAATGAAGAATAAATGGAATTATATCTAACTCAATAGGAGCTTTATATAAATATATTTATATAAACATAGTTTTAAGAAAATAGAATTATAATGAATTTTCAAATGGTTGAACAATGAGTTTGTAATATTGTGTTTGAATAACTTCGTAAATGCATTTGGGTTTTATAATTCCAAATTTAAAATTTTCACATAAAATATAAAGAGTCGCATAATTTAAAGGAAAAATAAAGGAAACAAATAAAAAAGCTAATATTTAAATGTAATATATGTCCATATACAAAAGGAAAAGCAAAAATATCATATTTATTTGTTTAAATGCAATTGTGAAAGAGTTTGTGATATTGTTTTAAGTTTTAATAATTACAAGTTATGAGGAGAAAAAACTAAGCCAAATAACAGTTATCAGTTAAATTTAGTATTCATATGTTGATAATAAATATTTGTTATTTACACTTTTAAATGACTTTACGACTGAATTTCCGATGTTAATTTTAAATTGAAGCATTTTATACAAATTACTTAAACAATAAATACATACATGTAAATGAAGAGGGGCAATACAACTTTTATATTTTATACTACTAATATTCTTATGTTATTTAGAATTTGCGTGAATAAAGAAACTAATATGATTTTTTTATAAATTTTATGTTTTATTTTGGGTGGCTTCTTCTCTAGCGATGGTTTTAAAAGTACTCTTCCATAGCTACTCCAATGAGTAATGCTTTGAGAGTACTTTCTTAAGTAATCTCCTGTAGGTAGGTGGTAACGAGTACTCTTTTGCTAGTATACCCAAGGAGTAATGTTTTGAGAGCAGTTTCGCAAGTAATCGATTGTCGGTACTCCATGGAGTAATATTTCAGGAGCAGTTTAGAGAGTACTGTTCCGCAGATACTCCATAGAGTAGTTTTTCTGGAGTACTTTTGCCATATGATCCTCTGTGGGTGCTCCATGGAGTACTATAGTGAAAGTACTTTTGAAAGAACTCTCACGTATGTACTCTATGAAATACTCACAAACAAAGCGAGATTGGGATCACCTACTCCTCTCCTAGGACATCGCAATGTTAATTGGAGCACATTTTTTTTATGAATACAGATTAATTTTGGAGCACTCTTATATTCCTAAAGGAGTATCCTTACACTATTTAGGGAGTACTCGCGTTTTTTGAAGGGACATCTCTTTTCACTTCATTAAATATCGTAAATCTCTTAACATATTTTGAACACGTTCAGTATGACTTTTTTTCAATAATGCCCTCATACCTTTATTAAATTTTTCCTGCTTTCGAAATATTTTTTCTCAATCTACGCAGCAAGTTGACTTTCTTTGCTATTTTGCCATGTATATATTCAACGTGTTCTTTGAAACAAACTATTATCTATAATTACCCCTAGATACTTGTATCTTTGGATCCATTCCAGCTGTAACCCTGAAAGTAAAACTGATCCCATTTCAGCTTCCACCCTTAATCTAGGCTTTCCTAATACCATAAATTTTGTTTTCTACACATTAACACATAGTTGGTTCATACACCACCATTCGTATACAGTAAGACAAGGTGCACACGTCATAGAAGCGTACAAGATATTTCATGTAGCTACAATTCCTCTACGCTTCAAGATTTGCATACGTAGCTATTTCCAAGCGTCGCTACAAAAAGAAAAATGTTTCCAAAAAAATTAAACAAATCATTTTAAATAATGTAATTTTTCCTGCTTTCGAAATATTTTTTCTCAATCTACGCAGCAAGTTGACATTCTTTGCTATTTTACCATTTATATATTCAACGTGTTATAATTACCCCTAGATACTTGTATCTTTGGATCCATTCCAGCTGTGACCCTGAAAGTAAAACTGATCTCATTTCAGCTTCCTCCCTTAATCTAGGCTTTCCTAATACCATAAATTTTGTTTTCTGCACATTAACACATGGTTGGTTCATACACAACCATTCGTATACAGTAAGACAAGGTGCACACGTCATAGAAGCGTACAAGATATTTCATGTAGCTACAATTCCTCTACGCTTCAAGATTTGCATACGTAGCTATTTCCAAGCGTCGCTACAAAAAGAAAAATGTTTCCAAAAAAATTAAACAAATTAATTTATGCTGTATAATTGCCATTATACAAAAGTTGATTGTGTATAAAATTAAAAAGAAAAGTTTTCACCACCGCGCATAACCCTTTCGCTACGACTGGTAAACATGTGTACCACCGTTTTTTGAAATTGACATTAAATCAAATTATGTGTTGTAAATAGGTTAATAACGTACCAACCCGTATTTTAAAGTTTGTAACTATTTAAGAAGAATGCGAATTCCCTGTTTAGCAATATGCAACAACGTTAAGTGCTTTGAAAATATGGCATTTATTGCGCAAACCTTGAAGGAATTGAATGTATTATTATTTAAAGTGATTCAAAAATGGAAAATAATCTGTGAAGGTGGTTCTTATAAATGAAAATTTAATTTCCTGTATATTTTGTTTGGAATAAGTATAAAAATTACTTTTATTTTTCGAATTTTTTTAATAATTAGCTCTTGGTACCTTTATGTACCACCCGTATTTTACTGTGGTACAGATAGGTACCAACCGGTTTATATGCAGAAATTTTTGTAAATTTTATATATATTTTTTTTAGTGAAAACTATTACATAGTGAATCCGGATGAAATTGAGCGAATATTATTTGAAGATAATATTGATGAAGAAAGCTTGAGTGAATTTTCAGATGGAAGTGATGATGCTTACGAGCCACCAAGCACAATTGATAAGCGTTCAGTTACGTCAGAAGAGTTTGAGTAGGTAGCATTTGGAGATGAAAGCGATGGAGAAAGCGAGGATGACTCTTCTCCTGAAAGTGATGAGCCACCAGCTAGTTTATCTGTGGAAAACACTGGTATTACTTTATGGTGTGACAAGCACGAATCATTCATACCAAGCAAAAGTGTCAGTACTTCGCGAAGGTGTTCAACATCGATACATCGCAATGCCACTGCTTTGGAAATTTGCAACAAGTTATTTCCGAAATCCTTGCTAATGTACATTGCTCAGTGCACAAACGAAAGATTAGGTACCAACGAAAAATCTCATCGAAAAAAACCAAAATTTCTAAGAACGAATAGCGGTGAAATACAAGTAGTATTAGGATGCATGGTTATTATGTCTTACAACACAGTTCCATCTATAGCGGATTATTGGTCAAAATATACTTCTTTGGGTAATCCGTCAATAAAATCTGCAATAGCACGAGATCGTTACCAAAATAATGAAACATTTGTTTGAGTTCATCAGTTTAGTTTGTGTTTTGTTATAGTTCAGACAGCCCTGCTGGTATATATATGTACCACATAAAATGCGGATGGTACATATGTGTACCAGGGCCCCCACGCTAGGCCTTTATTCTAAGAAAAAATATATTGACATATTTTGCCTTCTACTACAACCCTTAAATGAAATCAGTTCAAATTTGAATCATAACTCACGTATTCGAAAGCCGTAGCGAAAGGGATAAGTGAAAAAAAATTTTTATTCAAAACACAAGTTTGCAAACGAAAAATTGTAAACAAATATCTTCTTCTTGCTTTTTTTTACGCGTATTTACGCTTAGCGACCAACATTGCTGTACGCCTAGCTACATGAAACATTCATGCTTTGTGGCTTTCATGCAGCTGACGTCTCGTATGCAGGTCTCCATTCAAGTATATGTGTTTGACATCAATGAGTACAGATTTCTCCTGCAGCGTCTAATACGCGTCTATGACACGTAGCCTTGTGTGCCCCTTACCTAAGAAAATCTTCATTAGTATTTCCAAGCCCAACATGCACATCCTTTTCCCTTAAATAAATCAGTGTATCATCCGCAAACATATGAATTTTGCAATGATGTAATACTCCTGGCAAATGATTAATATACATTATTAACAACAACGGACCTAATTTACTTCCTTGTGGAGCATCACGTTTTACTTCTATCTCCTTTGAAGCTTTATTATTAAATCTTACAGTTTGATATCTGTTACTTAGATAATTTCTTTGCATGTATTCTTACGGAACCATGCACACTTAGCGACAGTCGGACGACACGACACGGCCAAGTTGACCAATTGGGCAAAAATGCCGCGAATATGAACGTGTCGCTATTTGTCGCGACGCTTAGGTGCTGTACTTTTAGTAGTCAAATGAACAAAAAAAGTTGTCGCGACAGCTTTGTATATATACATACATACGTAAATATGTGAATACATAAATACGCATGTTTGCTACATATACATACATATGTACGCACTTCCCACCGAACTTCAATTGGGCGTACATCAAATATTCTGGCACACATTAAACATTATACACTTTATTATTTTGTTTTATTAAACGCACTTTCACAAAATTTTATATATTATAATTTATTTAATTTATAGTTTTGAACTTCGCTTTGCAAATAGAAATGAGAATAGTAGTCACAAAACTGATTCTCAATTCTTTCAATTGCAGCTCAGCTCATTCTCAATTTCTCTCGCATGTAGTTGCCACACTTGATTGTTTCGAACAAAACTTGTAGTATAAATGTTTGACATAACATTTTAAATAGGGAACTTGTAAGTTATAGAAAAGTAAAGAATCAAATCGCAGGACGGTAATTAACCACTGGAGTAACTTTACATGTAATTCGGTAAGTTTAATTTTCGTAACACTTTAAGTTGAAACGATTCCAAAACAACTCAAAGTTTTATGTTGTCGGAAACATCAACATTAAAATATGATGTTTTTTATTATCTTATTAGATTCGTTGGAGTGAGAGAAAATTCGTAAAAACTTGAACAAAATGTTACTAACTTTGGAAAAATCCTGTTCGTTCAAACAAAACTTTTGCAACAAGGGGCGTAATTTTGCATTTCGCAGGAGAAGTTGCAAAATTGTACCTGATAAATAGGTGCCCCGGTATCTCATAATTTTTTGCACAGTAAATCCAACAAAGGGTTTTTCGTTTTGTATTGATAACTGAAAAACTAGTTTTTTGTTGTTCTCCCATTTGGTGATTTTCTTATTTTGTTTTTTTTTTTTTTAACAAGTGGCACCGTCGTCATAAGTACAAAGTAGAGAGCGCAGTGAGCGTAAAATTCTCTTTGAAATTTGCTCATGTTTTGACCGTTGATTAGGAATCTGTCAATTTTACAGAATTTTGTTAACTTAAGAGCGACAATTTCTTTTCTGTTGAAATGACTAAACTAATTTGTTCGCTTGACAAAAAACTCGGTCGAAGTAACCATAATTCAATCAATTTCACCGAATCTCCGCCAACAACAAAACCGATTTGTTGATTTTATAGCACCATTTCTTTAAGTGTATAATTTCCTTAACTTTTTCAACAACAGATTGCTATTAATAGATTCAAAAGCTCTTTTGTAGTCTAGAAAAACTGTTAGTACGCCTTCACCTCCATCAAGGGTTCTAAACCAGTCTTCTATAACTAGTTGCAAAGTCGATTCTGTATTGTTTTCTCTTTGAAGCCTGACTGGTGTTTTGCAAGCAATCTATTTTCAGATATATGCTTAAGCAATATTTCTTGTACAATAGTTTCAATGACATTTCCCTTGATTTTGGTGATGGGCATAATCAATGACGTTTTTAGTGCATGCGGCATTCTTCTCTGTGTAAGTGACTGCTGTACAATACTAGTTACTTCATCACCCCCCACCTCCCATAGTTTTTTTAATTGTATCACAACTTATTCCATCAGGGCCATTCGTATTTTTTAAGTTTTATACTATTTTTGTAATAGGTTAGTCTGTTAGGTCACCCTGTGACATTTCATGCATTCCATAATTTTGTACTCCTTCTTTGCACTGTATTTGTCCATTTACTTTACTCTGTATTACTTGACACATATATATGTAACGGAATTAAATCATACGATTTGAAGATATAAAAGGCATAATAGAGGTATAACATTGTATTAAATTCGCAGACGTGCCAAGCAACACAATTATTAAACAAGCAAATATTTAACGTTAGGACATAAATGTACTAGAAGTTTGTATTGTATTTGTTACGTTTCGTATTTTTAAACGTTTATATTTAACTTTTATTAGTATTCAAAAATTAATTCCAAAAAGTAAAGTAAAATTCAATAATATTGTTACGAATATTAGCAGCACTCAGGGTACTGCCATCTCTGGGCCGATGCTAAGCAGTGACGTGAATTCACATCAATAATTCAATCATTATGCGTGCTTTTACATTATGCAATTATTGAATTCAATTCTGCCGGCGTTCTCCTTTGTGTTTTCTATTCGTGTTTACACTTGTCAATTTTTCTTGAAAGCAAGTTTATGGCTTTGTTCTTCGATTTTGACATTTACATACTTTCTAAAGAACCAAAATGGATGCTGGCAAAGAAATTATTTAAGGGACCTATTGAATTTAACCAAATAAGCTCTCGAAGAAGATAGCGACGACGTAGTTATTTTTGGTAAGTGATTGAAATCCAGAATATACACAATCACATGTACTAAATATTTTTCATGAACAGGATTAGTTGATTTATGTGAAAAAGCGGTTGCGCTGCCGATAAAAAAACGAAAACGCATTGGGTGAAAGACTGGCGATCGGAGAAGTGGCAGACAGGTTCCTTCGCCTTTTTAACTAAGGAACTCCTCCTTTCAGATCCTGAAGGATTCAAAAACTATTTATGGTTGGACAAAAGCCAATTTAACTATTTACTGAATATCGTAGAACCTAAGTTAGAGCGTGGCAGTACATTATTTAGAGAAACTATTTCTGCGGCGGAGAAGTTGACCATAACTCTGCGATTTCTTGCCACTGGTAAATCTCGTGCATCAGTAATTGTGTTACATTATTTGTATATCAAATATCTTAAATCTTTATTATAGGTGAATCGTTTGTGAGCTTAAATTACCAATCGCCTCAGTCCACATCCTCGATTAGTAAGTTCATACCCGAAGTGTGCGAAATAATATTTAAAAAATTGAAAGATATACATCTACGAGTACGTAAATGGGCTTGTAGCGATTTACTCGTATAAACTTATAAAGGCATCATAACTGAGTCGATACATATCCAAGTCGCTTAAGTCCACAGTCAGCAAACAAATAACTTAAATTTTTTTAAATTACTTTATCCATATACATATTAAATCTGTCTAAGTACTTCAAAATATAGTTGTCGCAAATTTAAGTTATTTGTTTTATCTCTATGAACTTAAGCGACTTTGATATGTATCGACTAAACTATATAAACCTCACAAAGTTTAAAGAAGTTTACGAGCTTAAAACAGTTTAAAGTTTATATGAAGTGCTATGGTATTTTCTGTAAATAGAATTTATAATTTTTGTTTATTTAAAGATGCCGAGCAATGTTGCGGAATGGGAATCTATAGACAAAAGAATTCGCAATGAGGTGGCAATTTCCTAATTGTTTGGGTGCTTTAGACAGCAAGCACGTTAGCTTTTGGTCGGCGCGGAAGGACGGTGCATTATACCATAATTATAAAGGAACTAATAGTATTATTCTCTGCCTTAGTTGATGCAAATTATCGTTTTGTGTTCATAGATGTGGGCACGAATGGACGTGCAAGTAATGCTGGTGTGTTTCAACGTAGTTGTCTAAAAGATATTTTGGAAAAAGAGGAAAATTTACCAAAAGACTCTTTAGTTGGGAGAGGACGAAACCTTCCATATGTTATTGTAGGAGATGATGCTTTCCCGCTACAAAAGCACATCATCAAGCCATATCCATATCATACAAAAAATAGAAAGAGGCAAATATTTAATTTACGACTTTCTCGAGCAAGACAGGTTGTGGAGCACGCTTTTGGAATGATATGTAATAGATTTCGGGTCCTTCTAACCATTATAAACCTTAAAGTTGAAACCGTGGAAAAGATAGTTTCGGCTTGTATCGTACTGCATAACTTTTTGCTGCAAGTCGACAATACTTACGTGTCCAGCCTCAGAGAGACTCCAGATATTAGCAATACCCCGCCAGCTTCCTTAGATATCCCATATAATCCACGTAAAGGCGTAGCTAAAGCCATAAGACAAAATTTCACAGAATATTTCAACGAAGAAGGGTGAATTGATTGGATGAATAAAAAGTATAATTTATAAACTTAAACTTTTCTGTTATTGCAACAGATGCTACAATTACCTGTAGACTTAAATCACGTCAACTGGACCCCCTCCCCCCATTTTCCACGTGATCACAAAAATAAATTCTATTTTTTTTTTTCGTGAGTAGATAGTGTTAAAAAATGGATCCCAGTAGTGATCCAGTTGACGTGTTTCAAGTCCGTACTTTAATCTACCTAAAATTAAAAAAGAATTATAATCAGTGTTGGGCATCAATTAATGAATTTTTTAATCAATTGATTAACTTATTGAAAAATTAATTGCAATTAAGTGAATTGAATTAAAAGTTATTTCAAATAAGTGTTTAATTGCGTGCAGTTGAGTGTTGAACGCTTCAGGTAATTGTCTGATATATAAGCAAATGCTATATTATTTGTAAATAAAACCATTTTAGGTGGAATTTAGCACAGGAGGGTTCTTTGTTTTTGACCAAAATGCGTGTATATCACTTTTCATCAAACTACAGATACTATACTCTACGCAATATCGTCCCAATGAGCTCAAAAATAATGTATCATATAAACCATTGTATCACTTGAGGACAATACATATTTCAAGCTATTAATTGTTAACTGCAAAATTCACAGAACGATTAACAATTAATCAATTGTTAATTGCTACCTACACAATCACAATGATTCAATGGTTAATTGTAACTTTTCGCAATTACAATTAATCAATTGTTAATTGTGAAGGTAGCTGGCGGGAGCAGAATCCAAATTAGATTCTATATGAAATGCCGGGTCATATTCCGCGAAGCCAACGATCTCGTCACCTTACCTTTCAGCAGTTGTTTAAATGGCATGATGAACCAACCAAAAAAGCTCTTCCCGTTGAGTATGGTTGTAGACCCTTACAATTTAGTCGATGGTCTTGGTTTCGAAATAGATGCTTAGTATAACTGCACTACTACCGGATTTAATATAATAAGACACTGAATTTGATTTAGTGGTATCAATAGTTTTACAGGTTTATTAGTACGTATAGAAAATTTGCCGGTATGTACAAAGAATTTGCAAAAACAGTGATGACAAAAGGTATTATGAAGTTATATTGACTTATCGATAACATGAATGTGAATATAGAGATTACAAATGTCTATGTTAATATACAGATGACCAAATAATGGTGTGTTCCCGTACTGGTCATGTTATGTGGCGTTCATACTGATCGCTGTGACATCCAACATTCTCCCGGCCATGGCAACATTGTTGGCATTAGTCCTACGTTAAACTGGTTGTATATGAATCAACATGGCATTACTCGGAGAAGAGAATAAATGACTGAACCAAATTCGTATGGCAATAAGTAAACAGGTTGTATATATATGAAATCCACATAGTTTTACTCGAATAGGAGAATAAGTGACTGACCCAAATTCGTATGGCAATAGTTAACAGGTTAATGAGCAACGATGGGTACCAAGGCGAGCTTTGTGATCGGTCTTTTGAACGTGCCCGTGGCTGTCTTGATGGTTACCACGCGAATGAGCTCATCGCTTTCGGGATGTAACGAGACCACGCGACCCATGGGCCACTGACCAACTGGAAAGCGATCATCTTTGATGATAACCAAATCGTTTTCCTTAATGTTCGGCTTCCTTTCTTGCCATTTAGTACGGATCTGCATAGTAGACAAAATATCCTCTTTGAATCGCTGCCAAAAGTGCTGAACCATTTGGTCCATTAGCTGATGTCGTTTAATTGGATTAGATTCACATGGTGGTTGCGGTCGAGATAGAAGAGCGTTGCCCGTGAGGAAGTGTCCAGGCGTTATTGCAGTAAAGTCGTTGGGATTATCCGTAATTGGTGAGATCGGTCTGGAATTTAGCACCGCCTCAATGCGGGTTAGGACGGTTGAGAACTCCTCAAAAGTCAATTTGGCCTTTCCGATTACTCTAGCCAAGTGAAATTTCATGGATTTCACCGCCGCTTCAGCTAAACCATTAAAATGAGGAGCACCGGGTGGGCTAAAATGCCATTGAATATGTCGATTCGTGAGAGCTGGGATAATTTCCTTTGCTATTGATCGGAGATATTGGGATTGGCTTCTTTGATTCTCATGATCAGCACCAACAAAATTCGTTCCGCAGTCACTGAATACGTCGTGACAAAATCCTCGCCTGGCCACAAAACGGTCGAATGCGTGTAGGAATGTTTGGGTCGAGAGATCGCCAGCTGCCTCCAAGTGAACTGCTTTGGTGGTCATGCAAGTGAACACAGCGACGTAGCCCTTGTATGACTTTTGGCCGCGACCTCTTGAGGAACGAATGTCATATGGACCTGCGTAATCGATGATGGTGGAAGCGAATGGTCGAGTGTTGTGGTTCACACGCACCGTGGGTAAGGCGGCCATTTGTTGTTGAGATAAAACTGGACGCGCCCTGAAACAAATAACACAGCTTCGGATGAGACGACGAGCGAGATTGCGCACATCTAAAATCCAGTAAATTTGTCGAATTTGATTGACGGTGACTTGGGGCCCTCCATGTAACGTGAGGCGATGATAATGGTATACGATTAACGTCGCGAGGTGGCTCGTTGACGGGAGTATTATTGGAAATTTCTCTTCAAACGACATAAAGGCATTTTGCAAGCGGCCATTTGCACGAAGAATATTATTATCGTCAATGAATGGATTAAGACGAAATAGTTTGCTAGATTTTGGAATTGGTTTCTTAGTGTGAACTGTTTTGAGCTCGGATGAGAATTCCGTGGATTGGATCCAGCGGATGAGTGACAATTCGCTATGTTGAATTTCGATAACTGTAGGAGGAGGGATATGTTGAATGAGGTGGCTTATTGGGTTCGAAAGCATTGCAATTGATGGACGTTGCCGTGTGAGGTTGATTGAAGATCTCATAATTTTCACAAAACGAATGGCGTATGCGACAGCTCGACGAAGGCGATTGAAGTTGGAAAATCGTTTAAGGAGTGGTTCCAATCCGCCCTCTTCCTTTGTAGTAAGATTTATGCTTTTGAATCGATCACCAAGTTCGGAATCATCATCGTCGTGAAGTTCGTATGATGAGTTTGGCCATTCCGCTTGTGACAAAGATAGAAATGGAGGTCCGTGCCACCATAGTGACGAATCGCGCAATTCGGTAATTGTTAAACCCCGACTGTTGAGATCGGCTGGATTAGCTGAGGAAGAGACATGATTCCATTGTTCAACTTCAGTCGACGCCAAAATTTTGTGAACGCGATTGCATACGAAGACAGCCCAGCGATTGGGATCTCCTCGAATCCAGGATAATACGACGGTGGAATCGGTCCACATAAAAACCTTGTCGATGTTAAGTCTCAATGATTGTTTGACAGCATCAAGTAATGTGACCGCCAGCGTCGCACCGCATAGTTCTGCTCTAGGTATTGTTAACGGTTTTCGAATGGGTGCCAGTTTACTCTTTGCTGCTAATAGGTTGTCATAGACGTATCCGTTTACGTCGACCGTTCGGAGATAAATCGCGGTGGCGTAGGCGTTGGTTGAACTGTCGCAGAAAACGTGAAGTTGGTTGTTTTTGTTCGTTGAGGATGTATGGATCCAGCGAGGGATTTCAATGTACTTGATTAACTGAAGGTCATCCATAGTTTGGTTAAATTCAGACTGTAGATTGATACACGTTATGGGTTCATCCCAATCCAATTTCTGTTCCCATAGCTTGTTTAGAAAAATTTTTTCCTTGGTGACGAAGAGATTCAGCCAACCGAGTGGATCGAACAGACGTGCCA
Organism: Eurosta solidaginis; assembly: GCF_040869045.1. Taxonomy (NCBI): domain Eukaryota; kingdom Metazoa; phylum Arthropoda; class Insecta; order Diptera; family Tephritidae; genus Eurosta; species Eurosta solidaginis. The sequence continues at coordinate 202,799,651 of NC_090319.1, forward strand.
CTATCGAGGAGACATTGCGTTTTGTCAGTCGCGTCGCCGTTGGAAATTTCATCGAAAAGGTAAAAAAATCGCTGAGTCTTGACCATCCCAACCCAAGTGCTTTAATGGAATCTTCAGGATTGAATAAACACATCGTGGTTTCATCGCGATATTCGACGGGAATTTGCTTAAGAATTTCGGGTGAATTGCTCGCCCATTTGCGAAGTTCAAAACCAGCACTGCGAAGCAACTTAATGAGTTCTTGAATCATTTGTATGGCGTCCTCGATTGTTTCGCTTCCGGTCGTGACGTCATCCACGTATGTTTCAAACTTAAGAGCGCTGTAGACCGCTGGCGAAGTGAGTTTGGCTTCTTCGGCCAATACGTGAAGAGTTTTAATAGCCTGATACGGTGATGGTGCGAGGCCAAACGTTACAGTTTGAAGCGCATATGTTTGGATGCCCGAATTGTCGTCGTCTTGCCATAAAATGTATTGATAGTGGGTGTCGTCTGGATGCATGTCGATGCAGCGATACATTTTTTCAATATCTGCAATGAAGGCATATTTGTGCGTTCTCCAGTTTAGAATAATTGAGACTAAATTGGCTTGTAAAACGGGACCGGTGGTCCAAATGTCGTTTAACGATTTTCCGTTTGTAGACTTGGCCGAGCCGTCAAAAACCTGTCGAAGTTTGGTGGTGAGGCTGGTTTCTTTAAACACTGCATGGTGGGGCAAATAATAATGCTTTTCTTGGATCTGGTGCATTAACTTGACCTGATTCAATTTTTGATACTCGTTAAAGACCTTAAAATATGCTTCCTTGAATTTGTCGTCACGGCTGAAGCGACGTTGTAGCGATTGAAAGCGTTGAAGTGCCACTTCGTAGGAGGAACCTAATGCAGTTGACGGATCTAAATAGGATTTGAAGGGTAGGCGCACCATAAACTTTCCATTTCGTTGACGAAGGGTAGTCTCCTGGTAAAACCTTTCTGTCCATTCATCTTCCTTGGATATCGATCTGACAATAGGTACTTCCTCTAGTTCATAAAACCTTGTAAGCAAATCTCGTATTTCTGTTGTGGAAATATGGTTACACTGAGTTAATGGAAAGGTTAGAACATGATTTTGTTGAAATAATTCCCCAAACAGGATCCACCCCAAAGCCGTGCATTGAGCAATGGGATCACCGATCTCACCCTTACACACCCCGCTTTCAAGAATGCGACCGTATACATCGCCGGCCAATAACAAATCAATTTGGCCCGGAGTTGCATAGTGAGGATCAGCCAGTGATAAATTTTTAAGATGAGGCCAAGACTTTACTTTGACTGGATGCAAAGGCAACTCCGAGGTGATTGATGGAAGAACTGCAAATTTCGTTTTAAAATTAAAGTTAGGATTGACAATTGATTGAATACTAAGAATAACTCCCTTATCAGCAATTTTGTATTGAGATTCCCCCATGGGCCGGTAACCTATACAGAAAGGAATGAAGGGTAATTTCAGTCGTTGAACAACGCGCGTAGTAATGACGGATTGCTGCGATCCATTGTCGATTAATGCACGAAGCCGGACAGGCTGGCCAGATGCATCAATGACATTGACAATTGCTGTTGCAAGTAGAATTGTGGAACTTGTGTGTACCAAATTGTTGGAAACCATTTGCGGATTAACCAAAGGCGCATGGTTAACGTGAGGTGAGTTCGATAACGGTTCTGGATCTCGGAGAGATGTTGTATTTGATGATAACTTTGAATGGTTGAAATGCAATAAAGTGTGATGCCTACCACCACAGGTAAAACAAGAATGTTTGCTAGAACATGGTGTTGAGGTTGAATGACCGAGACAATTAAAGCACAGCTTATGGGTACTTGCGAACGATTTGCGCTCAAAGGGGGTCCATTGCAAAAATTGTTGGCACTTGCGAAGGACATGTGATCCCTTACACCCTTCGATCGGACAGATGATGGATTTTTTTGCGACGTGAAGATTTCGTATTTCCCTTCTGTTAACAGGCTTGGTGGATATATTGTTAGCCTTTGCATTAAGTGATGCTTTGGAATTGTTGTGGTGACTTGCATGAACGGCAGCATCAGCAATGAGAAATGTCGATTTCAAAAAGTCTAGTAATTGTTGAAGTTTTGCAACTGTCTTCGGTTCCTTGCGATATCTTTCAAAATCAAGACGTGTAGCTGGTGAGAGCTTCTCGAGTAAATGGAACGCAAAAAACTCAGAATTCGCCTCGGTATTGAACTTAAGGTTCTTCAATTGAACAACGTAGGCACGTGCAGAGTCATGCAATGATTTAAGCTCAGCTGCCGATTCACGTTGACTATAAGTCGGCAAATTCATAAATTTTCTCATGAATGCTGTAAACAGAACCTGATCATTACTATAACGATCCTTTAAATCATTGAGGGCTTCGTCATACGTGTCATCCATAACCTCCAAATGGGCGATGGATGACGTTACGTCTGTGGTAAGAAATGATTTTAGATACACAAATTTTTGATGCTTTGATAACTTTGGATTATTATGAATAGCTTGAAATGATGCAAAAAAGGTTGGCCATTTAGTTGGTTCGCCGTCAAATTTTTCTATTTTCAGCTTAGGAGGTCTAAACGTGCTATCGGTGTGAACTTCACGTATGATCGTATTAATCGTTTCCGTTGTTGCAGAAGCCGATGCAGTAGAATTAGGAAAGGCGGTTTGGGTTTCGTGGGTTTCATTTGGATACAGTTGGTCGAATACATTTTCGATATGGTCGATTGCATCTGCATGCTCAGATTGAAAAGACCCAAAGATGTCCCGTTTGAAATATTCGTCATCTCGAGATAATCTGGAACGCACCAATGTGCGATGGTTCGCATTGAAGGCTAAAAGAGTTTGCGAGATTCGATTGAGGCGTGTAGCAAACTGCCCTTTAGAACGTCGATTTGGTCCATCTTTATCGAAATTTGGTCGCTCTTTACGTAAACGTTCGAGCAGATCGAGTTGTTCCGCCACCAGTTGCTCTTCTTCAGTGAGAGCCACTGATTTCTCAGCCGGTGAGTCGGTTTCCGGCATGTCGGTATAGAAAAAAAAAATTGCCAACGAAATGATACAGTCACTTACCTCGAAATCCTGTTGCCTTTCGTCACAATTGGGGGGTTTACGGATTCGGATGGCCTTGATGGTGTATGCTGATAGAAATGATGATGAGCTTTGTAGTGTTGAACGTTCGCTCTTGGCGATTCCAAACAGTCAGCTTTGTTCGCGTTACGAAGAATTGACTAAACGTGTTTGGCGATGCCTTTTGAGGTTAGGTGGACACAAGCGATTTCTTGACATCAGAGTTAGTGGTATTTCGCGAAAACTGATCCGGCTCGAAGGACCAGTGGCGGGAGCAGAATCCAAATTAGATTCTATATGAAATGCCGGGTCATATTCCGCGAAGCCAACGATCTCGTCACCTTACCTTTCAGCAGTTGTTTAAATGGCGTGATGAACCAACCAAAAAAGCTCTTCCCGTTGAGTATGGTTGTAGACCCTTACAATTTAGTCGATGGTCTTGGTTTCGAAATAGATGCTTAGTATAACTGCACTACTACCGGATTTAATATAAAAAGACACTGAATTTGATTTAGTGGTATCAATAGTTTTACAGGTTTATTAGTACGTATAGAAAATTTGCCGGTATGTACAAAGAATTTGCAAAAACAGTGATGGCAAAAGGTATTATGAAGTTATATTGACTTATCGATAACATGAATGTGAATATAGAGATTACAAATGTCTATGTTAATATACAGATGACCAAATAATGGTGTGTTCCCGTACTGGTCATGTTATGTGGCGTTCAAACTGATCGCTGTGACATCCAACAGTAGCAATTAAAAATTGCTTAATTGTTTCTACAATTGTAATTTGCCCAATACTGATTATAATTACATGATTTATTTGTTTTTGTTGTTGTTGCTGTCGTTTCAACCAGAACATTTGCGAAAACTGTAAAAAAATTATAATAAAAACTTAACAAAAATGATATTATTTTTCATAAATTTTTATTTGCCGGCTTGAGGTCTGATGTTTTGGAAAATAAAACACAGATGTTTTAAATTTTTTTTTTTATACCAATATATTTCGGTTATGCACGATAACCGTCCTCAGGGTGAACTATAAACAAACAGAACACAAAATAACATATAACTTACATCAAACAAAACATACCTTTTTGACACGTCTTTCCCTTTGTACGTGGAGTTGTTAACTATTTTGGTTTTTTATTAGATGCCTATAGGAGAGCGCGGTGTTTGCTACATCTGTTTTGTAGTTAATTTTTGTGTTAGTTGGTGTGTTTAGTATATGTAGCATTTCCAGTGTGAATCTCTTTCCATATTGTTGTTCTTGTTGAAGTACTATTGTTTTTTCGAAATTCGGGTAGTGCTTTCTCGTTGCACAATGGGTCATAAGTGCGGTTTTTTGGTTATTTATATTTAAATCATTACAATATTTAAAATCTGATTTATGTTGTGCTAATCGAGTTTTTAATTTAGATTTAGTTGTTTCAACATATACTTTGTTGCATAATTCTTTGTCGTTTCCGTTACACGGGATTTGATAAATAATGTTGCTTTTTTCCATTTGCGGTATTTTCGATTTCGTTTGGTTAAACATACTTTTTAAAGTGCTCATAGGCTTGTGTGCTATTTTAATATCTTCTTTATTATATATGTCAGATGTTGATAGGCGCTCAGATAATTTAGGTACATAAGTTAACGACTTGAATATTTTCGGGTTTTCCTCTCTACGTTGACTATTTGGTGATTTATATCTTTTTAAAAGAGTTTTTATAATTTTATCAGGAAAATCATTGGCTTTTAACAATATCTTTATTTCATTTTCTATGTCATTATGGTAAGTGTCATCTGTAAAATTCATCATTCGTCTTATACAGCCCATTGCCGTATTTATGATCATGTTTTTGGGATGTTTAGAATAATAATTTATAATTCTACCCGCTGTTATGGACTTCTTATACCACACTAACTTCAGTTGATTTCCTCGTCGTATTACTATTGAATCTAGATAGGGTAATTTTCCGTCGTCCTCGAGTTCCGTAGTGAATTTTATATTATTGTCAAAAGAATTTAGTGCGTCAAGTATGTTTTGTACCTCGTTTTCATTGATTATTGCAAAAAGATCGTCCATGTATTTAGTTAATAATCTTGGTTTTCATGCTAATTTGTTCTTCGCATTGTCCAACAGTTCTTCCATTACAATATCTGCAATTATTGGGGAGGTTGGTGATCCCATCGGTAATCCTTTTAGTTGTGTATATATTGTATCATTATATTTAAAATACCAATTATCTTTAATGCAGAACTTTAATATTTCTATGAACATTTTCTTAAGTATTTTCGTATATTTTTCTTTTGTTGTCCACTTATTTCTTATTATGTCAAGTGCTAGAGGTGTCGGTATACTAGGGAACAATGAAACTGCGTCAAAGGATATCATCTTTTCATCGTCATAAATATAAGAGTTATTGATCTTTTCTTTAAAGTCTTGTGTGTTCTTTATATTATATAATGAACTGGTGGTGACGTTTTTTAAAATATCTGCAACGTATTTGCAGAGTGCGTGTGCTGGTGATCCCGTGGCCGAGCATATCGGTCTTAATGGTTTTCCTTTCTTGTGGATTTTCGGCAATCCATATATCCGTGGTGGTAGTGCCGTTGTAGTCGTAAGTTTATTTCTATCTGCCTTCGAAATTAATTCCATTTTAAAAAGTTTATCTACAAGATTATTATTTTTATTTTGTAATTTCTATTGCACTTTGCCGTGTTGTTGTTGTATGATCTTTTATCAATATTGCTAATTTTGTTCGCGCTTCCTCTTGTTGCTCTTTGGTTTTGTGTGTTTGTATTAAATTCTCACCGTCAGCTATGTATTTGAATAATGGAAAGCTCTTATTTTCTATTGGGATCGCGAACTTTGGACCCTTCGATAATAGAGCTTTCATATCAGCTGGAAATTCTACTTTGGTTTTGTTTACAAACCACTCATCGCTTTTGCTGTTGTTGTTAACCAAGATGTCATTTCGTTTATTTCGGAGTTTATCGTGTTTTGTTTCTTGTTTATTTTTCAGTTTCCTTGTCAGTTTGTTGGCAACATTAATATTTTCGTGTGGTAGTAATATGTATATCTATCTAAACTTCTGTATAATAGAAAGCATTGGAAAACCACGGAGTAGAAGATTTGTACATTTGGAGATGCTAGCGACATTTAGATCGGGAGATTTGTCTGATCGGGACGATCAGACTTAGGTGGAGGGCAGTGTTACGAATATTATCAGCACTAAGGGGTACTGCCATCTCTGGGCCGATGCTAAGCAGTGACGTGAATTCACATTAATAATTCAATCACTATGTATCTACATTAACGAATCAATAATTGTGTCTACACATATGTACGTATACGAGCAGCGGAGCAGCAATGCACAAACACATTCATATATCTGAGATACTCCTGAAAGTATGCAATGAGAGAAGCTATAAAATCGTGCAATTGTAGTTACAGCTGAGAAATTTGAGAGCTGATGGCAACTAGTATATTCTAGAAATGGAAGCGCCTAGAAGATGCGAACGTTGAAATCATAGAGTATAAAAGGCAGCAAATGTAGAGGCGATGGAATTCAGTTTGATTTGAGCTATCAAGCAGTTATTGATTAAGCACGCAATCTGTCGGCAATAGTAGAGTTTCATTTGAGCTATCAATCAGCTTGGTTGTTAAGCAAGAGTTGCAAAGTATAAGTGTTATTGTGAAGTACTTTAATAAAGGCCATTTTTTCATTATTCAATATTGGAGTTATTTATTCAACAGTTTAGTGATTCGAACTTGGCAGAAGGGCAAATAAGAGGTTTTGCAAGTAAAATCGTTACAATATAATAAATTGTAATCTCAAATTTTCTACGTGTGTAATGCTCAACTCAATTTCCGGCATGTATATCAAAAAACGTCAAAATGTAAATTCGTCTTGCCAGATGATGGCAATCATGTGCCCCAACACCTTCGCTCTTTAATTTTATTGGTCCGGTGAAAATCTAAGTGGAGCTCGTCCAGAACGGCCTGAGCGACGTAGCGGAGGCATTTTTTCTAAGTTATTGAGTGGCGTAGAACGTTCTTCCTGAATGATTTGTTCAGGCCCGTCATCATGGTGATCCACGTTGTGGTTTTCGATTTGAGTGCTTGAGGTTTCGTCTAAGTGATCTAAAATATGATCCTTGCGTTTAGGTGTCTGTTGAGCCTGTGATCCACGAAGGCGTAACTGATTTGCGTGTAGCCTTTTCAGCTTTCCCGTGTCCATTAAAACGTTGTACATCACGCTGCCGAGTCATTCTATGATTTTGCCTGGCTTCCATTCAAACTTCTTGTGCGATGTATATATTGCAGCGTACACGTTGTCGTCGGGTGAGAATTGCTTTTGCTTGGATCCATGCTTTTTGTTGAACTGGTTTCGCATTTCCGTAGTACGGTTTTCGCTCTGTTCTTTTTTCTCACTAGGTGGATGGAGTAAATCTAAACGGATGCGAAGTTTTCGATTGTAAAGTAGTTCAGCCGGTGATTTGGATCCCATGCAGTTTTTGTTCGGGGTGGAGCGATAACTCAATAAGAATGTTTGTAAATTTTGATCGGTTGTACCCTCCTCGAAAAGTTTGTTTAAAGCCATGAGTGTATCGACAAATCGTTCCGCCTGACCATTTGAAATAGGGTAGTATGGGCTGGAACAAAGATGTTGGATACCGTGTGACGGACTTTTCCTTTGACTTTGCTAGGGTTGACCTCAGTCCGTCCAGGGTTCCTGAAAGTAGAAACTCATGCCGGTCTTTCTAAAAGAATAACCCTGTTTATTTTGTATAAAAACGTTATAAAAGTATTTATTTAATAAAAATTCTATTTCTACTCCTAGCTGATTCCCTTGCTTTGTAAGAGGTGACTGGTAATAAAGCCCTCGGCCAACCTCTGCGGTCGAATGGAGTAATAAAGCCTCCAGACGAATATACTTTTAGTGCAAATGAAGTCAAAAACCTTCAGGTGTACTCTTGGTCGGTAGTCATAAAACCTACCGACTCGTATGCCTGTCTCCTAATCTCTGAATTTTAATGTGAACTCGTCGCCCGTATATACTAATTTTCGCACGCAGGCAAACGGTTATTTTATAATAACAACTTCTAACTAATAGTATTAACAATATAAAACAACTGTTATTCCGGTGAATATTTCCTTCCCATGAATTTCCAAGCACCATAATGCTCCTTATTGAATACAATGCCTTTGTATTTGCTCATACCGTGCTTTCCAGCCTTTGCTTTAACTATTGTGTGTTTGTACATTTGTTTGTGGTCACCTGATTCTAATGTTGTGTTTTGCTTTGCCCACTGCTTCTGCCGTCTGTTGTATGGCGTGAGTTGGTGTGTTGTATGCTAGTGCGTAAATATGTATAGCGAAATTTCAATTAGTAGCGGCGCTTATTTTGACGACTTGCTGCTGCTGGTCTCCGTTCACTTAAGTTATTATGTATGTTGTATTTGTAGATGGGTGTATTGGATATTGAGCGTGCAAAGGGTTGATTGACCGCTGCATTTTTATGTTTTGTGCGTATCTACCTCCCTTCCAAATATTCAATGCATGTTAGGGTGATTCTATATTTAAAATTTATGTTTGCGAAAATGTAAATATTTTGCTTTCGTGCAAAAGTGCGCAAGTCTAATTTGTTCTTTAATTTAATAATTATCAATTCAATGTACAACAGAATATATGGCCTTGCGGCTTAATATTCTGCTGTCGTCGTTGTGGTTGAGGCTTCGCTGCCCTTCCCGTCGGCGGTATGTGTGATTCCAGTCTATAAAATAAATGAAAAACTGGTGGATTTTCCTTAGGGTGTTCCCACCGTGTATGGGGGATTTGAAAAAAAAACGTGGTATATCATGCGCATAGCTAAAAAGTATATTTATAGGATATTTATGTAATTGTGGTTAGAGTTTACCAAGCTTTTAGTGATTGATTCGACTTCTGGGTACTTCTTGATATGAAATTCCTTCGTGTATGATTTGACACTGTCTCGGTTGGGCGTGTCCGTTGCTACCGATTTCATCCGGATTGAAGTAGAATCTTACAAAATAGTCTGTAATTCCGCAATTGTCTCGGGGTATGTGTTCGTTTAAGCCTGCCATAGCGAATTGCCTTCCCAGGTGTAATCTTGATCCATGTGCCGGTTCTCTGGCGATCTGTAATTTATTTTCTGGAAATATTCGTACCTGATTCTCCGCAATGTTTTGTACTTGACCGTCTCTGTATGCCATCAGCTGTTGACTTGTACCTTGGTTCTCTCCGTGTTGTCTCTCGGTCTATTCGCTGACTCGTGTGAGTGTACCGCAAATGGCTAGCTCGCTGTTCTCTCTCTGTTGTTGTACCTCGGGATTGTTGTTTGCTGTTCGATTTGACGATGTTGACGCGGTTTGATCTTCACTAGCGTCCTTCTTGTATCTCTGTTTATGACTTTGCCTCCTGGATTCATTGTTGTCGGCGGCGTCGGCTGCATGGTATGCTTTCAGCTCACTTAGGTGGGCTGTTCTCCTCCTTCCTCTGAAGACTTTGTCTAGCTCTACGATCACTGGGGACACAAAGTTCGTTACCCGGTGAGGTCCACTGTACCTGGGCGCTAGTTTGGCTGCAAAGTTATCCGCCGCTTTTGACAGCTGATGTTCCTTTACCAGCACTAGGTCGCCTATCACCGGTCGCCATTGCCTTCGTCTTAAGTTGTAATACTTCGCTTGCTCCATAGATGCTGTCTCTTGCTTCCGTCGTACCATCTCGAATATTTCTTTCATCCTCGTTGACTTCTCTCCTGGGTTCGCTAATTTCTCACCTGTACCAAATCTCTGCTCATCGTAAATGCTGTTGGGGATTCTCGGTTCCCTCCCTTGTACTATGTATGCTGGACTGTAACCTGTCGATTCACATACACTTGTATTCAATGCCAGTGTTACCTCTGGTAACAACTCATCCCATGTCTTCTGCTCTTTTACCGTAAATTGTGCTATCATCCTCTTGAGGTTCCTGTTTGCCCTCTCTGTCGGGTTCTCCTGCGGTGTGTACGATGCCACGCCAAGTTCCTCTAAAAATCTCTTAAAACGTCTGCTGATAAACTGTGATCCGTACCAAATCTCTGCTCATCGTAAATGCTGTTGGGGATTCTCGGTTCCCTCCCTTGTACTATGTATGCTGGACTGTAACCTGTCGATTCACATACACTTGTATTCAATGCCAGTGTTATCTCTGGTAACAACTCATCCCATGTCTTCTGCTCTTTTACCGTAAATTGTGCTATCATCCTCTTGAGGTTCCTGTTTGCCCTCTCTGTCGGGTTCTCCTGCGGTGTGTACGATGCCACGCCAAGTTCCTCTAAAAATCTCTTAAAACGTCTGCTGATAAACTGTGATCCGTTGTCCATAATAAATACTTTTGGGACGCCGAACCGTGCCAAAATCCTCTCTCGAAATCCTCTTATTAAACATTCTGTCGTTGCCTTTCTGATTGGTACTACCTCTACCCATTTTGAAAATTTGTCTAGGAAGACTAATGCCATCGTGTTGCCGTGCTTCGGTCGTGGCATTGGACCAACAAAATCTGCACAGACTGTTGCCCAAGGCTCCTCTGAAATCTTCGTTAGCATCTTACCCGCGGCTGGCTGTTGACTCGGTTTGTATATTTGACATGTGTGACACTGCTGTACGTACTTCCTTATATCCCTTAACATTCCTGGCCAGTAATAACGTGTTGTTGCTCTTGCTATCGATTTTCGGATGCCCATATGCCCTGCGCTTGGTGTGTCGTGAATCTCCTCTAGCACTCTACGTCTCTGTGAAATCGGCACACATAGCTTCCATGGCACTGCATCTTCGCCATCCACCTGACTTCCTATGCGTCTGTACAACTTTCCGTCCTCAATAACATACTCTGGGAATTTTTCCGGGGCTTTTCTTACATCTTCCATCTTTGCTTTAAGCCACTTACATTCGGCTTTTCCGTAATCCATCGTCAACGTACCCAACTGCTCGTCCATCGGTTGCCTTGATAATGCATCTGCCACAACGTTCAACTTTCCTTTTCGATACTGTACGTCAAATGAGTATTGCTGTAGTTCCAGCGCCCATCTCGCAATCCGACCCGTCGGACTCTCTATCGCATTCAACCATTTCAACGCTAGGTGATCTGTTATTACTGTAAACGTGTATCTTTCTACGTATGGCCTCATTTTTCGTATTGCCCAGACTATTGCCAAACACTCCTTTTCTGTCGGTGAGTAGTTAATCTCTGCCTTGTTTAACCTGCGGCTTGCGTATGCTATTACTCGCTCTTCGTCACCTGAACCTTGCGTAAGTACTGCACCAAGACCAAAATCACTTGCATCCGTCTGAAAACTAAACTTCCTTGAGAAATCTGGACAAGCGAGTACCGGTACCTGCGTCAGTGCTGCCTTAAGTGCTTCGAATGCTGATTGCTGCTCTCCAGACCACCGAATCCTCTATACCATGACACGACTCCTAGATAACGTCGTAACTCTCGTATATTCTTCGGTGGTTCCGGTTCTTAGATGGCTGCTATCTTGTCTCTGTCAGTATGGATGCCTTCCTCGCTAACGACATGACCAAGATATTTTAAACTTTTCTTAAAAAACTCACATTTTTCCGGGTTTGTCCTCAGGTTCAGCAGCCTTCGAAATACTTCTGTTAAATGTGCAATGTTCTCTTCCAATTTTTTGCTTGTAATGATAATATCGTCAAGATAAGCAAACACGTATGGTTCCAATTCTGGTCCTATGACACAATCAAGTGCTCTCTGGAAAGTTGCTGGGGCTGAGTGCAAGCCAAATGGCATTACCCTCAATTGGTACAGTCCACGCCCAGGTACTGTGAATGCAGTGTATTGCTTGCTGCTTGCTTCCATAGGGATTTGCCAATATCCATTTTTCTAGTCCAAGCTACTGATAAATCTCGCGCTTCTTAATTTGTCCAAGATATGTTGTATACGTGGTAAAGGGTATGCGCCTGGTACTGATCTTGCGTTTGGTTGACGGTAGTCTACGCAGAGTCTCCATTTGCCATTCTTCTTCTTTGCCAGAACTATGGGTGCACTGTGCGGGCTATTCGATGGTTCGATGCAACCTTTTTCGATCAGCTAGTCGACTTCCTTGTTGATAATTTCTTGCATTTTCGGATTCTTCGGATAGTACCTTTGCTTAATTGGACGGTCGTCCCTCATAACTATTTTGTGTGTGGCCACGTTGGATACTCCTGACATCTTTGCAAATACCTGTAATTCTTGGCTCAGAAATTAACTCACCGCATCTTCTGTCTTGCTACTTTCTATCGCCGCCATTGGGTTGTGTTCCTTGAAGTCTTCGCTATTCGTTTCGACCATAGTTGTACATGTCACTACCTCTTGCTGCCGTTCGTCTACTCTCAACCTTATTTCTTGACCACCACATCTCATCTCCAAGTTTACCTTCTCCAGATAGTCCGTGCCGATTACCACCTCATCGCCCAGTCCCGGTAGGTTTAGTATCTCGTTCCTCTGTACTTTATCACCTATTATTAATTCTGCATCTACCGCTTCTTTGACTATTATTGCTCTGCCATCGCCCATTCTGTCTCGTGTCTTTACTTCCTTGAATTTGCCAGTTTTTAATCTTCTCGCCATTGCATCACTTATAAAACTCCTCATCGCTCCCGTGTCAATCGCTGCTACCGCTTCTTCTCCGTTCACATACGTTGTTACAAATATGCGGCCCTTTGTGTATTTGAACATGTCTAATTTCTCCGAAGATCCTATCCCTCGGTTTCAATGTGGTCCCTGGTCGTTTCCCTGTGGCTTCCTACAACAATCACGCGTAAGCACGCCTATCTTACCGCATGTCCAGCAAAATTCTCTTCTTATGCCTCGGCACCCGTATGAAAAGTGACCGCCTCGTCCGCATCGTCTGCAGGCCGTTCTTGTCTCTACATATTCTTGTTGTGGCTCTGACCTCTGCTGTTGTTGGGCTTCTACTCGCTCCTCCTGTCTTTGTTCTGCCTGGAGACACTGGTACTGATTTTCTTGACGCCGTGGTATGAATTACCTCGTGGTTGGTCGCATTGGTTCCCTGTCAGGAGTAATATTTTCATAGTCATGAGCTAAATTTACCAGCTCCTCAAGATCCGGGTTAGTTTCTGCTCCTCGGTGTAGCCCGCGTGACGCATGTGTCCTTGTAATACTAAGACATAATCTTTAAATAGCTCACCTTGTCGTTGTACGCGCATTCGAATTTCATCTTCCAATTGCTCTAAGTATCGGGAGCTTAGAAAGAACTTCAGGAAGTCCTTCTTGAAGGCGTCCCACTCCTGCCAATTCCGGTTGTTATTCCTGTACCATACCAACGTTTTCTCCTTCAATAACTCCGGCAGCGCTTTTGGAATTGTGTTGCGGTTGATTTCATACCCATCTGCTATCTGAATCCTAGGGGATCTTTGCCTCCGTCGTACTTTAATCTCCACTTCCTTACTCTGTCCATGGTCGTTGCATATGTGCCAGGCTGTTGAATATAATTTGTCGTTGCGTACGTACCAGGCTACTGAATAAAATGCACCGGTGGTTGTCCGACCTCCAATTGATTGGGTGCACCATTTGCCTGCCTATCATTTCTTGGTGAATTTAGTTCGCTGCTTGTCTTTGATGCTTGTGGATTTGTTAACCGTGCATGCCGAATCGCCAACTCTGTGAATCGATCCCGTAAGTTCTCGTTATCCTTCTCCTCTTGGATGAATGTCGCCTATCGTTTTCTTAGTTCTTCAACCGTTCCGCCATCCTCTAGCCCAAATTCCGTGCTGTAGGCTACCAGATCCTCTCGAGTGAGATAGTATATCCACGATACCTTCACCATTGTTATGCTTTATATCCTCGTCGTATTAACCCAGAAGTGTGTGAATCTTGTTTCCCTCTTCGTTTCCGATGCTCTGAAAGTATATCTTAAAATTTGATTTGTTTAACCTGCTCGGGCGCCAAAATGTGACGGACTTTTCCTTTGACTTTGCCGGGGTTGGCCTCAGTCCGTCCAGGGTTCTAAAAGAATAACCTTGTTTAGTTCGTATAAAAACGTTATAAAAGTATTTATTTAATAAAAATTCTATTTCTACTCCTAGCTGGTTCCCTTGCTTTGTAAGAGGTGACTGAGGTAATAAAGCCCTCGGCCAACCTCTGCGGTCGAATGGAGTAATAAAGCCTCCAGACGAATATAATTTTACTACAAATGAAGTCAAAAACCTTCGGGTGTACTTTTGGTCGGTAGTCATAAAACCTACCAACTCGTATGTTCGCTTCCCAAAGCAGTCGGTTCTATGTACCGGAGCGACTCGGGATTTTTCCCGACCAAGGACTGTCATTTCAGTGTGACCCCATTTAATTTGTTTCGTCCCTCCCACAAATTGTCATCCTCCCAGCAGCTCCTTGCAGCAGGACTGCTCCATATTCTCTTACTCTGGGAAGGCATCGAATCCAATCCGGGTCCGTCTCCTGACCCCGGTCCTGAGAAATGGTTTTGCTGCATCTGCCGGAAAAGAATCTTTTTAGGACGGTCATACTCTGTTCAGTGTGTCTCGTGCAAGGGATGGTTGCATCGGACAGGTTGTTCTGGGCTTGATCCCAAAACCCGACGTCCACGTAACTTTTATAAATCTGTTGTGGCTCTTTGCTGTTCACGCCCAAGGGCGTCCCGTAGTCTACGCCTAAGCGCCCCCCCCCACTACCTTCCAGCAGCCCCGCTGCTCAGCAAGCCACAACAAGTACCCGCTGCTGCTCGCGCCCCCCGGCGCCAACAACTCAAACAGCTGATGCCACTCATAACTAATACCTTCGTAGTAGAGTTGGTAGCAATGCTGAGCATCAGCCCCTGCCCCCGTCTTCTCCCCCCCCCCTTTCCGGCAGCAATCGTGCAGGTCAGGGAAACAGACTCTTAGAATATATAGGTTTGCGACATCCGCCCAATGCAGCTCCTGTCTTGGGTGGTGCCACTTTCCTAGATGTTCTGATCTCCCCGACGGGTTTCATCCCACCATGTTGCCAGGTCGCAAACCCAAATCATCCGGGTACGCCCAGTCCCAGGGCCACAACAGCAATTGCGTCCTGGCCTTCCACAACCCAGGCGTAGTCACCCGTCACTTACCCCTAGAGTGGCGGCGTCCCCCCTCATGCACTTCAGAATTCTGCAGTTAAACTGTAATGGTCTAACTGGGAAGATTACGGAGATAGTCGATTTCATGAAGCGGCACAACATCCGCATTGCTGCGATTCAAGAGACTAAACTCACAGCAAGATCTGCATTGCAGACCTGCTCTGGATATAATGTGCACAGGAAAGACCGCGAGAGCAGAAATGGAGGCGGTCTCTCGTTTATCATACACCACTCTGTACAATATTATATATTTGATCCTGGCATCGACCGCAGGAACAATGTCTTAGAACGTCAAGGCATATCTGTCCGGTCAGGCGATGCAAACGTAGAAATCATCAACATCTACATCCCTCCTGCCACCTGTTGCCCCAGTGGATACCGCCCTAATATCAAGGCCTTACTCACTGGCAACAATCGCATTATCTTAGGCGATTTCAATGCCCATTATGATCTCTGGCATTCAAACTTGCGGGCGGACAGTAGGGGTGAGATGTTGGCGGATCAAATAGAAGAAACGACGTTCTGCACAATAAACGGAGACGCCCCCACACGTATGGTAGGAAGCTGTCACAGCTCGCCAGATATCTCAATCGTGAGCGCAGAACTCGTAAACTTCGTCAACTGTCAGCCGATGGTAACATTGGCATCCAACTACCTGCCCATACTTATTTCGCTCGAGCGTACCGCCGACTTCATCGTCACTGAAAAACGCACTTTCGTAAACTTCAAAAAAGGAAAGTGGGAAGAATATAAATCCTTTACAGACAACCGCTTTGCTGCCCTCCCTATCCCGACTGATGCCCGCCAAGGGGAGCGTGCCTTCCATAAGGTCATTGAGTCCGCCTCGCCACATTTCATTCCCGCGGAGAAAATTCCCGAAATCCGGCCCCACTTCCAGGCGGAGGCCGCAAACTTAGCGAGAGAACGTGACCTTATAAGACACCTTGATCCAGGCGACCCCCAAATAAGGGATATAAACCAACGCATCAGATTGCTTATGGATGAACACAAGCGGGCGAAATGGGAGGAGCACCTAAGAGGTTGTAACCTCTCTACCGGTGTGGGTAAACTTTGGTCCACCGTAAAGTCCCTATCGAATCCGACTAAGCACAACGACAAAGTTTCCATCGCATTTGGCGACAAAGTGCTGTCGGACGCGAAAAAATGCGCGAGCGCTTTCTTCCGATAATATATAATGCATCCTACGGTCGACAAAGATAGACGGAGAGCCAATAGATACGCACATAAACACAAATTCAGCGCGTCACCAATCAGCATCACCGCTAAAAAGGCTGAGGACGCCATTGGTCGTGCTAAACCATCCAAAGCAGTGGGCCCAGACGGCATAGCCATGCCGATGCTTAAAAGCCTGGGGAAGAAGGTTTCAAATATTTAGCGCATGTCTTCAACCTGTCTCTTTCCACCTTTGTCATACCTGAGAAATGGAAAATGGCCAAGGTGGTCCCGCTACTAAAGCCTGGGAAACCAGCTAACATGGGTGAGTCGTATCGTCCGATATCTCTCCTATCGCCAGTGGCAAAGACGCTTGAAGCCATTTTTCTCCCTTATTTCCAAGCAAACTTGCAGCTAGTCCCTCATCAGCATGGCTTCAGAAAACTCCATAGCACTACCACCGCGCTAAATGCCATTAGCACCCAGATAAATTGCGGTTTAAATCAATACCCCCACCATAGAACAGTACTCGTAGCGCTAGACCTCTCAAAAGCTTTTGATACGGTCAACCATGGCTTGTTACTGCAAGACCTGGAAGGATCTACCCTTCCCCCATGTCTTAAAAGGTGGACCGCAAATTATCTGGGTGGTCGGCAGGCATCGGTGCAATTTAGAAACAAAACATCAAAACCAAGGAGAATTAAACAAGGGGTGCCACAGGGTGGTGTCCTATCCCCACTTTTGTTTAATTTCTACATTTCTAAGCTACCTTCACCACCGGAAGGAGTCACAATCGTTTCCTACGCCGATGACTGCACAATAATGGCCACAGGCCCAGGCCCAAAGATCGATGCGCTATGCAATAAAATAA
This sequence comes from Eurosta solidaginis, assembly GCF_040869045.1. Taxonomy (NCBI): domain Eukaryota; kingdom Metazoa; phylum Arthropoda; class Insecta; order Diptera; family Tephritidae; genus Eurosta; species Eurosta solidaginis. The sequence continues at coordinate 202,816,925 of NC_090319.1, forward strand.
ACGGCTACCTCCCTGATCTCTCCAGTTTTTTCGCCTCGCGAAACCTGGCGTTATCACCGACTAATCTTCCGCGACCTTATTTACAACATGGACGTCCCAAATGTCGACCATTTTGAACATCCACGTCGATGGCACTACGCTACCGACTGTCCGACACCCCAAAATCTTGGGTGTGACGTTTGATCAGGATCTCCATTTTGGTGAGCACGCAGCCGCAATCGTTCCGAGAATTTAGAGCCGTAAAAAAATCCTCAAATCCCTTGCTGGCAGTACCTGGGAAAAGATAAAGAAACGCTCATGACTACATACAAAGCAATTAGCCAGCCGATTACGTGCTACGCGTCACCCATATGGTCGCGAAGCCTAAAAATCACCCACCGGAAGAAACTACAGGCCTGCCAAAATGCTCCTCTCAGAATCGCCGCGGGCTGTCTTTTTATGTCGCCAGAACACCATCTGCATAATGAGGCGATAATACTCCCCATCAGGGAGAGAAATGAGATGCTGACCAAACAGTTCCTGTTGAATACCCAGAAACCTGGGCATCCCAACAGACATATGATTGATGAACCAGCACCGCCTAGGGGCTTAAGGAGTTATCTCCGTAAGCATTTTGAGGAAATACGGCACTTGAGAACCCAGCCGTATGAAGTGAAAAAACACAAGCAGGTCTTTGGTGAACTCCATAAACAGGCGTCGGACGTTTATGCCGGGAATTGCCCGGTGAATCCAGTACTTAAAGAAAATTATCCAAAACTCGCGGAAGAGTAACGCATACTCCCCAGGGAAACGCGTGTCACTCTTGCTCAACTTCGTTCTGGATACTGTAATAGGTTAAACTCTTACCTATCCAGAATCAACCCCGCCATACAAAATGTATGCCCCGCTTGTAATGTGTCCCCACATGACACCAACCATCTCTTCAATTGTAATGTGGAACCAAAGCCTCTAACACCCCTTTCCTTATGGTCCACCCCTGTTGAAACGGCAAGTTTCCTTGGACTCCCGTTAGAGGATATTGATGACAATTTGTGATCGGTCGCGCCTATTAGGTGGGGCGAGCATTGCTACAACAACAACAACAACTCGTATGCCTGTCTCCTAATCTCTGAATTTTAATGCGAACTCGTCGCCCTTATATACTAATTTTTGCACGCAGGCAAACGGTTATTTTATAATAACAACTTCTAACTAATAGTATTAACAATATAAAACAACAGTTATTCCGGTGAATATTTCCTTCCCATGAATTTCCACGCACCATAATGCTCCTTATTGAATAAAATGCCTTTGTACTTGCTCATACCGTGCTTCCCAGCCTTTGCTTTAACTATTATGTGTTTGTACATTTATTTGTGGTCACCTGATTCTAATGTTGTGTTTTGCTTTGCCCAATGCTTCTGCCGTCTGTTGTATGGCGTGAGTTGGTGTGTTGTATGCTAGTGCGTAAATATGTATAGCGAAATTTCAATTAGTAGTGGCGCTTATTTTGACGACTTGCTGCTGATCTCCGTTCAATTAAGTTATTATGTATGCTGTATTTGTAGCTGGGTGTATTGTATGTTGAGTGCGCAAAGGGTTGATTGACCGCTGCATTTTTATATTTTGTGTATATCTACCTCCTTTCCAAATATTCAATGCATGTTAGGGTGGTCCTATATTTAAAATTTATGTTTGCGAAAATGTAAATATTTTGCTTGCGTGCAAAAGTGCGCAAGTCTAATTTGTTCTTTAATTTAATAATTATCAATTCAATGTACAACAGAATATATGTATTTAGGGTATAATTCATAAAGGTATACATATGTATATTTCTGGCCCTTCATATAAAATGTATAAGTGATAAATTCAAATATTATTATAAATTTCAAGTTATTTCAAAATGAATGTTCTTTAGAAAAATGTATTGATATGTGTATGTTGCGAGAATACAAAGTTCTCGCATGAAATTTTCAAACTCTGCGCTCTTGTGAAGTTCTTTTAGGATTCGCTTTTGGTAGATTCTAGGTATCGCAATACGATTTCCTACCATTATGCAGTCCTTAGTAACGGTAATAGAATCTTTCGGGCAATATACTGTCTGATGTCTGTGTTTTCCGGTAGTTTCTGTGGCCATCCCCTTTTGTGAAAATCTAAGACGTCTTTCAAGACTGGATCTCTTGCAGTCTCGTATTGTAGTATTTTATGTGTGATTGACATTTTCTCTATACTTTCTGTGAAAATTGAATTTACCTCATTTTCTAGTTTAGTGGAAGCTATGATGAAATCTTCTGAATCGGGAATTGTGTTTTTAATAAGGCGCGATAGAACATCGGCATAACCGTAACTATTTGTGTTTATGAATTTAATCTCGAAGTCATAAGCCAGTAGTTTGATAGCCCATCTTTGAAGACGATTTGCTTGGTGAGCACTGATTGCCGACTTTTTCCCGAATATCGCTAAAAGTGGTTTATGGTCGGTATGAAGAGTGAATTTACGACCGAAGATCATTTTATGGAATTTGGTCACAGCGAAAATTAAAGCTAAAGCCTCTTTTTCAATTTGACTGTAACCTTTTTCTGATTCAGTGAGTGACGTTGATGCATGGCTGATTGCCTTTTGCAAGCACCAAGTCCGTAATTTGACGCGTCTGCTGCCACAATTATCTTTTGATTTGGATCGTAATGTGCGAGCAATACATCGGATGACAGAATGTTCTTAAGATGTGTGAAACATTTAGAGTGTTGACTATTCCAACGCTATTTGGTATTTATTTTTAGCAACTCGTCAAGTGGTCCTCGATACACTCGCATTTCGTCCACAAATTTTCCATAAAAGTTGATAGCCGCTAAAAATGAGCGAAGTTCAGAAATGTTTGTTGTTTCCGGCATTTCGAAGATCGCCGTGATTCTCTCTGCATTCGGTTTCAAGCTCTCTGAGTTAATGATGTAGCCAAGATATTTTATTTCGCGAAGTGAAAGCTTACATTTTTCAATTTTAAGCTTGAATCCATGTTCTTGTATGCGGCGTGACACTTTTTCGAGATTGTTGTCATGCATTTCTTGTGTGGCACCGGAAACAAATATATCGTCGATGTATGAAGTGACTCTTTCCAAACCGGCAAGCATCTGGTCCATAATTTCTTAGAAAATTGATGGGAATACTTTTTCTCCAAAAACCATGCGATTGTAGCGAAACAATCCCAGTTGTGTATTTATTGTGAGTAAATGTTTGGATTCATTATCTACGGAAATTTGTAAAAAAGCGTCTGCCAAATCAATATGGCTGAAAATTTTCGCGTTCAATAATTTTGAGAAAATATCCTCCGGCAAAGGAAGTGTATCTCCAATGCATCATTCAGACCAGTTGAATAGTCTGCACATATGCGTACCCTACTGTCTGGTTTCCTAACTACAACGATGAGAGCCGCCCAATCGCTATAATCTGCCGGTGAGATTATGCCACTTTTACAAGACGATTTATTTCGGTTTCTATAGATTGCTTAACGGCATACGCGACTGGTCGCGGTGGGCGAAAAACTGGCCTGTAGTCTTTCTTGATGTATAAGTGCGCTGTTGCTTTGTTGTACAGCCCCATTTTGTTCTCAAAAAGATCTGGAAAAAATTCTTTTATATTATTTTCATTAGTTCGGGGTCTTGAATAATTTGCTGTTGTAATCGCCATACAAATATCGTTGATCGACATGTTGTCTAGCTGGAGTGCTCTTATCCAATCGAGACCCATAACATTGAGGTCTTTTACTGAAGTTACGTAGCATGTGGAAGTAGCCTTCCAGTTTTAAAATTCAATGTTGCACTCAAATTGAGCTATGAGTGGCAGCTCACCTGTTGCGCTGCGTGCGTGTTGCATAACTTCATCCACTTTATTGATTGAAAGCTTCTGCAAAGCCTCTTTGGTTATGATAGTGATATCGGATCCAGTATCGAATTGTAGGCTTATTTCGATTTCGTTAATACTAACTTTTATAAACTTTGTGCTGCTTATGTGGTTGACTGAAAATATTGTTTTTGTATCAGCGTTTGGTTTTTTCTTAACGTGAATACCCTTGTTTGCATGGGCGTCCCCTTCACCTTCTTTACCCTACAGTATCCGTCCTTGTGTCCGACTTCATTGCATTTTTTGCATTTGTAATTCTTGAGTGAACAATTCCGGGCGTAGTGCATACCGCCACCGAACCAACATGGTGAATTTGGCTTACTCTTTTTGTTTTGCGTATTTGTAGAAGTTTTCATTTGTTGCACTTCCAAATTTTTCTTTTCGACAAGCGCGGTGTCTGACTTAAGATTAATGATGCGATGACATTTTCGTAAAATAATTTCAAGAGTGATTGTACTAGCCTCGCTGTCGATTTTGCTTAAGAGTTTTGTACGTATTTCAAAATCTGTTTGGAATTTAAGACCCATGACGAACACCAAACATTTGAATGGGTCAATTGTTAACTCATTTAGCTTAAATTTCTCGCAGTGTTTGTTAACCATTCCTGTGTATGTGAAAAAACCCCCATTCGCGTCTTTTGTCAATTGCAAACAGTTGAATCGTACATTGAAAATTGATATTTGACTACCAAAAAGTTGGGTTAGTTTCTGCACTGTGGTGTCAAATGAAAACTCACGTGGGTGTTTAGGGAGAATATAATTTAGATATTTACTATGAGCGTTTGTGTTAAGTTTACGAAGCAATAATCTTATTTTTGCGGCATCGTATAACTTTGCTGCATCTATTAAATATAGATCTTCGTAGCGTGCGAACCACGTATCGAAGGTTACATTGTTTTCTACGCCTAAACAAAATTCAGATTTGTTGGCTGCAAGCGCTTCCAGGATGAACTCTGGACCTTTGTTTGAATCGGATGTATTACCTACGGGTTGTGATGTCCCTTTGGGAAGTAATTTTTCCATCAACTTTTGCATGTCATCTTGTTGTTGCTTCCGCTGAATTTGCATTTGCTTAAGCACTGACTGTATTGCTTCATCCATTTTACTTCTGATAGGAATCGCTAATCCTCGTCGCCACTGTTATATTTCGTACTTTTAAACGTTTATATTTAACTTTTATTAGTATTCAAAAATTTTTTCCAAAAAGGAAAGTAAAACTCAATAATATAATAAATTGTAATCTCAAATTTTCCACGTGTGCATTCTTGCTAATGTAATGCTCAACTCAATTTCCGGCATGTATATCAAAAAACGTCAAAATGTAAATCCGTGTTGCCAGATGATGGCAATCATGTGCCCCAACAGTATTAAAGTTTATATTACCAAGAATTATCGTCTCCATTTTTCTACATAATAGCCATAACAGTTTTTATAATTTTTTGCACGTCTTGCTTGTTCGTATACGGTGGTATGTTTTTGAAATTTACGGGAAATTTCTGCGTACACGATTGTCTGATCGTATGTACATGATTTAAAAGAATTGAGCGCATGTCGCAGTCCGACGAATATTTTTTACGAAGCCGTGCGCCTGAAATACTAAACAACAGCGAAATCGAATCACCTTTTGAAAGTACTGAAATGGAGTCAAGTCAAGTGGGTGCTGCCGGAGACGGTCAAATTCAAACTATAATTGCCACGTTAAACGCCTTGAGATCATCAGTGAGGAATTGAGGAACAGCACTGTCGAAAGTCAAAGGGACATTGTAAGATTACGCCAGAATTTTGGTCCGCAGGATATGGGTGAGCAAAGCGTAGCGTAGCCAATACAATGTGAAACAAGCCTAGTCACAACGCCGTCGACCGATTCCACAATGAAACCCCACGACTTGCCAACCTTTTGAGGTAATGCGGAAGAATGGCCGCTCTTTTTTGCCAATCTTAACGATACCACGGAGGCATTTGGATACAGCCATCGCCAAAACTTAATGCGGCTGCAAAAGTGTCTTGTAAGGCCCGCAAAGGAAGCAGTGGCTGCTATGCTGATATACCCAAACGATGTGCCCAATGTTCTAAGCGAGTTAGAGTTTAGATTTGGTCAACCAGATATTCTGGTCACACATCAGCTTCAAAAACTACAGCGGTTCCCGCCAATTCCAGATCAAAATTTAGAGCAGGTGGTGCCGTTTTCTTCCAGAGTAGAACAAGTATTAAGCAAACTACCACGAAACAAGCAGTTTGAGTGGGCAAAACATTCAGTAACCATCTCACCGTTCGCCACAATAGAAGATTTCAGTAAATGGCTGAGCGAGTAGGCCAGAATTGTGTGTTTGATGCCGACAAGCTCACACAACGTCAGAGGTAATGCCACATATTCCAATCCCCGACGTATAATGCACATACAAGAAGAAATATCATCAGAAACACCAACGTACCTTCGTTGCAGCGGTGATCATATGGTCACAAAGTGCGATTCATTGCAATCCGAAGATGTACAAACAATGTGGAAATATGTAAAGATTAATTAGTTATGTTTTCTTGCTTGAAAAAGAGTCACATTACAGAAAAATGCCAATCAAAGAAGATGCGTGGCATGGTGTCAGCGTTACCACAATTCGCTTTAACACAACGACAAAGTTTTATCGACAATGCTATGCCAAACTGGTCAGCGTGATAGAAGTGTGCAACCGATGTTAAACTGCCACCTCGTCAATGAACCGCCTAAGCAACTGTTTAAGATGTTACCTATCGCCATTTACGGGCCAATTGGTAAATACGAAATCCTAGCAATGTTTGATGAAGGCTCTGCAATTAATATTTTGGAGGAGGATATCGCCAGAAAGATTGGGGCCCGAGGTCAAAGTCATCCACTGACTCTTCAGGGGTACGATGACCGGGTGGTCATGCGCCAATCCTTTATGGTCAACGTAGAAAATGGAAGCTGTTCTGACGAAAAGAAGTTCACGCTTAAGGCTGTGTACACCGTGAAGCACCTAAATCTGCCTTCGGACATGTACCCTTAAAAAATTATAGTAGCGCGAAGCCTACTCTGCTGATTGGTTTAAATCAATGGTATCTAGGTGTCACTATAACTTGAATACAATCCCATAATGACAGCTCTGCCGCCATGCCACCAAAACATCACTGGGTTGGGTTTCCTATGGCCCAACCAAGGCGCCAACAAGATTAAGTCCTCGCGTTATGGTCATAAAAATTGCAAAATTTACATAAGATGGTTTCAGATTATTTTGAAGCTGATAACTTCGGCGTAAATCCAACGTCGGAACAATTGGAGTCGTACGAAGATAAACAAGCACGTCATATACTAGAAACAACAACAATACTCTGACCCGATAAATATTATGAAATAGGACTCCTTTGGAAAAAGTTTCCGCCGCAATTTCCGAGCAGCAGAGAAATAGCAGAACCACGTTTGTTATCGATTGAGAAGCGTATGCATAAAGACGATAAGTTAGCCGAACGCTACAAATAGGAAATGGCTAAGTACGTGCAAAAGGGTATGCAAGAAAAGTAACGAAAGAAGAAGTCACCGAGTCGTATGCTCAAACTTGGTACTTGCCCTATTTTGCGATTTGCAACCCACACAAGCTAAGAAAACTTTGTATAGTTTTCGACGCAGCAGCTACTGCAGATAGCACATCTCTAAACTCATCTTTACTGAAGGTTCCCGAACAGGCATAGCCATTAATGAGAATTTTGCTACAATTTCGAGAAGGTCGTATTGGGGTTGCAGCAGATATATGAGAAATGTTTTCACAAATTAAAGTACGTGAAATCGACCAACATGCCCAGCGTTATCTTTGGAGCAATGGTTACATCAAGCAACCCATTCAAGAGTATATGACAACCTCCATGATCTTCGGCGCCGCTTGCTCTCCCTCTTTTGCTTAGTACGGGAAAACAAAAATTCAGATCTCTTTAAGTCGGGGTATCTTGAAGCGTCATCAATCATTATAAATAAACACTATGTCGATGATATGGTTGCTAGTTTAAATTCGCCAGAGCAAATCAAAGAAGTCAGCCGACAAATTGTGAAAATTCATCAGGATGCAGGGCTCCAACTTAGAAATTTCGTTTCCAACTGCCCTGAAGTAAAGATTGAGCTAATAAATCGTCATAATTAGAACAAGAGACGATCAATATGGAGCGTAGCAGAAAGACAGATAAAGTTCTTGGCCTATATTGGAATACCTGCGACAACACATTTGGGTTCCACACTAAGTTCCATGGAGTTTCCAAGGATGTATAGAAGGGAAGTCGGTCCCCTACAAAGCGGGAGCTGTTACAAATAGTGATGACGGTGTTCGACCCGTTCGGTATGTTCCTTAATTTTTTGACATTTTCTAAACTTCTCATTCAAGATATGTGGAGATTTGATATCGGGCGGGATGGAGCGATGCCAGCGGAACTGAGCAGAAAGTGGTTACAGTTGTGGAAAGAGTTCAATAAAGTAAGCCTATTCAAGATGCCACGATGCTACTCTACAAATATCTCGAAGAACAGTAAATTTGAACTTCACATATTTGTCGATGCGAGTCAGCTTGCGTTTTATTGGTAATTGGCATCAGTTTTTTCATGGGAAAAACGCGTGCGGCGCCTATTAAACTCTTGTCCATCCCGAGATTAGAGTTACAAGCGGCAGTATTAGGTACCAGACTGTGAAAGTTGTTGGTAAACGCCCATGAGTTCACAGGTGAATGGGTAGTTTTTTGGAGCGATTCACAGACAGTGTTGCGTTGGTTGAATTCGGCCGAACGAAAGTGCAAGCCATTTGTAGGTCATCGAATCAATTAAATACTCAGCTCAACTGCGCAAGATCAGTGGCGATGGGTGCCAACATGCCAACACCCCACAGACGCCGCAATATGCCTGTCGAGTCCACCGAAATTTAATTGTGATAGTAGATGGGCTAAGGGTCCTGACTTTCTAAAGCTGGACGAATAATACTGGCCTGTCATAACAATTAAGCCATCGCCGTCACTACTTGAGGAAGAGGTCCCGAATCGAATATTAAAAATACAATCGACCCGAAAAATTATACAGTTTGAAAGATTTAGCTCTTATTCGAAGTTGGAACGCACTGTAGTCTGGCTTATTATACCAACAAATCTGTTCCGAGCAAGTATGGAAAAAGTGCGTTTACCACCACAGCTTACAACAGCAGAAATCGAAAAGGCCGAGTATACAATATGTAAGGTGGTACAACATTGTAAAATTTGACGAAATGAAAATCGGTCCGCTTATGTGTAGCGCAAAATAGTCATTGCCTTTATTAGAGAAATGCTTTTCTTTTTATACAAAATTATCTATTTTACACATACGTAATTACACTAACACTAATACACTAAAGGTATCATTCTTAACATTTACATTCTGAGTCAGCATATTAGTTCGACCTAATTTTAGACATTTGTAACTGTATAAATATTTTGGCAGGCACAATGACAAATTGTCATTGACGCTCGGTCACGCTATTAACGAATTGGTCAATGCGCCAGTTAAATGTAACCGGATATAAGTCTTCCTGTCGGCATTTGTATGTGATGTTGAACTCCCGCTGTGTTGGGGTAACCATAATGTATTTAGGTCGATATTGTAATATGAATGCATTATGACTGTGTGTGGTCTGCATAAAAAGTGCATTGGCTTAGGAGAGTATGATGCATAATGCTACAAACGTATTGACATAAGAGGGCACTATGCATAATGCTACAACATCCACCTTAAGAAAGACATATATAATTGGAAACAATTGTATATAACTCTTTCAGTGACTTAATGACCCACTTGAGTTTTGCTTGAGTTAGAAAAAAGATTTGAATTGCTTTTGAATTCTAGTATAATTTATTGCATAGCGTTAATTTGATATCGACAGTGGTGAGTTTATTTATGCCGTTTTTGTTTGATTACATTAGTTTACATTTGTTTTTAATATGCTGAATTTTGTTATTTACATTTTTTCTTATCATGCTATTTTGTGTTTTTTTTTTTTTTTTGTATGTTTGTATATTTATTATTATGAGTAAGGTGGAGTGCTTACAGTGAGGTTTTTGGTTTTGTTACCAAAAAAATTACATTGGTTTAAGTCTATTCCTATGGATTATTATTTCCTTATTTTTATTGGTCCTATCACTATTTCCTATTCTATGTGGAATTAAGCTAAAATTGTTCTTTTTATCAATATTATATTTACCTTATACTGTCCCTTATATTTACTATCTAAATTATGGCAGGCCTTTTCTCTAACTAACACTAGGTCACCTATACCTTCTTCCTTACTGTAGCTATTTCTGCCATAGTTTGTTTTTCTTGGACTAATTTCTTAGCTCGTTGCTGAGCTATTTGTAGTCTGTATTTTATTTCTTTGTCATAGGCTTCATGATTGTATAGAGGACTGATTTTATTTTCTTTTAGAAATTCGAAATTTGGGGGATTATTTGCAAATATGAGCTCAAAAGGGCAATATTTAGATTTAGATTTATTTATTAAGTCTATGGTTTAGAAACCTTACAGACTAAGACGTACATAGGTTATTAATTATATTAAAAATAGTACATACAAGGTTTTTCTTTAAATTCATTGCGACTTACAAATATATCTAAATTTATTTCTCTACATAAGAAATTAAATTCCGATAGCAGTCTGATAATTGGTTCATTTTGAGCATACCTGGTTTTGCAGAGGTCAAAAGCAAATAAATCATGATGTCGTAAGTTTCTAGCTTGAACATTGAGTTTAATACAACGCAATAAAAACGGACAATCAATAGTCCCATTGAGAACATCACGAATAAAAACTAAGCCAGATATCAATCGCCTGGCAAGAGTATGCAGACTGATCAGTCTGCACCGCGGAACATAAGATGGAAGAGGCATATTAAACCTAATGCTGGATAATGCAAATTTTAGAAACTTTTTTTGTAAATGTTCAAGTCTATTGGAATGCACTCCATAAAACGGGTTCCAGATTATAGAAGCATATTCCAATTTGGACCTTACAAATGTACTAAACAGCAATTTTTTAGTATAAGGATCCTTAAATTCTGAACTAGTTCGTCCAATTAAAGCTATAGAGGAATATGCTTTAAGTATGATGTAATTCAAGTAATCAATAAACGTGAAATTCGAGTCAAAAACAACCCCAAGATCTTTGATTTTATAACTAGAACTGAGGACAGAACCAGAAATAGAGTACGAAGATATGAGTGGCAATCTAATTTTGTTGAAGGTGACCGAGCAGCATTTTTCGTATTGATCATTAGCATATTTCGATCACACCATTCCTGGAATTTGTTAACCTCATTTTGCATAATTTGAATATCAGAGAAGCTTGTTATTTTTAAAAAAAATTTAAATCATCGGCATAAAGTAGATGTTCACAAGGAAAAACATTCTGCGCAATCGTTGGTGAAAATAACAAAAAATAGAGGACCAAGGATACTACCTTGAGGAACCCCAGAGGTAGCTCTATATGAAAATGATTTTACGCCATCAACAACAACATAGCTAATTCTATCTATTAGATATGATTTTACCCATGACAAGAAAGTAGAATGAAAGCCAAAATTTTCAAGTTTTTAAATTAATAAGTCGTGAGACACTCTATCAAAAGCTTTTGACAAATCAGCATAGATTGTATCTACCTGAAAGCGCTCCAAAAAGGCTGAAATACAAAAATTAGAGAAAACAGTTAGATTAGTGACCGTAGATCTGCCCAGTATAAAACCGTGCTGAGTATACGAAATATAGGGCTTGATAGCAAATGATAATTTAGAGCTAATGATTATTTCAAAAAATTTAGCAATATTAGTAATTTTAGAGATAGGACGATAGTTCGAAACCAGATTCTTACTCCCACTCTTAAAAACTGGAGTAACAGAAGTCACTTTTCATTCATCTAAAAAATAACCTGACTTAAGAGACAAATTAAACAACAAAAGTAGCGGATACACTATAGATGACGTGCATTGTTTGAGAAAAAAGCTGAGATATTATGAGCATCTAATTGCTTGGAGCATTTTAGGTCTTTAATAGCTGCGAAAATATCTTCCTCAGTTAAAACTAGGGAGCCAAAATGAAGCGAAGAAGCTAATTGCCCAGCACTATAAGTATCACTCTGAACACAATTATCAACACAATTAGACTTAAAAAATTCAGCAAACAGATTTGCCCTTTCAATAGCGGTGCTTGCCATGTAAGACACTATGGACGGAATAACTGACGAAGAACGTTTTGAATTTACAAAACTCCAAAATGCCTTGGGATTAGATTTAATATTCATTTCAAACCCGAGTAAATAATTTTTATAAAGAAATTTATTTACACAGTTAAACTCAGTCAAGTATTTCTCATACATTACTCTGTCCTTCAAATTACCAGCACATTTATAAAGCTTATGAAATTTATTGCGAAGATTCTTTAATTTTTTAAGCTCCGATTATGCCAGGGTAGTTTATGGACCCTTGGCGGTAAACGTGGAATATTTCCGAAAGATATACTACTTATTTTACTCTTAAAAATATCAAAACAATCAGTTAGAGACCGACCTGCAAATAAGGTTGGCCAATTCTCACTTAATATTAGATCATTAACAAGATCAAAATTACATCGCGAGTAATCGAATTTCAGCATCGAGTCAGTGCAAAGATTTGGATATTTATAAAACTCAAGTTCCAAGATAACTGGAATGTGGTGTTTATCAGTCACAGATAAAGGAACCTCAGACTTATACAATTGAAATTTTAAATCAGGACTAATGAAAATAAGATCCAAAATCCTGCTCAACTCATTTAGAAAGCCATTAATTTGCATTAATTGTATACCAAATAACCCATCAATTATGCATATTTAACTACAACTATTCACATTACTTGGAATAAGCATATCTTCATTAGCAATAGTAGACCACGCAATTTTATTTAAATTAAAATCACCCAACACACAGAGTTGCGCATTATCATACGGGAGATTTAAATTTAAAATATTATCAATATGATCAAAATACAAATTATCAGGAGGAATATAAGAAACACAAATGAAAAGCAAATCATCACCACTCGAAATTGAAACACACAATTGTTCAATACAGGAATAAATATTACTTAAAGTTACTTCAGCAGCACATAGAATGGACTTTACTGCTATCAAAACACCTCCCCTACGTATAGTATTCGTTGCCACACCATCTCTGTCTCTTCGAAAAACAGAATAAAAGCTCCTATTAAAGAACTCCTAACTGCAGAAATCAGCATTAAGCCCTGTCTCTACCAACACGATGGTGTCATAATCACATTGAGATGTAGCAGCATAAATAGAATTGGCTTTTGTTCTCATACCAGACATATTTTGATAATAAATTTTGAGATTTTGATTAAGATGCATATTACGAATTCGCTTATTATGACTGACTTGTAGGGTCTCAATTATATCTATGTTTCCTGCATATTTTGGTCTCGCTTTGGAAAAAACCTAAAAAGTCTAACAGACACATTTGTTGGCCACAGAGAAGCATCAAAAACTTTACTATAGTCAGTAGATAAAACACGTAATTTGAAATAAACTCTTACGAGAGAGTTAAAATCAGCATCTCTTTTGGTCAGTTTAAAGCAAGCAAAAAAATATATTGAATAATGTTATCCTCTTTAACAGACGGCCTAAAAGAAGATAAGTGAAGCCATCTATATCGCACGAAAACATCCAAATCAGCATTCACATTAGTACTAATAACATCATTATATGGCTTATCGGCGTTTGATTTAAACGAAGTTTTTCTCTGTCCCTGTATACCAATTTCATTCGATGGAAAACGATCAGCAACAGAGGCAGCGGCATCAGCAAATATTTGAGAGATAACACCAATAGAGTTAGCAGCATCTTTATTTGTAGTAACACAAGCAGAAATATTATTAACACCCTCAGGTAAAGTAGGTAATTAATTTGTCTCAGTTATCTCAGCAGAATGCACAGGTTCTTTGTTTGCAGTCATACAATTAATATTATCATTAGCACCCACAGGTAGAGTAGATAGTGAAATTCTCTCAGCGCTGTCAGCAGAATGCACAAGCTGAGCAGCAGGCGATGGCAGAGGAGATGATTGTTTTTGCATTGACTTAGGTGCGCCAATTCACGGATGGGTCGAAGCTGGATGGAAAGGTTGGTGGGGGGATCTTTTGTCAAGAGCTAAATTTAAGCCGCAAGTTTAAGTTGGCTGATCACTGCAGTGTATTCCAAGCGGAAATTGCTGCGATTAAGGATGCGATGGATGGAATGCTATCCAGTGCTACCACGGTTAGGGAATTTAACATCTACTCTGATAGCCAATCGGCTATCAAGGCCTTGAGCTCAACTACAGTGCGATCGAGGGTGGTCTGGGAGTGCCTGACCTCGCTTGCGATTGCATCGAATTATTTTACAATTAAGATTATCTGGGTCCCGGGCCATAGTGATATCCCGGGTAACTGTCAAGCGGATCTCTTAGCCCGCATCGGTACAACTGAACCGGATGAAGATGGCTGTAGGGACTTCGGGATCCCGCTGGCCACCTGTGGATTGCTCCTCCATAGCTGGGCCTCGAATCAGCTCAGCAAACGTTGGGCGGATACCACGTCTTGCAGGGTAGCAAGATCTTTCTGGCCGAAAGTGGATGGCAGGAGGTCTGCTGAAATAATTGGGTTCACTAAGGCTCACCTATCAATGGTCATTGGGGTTTTGACAGGGCACTGTCCCATGGGTATCCATGCGGTACGTCTCAATATACTGGAAACTCCATCCTGCTGCAGCTGTATGGAGGATGATGAGGTGGAATCACCAAATCACTTTATGCTTGATTGTCCAGCTTTTGCCAGAATTAGGCGAAAGTACTTCGGTCGCGACTCACTTGGATCTCCCGAGGATATATCCAAAGTTGAGATCGGTATCATTCGGAGCTTTATCGTTGCTACCCAACGATTCTCTAAGTAGCTGGATCTAGGTCACCGTTATTTTTGGTGTATGTGGTATCACAACGGACCTTCGTGTTGTCCAAGTGAGCTACCCTTATCAGGGCAGCTACCACCTAACCTATCCTATTCTAAGTGCGCCAACCTTAGTTTGTGAGCGCGTACGGATTGCATTGTTGGAATCGACAGTAAGCTCAGATTGCCTCTCGCTTGCTGTGAGAATTTTAAAGAAATCTTGTAGCATATCCACACTTTTGAATATTTTGGCGCGCGAAAATAAAGCAAAATACTTGTCACATTTATACACAATATTTTTGTTGTTTTTGAGCAAATTAATTTCATTACCCATAATATTAGAGCAATTCACATGAACAAATGCCACATATTATAGAGTCATTCGGTAAACATTGATTATTGCATTTAAAACAGTTATCCATTTTATTCTTTTAAAAGGCGAATGAATTTAGCAAACTAAGTAGAAATTATAAAAGCTAAATTAGCACAAGAGAACACGGTTGAGGGCGTTGTATTGTAACAATATGCCAAATACCTAAGGTATTCATCCCAATCGTCTTTGTCACTGGATATGTATGAACGTACATGTTCATTGAATGTTCTGTGACTGCGTTCTACAGGACCCAAAGTTTGATGATGATACGGCGTTGAGGTTTTTTGCTCCATTTTTAGTAGTTTACACAGTTCTTCGAATAAGCTTTCCTTGTACTCTGCATGTCTGTTATCATTGTTTTCATGCAACCGTAGATCAAAATGAAATGCTCGAACCCGGCTTTAGCGACTGTTACGATTGTTTCCACGCATCCGTAGATCAAAATGAAATGCTCGAACACGGCTTTAGCGACTGTTGCTGCGTGTTTGCTTGGGACTGTGATCGCTACCAAATATTTGGTTACGTCGCATATTATGGTAACCGCATATCCGTTTCCATTTATCGACTTCGGTAATGGGCCGATTGTATCGATTTGTACAATATCGAAAGCCTTTGAAGGTGTCTCCGTTATTGCCATTGGCTCTTTTATCAAAGAGGATAAATATAATAAGAGCCGTCACTCGTTATTTTTTAGGCATTTACTCGATGTAAACTGTGAGGTAGTCGCTGCTTTTGTTTTATAAAGGACATTTTTGAATTGCCTTCCATTTATCCATGCGGTGTTGTCACTTTATGCAAACGTGTTTTTTGGAAAGAGAATTAAATAATTAATTAAATACAGTCGGAAAAATAAACACAAATATCCCATGAAAATGTATAGAAGACATTTATAAACATCTCGCCAAAAAAAAAAGTAGCGACTACCCATAGTTTATATCGAGTAAATGCCTAAAAAATAACGAGTGACGGCTCTTATTATATTTATCCTCTTTGCTTTTATATGCTTATTTGTTTTATTTTTCTTGCAGTGGATGCAGTTCTTTACGTATTTTCTTACGTAATTTTGCCAGCTATATTTCTGCTTGATTTTGTTTGTCATGCGATTTATTCCTGGTTGGCCACCACTAATAAGATCGTCATGATATTTGGGCAGAATTTCTTTAATTTTACTCGAGTATAATTATATTTAAACAATTTGTCCCCTAAGGGCAACTGTATTTGTACAAGTCCTAAATTGCCGGCTTCTTTTTCAAGCCTGGTAAAGAATTGTCCTAAGCCAATCTTATCATCAACAACTATGTTGCTTGTATCCATATTGCTACAAATTTTCTTTCCTTTTTTGAAATACAATTTCGGAGGATCGAAAACGAGCTCGACATGTCTTTTTACTTCAAATTGATTTACCCTGCAAAAATTGTTGGATTACGTGTTCCATTTTCATCATTTTGGAGTACTCTAACAATACTCCTTTGCAAAGCGTTTGCGGACCACCATCAGTCGATCATTGCTCGTTTTTTAACGACCGTGATCACGACACGTTGACGATCGAACAGAGTTGCCAAAAGTAAAATATTGCATACAAATAACTGATAATAAAATTTTACTATGGCAACTCTGATAAAATGCAACCGCGCACTGGTTTTATGTATACATACTATAGTATGTATAGAGAAATATTAGTTTATTTATTCACGCAAATGCTAAATAACATAGGAATATTCGCAGTATAAAATATAAAATTTGTATTGCCCCCTTCATTGTAAATTACATTCACTTCGATAATCTTTCCGACACAATTCCCCTTTAGTACTTTGGCATATGATCCTCTGTGGGTGCTCCATGGAGTACTACAGTGAAAGTATTTCGAAAGTACACGTATGTACTCTATGGAATACTCACAAACAAAGCGAGAGTGGGATCACCTACTCCTCTCCTAGGACATTGCAATGTTAATTGGAACACATTTTTTGTATGAATACATATTAGTTTTGGAACACTCCTATACTCCTAAAAGAGTATTCCTTACACTATCTATGGATTACTTGCGTTTTTTGAAGGGTAGCGCTTCATATATCTTGGGGCTCCCTTAGTAACATTCTTTATTTTCAATATTATTGCTGGTATTTTTAGCTATAGATCTTGTTGTTATTTTTAATATTTTACTTGCCTCCACTGCCATATCTTTTAAGTTTTTAATTGTTATGCGGTATAATGCATTCGCTATGTGATTTTCTTTTCCGGCTATATACTCCACTTCAAAATTGTACTCTTCTAAATCTAGCCTTACTCGTGTTAGCTTAGATGAAGGGCTCCTCTTTGAAAATTGTTAGGTTAGGTTAGAGTGGCTGCCTCCGCTGTCCGAGCGGAGACTCACGTAGGCCGTTGTGGCCCGTTTTGCTACCACGCGGGGGCCCCTTTTCCTTTCGAAGAAGAAGAAAGTTTAGACCCCAGTGAGGTTAAATCAGCGCGTTTGCCTAATGAAGCGCAAGATGTCCTTTGGGTTTATAGATTCAAGCTCCGCAAGGCACCCAAAAGAGTGTCTGTGGAGGCATTGGTACCTGGTTTTTACAGTGCGGGACAGTGGCATAGATAGTGCTCAACGCTTTCTATCTCGTCCCTACAGCTGCGGCAGAAGTCATTTGTCTGCAGGCCCATATAGGCACCGTGAGTGCCCATGAGAGAGTGACCTGTAAGAAGGCCCACTAGTGGGCTTATAGAGATGCGGTTTAACAATATCACCGATCGCGACCTCTTTTCATCCAGCTTAGGCCAGATTTGCTAGGATATACTACATGTAGGTTGCAAGTGTTTAGAGGAGGCTGGCCCAACCAGCGGAGGTTATTGTTTGCTGGTTGGTGCCTTCCCTAGCTAGCTCATCCGCGGTGCAGTTTCCTGAGATTTCACAGTGGCCAGGAACCCATATTATGCTTAGGTTGCAATTTTCAGCTAGTTTTTTGAGGGTTTCTCTGCACTTCAATGCCACTAGTGACGAGGTGTTACTGCATTGCAGGGATTTTATGGCAGCTTGGATGTAAGAGAAAATTGAAATAGAATTGGTCACCTGCAGGTTAGCAAGATAGAGGGCTGCTTCCCAGATAGCTATGAGTTCAGCCTGAAAAACACTGCAGTGATCGGGTAAGCGAAAGCTCTCGCTTAGATTGAGCTTCTCCAAGAATATTCCGCTGCCGACTCTGTTGTTTATTTTAGAGCCATCTGTAAAAACGGAGATTTCGTGTGATTCCGGCTCCACGCCGTTTGCCCACTCGTTCCTCTCTGGGATTCTTGTGGAAAATTTGTTGTCCCAGCAAGGGGACGATGTTGTATGGTCCAATTTCAAGAAGGTTTCGGGGACTTGCTTCAGGATCCGGGTGTGACCAAACCTTCAGTCCCTCCATGGTTCGATAGCGTTGACCCTTGCCGCGTTGCAGGAGGCACAGTGTCTACCATATAGATCAGTTGGGAGAAGGAATAATATGGTTTCAAAAGCTTTGGTGGGAGTGGAGGGAAGGGCACGGCTGGTGAGCATTGCCGCCATCCTCTGCACTCTCGTTACTTTGCTCTTGTTAGATTCGATATCGAGTGCCGTCCACCATACGGTGACGGCGTAGAAGAGTATGGGTCTCACCACTGCCGTATAGATCCAATGGACTATGCGTGGCTGGAGACCCCACCTTTTTCCGATTGCCGACTTACAAGCGTAGAGAGCCATTGTGGCTTTCCTGGATCGTTCCTCCACATTTCGCTTCCAGTCAAGCTTCCTGTCTATAATAACTCTGGGATATTTAACCTCGGTAGAGAATTTGATTTCCCTCCCGTTTAGGGACGGGAGGGTAAATTCCGGTATAATGCGTTTGCGGGTAAAAAGCACCATCTCAGTTTTTTAACTGCTGATGCTTAGTCCGCATTCCATAGACCAAGTGTTTGTTAGATTAAGAGCATTTTGCAAGAGTTCGCCAAGCACCGGAAGGTGTTTGCCGGTAACTGTCAAGGCTATGTCGTCGGCATATGCAATGACTTGGCATCCGGTGGGCTGTAGTATAGATAACAGAGCGTTCACCGTCAGGTTCCATAGTAGAGGAGAAACAACGCCCCCCTGGGGGGTTTCTCTGTTGGTATACCTTATTAACGATGAGCTGCCCAGCTCAGAGATAATGATTCTCTTGTTTAGAAGGAGCTCGACGAATTTCACAAGAGACTCTTCCATCTGTGGTTAGGTACAAATCTTCTGTAATAATTGCAGAAGGCTACGAATCTCTTTACTTCATCCGCAGTTTTCGGTGTTGGGTAGTTTGGAACTGTTTCAAACTTGCTTGGGTTGGGTAATATTCCCTTGCTTCTTGGCTGAAAAATAGACATTTATATGGATGTAATTTCAGGTTGTTTTTTCTGCATGTGGAGAACACTTCTCGTAAGTTTTTTAACATATGTTTTTCAGAGCAACCTAATACAACTAAGTCATCCATGTAAAGGAACGCTTGAGATGGTTTGAGCAAAGAGGATAAATACAATAAGAGGCGTCAGTCGTTATTTTTTTGGCATTTACTCGATGTATACTGAGAGGTAGTCGCTACTTTTTTTTTGGGCGAGATGTTTATAAATGTCTTCTATGTATTTTCGTGGGGTATTTGTGTTTATTTTTCGACTGTATTTAATTAATTTATTTAATTCTCTTTCCAAAAATCAGAGTTGCATAAGGGGCCTACACGGCATGGATAAATGCGAGACAATTAAAAATGTCCCTCTCAGAAAACATTCGGCATCAATTTTTTCAATTTCCAGCGAGATACTCGCCACAAAATAACGAGTGACGGCTCTTATTGTATTCATCCTCTTTGGTTTGAGACCTGCAAATGCTAGTGCCATCATTCTTTGAAATGAATTCGGTGCTACTTTTAATCCATAAGGTAGTCTCTTAAATATATATGTGCCATTTTTAGCTGTGAATGAGGTTATGTCCCTCGAGTCTGGGTGTAATTCTATTTGATGAAAGCCTGACATGAGGTCTAGGCATGGAAAGTATTTTGCTCTTCCAAGTTGATCTAAACTATCATCAATTCTTGGGAGTGAGAATTTATATGCTGCTAACATTTTGTTTACCTGTCTGCAGTCAAATACTATTCTCCATCTTTTTTCTGTGTTCCCTGGTAGTGATTTTTTAAGTACAATACCTATAGTTTTTTATGTAAACGGGAGTGTTGTCCTTCATGTGTAATTTTTGTATGTAAAAATTATTAGAGGAAATTGGTTCTGTTTCTAGTGCAAATATATCTATGTATTCTATGCATAGTGTTGTTAGCTGAGAATTTACGAATTTTGTAAAGTTTTTGGATAGTCTTTTTAATTTTTCTGTATCCTTGCTATTTTTATTGTGTGTGGTTGTTTGAATTAGTGTATAGTCATCTAAATTTTCGGTATTAATTTTGTAATTTTGAATGGTTGTGTTTTTATGTGTTGTGTTGATAATTCTAACAAAAGTTTGGTCTTTATTTGTAATTGTGTTTGCTATAAAAATGGAATCATATGGTCTTAGGACTAACTTATCCTCTGTCTCGCCATAATCTAGAATACAATTATATTTCTTTATGAAATCTATTCCATCGCATGGGATTGGGAAGTCGTCTTCTACAACATAAAATTTATGATAAATAAGTAGGAGATATCCGCTCCAGCGTCTATTAAGAAATTTGAAGTTGAATTATTTAATGATGTTCTTGTAGATATGTAACTGTTTAGGTGTAGGTTTAGTACACATATTTTCCTATCTCCTGATCCTGAAGTGGAGGTTCCTGGTTTTCCTGTTGGGTGCAACTGCGCACGTTACGAGTCTGATTGTACGGTCTATTGCCATTTAGGGCTTGTGACCCTCTTTGGGAATTATTATTTGTTCTGGAATTATTGTTGTATCTCGGCTGTGGTCCAAATTTTCTACCTCGGTAATTCCCATAGTTGTTACTTCGGCAACCTCCACGCAAATTACTTCGGTATTGATTTTGTTGCCGTATGTCTAAAATTGTATTCGAGCTGCCTGTGATTTCTGTACAGCTATGTGTAAATTTGGAGATAGCGTCATTCATTGATGTGAATGTACCTGCCTGCATGATCATTTTAACATTATCATTGGAGGACGTTTTACACATAGCCTTTACTGCTGCTTGTGTCGAATATCTCGTTGCCAAGTCTGAATTATGTCCGTCCGAGATATAAGCTCCTTCCAATGACCTAGTAATTTTTTCTATTTCAGCAGTGTATTGATTTGCAGTTTTGCTGCGTTGTTGGATGTTTAGGAGTTTAGCTATTAAAACTTCTACGGATTCACCCTTTATTGCTGAGTTTAACTTCAATTTTATTTCGTTACTAATGAAATTTCTTGCCGTGCCTTTTAGCCTGGTCTTTATCATGGTTATTGCTAAGTCTTCATGGGTATCTTTGATTTGATCTAATATATCAAGAGCGTCTAGAAAGCTCTGTAAATTTTCTGGCTTACCATCAAACTCCGGTAGTACTGACGAAGCAGTTTTAATGAACTCAACTAAGGTTTGTGCCATTGTGATATTAATAACTGGGAAGTTTAATGTTTTATTTTCTTCCACTGATGAAGTGGGGTTCTGATAAAATTAAATTAAAGTCAACCTGCATTTTCTCTTCTACTGTGGTTGGTATTGATATTTATATATTGTGTTTCGCTAATAAAGATACCAATTTTTCCCGAACGTTTGAGAAAAATTGGTAGGCTTTTTTGGTGCTCTTTGGTGAGTATATGATTTACTGTACAGATCAACTGTCCTATATTATTGAGTGCTTCTAAGATTATATTCAAATATTTGCTAGAGTTTCTGTTTTTATGGTAGTATTTTTGTTTATGCACTTGTATGATTTATCAACTTTTGATTTTTCTTCGGCTAATTTGTCATAAATTTCTTGTCATGTATTCATTTCTCGTTGTATTGAATTTTTTCCTTAAACTCGTTGTACATTATTCAATTGTCTCAACTTGTTCTTTATACAATTTTTTATTAGACTTGCAATTGCGACAATTAAAAATGTAGTTACACAAACAAAAATGATTTAAAAATAAAATTTGTTTCTTTTTATATTAAAAATTTTCCTTTATTTTTTTATAAAAAAAAGTATATATATATATATATAGTTTTTTTTTTTAATAAAACTATTTAATTTATTCCCTATCAGGGAAAGTCATTCTTATCATCCTACAGATTTCTTCTTCTTTGGTTGTAGGGTTTACTATATCTTTTAGGGTTGGTTCCCTAGTCATTCCTATTATCTTCCAGAGGTTTTTTAATGCATTTAGTTCTTTCTCTAGGTCCCTAGTTTTTAAGGTGTTCTCATACCACAATACAAATTTTCTTTTAATTGTTAACAAAAAATTTTTTTTCAATTACAATAAAAATTTTCTTTATTTATTTTCTGTCTTAATTCTTTAATTTTTTTCTTTTAATTTTAATCTATCTACCGTATTGGTAGTAATATTTAAGAGCATACAAGTTTCAGCTATTTCTTTTTTCTTTTTGAATTGTTTACCTCCCCGTTTTCTTCTTCTTTGTATTTCGGGGAAGGTTTCGTAGGAATTTCTTCCTTTTTATTAAGCTTATTCCGTCGCCGATACTCTTGTATGGTAATCGGTGTCGGACCTTGCTTTACAAATTTACTTTTCTTTAGAATCTCTTCCGAAATTTTAATGAAATTTTTCATTGTGTTTTCACACTTTTAAAATATCTAATGAAATTCTTCTTCTGCCGTTTTTTTAATTTATATCAAAGAAATGACTGAAACTCTTTCGTTTCCTTTTTATAGTTCAATTGAAAAGGAGAAAAAAATGTGGATTCTAATTTAATAAAAAAAATTCCTAAGCAAAAAAAAGTTTTTGCTCATAGTAAAGCGTCCATAAGGCCGCTCAATGATTCTAAATATACTTATTAAACTTGCTCTCCGCCAGTCATGCTGCCAGCCTGAATCGTAGTGCAAAGTTATATACCGTCAGTGGGGTTGAAATATTATTCCACTTTTTCAATGCGCATCCAACTGCATCCAAATTAGTACGTCGCCAGTTTGATTGAAATGTTATTCCACTTCTTCTATGCGCATCCAGCTGCGTCCAGTTGATATGTTTTTAAGAAATATTTTTTAATGCTCCTCGTCGAAGTAAGATATTCGCCAGTGTTCCTCATCCAATATTCGCCAGTGCCCTTCAGTAGTGTGTTAAAAATATTTTGCTAGGACCTTTTTTGTATGTTAGTCCTCTTTGGCACTAATGTATGGCCATTAACTTTTGACTAAAAACTTGGCAGGATCTCTGTTAAGCTAGATCTAGCAAATTTTGCTTTTGGGCAAATGTTCAGCTAATAGAAGATCAGGCTGGTAGGATGGCCATGTAATATTTAACTAAATGAAAATCGGTCCGCTTATGTGTAGCGCAAAATAGAAATGCCTTTCTTTTTATACAAAATTATCTATTTTACAATACGTAATTACACTAACACTAATACACTAAAGGTCTCTACATTCTTAACATTTACATTCTGAGTGAGCATATTAGTTCGACCTAATTTTAGACATTTGTAACTGTATAGATATTTTGGCAGGCACATTGACAAATTGCCATTGTCGCTCGGTCACGCTATTAACGAATTGGTCAATGCGCCAGTTAAATGTAACCGGATATAGGGCTTGCTGTCGGCATTTGTATATGATGTTGAACTCCCGCTGTGCTGGGGTAACCATAATGTATTTAGGTATATTGTATTTTAATATGAATACATTATGAATGTGTGTGGTCTGCATAAAAAGTTCATTGGCGTAGGAGAGTATGATGCATAATGCTACAAACGTATTGACATAAGAGGGCACCATGCATAATGCTACAACATGAACATTTTTGAAATGAAATTTCCCAGCTACTTGCATCACGTAAGGTTAAAAAACAAAGTTCACTATACAAATTATCACTGCACTTGGATCATAGTGGCATCTTCCGCCTGATTGGTCGCATTGATGAGGCAGCGTATGTACCACTTCAAACACGTCGCCCTATTTTATTGCCATACTTATATATGGTTTCCAAGCTTATCGTCCAACATTATCATGAGAAGAATCATCATCAAAACGTGGCACTAATTATCAATGCTATTAGATAAAAATTTTGGATACCAAAACTGAAGTCTCTTCACAAGAGAATTCAAAGCAGCGGTCTTGTATGCTGTATCGATAAAATGAAACCGAAAGCTACTCCAATGGGTCAGCTGCCCGTATGTACGTCCGTTTACTTACTCTGGCGTTGGTTTATTTGGTTCGTTTGATGTCTCAATCGGTAGACGCAGAGAAAAGATATGGGTTCATATTTACATGCCTAATAATACGAGCCGTCCACATCGAGCTGGCGGAAAATCTATCCACCGACGCTTTCATTTTGTGCCTATGTAATTTCGTGAATCAACGTGGTGCCCCAGTAAGACTGAGAAGCTTAAAACGGCACCAATTTCATAGGGGCACAACGAGAGCTGGCATCCGCTGAACAGCTGTTACACACAGACCGAATCCAAGGCGAAGCCACTAAGCACCAAATGGAGTGGATATTTAATTGTCTTGCAAATCGTAGTTCCGGTGGAAGATACGTTGCAAAGCGTTCTAATAAAAGCAGAAAATATTGTCAATTCACGCCCGCTGACAGACCTGCCTATATCACACGAAGAGGATGAACCACTTACACCGAATCACTTTATCACAGGTTGTGTCAATTCGAATCAAACGCCTCATCCCATTGATGAGAAGATATGCCTTAAGAAACAATGGAGAATTGCACAGACCTTAAAAGATCGCCTTTGGAAACGTTGGACCAGAGAGTATTTACCTCAGTTGATTTGCCGAACAAAGTGGCAGGAAGTAGTGTCTTCCCTTAAAGTGGGAGACTTGGTTATTTTGCTCGACTCGGCATTGCCTCACAGTTTATGGCAACGAGGCCGCATTACCCAAGTATTCCCAGCTAAAGACGGCCAGGTACGAGTGGTGGAAGTGAAAACAATTAACAGCAGTCTACGCAGACCAGGCTCTCGCCTTGCCAAGGTTATGGTTGATTGTGAATCTTCGAGTGATCCACGCGGGGTGGGGTCTTAGGTCAACCTGTGACATTTCATGTGTTCCATAATTTTGTGTTCTTTGTTTGCATTGTCCATTTATTTTACTCTGTATTTGTCCATTTAGTTTACTCTGTATTACTTGGCCAATATATATGTATTTAACTAAGGAATTTAATTATACGATTTGAAGATATAAAAGCACAATATAGGGATAACATTGTATTAGATTCGCAGACGTGCCAATATAAAAGATTAAAATGCAATAAAAAGGGTTGTGACCTTAATGAGCGAATTCTGAATGAATCTTTATTGAAATATTTCAGCTTATTTATATTAAATTATTCTAAACATATTCTTACATACATATTTACATTTAAGCATACATACTTACATGCATATCTACCTTAAGCATACATACTTACATACCTACATACAACTCGATACAAAATATGTACCTACACATCTGTGTTGAGCTGCAAATTCTATGGGAAATGTAATGTTTGCAAATTTGCTAGAATTCAAATTTGTTTGGTTGTGTGTTGTACACACACCTGTATTAAATCGTGTGAATGGCTATGTCAGCAATAATTATCAAATGCATATTTATGTGTTGATGAACATTTAGACTATTTTTGTAGCAGGGTAGCATATCAGACTGATTTAAATATTTGGGATTAAATTGTTGGCTTTTTACACTACATCTCCCTTTTTGTAGAATGCATGAGTGTTCTATTTTTATAAATTAATTCTACTTTTGTATTTTATATTTTTAGGTTGAAAATTTTCTTATTCTACTAATTTAAGTCTATTTTTGTGTATTTTTATTTTCTTTATTTTTATTATTAGTATTTTCTTCTTTTTAGAGTATTAGAGTAAAATTATTATTTTCATCGATTTCTTCTACCTTATACCACTTCGAACGCCTTCGTTGGTGTTTCAGTCAAAATCATTGGTTCTTTTAAATTTTTATTAATTTTATTTTTATTACAATTTACGCATTTCTTTATATATTTTCTTATATCATTTTTCATGTTTTTCCAGTAATATTTTTGTCTAATTTTATTAGTTGTACGACTGATTCCTGGGTGGCCACCATTAACGTGATATGTTTATTCCACTACAAATTTTCTTTACTTTTTTCAAATATAATGACCTTTCTTCTCTTCATGTTTATTACTGGAATTCTTTTTAGTTTCCGATCTTGTCGTAACTTTCATCATTTTACATGCATGTACTGACATTTCTTTCAAAGCATTGATAGCTATTCGAGACAGAGCGTCTGCCACGTCATTTTTTTTCCGGCTATGTACTCCACCCCAAAGTCATACTCTTCCAAATCTAACCTAATTCTAGTTAATTTAGATGAAGGGTTTCTCATTGAGAATAAATACGTTAAAAGTCGATGATCCGTTTTCACTGTGAATTTTCTGCCATAAACATATGGTCTAAAATATATAATTGCCCAATGTATGGCCGCTAATTCTTTTCCGATCGTGGCTTTGTTTATTTCGCCTTTTGTAAATGATCTTGAAGTATAGGCAATGGGTAATTTTTTTCCTTCATATTCTTGGCTTAGCACAGCACCGCAAGCATAACTACTTGCGTCGGTTGTAATAAAGAACTCTTTATAAAAATTGGGATATTGTAGGATATTTGGACTAACTAATGCATTTTTTAGGTAATTAAAAGATTTCTCGCAGTCGTCTGTCCAACTGAAAATTACATTTTTCTTACTAAGTCTTGTTAGAATCCTGACATATTCCGCGAAATCTGGTATGAATCTTCTATAATAATTACAAAATGCGACAAATATTTTTGCTTCATCGGCATTTTTGGGAGTTGGGTAATTTTGAACAATTTTAAACTTGCTTGGGTCTGGTAAAATTCCAGTACTTGTGCATTTATATCCAAGATAAATGACTTCTTGGCTGAAAAATAGACATTTGTCCGGATGTAATTTTAAATAATATTTTCTGCATGTGGACAATACATCCCGTAAATTTTTAATCATATGTTTTTCGGAGCATCCTAATACGACTAAATCGTCCATATATAATAATGCTTGTGATAGTTTCAGACCTGCGAATGCCAATGTCATCATCCTCTGGAATGAGTTTGGCGCTACTTTGAGGCCATAAGGCAATCTTTTGAAACGATAAGTACCGTTGTAAAGGATGTGATATCTCTTTATTCTGGGCTGAGTTCTATTTGGTGAACTCCTGACATTAAATCTAGGCATGAGAAATATTTCGCTCTTCCCAATTGACCCAGAATATCATCTATTCTAGGCAAAGGGAATTTATCAGCTGTTAATTTTTTATTTATTTGTCTGAAATCAACAACTAATCTCCACCTTTTTTCTTGTTTTCCCGGAAGAGATTTTTTAGGTACCAATAAAATTGGGCTGTTGTACTCTGAGGTTGATGGTTCAACAATATCATCTTGAATTAGTTTATTTACTTGTTTATTTATTTCATTCTTATGTGCTTGGGGTAGTCTATAATTTTTAATATACACAGGAGTGTTATCCTTCAGATGTAACTTTTGTTTGTAAAAGTTGATGGTCGTAATTGGTTCTGTTTCTAATGAGAATTCTGAACATAATGTGTTGAGTGATTTACTAGCGAATGGTGGGAAATTTTTATTCAATCTTTCTAACTTTTATTTATTATTAGCTT
Source organism: Eurosta solidaginis (assembly GCF_040869045.1). NCBI lineage: Eukaryota > Metazoa > Arthropoda > Insecta > Diptera > Tephritidae > Eurosta > Eurosta solidaginis. The sequence continues at coordinate 202,844,911 of NC_090319.1, forward strand.
TACAGTGAGGTGTATTTTCAATTATTACATATTCCTCTAAACTTTCTGTTTTGATGTCATAATCTTGAATGATTGCATGTTTATCTGTTGTATTTATTATTTTTATTAAAGCTTGATTTAAATTTACTATCGTGTTGGCTACAAAAATGCCATTAGTCAATTCTTGATGAGGTACTAATAGTTCCTTATTGTGACTATTGATATGAACCTGATATGAACTTCGGCTCATGCGGGTATTAATTGCTGGTTTATTTGTCATTTGTAGAACTATATCTTCTGGGTAGTCATAATGTCGTAGTATTAGGCTGTCCCCATTTTTATTATAATCTAAAATGCAATTATTTTTTTAATGAAGTCGCGTCCCAAAATTCCATCACATGGGATTGGGAAATTGTCTTCTACTATGTGAAATTTTGTCTTATTAAAAGACTATCATCTGTTAGATCTGCTTTTACTGTTCCAAGTGTGCTTGTTATGCCTCGGCCAATACCTTTTAAATCTGTGATCTGTGAGTTATTTATTGTGACATTACTGTCAATTTCACCCTTCTTTATTATTGAGATATCCGCTCCTGTATCTATCAGGAACGTCGAAGTTGACTTATTTAGGATAGTATTGGAAGATATGTAGCTGTTTAGATGCAAGTTGAATGTGCATATTTTATTATCGTTTGAATTTACTGTTGGAGTGGAGTTTGCTAGTTTTCCTGTTGGTTTATATTACGGAGATTGCTCGTGTTATTCTGATTGGATGATCTTGATTGACCTCCAAAATTACGTCTTTGGATATTATTATTATATCTATTACTATTCTTGTTATTATATCTGTTAGTATTACCGTAATACCTTCGGTTTTGGTTACTTCGATAATTATTATTTTGGTAGCTTCTTCGGAAGTTACCTCGGTAATTACCTTGTGAGCGCGTCAGGCGTAACACTGTATTTGGGTTACCCGTCACTTCAGTCATTTAAACTCCCTTGGTGTGACCAATTGGCGCCGGTTGGCGGAGCGAAGGAGCGACTGGCGCGCCTTGTTGGACGGCAATAACCGTTTAGACGGTTAAGCGCCAATTAAGTAAGTAAGTAAGTCACTTCCGTACAGCTATTCGTGAATTTTGAAATAGCCTCGTCCATAGATGTGAACGTTCCTGCTTGCATTATCAGTTTAATTCTTTCGTTAGCCGAGTTTTTACGCATGGCCTTTACAGCTGATTGTGTGGCATATTTGGTTACCACATCAGGTGCAAGACCTTCTGATATGTAAGCACCTTCCAACGATTTTGTTAATTTTTCGATTTCGGCAGGGTACTGGTTAGCTGTTTTACTGCGCTGTTGGACGTTTAGGAGTTTTGCCGTCAAAACTTCTACAGATTCACCTTTAATTGCTGAACCCAACTTTTGCCTTATTGCTAGTATTGAGTTTTCAGTGCTCAAAAGGTTTCTAGCTGTTGAGCTTAGTTTTTATCATGGAGACTGCTATGGTCTCGAGAGTATCCTTAATTTGTTCTAGGATATCTAGTGCGTCTAAGAAGCTATGTAAGTTCTCATGTTTACCATCAAACTCAGGTAGAATTAACGAAGCCGTTTTTAAGAATTCTACTGTGGTTTGAGCCATTTTGTCATTTCTTGTTTGGTAGTTTGGTGTCTTTGTTAAAATTTCCTTTTGTTCCTGTTTTTCTTCTTCTTTTTGTTCTACTTTTGGTTCCTCTTCTAAATCCGATGCTGACTCCAGAAGGAATGTGCTATAGTCTATTTCTATTTTCTTCTTGAAACTCGTTGGTACTATGAATTCTATATCATATCTTGCCAGTGAGGACACTAATTTGTCTCTAATGCTGGAAAAAATTTAATATGCTTGGTCTTTTCGATTGCCGTCGAGTTTACCATTTAACTGTTGAATTATTTTTCCTATTTTGTTAAATGCTTCATTTATTATTTTAAGATGATTTACTACTGTTTCTGTCTTAATTTTTGTATTTTTATTAATACATTTGTACAATTTTTCTCCTATCGTTTTTCCTTCTATGAGTAGTTTAACGATATCTTCCCATTTGCCCAGTTAAAATTTAGTTAAGCCTTATCTAAACCGTCTGCGCGACTAGCATATCGCTTTTTTAGGAATTTATTATGGGTTGAGTAGAGTTTCAAAAACAAACTGATGCAACTGACTACGCAGATGATTACAAGTATGATCTTAATAGTATCTAGTGCCTCAGTATGGTCTACTACTTGGACTGAGTTTACACCGTTTGCCGTTGGTTTTTCTATTTCTTATTCTTGGCCTCCCATCGTAAAAAAAATATGAAGACAAAAAAATTGTTTGTTTTTTTTTCTTTTATTAAAAAAAAAATTTTTTTTTTCAATATTTCAATCTGTTCTTCCCATAAATTTTACTTCCCATCTATATATCTCTTCAGGTGCTGTTGCGTGTGGGTTCCTAACATTCCATATTGTTGGTTCCCCAGGCATCTCAATAAGTTTCCAATGACTTTTCAACCAATTTAGAGTTTTTTCCTCATCTACAATTTTAATTTCATTTTTAAGGTCCTCCAGTGGGCCTTTTACATAACTCTAAATTTTTCTTGATCTTTCCATAATTTTAAAATCAATAGTTTTACAAAATTGTATTTTATTTTTATATATATATTTTTTTTTCAACTCCCTAATGTTTACATTGCTGGGTTTGGTTTATATTTTGATAATTATTTTTCTTTAATTCCTTGATTTCTTTTTGTAGTTTAATTCTTCTGCCTGATTTGTGCTTAAATTAATTTTTTCATAAATCTTGGCTATTGTTTTTCGAATGGCAACTTGCTTTCCTCCTCTTTTTCTTTTCAATTTTATCGGTTTTGGAACTTTAGGTTCCTCAATTTTTTTAATCTTATTTCTCTGTCTGTATTCCTCAATTGTTATTGGCTTAGGGCCTTTTTTGGTATTTCAGGTGTTTTGTTTTCACCTTCTTGGAACTTCAGATTTAGTTTAACTAATCTTACAAAAATTTGATCAAATTGGCTGTGACTTTGTATGTCCTCTTCTTGGAACATAACTCAAAATTTAGCAAAAAAAAAGGTTTTTACAGCATAAATTTGAATTTTTCTTGTCAATAGGCAGCCGTTAGGTTGCCCGAATATTTTTCCTGCTTAGAAATTATGTCTAAAACTATTTCAAAATTAAGGTAATTATATTTATTATATTTATACTTATTATGCTGCAAGTTTATTCCGAATGTGGTTCTTTCACTGCTCCTGCATCAGTTCGATTATAAAGCCCGTAAATTATCATAAAAATTGCTAAATGGCGTCATCCTTGAGTGCTCCAAATTGGTCATATCCACTGTTCCTGCATCAGTTCGATTATAAATCCAGTAAATTATCATAAAAATTGCTAAATGGCGTCATTTTTGAGTGCTCCGAATTTAATTCATCGAAAACATTATTTGCTTCTTTTACAAGGCATAGGCTGTAATGAGCCAGTAAAATCCTTGCCAGCTATGAAATTACGCTGAAAATTCAGCCAGTAGAATCATAGGCAAGATCGCCATATAAAAGATTAAAATGCAATAAAAAGGGTTGTGACCTTAATGAGCGAATTCTGAATGAATCTTTATTGAAATACTTCAGCTTATTTATACTATATTATTCTAAACATATTCTTACATACATATTTACATTTAAGCATACATACTTACATGCATATCTACCTTAAGCATACATACTTACATACCTACATACAACTCGATACAAAATATATACCTACACATCTGTGTTGAGCTGTGACTTCTATGGGAAATGCAATGTTTGCAAATTTGCTAGAATTCAAATTTGTTTGGTTGTGTGTTGTACACACACCTGTTTTAAATCGTGTTAATGGCTATGTCAGCAATAATTATCAAATGCATATTTATGTGTTGATGAACATTTAGACTATTTTTGTAGCAGGGTAGCAAATTAGACTGATTTAAATATTTGGGATTAAATTGTTGGCTGTTTACACTACACCAAGCAACACAATTATAAAAGAAGCAAATATTTAACGTTAGGACATAAATGTACTAGAGGTGTGTATGGTATTAAAGTTTATATCACCGAAAATTATCGTCTTCATTTTTCAACATAATAGCCATAACAGATTCCTTATATACTTCTGGGAATTCACATAATGCAGCATATCCAGTTCTCTCTTCCATTTCATAGCTATTTACATTAGGTATATTTTGAACTCTCTTCCACACTATCGACAAAAAACTGATTTAATCTATTAGCTATTTCAGAAGCATCAAATACCTGTTCGTTTTCAATTATCAGGCTATTCATTGGCTTAGACTCAACTTTATATAACGTTTTTAATTGCGAAAAATGTGAAATGAAAAGTTACCAACCAGTGGGAAAAATAATTTCACTTGCAAAGTGTGCCAACACCCTTAGCCAAAACAAATGTCAAATTTTTCTTCTTGCGATTTGCTTGCAACATAATTTGGGAGTTGGCTACTTTTCCATATCAAATGGCGCCAGTGTCGCTCAATCTACCGTTCTCGCTAAAAATACGTGCAACTGTAGGGTTAATTATTTCCTAACAGTAAAAAAGAATGTATTGATTTCTTATAAAATACTATATTTAATCAATACAAATTAAAACTTCCTCTTTGCACAAATTCTATTGATCACCAACTAACTTTTGGATAACTAAAGAAAATCTAGTACAGATAAAATTCAACTTAATGTACCAAATAGATTGAAAAGGAATCGATAATACCTACAGTACACCCCTAAACTTTTAATTTTTACAAAGGTTTACTGTATGAACATTGAAAAATAAAAATTTTAAAGTTTTCGAATAGAAAAATATTTGACAGAATTAATATTAATTTTACAATATTTTACAGATTTTTTCTTTCCAGTAGGATTATTACCCTGTGACTAGTTGTTTGATTGTTGCTTTTCATTGCTGTGGTCCTCAAGTAAGACATTGGAATTGTTGGGTTTGGCATAGCAATGGTCCCTCCGAACGACGTAAGGATTGTGAGGTTGCACAACTGGTTGAAGAGCAGAATGATTTTGTTCCGCTAACATCGGTGATGAATCTTGCTTAAAACTATCTGGTGCTGTTTCGGTATGTGTTTGCGTAGCTGGATTAGAAAATGTTTCGTTTGGTTCAACTTGCTCAAAATGAGCAGGTTTGAGTCGCTCAATTGAAACGTTCCCAGATTTGCCTTTCGGATTAATTTGATAAATACGGTCAGAAGGTCGAGCAATGACTGCAAAAGGCCCTTCGTATGGCCTTTCAAGAGAGCGTGTGTTCTCCTTGCGAAGAAAAACATGAGTGCGTAACGTCATATCCTTGAAACAAAATGGTTTACGTTTGTAGTTATGCGCTGTTGGAGCCGGTTTAAGCTCACGCATATGTTTTTTAAATTCTCCGAGAAACGTTTGCGAATTAGGCGTAATGTCATGATTGAAAAATTCTCCGGGAACACGTAATGTCATGCCATACAGATATTCGGCTGGAGATGCGTTTAGCCCTTCTCGTATACAAGTTCGAAGACCCAGAAGTACCGTTGGTAGAGTTTCGACCCAATTGAACCTTGATTCATGACACATTATTGCCGATTTTAAGGAGCGGTGCCAACGCTCAATGAGACAATTAGACGCGGGATGATAAGATGTAGTTCTAATACGTTGGGTACCAATAAGCTTGAGCAGTGCAGTGAACAAAGCTGAATCGAACTGCGAACCCTGTTGTAATTAATTTCGGTGAGCCGAATCTGCACACCCAGCCAGTATAGAATGCTCTAGCGATGGTGTTTGCGCTTTGATCTTTTGTGGGTATCGCTTCTGGCTACCTGGAAAAACGAACAATAAAAGTTACACAATACCTGTATCCTTGGCGGAGCGGAAGGGGTCAAACAATATCGATGTGCACGTGATAGAAACGGCCGTCTGGCGCCTGAATTACGTTCGGTATCCTTTGTACATGCCGGCTTACTTTGGATTGTTGACAGTCTGTGAAATTACGAGCCCAACCAGCAATATCGCGTTTCATATTTGACCAGAAAAATCGCTGTTGGATAATAAGTAGCGTAGCCTTACCACTAGGATGTGAAAACAGTGGAAACTATTGAATGTTTGGTGCCCTAAAGGTTCTGGAAGGAAAGGGCGTCCAACGTCCGTAGAAGTTTTCAGCACAATAGGTGTTTTTTCGGCACCCCAATACATTTTGGTAAATTTGCATTAAATAGTTGTCGATTTAAGAAGCTCCTCTAACACCTTTTCGGATTGTTGTAACTCTGGGAAATTGGGTGGCATATGGAATGCGTCCAAACGCGAATGTGCGTGCGATACAACATTATCAGCTCCGGCAACATGCCACATTTTTGTTGAAAAGTGCGATATATATTCCAGTTGACGTTGTTGACGAGGCGATGTTTTGTCGATGCGTTGTTTGAACGCATATACTAAAGGTTTGTGGTCAGTGAGAATCGCAAAATCACATCCTTCAAGGTAATGCCGAAAATTGTTTATGCTTTCGTAAATTGCAGTAAGCTCACAATCATAGGTGCTGTACCTTGATTGAGCTGGAGAGGACTTTTTGGAAAAAATTAAAGGGGCTCCCACGTAGAACCTTTTGTTTGTTGTTCGACGACAGCCCCCATCGCCATGTCAGAGGCGTCTGTGATTAGGCGAAGTTTTGCATCTGACGACGGATGCACCAGAAGCTTCGCTCTAGATAAATCGGCCTTAAACTGTTCAAAGGCAGATTCTGCCCCGGTTGTCCAAACTATAGGCGTTCGATCGTTCTTTTTCGAACCAGACAAGTACTGGTTGAGCGAGGCTTGCACTATATCTGCTTTCGGAAGTGAACGGTAGAGGTGCGATACCCCACTGGAAACGCTATAATCTAAACATTTTACCTCTTTGGCTCCAAAAATACACTTGTTCACATTGATTTTCAAATTAGTGTCTTGCAGAAGTTGGAACACTGTCGTGAAGTGTTGTTTGTGCTCTTCAGCTGAATATGATGCACTTAACAAGTCATCGATTTATGTTTTAACAAAAGGTAATCCTCGAAAAATGTCGCCAATGTACCTTTGAAATGTTTGTGCTGCCTCACAGAGATCAAATGGCATGACCAGACTTTCAAAAAGGCCAAAGGGTGTTATAAGCGCAGTTTTGGGTACATCTTCTTCAGCTACTGGAATCTGCTAATAAGCTCGCACGAGGTCCAGTGTTGAAAATATGGTTTTCCCATTTAGACTATTTGTGAAGTACTGAGCCTGGGGTATTGAGTATCTGTCAGGTAAAGTGACATCGTTCAACCATCTGTAATCACCGCACACCCCCCAATCTCCAGATTTCTTTTTAACCAAATGCATCGGGCTAGCCCATGGGTTTTTGGAAGGTCGGATCAATCCCAGCTTCATTAAGTATTCGAATTCGGCTTTGGCGGCCTTGTACTTCTCTGGATTGAGTCGACGTGTTTGTTGAAAAACAGGAGCACCTTAGTCGGAATGAAATGCTCGACTTTACACTTGATAGGTGCGTGATTTTGCGATAGACCAGTGATTCCGGAAAATCCTTTCAAAATTTTAATAAACTCGTTGTTACTCTCGTTTATTGTAGAAATTTTTAGTCGCTCTTGGCGTAAGCTTAGTAGTCTTGTCAATGAGAAGTTGGCCTTTAAGATCAATGATTAAGTTGTAGTGCGAAAGGAGATCAGCACCTATAATTGCATAAGCTACAACGGCGATACAAAATATCCACTCGATTGGCCGACGAAGTCCGAGATCGAGAACAAGATGCTTGTCACCCTACGTAGGAATTGTAGCTTTATTAGCTGCATAAAGTTTGAAATTGCTTTGAGTTCTGTTGACTGAGTGTGAAGCTGGAAGAAGAGAAAGTTCAGCGCCGGTATCTATAAGAAACATTGAGCCGGACCATTTGTCAGTTATTATCAGACGGTTTTGTAGCTTTCCACCAAGTTCCGCCTGAACGCGTGATGGTTTCTTTAGTTTTCCGAGTTCTTCCTCAGCCATTATACATGGATTGATACACTTTTTTGCTTTGTTGCTTGTTGTGAAAGAAACAGATTGATGGGTTATATCTTCGTGAAGTAGCCTTTCCTTGCTTACTATCACTTCTCCTGCTACGGGCTCTTGAAATTTTACGATAGCTTTGAATGGATTTGACTGCAGAAGCAAGCTCCTTAGCTTTGATGGTTAAAGCCGATACGTCTTCAACCAATTTGTTTAATGTTTTAGGCGATGATGAACGGTGGCCTTGTTTTATTTCAAAGACGTTTGATGGGGTTTGATTTTCCATAATTTTGTAGGCTATTAATGCCAAACTCTCGATGTCTGCAGATGGGCTAACAACGAGAATGGCTCGTATGGAATCTGGCAGGTGTTCTAAAAAAGAGATTTTAAGGCCGTGTTGTTGCAACCGCCTGAAGCAGCATTTCTTAAAATCATTAAAAATTGTGTAGGTTTTCAATTTCCCAACATTTGACCCTGGAAAAATTTGCGTAGTTTCGTTTTCGCGGTGATAGAAAAAGCTTGAATGATTCTTCCACTATGACGGCCACTGTGGTGTGATGGTAGCGTGCTCCGCCTACCACACCGTATGCCCTGGGTTCACATGCCGGGCAAAGCAATATCAAAATTTTAGAAATAGGGTTTTTCAATTAGAAGAAAATTTTTCTAAGCGGGGTCGCCCGTCGGCAGTGTTTGGCAAGCGCTCCGGGTGTATTTCTGCCATGAAAAAGCTCTCAGTGAAAACTCATCTGCCTTGCATATGCCGTTCGGAGTCGGCATAAAACATGTAGGTCCAGCCAATTTGTTGGGAATATCAAGAGGAGCACGACGCAAATTGGAAGAGAAGCTCGGCCTTAGATCTCTTCGGAGGTTATCGCGGCTTTAAAAAAAAAATATTCTTCCACGTAGCACCGAGTATTTGGTTTAAGTTTCTGGGTCATCTGGGAGAAATTTGGGTAATTTATGCAATCGCACAACCATGTGTTCTGCGCCGCTTGCATTTGATGCGGAATTGTTTCCTGCGTTGGAAGTTTCATCTGCAGCATTGAGTTGTGGCATGATGATTTATTGTAAATTTTTTATAAATTGGTACTTATTTTACTACTACAGTGTGTGCCGAAAGCTCTGGAACGTTCCAAAATTTGCCTTGTGTACAGTGGTATTTGCGTGATTGCCGACTGTTCTGCCAACTTTTAGAATTTGCGCTTGTATAATGATTTTGCGTGCTAACCAATTGTAGGAATCACGTCGGGGTCACCAATTGTAGGGTTAATTATTCCCTAACAATAAAAGAATGCATCGATTTCTTATAAAATACTATATTTAATCAATACAAATTAAAACTTCTTCTTTGCACAAATTCTAGAGATCACGAACGAACTTTTCGGTAACTAAAGAAAATCCAGTACAGATAAAATTCAACTTAACGTAACAAATAGGTTGAAAAGGAATCGATAATACCCACACGATCCACAAATCACACACAGAAGATTGCGCATTGCGCATGTAAACAAAAGATCAGCTGTTTTTATGGGCAATTCATACGTCATTTTCCTTTAGCTCTTGTCTTTTCTCTCTTTCTTTCATTCGCTGAAGTAGTCAAGTGTGACGTATATGCGCAGAACTAAGCAGTTTTAAAGTCGTGAATGCACAATCTTCTGTGGGTGAATTTCATAAGGCATAAAGGCGGTGACACAATGACATTTTTCATATAGATGCGCTTAACACAAGCTTATGCATTCCAATAACATCGCCACAATCAACTGTAGTATTGCGTGGAATTCACCTCAGTTCAAACACGCTTAACGTTACAAATATACTTACAAACAAACGTTCATATCTAATTGACCCAGATAACCACCATGAGTTCATTCGCATTTGCCAAATCGCCCAATATAATGATGCGTCATACCAAACTGCTCAAGCGGGAATCATATTGACAATATGTAGAGTCAATTTAATAATTTTCTGACAAACCATTTCTCACTATTGAGTCATGCACCTCTAGTATGTAAATATTAATATAAGTATGTACATATGTATAGGTTAAGAAGTTTTGTATAAATTGGAATAAATTTCATCAATAAAGAAATCAATCTAATTTCGGCGCTGAGCATAAGCGCTACTCAAATCATATTTTCGTTTTAATTTACTTTGAATTTTCTACATAGCGATCCTGCCAGTCTAGATCAAAATTAGCAAAACTGCTAAAGATCTAGCTGGAGGAACATCCTGGATATAAACCAAACAGGATCCGCCTTTGAAATTTCTACACAACCAAGATGTTGCGTTTGTAAATATGAAGGAACTTCAGACTTGGCAATTGAAGTTTATTACGCCTTGCTCATTCACATACAAAATTTCGCAAAGCACTGTGGTAAACATTCTCCCTATACAACAAAAATACTTCCTAACATATTTTGTGTCGTATTCGATTGTTATATTGCTGTTTTGAATTGCGAAAAATGTTAGAAAATTTCCCAACCAGTAGGAAAAATAATTTCGCTTGCAAAGTGTGCCTACACCCTTAGCCAAAGCAAATGTCCAATTCTTCTTCTTATGATTTGCTTGGAACAAAATTGGGGAGTTGGCTACTTTTCAATATCACATGGCGCCAGTGTCGCTCATTCTACCTTTCTCCATAAAAATACGATCTACTCATAATGCATAAGCTTGTGTTAAACTCATCTATATGAAAGACTGCTTAAGGCCGCGGCACCATGACATTTTTCATATAGACGCGTTTAACACAGGCTTATACATTCCAATAACATCGCCACAATCAACCAAGATGTTGGGTTTGTAATAAATTAGAATTGGCAATTGAAGTTTACTACGCCTTGCCCATTCACATACAAAATTTCGCGAAGCACTGTTACAAACATTCTCCCTATACAACAAAAATACTTGCTAACATATTTTGTGTCGTATTCGATTGTTATATTGCTGTTTTGAATTGTGAAAAATGTTAGAAAATTTCCCAACCAGTAGGAAAAATAATTTCATTTGCAAAGCGTGCCTACACCCTTAGCCAAAGCAAATGTCAAATTCTTCTTCTTATGATTTGCTTGCAATAAAATTTGGGAGCCGGCTACTTTTCAAAATCAGATGGCGCCAGTGTCGCTCATTATACCGTCCTCCGTAAAAATACGTGCAATCTACTCATAAAGCTGCAGACATTGGTACTTTATCGGTAACTGTATCGGTAACCTTATAACAGCTGATTCGACCAACCTTATGGGAATAAATGCAATCGACTATTGGTGCCGGTAAGGTCGTAACTGTATCGTAGCCAACCAATTGGATTTTGGTTTACCGTCGTAACGATAAACAACTGTTTACGTTAGGGATACGATTACAGCGATAAGACATATGGCACCAATAACTCCCGCTTAATGCATAAGCTTGTGTTAAAAACATCTATATGACAAAAGGCGGCGGTACAGCGACATTTTTCATATAGATGCGTTTAACACAAGCTTATGTATTCCAATAACATCGCCACAATCAACCAAGATGTTGCGTTTGTAAATAAATGAAGGAATTTCACACTTGGCAATTGAAGTTTATTTTGGCTTGCCCATTCGCATAAAAAATTTCGCGAAACACTGTTGTAAACATTCTCCCTATAGAACGTATTCGATTGTTATATTGCAGTTTTTAATTGCGAAAAATTTATTTCTTGTATTCCGGCCTTTTAGTTAATATATTCAACGTATGTTTGAGCTCTAGGCCGTCGAATGGTTTGTCTTGCCAATATTTCGACTCCAATCTGAAGTCATCTTCAGGAACTTATGACTGCACCTAGTCGACAAATATATATACATTGTTTAAACACATTTGCTGTGTTTTAATAAACATATGTATATATTGTCCTAGAGCTCAAACATACCTTGAATTGCGAAAAATGGTAGAAAATTTACCAACCAGTGGGAAAAATATTATTTCACTTGCAAAGTTTGCCAACACCCTTAGCCAAAGCAAATGTCAAATTCCTCTTCTTATGATTTGCTTGGAACAAAATTGGGGAGTTGGATACTTTTCAATATCAGATGGCGCCAGTGTCACTCATTCTACTATTCTCCATAAAAATACGCGCAATCTACTCATAATGCATTAGCGTGTGTTACACCCATCTATATGAAAAACTGTTTATGTGTCGGAGCCAAAACTGCTTATATGTTGGGGCTTTCAAACTCATCTATATGAAAAACTGCTTATGGGTCTGGGCTTTTATAGCTCCGACACATAAGCACTTTTTCATTTAGATGAGTTTAACACATGCTTATGCATTATAAGTAGATTGCACGTATTTTTATGAAGAATGGTAGAATGAGCGACACTGGCGCCATCTGATATTGAAAAGTAGCCAACTCCCCAATTTTGTTTCAAGCAAATCATAAGAAGAAGAATTTACCATTTGCTTTGGCTAAGGATGCTGGCACACTTTGCAAATGGAACTATTTTTCCCACACGTTGGTAACTTTTCTAAAATTTTTTCGTAGTTAAAGACTGCAATTTAAGAACTTAATAGAACACAAAATATGGTAGCAAGTATTTTTGTTGTATACGAAGAATTTTTCGAACAGTGCTTCGCGAAATTTTGTATGTGAATCGGCAAGGCGTTATTAACTTTAATTGCCAAATCTGAAGTTCCTTCATATTTACAAACGCAACATCTTGGTTGATTGTGGCGATGTTATTGGAATGCATAAGCTTGTGTTAAACGCATCTATGTGAAAAATGTCATTTTACCGCGGGCTTTATGTGACGTAGCTATCAACCGCCGGAAACACGTTGGTTATATATAGCTCCCACACAGTTTTTCATATAGATGAGTTTTGGTTCAATTATACTTGCATAAAAGGGCATAGCATACCAATACATAGCATGCAAAAGAAAATTCTGATTATACTTCGCATAGCGCACAGCGCTTCAAAATCAGCTGTTCGCGAAATTGACAGTTCACACATGTTTGGCGCGTTTAAGAAATTTGTAATGTTTTCAATTAATTTCTATTAAAATCAAATGAATATTAAATATCGGGTGCGTAATTGCAATTAAAATTGTTACATATTAAAATTAAAGATAATACAAGTAGCAATGAACTTAGTAAAATAAACTTCTCCTTTTACAAATTTAGCGTCATAAAAATGGAAAGTTTAGAAGATCCTTTCTTAGATTTAATGTTTCTAGACATTTGCCGCCTTTGAAAACGTTCCAGAAAATCACGCCACAATCGTCTATGGGCAGTTCATCCTGTAAACAGGGATCGGCTGGCAAATGGATATTTCCGAAAGGTATTTTTAAAATCCAAATCCCATGATAGCAAACTTTTTGACTTGACGCGAATGAATCGTCCACTCTACGACCTGTTGTTAAATCTACCGCGCCCATTCATGGATAGACCTAAGGGGCAAACCAGCTCAGAAGAGCGACTTGCGATAATATTAATGTGAGTACTCTCTGTACTTCAACTACAAAAAGTTGTATAGCACAATTTTAATAGCGACCTGCGATACAAAGTACACTTTTACATCTGCCAGCATTGGCAGCTATGGGGGGCAATCTGATGGAGGTAACTAACTGAATAATATTTGAAGATAATACGAGTTTACTTATTCCTCTTATATTTCTAGGTGTTTTCCGACAAACTCCTTTTGGGAAGAACCTTATCAGTAACAGTTTGCCACTTCCACGTAGCGCTCCGCTATGGAGAGGGTCTGACGCAGATTTCCCATTTTTCTTTGTTGGTGAGGCAGCATTCCCACTGAAAAAAAATTTAATGCGGCCATACCCTGGTTCATTTTTCCCTCGAATAAAATCCGTTTTTAATTATCGGCTGGCAAGAGCCCGTCGAGTCATTGAAAACAGTTTCGGCATTTTAACTGCCCGTTGGTGTGTTCTTCGAAAAATGATAGACTTTTGTCCATAAAATTGTGAGAAACTAGTTTTAGCATATTTAGTTCTGCACAATTTTATTTTGCTAAACGATCACAACCGTTGGTATTGCCCTGAAAGCTACGTGGATAGGAATGACACAGTGGATGTTGACTTGGAGGATGTTGAAGGTCCACTGCCATCCATAAGCTCATATCGATGCAATGCAAGTTCGCAGGTATTTCGCTTAAGAGACAAACTAGCAACCTATTTTATAAATGAAGGAGCCGTACCTTTTCAATAGTCGCTGAAATTCATTGTTGTTGGGATCAGATCCATGATATGTATGTAAGTTAAATAATAATATTTTTATTGCGAGATTTATATAATAACGTACTCTCATTTTTAATTAAGGTTTTCAATGGCCTCGATCTCCTGTTCGTTTTAATAAGAACTATCTTTCAACAACGCAACAACTGTGTGTCTGCTCCCACCATACCACTTCATGCGGATTTGTGACTTAAATTGTGCAGTTCTGTTACAAATTGGGTATTCACATGAGACAGCTTATCAGGTTATCAGCTTATGCGATTAATTTTTTGCCACAGTTTACAAAAACAAAATACACTAGAGCGAAATAATTTTTGATCAGATAAGTTGATAAGCAGACTGTAATTTGTTTCTTTTAATTTAAAACGATTTTATTTCTTTCTTTTGCTTTATTTTTATTTGAAAAACCTCTGCGTTTCGCTGTCACCGGAAGAGGCCGGCCCCAGAGCAAAAGCGAAGTTGGGTGCATTTCCGCCAGCAGGTGACATTTACCATCTGTCAGAAATGCATGGTATAATAAAATGGGTGACATGACAGATTAAATATAAGTACATTACAACTGGGCCAATCTGACTTAATGATTGACCTCAATCAGCTGAGGTTGTGTGACCTCTTGCAGTTGGTGACTGATGTGGGTCTTGTTCATCATTATTATGCGGCAGTTACCCACCGACGTGTGCCGTACGTACGGACGTTTGTCGTACGAAGCACGTTTGACCGAACTCTCAAGCCCGTAGGAATCAATGTGTGCGTCTGTGTACATGTACATAACATATTTGTGTGTGTATTGTTTAGAGCAAAGCACTGTTGCCATTGACCAGTTTGCATGTATGCTTATGGAAACATCAACTTTTTCCAATTTAATTTTTGATATTGTAAAAGGCCGGAATACATATTAAATAAGTATAAATAGATTACATATTTATAATCAGCACTTTTACATAATTATTTCGAATTATTTTCACAATTTTTCAAACTTTAATTAGGTGTTTTTGCATAAAATTGCAAACGGTCAAAAATTAGTGCACAAAAGTTTACTAGGCAACTCTGTCTAGTGAGAGAGCGATCAGCTGACACGTTCTTACGGAAAAAATCAAAATTGTTTTGATTTCTACGTTCCGGGCTACGTACGTACGGGCGTTGCACGTCGGTGAGTTTTCGTTTACATTGCGCACTCATAAGATAGGTCGTGTCAGCTGACACGTTTTTTCTACGTACGTTCGTGAGTAACCACGGCTTTAGGCTGTCACCATTTACGAATTTCATAGCTTCAACAATGCCGTCATATGACAGATGTGTCAGTTGGCAGAAATCTATATCCCTTATGACATAACGATCATTTGGTAATACTTTGTGTATAACATACGGGCCCCTATACTTTTGAACGAGTTTCTTATTAGTTCCTACCGTGGTATCCACGTGCCTAATGACTACAAAATCTCCTACTGAATAGGTTTTTGCCGGAACACTGTGTGTCGAAAAATATTGGTAATTATACTCCTGAGAATGTTCTATATTCCTAAGTGCCTTTTGCCTATTTTCCTCATGGTCTCTAGTGGTTTCATCCACTAGTTTGTCTTCCATAGATTCGGTAAATTCATCCACGATACTACCTCTTTGATTTACTCCAAAGTGTAAAACGCTAGGCGAGTTTTTCGGAGTACTATGAATACTGTTGTTGAGGCAACTTGGCGGTCCAGACGGAGTGTTCTACGGACTCAGTAAGTTTACTCAACATCGTCTTGAGGACACGAATTACTCTCTCGACCTGTCCATTTGCCTGCGGTGATGCTACTGCGACCTTCACATGGCTTATATTTCTTTTCGATAAGTAGTCACTAAACTCGAGGGACGTAAAGCAAGTTCCGCGGTCAGTTATGATCCGTCTGGGGTGGGTATAGTAAGAAAAATATTTATCTAGTGAGCAGCACACTTCTTTTGTACTCGTGGAATTAACCGGATATAATTTTACAAATTTTTTAAATGCGTCAATCACGACTAAAATATGTTTGCGTTTTGATTTAATCGCTGGCAAAGGACCGAAGTGATCTAAGTGAATGGTGTCAAATGGTATTGGCTTTTAGGAATACTAAACATGTTATGCTCATTGGAACGATCTGGGGCAGAGTACACAATACACTTAAGACAATTCTTAACGAACCGGTCAACTTTATCACTCATACTTTCAAACCAATAAGTCTTGCGTATTTGATTATAACATTTCACTGTTCCTAAATGGCCAAATTTCTCGTGAGTTGTGCGGATTCCATTTTCCTACATCTCTGAAGGTATACAAAGTATAATCTTCTCGCCAATTCTCCTACACACTAAACCGTCCACTAGTTCAAACCCTATGACTTCCTCTTTCTCCAGTTTTTTGATCAGATAAGTTGAGTCGTCTCGGTTCTGAACAATTTGGATCTGAACATCCAGATCATCCAAGTCTACAGCGGCCACTAACTCACTTTAAACTTCGTTAGACCAGGGTTGCGAATCTACAAGTTGAGAATACTGACGACTGCTAATACTGCTTTCATCGGATTTTGAAATTAAATTTATGGAATCGTATTCTCTTTCCAACAACGGACTCCGGCTTAACGCGTCTACATGGCCCAGGTTAGCTCCAACCCGATGCTGAATAGAATAATCAAAATTTCCCAGCTCCAATGCCCGCCTAGCTATTCTTGGATTGATCTGTTTCTTATTTAGGGTTATAGTGAGTGAGTTGCAATCTGTTATGATTTTAAATGGCACACCTTCTAAATATATTCTAAATCTGCGGAGAGCATATATGATTGATAGGGTTTCTAGCTCAAAGGATGATATCTAGACTAAGCTGGTGTCGTTGTTTTTTAAAAGCTATTGGATGAAATTTCCCATCGTCCTGCTTTTGTAGACGCACAGAACCAAAGTCCTGACTGCTTGCACCGAAATGAAATTGTGTTTCACGTTTGCGATCATATATTGCTAACAGCGGTGAACTTACCAAAATATTGCGTAATTCCTCACATGCCTTGAAACATTCCCTTGAAAACCTAAATTCAGCATCCTTGCGTAGTAAATCTAAGAGTGGCTTAGCGATTTTAGAAAAAGAAGGGACACATTTTAGAAAATAAGAAAACAAACCAATACAAGAGCGGAGCTCTTTATGATTCTTTGGGACTGGATAATTCGCAATTGCCTTAATATGGATCCTCGAAGGCTGTATTCATGAAGGAATAACTTGATAACCCAAATACTCAATGACGTTGTAGCAAAACTTGCACTTCCTAAGCTTAAGCTCAAAATTTTTTTCATAAGTCCTCCTAAGCACTTTACGTAGGATCCTAATATGACTTTCAAGATCACTTGGCCCTATTAATATGTCATCAATATACACAATGATTTCTTTTGCATCAATTAGGTTTCGGAAGATGTTATAGACAAATCTCTGAAAATTAGCCGGTGCATTCTTCAACCCAAATGGCATTCTAAGGTACTCGAATTGCCCATGTGGTGCGACAAAAGATGTTAGTGGAATAGATCTCTCATCCATTGCTAACTGATTGAACCCATATTTCAATTCCAAGAGAGTGAACAACTTTTCCCTGACATATAATCTATACAATAGTCTATAAGGGCAATGGAAAATTGTCGCGCACTGTTTTCTTATTCAAAGCTCTGTAATCGATGCAATCGCAGAAGCATAAGAGGAGTTACTAGGTCGTATAATTTCGCGTTTCATTAAATCATCAGTGATCTTTTGTACCTCTTCCCTATTCTTAAATGATAATCGCCTTGGCAAAGAATAGAAAGGTATATCATCCGTTGTTCGGATTGTCACTTTATAGTCATACGGTTTTTTTCAATTGATGTAAGCGATAAATATTCACTAGACAACACTTCCTTCTACCCCTCTTTCTCGTTTAGCCAAACTGGGCCCTATATCTATTTCCGACTAAAAACCACTTTCATCTATTGCTCCTATCTCTTTCACAGGTGAATCAAAAAGATCCGTCATATCATAGGGGTAATTGCCCATTTCTTTTGAGTATTGCTTATTATGATCACATGTATCATATGCTTCACTTAATGTAGGCTTATTACCACCTGATTTAAAACTTAAGTCACCATCAAGAAATTTATTAATAATCGAATCAGATATATATTTTTTCGGATCTTTTCTATTTAATTCAGTATTTCTAGAAGGTACCTTTTGTTTTACGTTTTTATTAAATTCATTTGATATTTCATTTAATTGTATTAAGTGAATGTTTAATTTTTTCAAAAAATCTCGACCAAGAATTAATGGAAGAGCTAAAGTTTCATCTGGAACTATTATTACATTAATATTTCCAATTAATTTACGAAAATAAATTGCACACAATGCTGTGCAAAAAGAATATATCCTTCTTTAACCAACGCCAACGAATTGTGTAGGCTTTGCCCGATATGAAAGCTTAACAAATTTTTCAGCAACTGATCTTTCCATAAGGCTAATAGAACTACCGGAATCGAAAAGGGAGATGATATTTGAAAAACCTGTACATCTGTTTCGATTTTTATCGGAAAAGCCACACTTACCTCTTGCTGAGATTCTAAAGAAACATAGTCATCCATGGATACGGCTGCAACTTGAGATATTTGGGTTTTCTTCTTTGGGCAATTGCGATGCATATGTCCTAGTTGGTGGCAAATAAAACAAGACCCGGTTGGTCGTTGCGGATTTGGGCAGGCACTCTGATAATGCCCGAATCGCGAGCAGTTGAAACAACGTACAGTGGAAAGATCTTCAGTAGTGTTTGCCTTTACTGCGGTATTTGATACCTCTGTGCTCTATGGTTTGCGCACACCAACTCTGTGATGACGTTGCTCGTAACGTTCCATTCGGCGTATGAGTTCGCTTATGGTATTAGCGACATACAAGATGCTTATATTGTTGCTGCTGTCTGGGATTCCGTCCACTATAATGTCTACCAACTCCTGCTCAATTATCTCCGATTGGGCAGCGATTGATTGCATTACCACCACATAACTGACACACGATTCGGACGGTTTTAGTTTACGTAACCTTAGCTGCCGATAGACCTCCTGTCGAGAGCAATTACGGTGGAACATTGTGCATAATAAAAGATTCAACGTGGAGTAATCCGTTAGGCCTTGGTTCAAAACGAATCCTTTCGTTGTCCCAGTCATGCATCGGCGCAATGCTAGGCATTTATGTCTTTCATAGTGGTTGTTAGCATCAGCATAGTCTTCAAACTGTAAAAATCACCGATTTATATCGTAGTGATTGTCGCCACTAAACTTCGGGACTGCTACATCAAGTTCGTCGAAATGGATGTAATTTCCTATGCGCACGACCGGGCCAGACTCCAATGGCTGGATTACACCGTGGAGCTCCATTACTTCTTTACGTAGCTTCAATAATCTTAACTGCTCTTCAAGGTGGTTTATTTCTCCACTTGATGGTTTGGCTTCAAGGCCAACAGATAAGTCAGAAGCAATAGTTGCGCTTATGGCATAGTTTGCAGCGGATTCATTCATATGAGGCTGAACCATTCCAGGCAATGTTGTTAGTATTCTCACAGGACATTACGACGGTCCCACCAGAGGCATCGGACAGCATAACAGCGGGTGAATTATGATGTACAGCAGTAGTAGTAAGATCAGGCAATGTAGTGGCAGAAACAGCGTTAAAAATAGGCAATGCAGTGGCGGAGTCAGCAGGTGATGTAGTGGCAGAGGCAGCGGTAACGGAAAGAAATGTAGTGGCAGCAGTAACAACAAGAAATGTAGGCAGCGGCAGCAACAGGTGCTATAGTAACAGCGGCAGCGACAGGCAATTTCGCAGCGGTGACAACAGGCGCCATAGTAGCATAGGTAGTTGCAGCAGGCAATGTATTGCCAAAAGTACTAGTTACAGCGGTCGATGAAATGGCAGAGGCAGCAGGAGCACCAGGAGCAGGCGGAGGTACAACGATGGTGCTATTTTCAGAAGCCTTAGGTTTTCTTTGTGTACCTGTAGATTTCTGCTCCACTGTCGATGCGCTTGATGTATTAAAACGTGTGAGCGGCATTTTCACTTTTTTTTCTTTTATGGTTCGAGTTTTTCTTCTAATATTTATTTATGCGAATAGAGGGTAGCACCCCCACACCTGAGGATGTAATTTGTTTCTTTTAATTTAAAACGATTTGAGTTATTTCTTTTTCTTTTAAAGAGGCCAGCCCCAGAGGAAAAGCGAAGTTGGCTGCATTTCCGCCAGTAGGTGACATTTACCATCTGTCAGAAATGCCTGGTATAATAAAATGGGTGACATGACAGATTAAATATAAGTACATTACAAGACTGACGTGAATACACCAGTAGTATTTGAATACTCGGATTAGTTGAACCAACAAATTGTGGAATAGGAGAAATAACCATAATTAAAAAGCTATAAACTTTATTTTTCCACCTTGTTTTATTAAAGTATATTTTTGCGGTAACAATATTTATTGAAAACTTACAAAAATATTAAAATTCAGTTTTTAATAAAACTAAGTTTACATGTTTTTAACATATATACAGTGAACCAACAAAAACGTTGTACACTATGAAAATTGCAATTTTCCCCAAAACAACTGTTTTTTAAATAATTTCGATATTTTTGATGAAAATGCAGTTCTGTAGCCCATTTAAGGTCGTCCAAATCAAAGATACTTTTTATTTGTGATTTGAATCTCCATCCAAATCAAAGATATTTTTTATTTTTGATTTGAATCTCTATCCAAATCAAAGACTCTTTTTTATTTGTTATTTGAATCTCCTCACAAATACTCTTAATTTGTGATCCGAAACACATTTTATTCTTTATTTAAATTTAAATTTTTTTTTTTTCAAATGAAAGATACATTTTTTTTTGGTTTTTGTTTTATGTATTCGTGATTCGTATTTGTATTTCAATTAAAAAATAAAATATATCTTTGATTTGAAAAAATTTTCGAATCACAAATCAAAAGTATTTGTGCGTTGGAAGGAGATTCAAATAACAAATAAAAAGTATCTTTGATTTGGATGGAGAATCAAATCACAAATAAATTAGATTTTTGGATTCATGATTCGTTCAAATAAAAATCACGCAACTCTGGTACATTATCATACTAAATTTAAATGGGCTAAAAATATTTTTCAAATTTTTAATTTGGCGGGGTTGTAATGCTATGCCAAACTTAACATTTTGCATGGAAGTCTATAATTATAAAGGACACCATAGCATTGAGCTTAAACTTTAAATATTAGTTGTAATGGCAATAACACTTGCCTTTACATTTTGGTTGCCAAAGGACAATATACATAAATATAAAAAAAAATGTATTTCAAATTGCCTCTGTATGTACAGTGCCGAACGTAAATACTGGCACACTTTATTTTTGCAATTTTCACTCATATCTTCTTCAGTAAAATTATTTAAAATAATTTTGTCAAAAACTATGTATTAAAATCAATGCAAAAACTAATTTTTGTTTAAAACATGTTTGCAAAATTCATGAAAATTATTATGGCTTTTATTATTATGAAAATACATTTTGGCTTTTTGACAAAGAATAATATTAAAAATAACGCTAGCCTATATATTTTTAGTTCTGTTGTCAAAGGACAATATAAATATAAAAAAAATTGTATTTCAAATACATTTGTACCTTATTTTTACTACACGTTTTGACTATGTTAACATAGAATTATATTGAAAATAAAGAACTTCTTTCAAATACATTTGTACTTCCTGTATTTCTCATTTTTGGGTAGCTAATATTTTGTATATTTATAACCGCACTTATCTGGGTTTCGCGATTGATTCAAATGCAAATCACGCAACTCTGATAGGTCTTATATTGGAAAAAGATTAAGACTTTAAAGAAATGATATAAAGGTTTAAAAAAGTCAATATGAGTGCGGCTATAAATATGTACAGTGGCTCACAGCTTCAATCATCCACCTTGATTTTCCAAAGTTTTGTTCGATTAAATAAGCAGGGGTTATTTTCAATAATTTTCGATTCAAATATAGTAAATTCTATAACAGAAAACACATAACCAAATTTCGAAGTTTATTTAAAATTCAGGAAAGTTCATCAAACTTTAAAAAAAAGCTATCAAAATTTTCAACTTTTTATCAATGTTTTTAGAACATTTTTGGGTATGCAATTTTGTAACTTATTCAATTTAAGTATAATAATGTGCCGGCTGGAAGTACCTCAGATTTTTTCCTGAATTTTCCGAATTTTTTTCGTCGAATTTGTTGAGAATTTTCTTCCCTACAACGCATGGACAAAATTCTATTTTGTACGGAAGAAAATTCTGTACACCTTCGACAAAAAAATTCGGAAAATTCAGGAAAAATTCTGAGGTACTTCCAACTTGCACATTATTATACTTAAATTGAATAAGTTACAAAATTGCATAAACAAAAATGTTCTAAAAACTTTTAGAAAAAAGTTGAAAATTTTGATGGAAATTTTTTAAAGTTTGATGAGTTTTCCTGAATTTTATACAAACTTCAAAATTTGTTTGTGTGTTTTCTGTTATAGAATTTACTATATTTGAAACGAAAAATATTGAAAATAACACTGTGAGCCACTGTATATCGTAAAATGAAGTACGTACACTCATGCTCAAATTAATAGGCACAAAATTGAAAATGAAATGATGATAATTGATTGAGTATTTTGCAAAATTAGCAATCGTATAAATTTTTAAAATAATTTTTTTTTCTTTCATTAAAGTACCTAAAACGTAAGTCATTTGTATTTATAAGCACCTTAACTTAATTTTGAAGTCAAGAGATTCTTATAAACTTATAAAATTATCTTTGACTTCAATATACATTTATGCTCATATTAATAGGTAGAAAATTGAAAATGAAATGAAATCAAATCATCAAAATTGGAAACTTTTTAATCCGAATTTCGAAAAGTTTTTTTAGTATGCAGTTTTGTAGTTCATTCAATTTTAGTACAATAATATGCAAGTTAGAAGTACATCAAAAGCTTCCCCGGATTTTCAGAGTTTTTTTTTTCGAGGGTGTTGAGTATTTTTTTCCATACGTTTCGATTGAAAAATCAATTTTTGTTCATGAGTTGTATGGAAAAAATACTCAACACCCTCGAAAAAAAAAATTGTGAAAATTCGGGAAAGCTTTTGATGTACTTCTAACTTGCACATTATTGTACAAAAATTGAATGAACTACAAAACTGCATACTAAAAAACTTTTCGAAATTCGGATTAAAAAGTTTCAAATTTTGATGATTTGATTTCATTTCATTTTTAATGTTCTACCTTTTAACATGAGCATAAGTGTATATTGAAATCAAAGATACTTTTATAAGTTTATAAGAATCTCTTGACTTCAAAATTAATTTAAGATGCTTATAAATACAAATGACTTACGTTTTACGTACTATAATGAAAGAAAAAAAATTATTTTAAAAATGTTTACGATTCCTAATTTTGCATAAAGGCGACTTAGGTTGCCTTGATATGTGACCACAGATATTCATAAAGGTTGGAGATTGTTATGGCGTGCTTTCGAGTTTTTTATTGCGAATTTGAGTCCTGTAAGGAAAATATATATATGTAAATATTAGTGAGAAATACACACATATGTCGTTGTTATTCACCTTATTCCTCAGGCTCATATTTTATCTTCATAAAGATGTTGCTCACCGATTGGATAGCTTTCATCTGTTTGTTTTCGCTCATTTCCCCTATGATGGACGTTATCATTTGTCCAAAACCGCGAACTGTATCATTTTCCGTTTGCCCCATACGTTCTTTATACAGCTCTTTATACATATGGACCACCTTCCGAAACTCCCCATCTCCGTCGTTATCGATGAGTGGTCTTTTTCTCGATCTTTTAGGGGTTGGGGAAGGAGTTGCGATTGGTGCCGGAGTCGGAGAGGGCGTTGCGGTCGGTGCCGGGGTAGGTTGGGAACAGTTCATTTCCTGCGATAAGTCGAAAGACTCCATAAAATTGGGTGACGCCATGAAAGGAGGTGTGCTTGGGGAATTTTTCTCTGTGCCCAAAATGTTGCTAGTACTTCAAACGCTGTGAAAGAAATTATAAAACTTGTAAGTTATCGATAAATAAAAATTTAACTGGTTTAATGTGCCCTCCTCTCTTCACAGCACTTCATCCAGCATATTTTAAGGTGAAGGATGTTCTTCGGGCTAAAAAATTGATGTGCTGACTGGATCATGTGTTCCATTTTTGTACTCCTTAGCTGATTGAACGGACCACCATAGTACCCCATAATATATCCTGGCTCATTTAAAATATGTGGTCCAATTTACATGACGATGTCCTACGAGAGGACCACCTACTCCTGCTCGATATGTTTCTCAGTACTCCATGAAATACCCATGCGAGAGTAGATACTCTCAAGTAGATACTCCACGGAGTACTCACAAGCAAAGCGAAGGCAGGAGTAGGTGGTCCTTTACATACTCCTTTATGCTGAAAATGGAACACAAAAATTTTCATAGCACATAAAGTCCATCTAAGTTTATTTGATAAACTAGTTCTAAAGTTTCTCGTTCATGCTTTGAATGGAACAAATTGCTCAACACCCTCGGCGAAAAAAATTTTGAAAATTCAGGGAAACAGAGAATCATTAACTGTGCCAAGAGTCAATCCCAGGAACTGGTGTTTCACCCTTAACCAATTACATAATATTATGTTTCTCCTATCATGACGATGTCGCGCAGCGAAAATATTTATTTATTCTCCAAATGAAATCGCAAAGAATATATTTTATGGTATTTAGCAATACCAAACGCGCCTATCGATCACCAGTATTTCTGCACCTTTCAGGAAACCATATGCAACGACATGGAAATGCCGGAAAATTTTTAACTTTGCCTACAAATATCACTTGAAAAAAATTACAAAATAGATTTATGTTTTCGGACTATCGATATTGAAGTCAAAATGCGTCTTTTCGACTTTTTCGTATCTCTTTTAGCAGATGCGCCCTAGAGAAAAGGACTAACACTATTGTCAAAAGAGCACTTATATACTAAAATACTTACGGCCTGGACTTTACGAACTCGTTTAAAAAGCTCATACTGGTAAATAATGGCCAACATTCATTGATCGCCGCAGCACTTCCCGAGGGTGCGTCGTGCTTTCGCAACTCTTTTTCCCGCAGATACTGCCACCGCTTTACACACTCATTGACTATCAAAAACAAACATGTTTATAATAGCAACACTTTTGTTGCCTCCGTCAAGTGATATGGTAACCATGTTCTAATATCATATCAACTGTCATTCTTTCTCTTGATATATAATTCGCTATTCTTTATATTAAATTTGTTCTTTTTTATTCTTATATACTTTGTGTACATGCATATACGATAAAAGCATTTGACAGTTAGAAAATCGCGCCACATTCCCTGAGAAAAAGCGAGAGAACATGAATTGTTTTAACCCTTAGAAGCCTGATTTTCTAAACTAAATTTAAAAAAATATTAATAGATTTGTTTACATATCCCTTTAAAGGAGAAGGTAATAAAAAAGTTAAATTTTAGTTTTTATGCATTTATTTAACAAAATAAGGCAGGTATCATTTTTGATACTTTGGGCATTGAAGCCATACATTTGTGGTAGTAACTTTTAGTTGTCTTTGTCATGAAACAAAGCAAAGCATTGGTTGTTTTTGTAATCGCATAAAGAAACCTTAAATTTAGGACAGGACCAGGAAGTAAGCTTTTTACAATTATTGTATTTGCATTTATTTCTTGAATTCATAAATTCTTTTTCATGTCAAACTCGGTCGTAAGGTACATCGGTTGAAGGTAAAACCTGCACTCCCGCTCGGTGTCTTTTCGATGGCGCTGGTGACTCTTCTTGACGATTATTGCTGCTTGGTCTTCCCCTTTTATTTTCAGGCCGACTTTGATACCAACATAAAGTATCGGCAAGCTCAGTCCTAAAGTCGGCAAGGTTCAAAATATCATTTTGATACTTACTTTTTATTGCACCAACCTTTTTGTACAATACCCACGAATTTATTACCGTCATGTCCAGCAGGTGATAAAACATCCGCATATTCAATTTCCTTGATTTTATTCGGATAGGATATCGGCCGATAAAAATATCCATCAGATCAACACCTCCCATATGGGTATTGTACTCTTTTATTGTCTGAGCGCATGGTATTTGGACATTCATTTTTAATTTTTTGTCATACCGCTTTATAGTCGTAGCTGGTTCAGAACCAACATACATGGAAAACAGTAGAACTTGCTTGTTGTCTTTCCAACTTGTTGCCGAGTACTCTGTTCCTTCGAAAGTGGCAACATTTTTATGGAATGTCCCTCTAGGTACGCTAGACTTCATAATTTCTTTTTTCTCAGGCAACTTGCAAGATTTTCCAAGTCTGTTTCTTTGCACAGTGCAAAGACAATAAATTCCTTCCTTCGCTAAGAATTGTAGCAAAGGAATACTGATATAAAAGTTGTCAAAGCATACAATATGACTCCCATTTCTTGGGAGTGGACGCAATAATCGAACAACTACATTTGACACTGCTCCCAGGTCAGTCTCGCCAGGGCCTGAATTACGTATTCCGTGAACTGAACACTCGTCTCTTAAAAATACTTATTTGGTATTACGTGATACGTGAACGAATACCTGCTATCAAGATTCGGTATTATATGTTCAGAGAACGTACACAAAAAGACATTCGAGTGCATTTAAAATTGGTTTTAGTTTGAAAATTAAACGAATTAATTTATAGTTCTTACGTTTTAAATTTGTTTTTAAAAAAGTAAAGTGATCTTAGCACAACTAAAAAGGAAAATTTTATCAAACTGTGATCAACCTACAATTATAAAAAGGAAATTTTGGAGATTAATAATGTAAGTAAATAAATACAAAATTAGTTAAAAGTATTTATAATATAAAATGTTGGTTTCCCCAAAGGACGCATCTAAATAAGCTTAATTATAAGCAAAAGGAGATGATGGGAGAATTTATGCAGCAGCACCCCAACCTGGCCAAAAACATCATACCAAATTGTGCCCAAGGAAAGGCGAGATCTCAACGATTGTGGGAGGATCTATCTAAAAAACTTAACGCTGTAGGCCCACCTATGAAAGATGCAAAAATGTGGAGAAAGGTAAATCAAACAACCGATCGGAACACTCATCTGTTGGTATGATAATTTGTAATTTTGTGATATTTAAAATTTGTAGGTATATGCTGACCAAAAATACCAAGCGAAGCGAAAACTAACTTTTAACCGGAGGTCAAAGTCTCGGACTGGTGGAGGAGGAGAAATTGATAACATCAGCGGAGGAAAATATCATTGAAGCAAGCGGGTTATAAGCGACGGTTGAGGGTCTGCAAACAGTGCAAACCTGGGGTAACATCTCGAAGGGTTCTTATCAACACCTTTTTGAATCTCCAATCGAAGTAAGCAAGGACTTTGACGAGATTGAGTTTTTGCAGGAGGAGATGCCTTCAGTTGAAATTGATACAAACAACTCAACAACTTCGACACGGAAGATCAAAGTTTCTGATTATGACATTGAGGAATATAATGTCCTAAATTAACACTTTTGGAGCAAAATTTAAAATCCGCAAATGAGGCAAAGCTCAATATGGATGACAAGCTTAGCAGACTCGTGGAGAT
The DNA here is from genome assembly GCF_040869045.1 of Eurosta solidaginis. Taxonomy (NCBI): domain Eukaryota; kingdom Metazoa; phylum Arthropoda; class Insecta; order Diptera; family Tephritidae; genus Eurosta; species Eurosta solidaginis. The sequence goes on from NC_090319.1 coordinate 202,872,807, forward strand.
TCATGAGCGGATGTTGCAAATCCAGGAGCGGACGCTACAGATCAGGGAAGAAAAACACAAACGTTTTTGTGCCCTGAACGATTTATTAATAGAACTGAGGAAGCGGGACTTAAATCCATTTTCCCATTCCGAATAAAGTGATCAAATCTTGTAAACTTGTGTTCGCAAAAATAGCGACAATAATTTTTCCCATATTGATTTTATATAGTTTTTTTTATAACTAGCGTACCCGGCAGACGTTTTCTTACACGAAAATTGTTTTTCCTACATTTAAAAAGTGAGCCCCATCTCCCCTCTTCACTCTCAATCCCATTCTCTTCTACTATATTTTTCTTCTTATTCTTCTCCATACCTTATTCCATTTATCTCTCTTCCATTCCAAAACGCACCCCACTCCGACATCTACTCGAACTCTCTGTCCCTCTCACTATCCCACTCCCATAACCATTCCTATTTTCATATCCACTCCAGCTCCCATCCCGATCCCACTCTCCAACCTCAATTTTTTCAGATATGGAATCCCCATACAAAATATTGAATACCTGTTCAAAATAATTTCGGAAATGTAGCGAATTAAAATGTTTCCTAAAGGGGGGCGTGGCACCGCACATACGTTCTGAGGCTGTACAAAGTTTGCCGGGTCAGCTAGTTATTAACATTTTTATCACATATATACCCAACAAACAAAGTAAACGTAATGTAAATTTATAAAGTTATCTCAAACAAACACTAGGCTTACAAAACGTTGATTTTTTGTTTACAAATTGTTTAGAATTAAGCTTGAAATAATCGAAACGGCTTACTTCTAAGCTTATAAATGTAAATTTATAAAAAAATTCGAAAAGAAAGCTTGTTATAAATAATTTCCCGAAACTTTTTATAAATGATAATTTTTATTTCAATCATTTCAATAATATTAAGAAATACATATGTGTATGTAAATTTACATATGAATTAATTCTGAATTTCATTCATATATTAAATAAAGAATGGCTGCATTTCGAATAAGTTGTAGGAGAATTCAGGAAACGGTTTAAATGAAGCCATTCCCTCTCATGAAAATAATTTAAAATTTTCGAAGTTGAAAAATATTGGCAAATAGTTCTGTCGTCTTTTTTGTAAACATTTACAATTTACTTTCACAGCTAATTTGCATATCAACATTTTGTCACAAAACTTATAAAATGTTTTCTGAAAAAAAAAAATATATATATATATATATTTAATACTGGAATCGTTTAACACAACAAGTTTACTTTAAATTACTTTTCAAAACATTTACAGAAATGCCTGTTGGGTATGTATATAAGAACTGAAATTAAAATGTTGAACCTTATTTAAATCTTGAACGTAAAAATTGCCATAGTTTTAAGGGATAGTATTTATTATATAAATATATATATACATTTATTGAATACAAAAAATTTATTGAACTGCAGTCATATTTTTATTTTTTAGTATAGTTATTTTTAAATACTATAAATTTAGTTATACAAATCATGTAATGATTTTAGCTAATAAATAAAAAAAATTCTGATAAAAATTGCTATTCTTTTTATCTCTTATCTTACAGGTGCATATCGTTAGCTTAATTCACAAAGGCCCTAACCAATAGATTTTTTACAGATTGAAATGTTAACGACAAGTAAAATATTTGCCACGATGAAAGTTGGCGTTATGTTAGTATACAAGAGGTGGGAAGATCCCAACTTTTTTTCTTGGAAACACGGGGTGGCGTCTTTAAAACCTTGTCCGAGCTAATTTCGTTTCAATTTAATTATTTTCGTTATTTTTTGGAAAGTTATATGTCAATAATGTTTCCATTTCGATTTCGCACTCTTTCAATTTATCGTTGGATTCTCTAAGCACGTCAACTTCATCTTTAAGCTGTATTAACTCAGAAGTGTTTTTCTTTAATGAAAAAAGATAAAATTAATACGTAAATGAAAATAGCAAATCTTTGGTTGCATTATAAATATGGACGATATTTACTATCAGATCGTCATTACGCTGTTTTATTATTTGAATTTCCTTTCACAATAACGTACAGAACCAGCTTGAACTGGACCCAGTGATACACGATCATTACCAATTTGAGCAGTTGTATTTTCCAACCGATGAACTTCATCCTGCGGCATCCTTAAGCTCTTGTTGTATTTTAGATTTTTCTTCTATAAGTAATAAAATCTGTAAAACATGAAATTTAAAAAAATTACATTTTTTAAGTAAAACTCAATTCCACCAAATACCTTTTTATCAGATTCAAAACACTTTTGAGACAAAGCATCTCTTTCTTCCTGCAATATTTTATAATCGAAATTAGCTATACTTGACGAACTACGATATGAACACTCTCCATGCCAAGTTGACTCAAGATCTTGCAGCGCTCGCATTATATTAGCTTGAAGTGATTCCACTAAGCACGTTATTTGTCGTATATAATCTGCTTGGTAGCACAATTTACTGCGCAACCTAGTATAAGCTGTAAAAAATGCTCGAGCAGGAACGCAGGATCAGATTTTTCGGAAATACGTTGAGCATCAGGTTGAGGAAAATCTGCTAATGAATAACTTAATACATCGCTGTAATAATCATGTACACCTTCAATAACTTGCTTTAAATTGCTCATCCTCAAGCGCCAATTTATTACTGTGCTTATTTTGGACAACCAAGCATCTGTAAACATAAAAGGATTATTATAGTTTATTTAGTTATTTTTCCTGAATTTCTCACACTTACCTGTAAAAACGTCTGGAGCAAATTGGTGTAAGGCTTGTGCCAGAGCCACTCCAAGTAAGTTCTCAACTTACATTGCCTATATTATGTGTAATTGACACACTTTTTTGAAAAAAATTGCCAAAATATTACATCTTAAGCCAAACTTGCTGCTAAGAACTTCAGACAAGACGCCTGTATATTAACTTTTGTGATTGGCCATTTGTATTTTAATTAAGAAGGGATTGCTTTATTTGGTTTCGAATATTTTGACCAATTCCTAAAATTTGTGTGTGCTCGCCTATATCAATATCATTCACAGCAACATCATTGGCAGTTACACTTGGTTGGTTAAAAGGGACTTTAAATTCCATACATATGTTGTGTGGAGCTGCGCAAACGTTGGAAAACATTGTCACCTTTTGTGGGGTATATCTTCCGCGCTTATCGTTGCATAGTATTTTCTACCGCCCTTTGTAAATACCAATTGTTCTCTCCACCATACATCTGACTTTTGAGTGAACGGCATTAAATACACTCTCACTTGAACCCTCCGCAGGATTTCTGTATGGGGTTATACACCAAAGTTCAAGTGGATAGCCGGAATCACCTAATTAAATGAAAGTAGAGAATAAATGCCCATAGTTCATACTATACCAAGTAACCACGAATTATTGTTAGAATTTATTTCAAATTTCTCTTCTAGCATTATTCTTTGTTCTGATTGCTGCCATACAAAGGAATCATGTGCAGCCCCTCCATATCTAGCATTTATTGCATTAATTTTGTATTGGTGATCGCATATCTGCAGCAAGATACGTGTTTATACGGATAAAATAATTCTTTCGATCGTTATATTCTTCGAAGTTTATATTTAACTTACAATCATTACATTTAAACTATGAAATCCCTTACGATTAAAAAACATATGTTCGTTTTCGCTGGGTTTCTGCAGGCCAATATGGGTACCGTCAATACATCCAATTACTGTAGGAGGGAAAAGTTTAGGCGCATCCAAAAAAATTTATTTCATTTTCTCACCTCGTGGTATCTTATACTTCTCGTAGAACCATTCCATACAGCCACTCAAACTCTCCAGTGTAAAACGGATATGTTCTGGACATAGATTTCTTTCTATTTCAGTCACTACTATGGTGCTCAATTTTGAAACCAAGCTTTGACTCATTCCCATAAGGTAATCGTCCCCTACCGCCCGCTGGTAACTGCCACTTCCAAGAAACGAAAGCGTTACTGCCAACTGGAGGATGGGTGGTGCAGCTGCTGAGGAATGGCAATTGAAATTTGTATTCCTCAGGACATAATTAAATGCTGCTTTATTAAGACGAAACCTTTTAATGAACCTAAAAATTAGCCAGTTATATAAACGATTCGGTAACAGTTCACAAATGTTCAAATTATAGTGAAATTATAAACGAACTTACGCATTTTCAGACAAAGAAAGAGGATTGCTTTTGTCTCTTAGCTGCCGTCTTACAACCTTCTGGTAATGCCTATCCACGTCTTCGTCGGAACTTTCTAAAAAGAAAAGTAGTTCCGGCTCCATGTTTTCAACTCTAAGAAACTACAACGTTAGTTTGCTTGGTATTTCTTCGAGTGATAGAGCTTATTGGTTAGGGTGAAGTACTGTTATAACAAAAACTAGAAAGTATCAACATCTGCATCCCTCCTGTCACCTGCTGCCCTAGTGTATACCGCCCTGAAATCAGCGCACTACTCACCGGAGAAAATTGCATAATTCTAGGCAGGGCCCACCACGATCTATGGCATTCTGATATACAGACGGACAAAAAGGCGAAATAGCGTTCTACTAGATAAAGACGGTCAACTACGGCACGTTACTGCAAGACCTGGAAGGGTCCTCCCTTCTTCCAAGTCTCAAAAGGTTGACCGCAAATTATGTCTGGTCGGCAAGCATCGGTGCACGTCAGGAACATAACATCTAAACCCAGAAGAATTAAACAAGGGGTACCACAGGGTGGTGTCCTATCCACACTTGCACAATAATGACCACAGGCCCACACATCGATCTCTCCGGTTATTTCGCCTTGCCAAACCTGATATTGTCACCGACCAAAGCATCGGCAACCTTATTTATAACATGGAAGCGCCAAATGTGGACCACATTAAACATCCACGATGATAGCATTACGCTACTGGGTGCCTTACACCCAAAAATTTGGGAAGAATGGAACTGCAATTTTTCCTAATATATATAACGTCATAATAAAATCTTAAAATCTCTTACCGGCATCACTTACAAAACAATTGGCCGGCCGTTTGCATGCTACGCGTCCCCGATATGGTCGCCCAGCCTAAAGGTTACTCACTGGAAGAAAATACAGGCCTGGCAAATTACTGCCCTCAGAACCGCTACGGGCTGTCTTCTTTTGTCCCCAGAACACCACCTAAACAATGAGGCGAGAGTACTCCCCCATTAGGCACAGAAATAAAATGCTGAACGAACTGTTTCTGTTGAATATCAATCTCAACAGATATCTGATTGAAGAGACCACACCGCCAGGGGCTTATGAAGTCATCTCCGCAAGCATTATGAGGAAATACGGCACCTGAGAACACAACCGTATGAAGCAAAAAAGCACAAGCAGATCCTCAGTGATTTACACAAACAGGCGTCGGATCTCTATGCCAGGAATTGTCCGGCGAGCCAAGTTCTTAAGAAAAAATACTGGCTCAACTTCAATTGAATACTGTAACATGTTGAACTATCCGGATTCAACCCCGACATTAATAATGTATGTCCTGCTTGCAGTGTTTCCCTACATGACACCAAACATCTATTTCATTGCAATGTGGAACCAACGCCTCTAACACCCCTCACTCTACAGGGGTGGACTGTTGAAACTGCAAGTTTCCTAGGACTCCCGTTAGAACCTATTGATGACAATTTGTGAGTGGTCGCACCTAGTGGATACGGCGAAGCACTGCTACAACAACCACGTAAAGGAAGCCTAGAGTACCGGTTCTTCGAACACCTTATAAAAATTGTTGGTAGATTTATACGACATCATGACACTGCTAATACACGTTCAAAAATATCGACAGAGGTGTCAACGCCGACGCGTCTTGATATCAGTACTAATAATCCGAAACCGGAAAAGACAAATTTTAAGTCGTTCAAAAGATATTAACGAAAAACCGAAAAATAACCCACGGGTCCCTCCGAAACCGGGGGTGGGATCCACAGTATTTTTCCGCAGAACACCTTTCCGCATTGGCGGCCTTCGGTCCCGCTTATAAAAAATTACGCTGGGTGGGTCCAACACCGGTTTGGACACCAAAACTATATCTGCGCAAAACACTTATGTTCACAATTTTTTTTGTGGGTACCCCAACATTACAACAACCACATGAAAATCGCCAACTTCAACTGCAAATATCTCCGGACAGGGAAAAAATTTTCCTTTTCCGGTTTCGGATTATTAATACTGATGTCAATACGCGTTTTTTGACACCTCTCTCGATATTTTTGGACGCGTATTAGCAGTGTCATGCTGTCGTATAGAATTACCAAATTGTTGCCATCTTTATTACAATAACGAATAATTTACAAGAGGGATGGCTGCTAATATACTTTCAAATATATCGTGAGGTGGAAAATGACGCACCTTGACCCCTCTATCATTGATCAGAAGGCGGAAAAGACATTTTGAGTCTATCAAAAGATATTCACGAAAAACCGAAAAATTACCTATATTGCACACCTATATGCATGGGCGGGATTCGGCCGCGCTTATACAATACTACCCCGGCAGGTGTTACACCTGTTTGGGATCAATATAAAAGCCGTGCAAAACCCCTTTATACACATTTTTTTTTTTACGTGAACAACATCTTGTTTGACGCCATTTCCGACATTGTTTGACGAGTATTAGCAGTCGACCCCTGTTGCAAATTGTTACATATACAAATTACATATAACAAAGAGTACATATATCTTTATTATATGCATTATATCCCAGCGTAAGCGGCACAGATTGGAATCTTCCCGTTGGTACAATTGTCTGGACAAACTATTTTTCGTTCTGGTAATTCTATAAGACAGCATTACACTCTTATTACACGTCATAAAATATTGAGAAGGGTGTGAAAAAACTCGTTTTAGATCCATGATCTCGAATCTCAAAACGGAAGCTGGCAAATTTGCCTTTGAGATTAGCACAATTTGTTTTATTATTTTAATGGTGAATGTGACATACTGCCGTATAGAATTGGACTAAAATGCCATTCGTGCACCATTAACGATTTCGGACAATATTACTTTATTGAATTCATTAGGTTTAAGTTAATTAAAATTGGTCCGTGCAAAAACTAGAAGCATCAGTAAAATGAAAATTTTAGTTTTGACAACTAGGAGGAATTCTCTTCCACCTCTTTTTTATATTTATTATTAATTGTGCACTCATCACTAGAATTACCTGTGTTAATTTTTTGTAAGCACTTCTTTTCCCCTTTTTTCTTTTTAAAAGTTGCTTAGGAATTTATTCCACAATGTAACTAAATAATTTTTCTTATTTACAATTAGAATATGACATTTAACTGTCAAAATATCTATTAAAAATCACCATTCAATCTATTAATGCCTGTCATAAATTACGATACTGAACGTACCTCATAATACCAATATTGCCATAAGTTCAATATTTTTAGCTCCAGAATAGAGTTCAAAATTATATACATATCCTGAAAGAAAAATCATAAAACATATAGTTAGTGGTTTATTGGGCACATATTGTTTCATGAAATGCTTAATTTTTGTGGCGCACATCCGTTCGTCTGGAGAGAGTCGATGGTGGAATGGCACACTAATATATTTTTTGTTCAAGTGATCTATCAGTGGTCAAATTTTGTGTAGTCTGTCGTGTTGAGGATGATATGGAGTCAAATGTTTGGTATCGTCATTTATATGAAAAATGTGTCTGATTTGAACTTCCTTATATCTGAGACAGTGGCAAGCTCAGTAAAGTTAGGGTTCTTTTGAAAGGCGTATGTGTTTGACCCATCTACAAGAAATTTCAGTATTTTCTCATCAAAAAAACATCAAAAAACTGGAAAGGCATTTCCACATCAAGAATTTCAGGTGGATATTCAGAATTTCCTTCAAACTGGAGTGCCTTTTGAACAACCTCCATGTGTCGCACCCTCCATACTATATTTCGAGTATTACAGCTGTTACTATTCTCGGGAGATTCTGAGCTTTGCTCGATATGCTCTACTCTGTGTGTACTAGAAAGTTGAAGCTGTAAAGATTATCAGAATTCAGGATCTGTGGCAGAACCTTCTGCACAATCATCCTCTTCGCCTTCAAGATCCGACTGGGCGTCTTTTCGATTCGGATGGTAATCGATATCGTCTTCATTTTCACTGGCCTCATCGTCCGAAATTTCACCATTTTCTAGCTGTCTAAAAAATGTTCCGTTATTTGAACAAGATTAGCCATGTTCGTTTATTTCTCAGAGGGTATTATGTAGTGATGTCAGACATGCGTTCAAATTCCAAAAACAAGTAAAATGCAACTCAGGAATTTTATTAAAAATTTGATACTTTAGGCATTTAAGGGTTAAAGCGAACTAAATCATTTTCATTGTAAATAGCCAATAAGGCTTTTGTTGTAGATAATTTCATGGGCACGCACACACTCTATAAGCTTTTCGTCCTCCATCTCCGCTTACAAAATAATTTTTAATTAAAATTTTTTAAGGGGGAATATTTAGAATAAGGTGCCACGATTTTCCAACTTTTCTTTTTTTCGAGGGGTGGCGGGGGTCCTTAAAATCACAAAATTATCATCCGCAACTCTAGGAAACTCTTAGTTTATGAAATATAAGCTTTTTAATTTCCAAATTTAGTAAAATTTCAACTTAAGTCCTGCACTTAAAATTCGGGTCGCAAATGTCGATAGCGGTATCAAAAGACGCGTATTTGCGTCAAGATTCAGAATCCGAAAGCAGAAACATTTTTTTTGTCATTTTATTTAAAAGTTATTCGCGGAAAACCTGTCGGTACTATTGTCGCTTTTTTCGTTGTTGCAATTAAACAAACGAAAACAAATGAAGGTGGTGAATAGTATTTCCAGCTCCGCAACAATATCTTTTTAACTTGGTAGAAGATTATAAGGTGGTGACACGTCGACATAAATGCAAACAAACACACACTATCAATGTATTTTGTTTTGTAAATCTCTGAATAATTTTAAAGAGTTTTTAGAGTTTCGGATGATAATTTTGTGATTTTTGGGACCCCCTCTTCCCCTACAAATCAGCAAAAGTTTGAAAATCGTGGCACCTTATATAAAATCCAACCCATATGTCAAAACTCAAACGTCAAAAGCAAAAGTTTTACAATAAGTATGTTAAGTTACATAGAGATCAAAATTCAACAGACTTCCATGTCATGCTCTGGGCTGTCATGCGTTGTATAATCGATTACACGTAAAACCAATTAAACAAATATCGAAAATGACAGAACCCATGCAATGTATTGCTATGCTATGCAAGCATAATTGAACCATTTTACACATGCTTATGCATTATGAGTAGATTGCACGTATTTTCATGGAGAATGGTAGAATGAGCGACACTGGCGCCATCTGATATTAAAAATTTGGTTAGTTAGTTGTTTATTTATTACGGCTTAAAGCCTAATTCATACATATAGTGCTATTCTATCTTATAGGTAGAGTTTTACAAAATTCATATAGTTTTGCCTTAACCCTTACACGTTTATAAGGAAACCGAGGTAGTAACAATAATTTTTTTGTTTTTATCTTTTTATTTTGGTTTATTTCAACATAAAATTGAAAAAAAAAATTTTTTATTTTTATATTTATGTGTTTTTTCAAAGGGGACATATATGTCCCTATATGCGAAAAGGTATACATGATTTTGTTTCTAGAAAGAAAAGTTGTTGCGCAGATTTGTTTTAAAATAAAAGCAAATTATGTTAGGAATAACAAACTTCCTATTAAGTACTTTAATATAATAAATATTAATGATATTCTGTAAAAAAATTACGTTCTGAAGTGTAACATAAATGAACATTACATGTAGAGAAAGTGTTATTTGTGCGATTCTCTACACGATTTTTGCACACTGTACGCATCTTTTCCTGTTAGTTACCTTCTTCATTATATTTGAGGTGCTCCGTGCTTATAAGGTAGAGATATTCGCTTTTTGGTCATAACAACTGACTTCAAAGACCTTTGTCGAGATGTAAAACTGCCAATTAGCGACCGAGCTACTACCTGGCGAAATTTTAGAATTGAAATCAAACTTCCTTCGATGCGTTTAGCTTCGTGCGGTTTGCAATAAATTATATACGACTTATTCATAGCGATGTCGAAAATTAGTCGTAGGTAGTATTTTATTTTAGCATTTGAATCCACTTCGTAGCACGCTTTTTTTTGGCCCATTAAATCGACCCCTCCCATGTTTATATTGTACTTTAAATCAACTTCAGGGCATGTTACACTCATCTTCTCACCACTACCTTGAGCCCGCCTCTTGAATGTAGATGTCGGTATGGGTGATAAAAAATGTGTCAATATAAATACAGCTTTGCTATCTATCCATTTTATGAAATAAATTCCATTGCTACTGGTCGTGAAAATGTCACCTCGTTTCATATTTTTGTCAGCTGGCACGTTCTTTGGAATTTTTTTTTCTATTTGATCGTACTGTCCCACAAGCTTTTATATTCATTTTTGTCAATTGGTACTGAAGATTAAGAGAGTTGAAAAAATTGTCAAAGTAGAGTTCGCAACCTGAACCTTGTAAATTCTCACACAATTGCAACACCACCGACTCCCCCAAACCAGTTTCAGTCCCGCTATTTTTTCTTCCAATATACAGGTCAAACTGAAACAAATATCCCGTAGAAGAGTCTGCCCTGCACCATAATTTGAATCCCCATTTTTTGGGCTTATTCTTAACATACTGTCTCATTATATTGTGACCTTTGAACTTAACCATATGTTGGTCTATTGCCTGGATCTTGGTGTTGGTCATAGAGCTTTGAAAAAATCGATTGACGTGCTCCAAAAGGGGGCGTATCTTGAATGCTCTATCATAATTCAGTTCGGTCCTACGCGGCTCTTTAGAATTTTCACTAAAATGCAAGTTTCTTCGTATTTCTTCGAAACGGCTTATAGTCATCCATCACATTAGCAATGTAAGGAACCCCCATATCAATATCTGTAGACCAATAGTTCCGAAATGTAGGTAAGCAATGATAGCTCATTACATAGTTCATTCCGAAGAATGTTTTTACCTCTTCATTACTGATAGTAAAAGATCGACCGGCAACGGCAGTCAGCCCGGCATGGTCCTCTTCATCAAGGAGCAAACCTTTCTCGTCGTCGCTGTTGTCAGCCATCAAGACTTCTATAATTTCTTCTTCCCGCGACGAGAATTCTCTGCGTCGATTTAACGACATTTTTGAGACCAAATATACGAAAATAATAGTGAAAACCTGAAATAATTACAAAGCATAAAATATTAATAGTTGAAAGCAAAAGTCTTCTTTGATGCATATAGGGACACTCGCGTCCCTTTGCGTTTTTTTGCAAAAATTTCATCACTTTTACTAAAAAACCAAAAGTATGTAATAAAATATTAATTTTACTTACCAGTGAGTATAAATCAAGTAAAAAATTATCGAGATATATTCTTTAGATAGAATTAAACAGTTCTAAATACTGACGACTTGCTAAAGGGATTTCTGCTTCTTTGTCCACGAGTAGTTACACACATAACGGTTTTTGTCCATGTTGCCATCGGTAAAATTTAACAAGGTATAGTCAAGTTTAAATAAAAAAAAATGAAAATTTCTCGGGGACATATATGTCCCATATGCGTCTAAGAGTTAAAAACTTAGATTTCATTGCAGTTTTTAATTTCCAATGGGAGCTCGTTGTAACCCTTGAGGCATTTGTAAAAAATGTTTTGCTTATCTATTTCTGTTCGAAAAAATGGCAATTTAAAATTATGTCTATTTCTAGTATTTATATTTTGGTTTTTGCTCCACTAGAACTACGTTACTACTTAAATATTCAGGTACATTTCCATGTTTTATATTAAATATCAATTTCATGGTGTGAAAATAAATTTTTTGCTTGACACTCAACCAGTTCAACTTTCTTAACATATCAGCCGTTCTAGCATCTCTATGTTTTTTAAGAATAAACCTCATACATCTAATTCAGAATTATTATAGGTCAGGTATTTGAACAGTGTAAGATTAAACTTCACTTATAAACCCGACGTTTCGCCAAGCTCCTTGGCATCCCCAGGGGCTGGACATCTTTATTTAAAAACAATAACAATAACAAAGACAAATTTGTAAAAACAAGTCACCTATTTTGAAGCTTTTGTAGCTAATCAATTTCTTCGTCCGCTATTATGAATAATATCGATGGGCAATAAACAAAATGTGGTTCAATAATAGATTTATAAATAATTATTTTATATATTTCTTGTATGTACTTGGTAGATCTCTGCACAACACCAATTTTTTCGCGACTTTCGCAACTGTGTAGTTTATATGTTCTTCAAATTTAAGTTTGTTATCAATTATAATCCCCAAATATTTTATGCTATTAACTTTTTGTATGGTTTCATTATTTATTTTTAGCCCACTTAAGTCCTCATCATTAATATTTTTTCTTGTTGTGACCATATATTTGGTTTTGTTTATATTAGCTTTAGCCTATTCGCACATAGCCATGTGTATAAATTGTTGAGATCATTTTGCATTTTTAATACTGCAGTAGTAATATTATTGTCACTGATCATAAGTAATGCATCATCCGCAAATAGTTTGATATCACAGTCTTGTATCGCATTAACTATATCATTTATATATATTAGGAACAATATTGGTGCCAGGACCGGGCCTTGTGGTAAGCCTATGGGCACTTCCAATACATCAGATATCGCTGTTTTTATAACTGTTCGCTGTTTCCTATGTTCTATGTCTTTAATACCAATTTGTTGAATTTTCTTGATAAGGATTTCCCTATCTACCGTTTCGAAGGCTCTTCAAAGGTCAAGAAAGACAGCAACCACCACCTTCTTATCATTTAGATCATCTTTCCACTCCGATATCACAAAGTTAAGAGCTGTTTCACACGAATGTTTTTTCCTAAAACCCGACTGTTGATTGACAAGTATTTTGTTTGAGTATAGATATTTTACTAATTGATTCTTAACATAAACTTCAAGGATTTTAGCGTCACTTGGTATGGTGTTTGTGGGTCTAAGCTCTTCTGGCTGTATTGTCTTTTTAACTTTTTCAACTGGAATCACCGTTGACATTTTCCACAATACCATCTTCCAAACTGCTATTAATTATTTGAGCATAGAAAAACCCTGTATACACTATAGAGCCCTTCATTACGCCATCCGACAGAATGTTCCTGCCCCCTATTTTGTATTTAAACTCTTTCAGGATTTTTATAACTTCATCAGTCGTTATTTTAGGAAACTTTAATTCAGAATTAGCTTGACTACCGCTGAGTGATATATCGAAATATTCTATATTGTTATTTATTTCTATCACACTATTTATAAAAAATTTGTTAAGGCCATTTGCCAAGGCAAGTTCATCTTCTACCAATATACCATCGATTACCGCTTTATTAATACTGTAACGAATTTACTGTAATTCCGTGCAATGTGACTTGGGTTACTGCACTTGAAACACTTCATAACTCCGGCATTGTTTTGTTGTAATGCCTTCAGTGCTTCCAAAATTGTGTCTACCCAATCTGGTCTTTCCACTTCCCCGCTATGAGCTTTGTATGCGGGCTTACTCAAAAGTGGCGCTGTTTCCTGAGTCAGTGCATGGGATACCGTTTCAGCAAATGTTGGCTTTGGGTTCGCGTATGTGGCTCGCTTCGTTTCGACGTCCCATATGCCGTTAATGAAGCTCTGGATTTTTACCCGTTCAGTGTATTCTACGGGTGCGTCCGCATTTGCAAGATGAACCAATCTTTCAATATCTGAAGCAAACTCCTGCAATGTCTCATTTGCTTTTTGGTAGCGGTTTTGCAACCCAATTTGGAATATCTGTTTTCTATGCTCGCTTCCATAACGTCGTTCTACAGCAGCCATCAATGCTTCATAGTTGTACCGCTCTCCTTCGGGAATCGTCTGTAGGATTTCGGCTGCTGGCCCCTTCAATGCAACGAACAGTGCAGCAACTTTATCTTCCGCATTCCAGTTGTTCACTGCTGCGGTCTTCTCAAACTGTAGCTTGGAGACCTGGAAAGGAACAGAACCGTCAAAGGATTGTGTCTTTACTTTCGGATTGCTTGCTGAAACAGTTGGGCGATTTATTTGCAACTCCTGTATACGACCTCTCAAAGCTTCTATCTTGGCATTCATTTGGTCCTCCAGCTGTACAATTTTTGTATTCTGTGCTTCTAACTGCGAAGACATTTGTGCCACCTGTAATGATAAGCGCTCCTCTTGTGCTTCCATCTTAGATGTAATCTGTGTCGACATTTCTGAAATACGCGTTTCTTGTGCTTCAATCTTCGATGTTATTTCTGACGATATTTCTGCAATACGTGTCTTCTGTTCTTCCATCTTGGATGTTATACATGTCTCCTGCGATTCCAGTTGAGATGTTATATCTGTCTTTTGCGATTCCAGTTGAGATGACATTTGCGATGACATACGTGCCTCTTGTGCTTCCATCTTGGATGTTAAACGTGTCTCTTTCGATTCCAGTTGAGAAGCCACTGTCGAAGTTTGAGCAGATATTGCAACCAAAATCATGTTCAAGTCTGTGCTCGTAACTGTCTGCGTAACTGTCTCTTCCATTTTTGTTGTTTCCTCGCCATCAAGATGAAAGACATACTCTTCCACGTCAATTCCTTCTAATTCCATTGCCTGTCGTAGTCTTGTCTGAAGTTCGAGTTAATTGCCGGTTGTATTCGATCCACGGGCTTCCAACTCCTTTTTCAGTGGCTGGATCCTTAATTCACTTAACTTCGCCATGTCCTTGTTGTGCTCTGTAACTCTGGAATTTATTCAACAATTCCTCTTCTGACACCAATTGTAACGAATTTACTGTAACTCCGCTTATTTTCAACTTGCTTCTTACGTTCGTATCGAATAAATAACTCCAATATTGAATAATGGAAAAATGGCCTTTATTAAAGTACTTCACAATAACACTTATACTTTGCAACTAGCTGGCTTAATAACCAAACTGACTGATTGATAGCTTAAATGAAACTGACTTTCATAATAATACTGCTATGGCTCGCTAGATAGCGTCTTAATCGAAACTGCTTGATAGCTCAAATCAAACTGAATTCCAGCGCCTCTACATTTGCTGCCTTTTATACTCTCTGATTTCAACGTTCGCATCTTCTAGGCGCTTCCAGAATCTACTAGTTGCCATCAGCTCTCAAACTTCTCAGCTGTAACTACAATTGCACGATTTTATAGCTTCTCTCATTGCATACTTTCAGGAGTATCTCAGATATATGCATGTGTTTGTGCGTTGATTCTCCGCTGCTCGTATACGTACATGGTACATATGTGTAGACGCAATTATTTGCCGTCTTTCAGTGAGTTTTACAGCTCCGGCTCACGCTCAATTCTCACGGGAATGCTCTGGATCATTGAGAGACTTGAGAAGCAGATGTCGTGAAATTTTCGCACACGTGAAATGTGATAGGCAGATGTCGCCGTTGTTTTTCATGTAACTCATACGGCGAAAGGCTAAGCAGCGACTATCTTTGAAAAAGTAGGTATATTAAAGGCCGCGTTGCCAACCTGAAAAGAAGTAATTAACAAATTATCTGGCTCACAAATTGAACCAGACTTCTATCTGGATTTATCTGGCTCAAATCGTTGTTGTTGCATTTACATGCAAAATTATTTATCTGGCTCAGGATTTTGCCACCGGATGATAGCTATTGTTTCGTTTATGTAGATACATAATGATTAATCTATGGATGTGCTTGATATCACTGTTTAGCATCGGCTTAGAGATAGCAGCACCCCTTAGTTTTGCTAATATTCGTAACAATACCATCGTTATCCCGCGCCAAGCAGACCGTCGATTTAAGGTACTTCCACATATATTTGGCGTTGTTTTATTTCTTATAACTTTATTTTCTTGTATTTAATTTTCTTTATTTTAACTAGGTTTTTATACATTTTATTAATATTTTTGTATTGTTCCCACAGTCCTGTCTGTATAGCACATGTATACAAATAAAATTTATGTTTATTTATTTGTGCTAGTTCTCTATCGTAACACTTATTCATTAGTTTTATATGCACTTTTTTTCATAGGTTACATTTTCCATCGCTTGCGTTAAAATGTGGTTCACTAGTTCAAATTTATTATCTATTAATAAATTTTCATTGAAAGTAAAATTAAAGGACCTAAGTAGGTTTAATAAACTGTCATTACTATATTTATCCCAAGCAATTATTTTCTTAATCAATCTCATCTTATATGATTTAGATATTTGGACATTGAGCATTATTGTTTCATGATCAGAAATTCTGTATGCTTGCAAAGATTTACACTTTATTTCTTCAGAATTTGAATATATGAGATCAATTTTAGATTCAGTTTTATCCGTTATTCGTGTATTAAAATCCACTTTTTGAACCATACCCATCACGGAAAATATTTCATTCAGTTTTGTACTGTATGTTGATATGTGATTCATGTTGATATTAAAATCACCAACTAGTACTGGTTACTTTTTTCATATTTATCAATTTATATTTCATTTAAATAGTCTAGGAAGGCTGAATCACTTGTGCTGGGCGAGTGGTAGAGCACCCCTATTTGCCACTTTTTTCCAAGTTTTTTCAATTTTATTATAATGCACCACAAATTCATGTTTACACTACCATTATATATTATATTAAAATTGATTTCTCTATGTACATATATTAGTACTCCGCCAGTATGCCTACTGCGGGAATCACATCTTATCATGTTAAAAGATGCTATTTCTAATTCATTATCTTCAATATCTTTTGTTGTACACGTTTCAGAGCATAATATGATTGCCGGCTTGAGAACTTCTGCCGTCACTTCCAATTCACTTTTATTCGAAACTATACTATTAATGTTTAGGTAAATACAATTTAATATATTGTTATCAGCTTTTGCAGACTTGCTTTTTCGATTAACTTTTGCGGGAATATAATCCCCAAGTTGATCTGTGACTTTTTAGTAGTGCGTTAGTTGCTAATAGCCAAGCCTATGCTTTTTTGCAATTAAGTGATTCAAATAAACCGGACATTGTCGGCTATTACACAAGTGATTTACATCTAGCCCTGAATAAAATGGCCCCTCTTCGCTTCACTGCACTATTGTTTGCACAATAAAAAGTTGTTTATTTAGTTTTATCTTTTCAAAAACGTTATAAGTTCACCTTTTTTATTATTTAATAATTAAGTAATTAACTCATTAAAAACTTTAGCTCTTGACTTTAAATATTCACAAATTCAAAGTATTAATATGTATACGTATTTTAAATAAATATACAAAAGGAGCGCGTCCGCGATTACCGAGTGATAGTACTTGACTCTTGGTCGGTTGCCGTTTTGTTGATGGCGATGGCCCTTCGTGGGTGTTGGCACCTTCCAATTCGCCGCGCACGGCCGCGCGTAAGGATGGCGCGCGCCGCCGTCTAATTAAGGATGTAGGCGGCTTAAACATCCTGCCCGCACTGCAGGGAAGTGCTAGTGAGCACCTTCTGCAGTTCCTGCAGGGCGCGGATGGTCGTATCTAAGGCGCGACTGGTGATGAACTGGTGTTGCGCCGTTGACATTGCGCCGTTTGCAGGCCTTGTGAAGTGCGCGCGATCGTGCGCTTGGCCGTCCGCTCCGTTTTGGGGGTTGCCGCGGGTTTGGTTGCCGGATGCGCCTTTTGTGCCCTACAGGCGCAGGTGGACTTCTTCTCTCTTTTCTTCTTCACTGATTTTGGTTTTCGTGGTACTCCCCCTTTTTTAAAGTTGGGGCTTTGTGCTGCCCTCGTCGTCCTTTCGGCCCCTCGTGTAGGAGGGTTTGATGCGCCAGACTGCAAATTTTGCACGACCCTCGGGAGTCGCATTCACCCGTTGTATGTGTGAGGGCTAAGCAATAAACGCCGGGCAGGTCCGCAGCGCCGACACTGAAGGCAGTTGTCGGTCTCTGCCGTGGGAGCCAGTGGACATGCTGGTCGAGATGCCATGATGGTGTCGTCCTGAAAGCACAAGAGCAGACAGAGAAACGAGAAGTAGGTGGATACAGCGGATGATAAACGGAAATTTAATTATACAGGGGAAACGTATATAAGCGCTGTGCTCAAAGAGTGCTCCATTGAAAGGAAGCACAGTTTAACGAATGGGCGCATGACAAGCCCATTTTGGGTGCGAACTTCTACAACCCGAAATGGTTGTCAGGGCCGAGGCGAACGTTCTCGATTCGTCCCAGACGCCACTCGGTGGGTGGGAGCGAATCTTCTTTAATTACGACGAGGTCGCCTGGTTGAGGATTTCGCTGTGGCGTTTGCCATTTATAGCGCTTCTGAAGGTCCTTCAGATAATCCTCTTTCCAGCGTCGACTGAATTGGTGATGAAGCGATTTGAGTTTTTCCCATCGATTTATCCAGGAGAGGTCTTCCGCGTTTGGCTCAGGAATGGCTAATAGCGGTGCACCTCGAAGGAAGTGACCCGGAGTGAGCGCTGTGAAGTCAGCTGGGTCCTGGGATAGTGAGGTTACAGGCCTCGAATTGAGAACTGCTTCAATACGCACCAACAGCGTCGTGAATTCATGGAATGTAAACGTGTGGGATGTAACGGTTTTTTTGAAGTGGGTTTTAAAACTTTTTACTGCGGTTTCCCATAAGCCGCCCATATGAGGGGTGCTGGGTGGAATATACTGCCAGTTTATTCCCTGGGGGGCATATTTCTGCACAATGTCCGCAGAGCATTCGTTAAGAAATTTAACGAAGTCGCGCTCGAGTGCGCGCTGAGCGTCAATGAACGTTTTACCATAGTCGCTCATCATGTTTGAGGGATAACCTCGTCTGCCAACGAATCGGGCGAAGGCTGCGCGAAAGGCTTCAGTAGTAAGGGCCGAGCATAGCTCGAGGTGTACTGCCTTTGTGGGAAAACAGACGAATAGAGCCACGTACCCTTTTATGATAGTGGTCGACCTCAGAACCGATGCTTTTATTTGGAATGGATCTGCAAAGTCTACTCCTGTTGTGGAAAAGGGGAGTGAGGAATTGCAGCGCTCAGGTGGTGGAGCTGCCATTATTTGCGTGCGCGTTTTCTGTTTCAAAAGCGTGCATTTGCATTGAAAAGTGCATTTCTTTATAAGAGGCTTTAGTTTTGGTACGTAGTACTCTTGCTTCACCATTTGGAGCATTAACCGCATTTCTGCATGAAGAAGCAGGCGGTGTAAAAACTCCAGATACAACTGGCAGAGCCTTGAATCCGGAGGAAGGATTACTGGATGCTTCTCGTTGTATTGCATTGTAGAATGTTTCAATCTCCCACCGATACGTAGGAGCCCGTATCCATCCAGAAATGGGTCAAGAGCCAGAAGGGAACTCTTTTTGCTTATTGGCATATTGATTTGTAAGGCGCTATTTTCCGCCCTGAAATGACGAGATTGTGCCATTGCCACAAGCTTCGTTTTCACATGTTGTAACTCTTTGTACGTCATATGGGGATTATGTGTTGTTGCCACCGATTTGGATTTGTTGCAGGCATTGTTCGCAAAGCGGAACACGTATTCAATCACACGGAGAGCTCGAGAGTATGAGGAGAAACGTTGAAGAATATTGTCCTCTTCCTCGAGTGCGTGATATGCTTTGACCTTGCGTTTCTCGGGTGGAGAGGCGCTACCTGCTTTCGGCTTTGGCCATGCCGAAATGTGGAAAGAAAGCCATTGTGGTCCGTGCCACCAAAGTGAAGAGCCTATCAAATCATGCGGCTTGCAACCACGTGTGCCAAGATCAGCAGGGTTGCCTTGGCTAGATACATGGCGCCAGGTGCCGCTGGGAAGATATTCTCGAATTTGAGAGGTACGGTTGGCCACATAAGTCTTCCAGGTCGATGGAGATTTCTCTAGCCAGGCTAGTACAATCTCAGAGTCTGACCATAAGAATGTGTTGCATGTTTGTAAGTCGAGCTGTTTTCGAACAGTTGAAGCCAGTTTTGCGAGTAGGACTGCACCACATAGCTCTAAGCGGGGTAAGCTTACAGTTTTTATGGGGGCAACTTTGCCTTTCGCAACCAAAAGAGAAGATTTTATTTGGTTGCCCACATGTGTGCGGATGTAAATCGCTGCGCAATATGCTTTTTCCGAAGCATCACTGAACCCGTGGATTTGGGTGTCTTGCCCTGGAACGACATTAACCCATCGAGGGATTTCGATGTGGCAAATGGCTGGCATATTTTCTGCGAAATGTTGCCATTTTGGTAATTTTGCGGGCTTGGTGCTTTCATCCCAATCGCTGCCATCCAGCCAGATTTCTTGGAGAAGCATCTTGGCCTGGATCATAACTGGCGACAGCCATCCTGTTGGGTCAAAAAGTTTTGCAACAGAAGATAAAATTTGTCGCTTTGTGACCGCATTTTGGGTGTGTTCCGGCAGAATGATGTATGAAAATTTGTCCGTGAGCGCGTTCCATCGAATGCCAAGAGTTTTAGTATTGGAAGTGCTCTCAAATTTCAAGAAGTTGGAGTCTAGAAGATCCTCCTTCGGAAACTGTTCTAATATGGCCGGGTGATTAGCCGTTAATTACTTTAGTACGAAACCAGCTGATTTTAGGGCGTTTATCACTTGAACGAATGATTCAGTGGCATTATCGATGGTATGACATCCGGATAGGATGTCGTCGACATACGTTTGCGTCTTGAGAATTGTTGCAGCCAACGGGAATGTCGCTTTCGTGTCAGCGGATAGTTGATGCAACGTACGAACAGCGAGATATGGTATACAATAGACGCCGAATGTAACCGCTTTTAGATTGAAATCGCTAACAATGGAGTTGGCCGATTTGCGAAATAGAATTCGCTAAAAATCTTTATCGTCCTCGTGTATGAGGATCTGACGGTACATTCTTTCAATGTCTCCATTGAACACATACTTATGCATTCGCCACTGTAGAATTAGTAGCATGAGATCTGGTGGGAGAGTTGGACCAGTGTATAGCACGTCATTCAGGGATTTTCCTGACCCAGATTTTTTAGAGGCGTTGAAAACCGCACGAACTTTGGTGGTGACCTTATCTGGTTTGACTACCGCATGATGTGGTAAGTAAAATGAGAAGACCTTGCCATTCGAAGTTATTTCGCATGGGTCGGTATATTCCATGTGGTCGAGGTCGAGATATTCTTGCAACACATTGTTGTACATTGTACCTAACTCCCCCTTTTTCTGAAGCGATCGCTGTATGCTGAAAAACTGCTGCAGAGCAGCCGGGCGGGATTTGCCGAGGGAGAGTTTTTCAGTTTCTCAGTTGAGAACTGAGTGTCTCGTTTGACGCTTGGACTTGCGTCGAGAATGACACAACATTTTCAGTTATTGGACCACTGAGAATCCAACCAAAAATGGTTTGTTGCGCAAGTATGCTACCGCACACCTTTTTTATACCTTCCAGCAGAATTTGTGGAAGTATGTCGCTGCCAATGACCATGTCAGTCTGACCCGGTATATGGCAACTGGGATCTGCGAGCTCAAGGAGTTTGAACTGCTGCAAGATTTTGCGACTAATGGTGGATGTTGGCAGATTTTTTGTCAGTTGCGGCAACACAATGGCATGAGCCTTTATCCTTTTCATGGCCTTGGATGCAACCAGTGTCAAAGGACAAAGCTTGGAGGACTTTTTTACGACTTATCCACCCATGCCAGAGATTTCGAACTTTGAATGTTCGAATGGAAGTTTCAACCGTTTTTGAACTTTCGAGGAAATGAAAGTTCTTTCCGAGCCCTGATCAATAAGGGCTCTCAGTTGGAATAATTCCCCTTCGTGTTCAACTGCGACCATAGCAGTAGGAATTAGAATTTGGTTATCATTGGATGCATGCAATGATTGAACCGGTGCGTGTTTTGAACAACACGGTAGCTCGCTAGAATCGGAGCTATTCTGCGTTTGTCGAACGGGAGATGTTGACTCAGCAGTTGTGTGCTGCACGTTTGGTGCATTCGTTCGCGGAGTGGAACGTTGAGCTTGTGGGCTCGCATGCAACAGCGTGTGATGCTGTTGATGACATGTCGAACATGACCACTTGCTCGTGCACTCATTGATGATATGAGTGCTGGTAATGCAGTTTGTACACAGCTTAGTTTGTTTTACGAATTGTGTCCGGTTTTGCACAGACATTCGTTTGAAACGTGGACAGAATTTAATAAGGTGCGGGGAGTTGCAACATTGGCAAGTTTCCTTTTTAGATTCTGCCACAAGGGTTTGCGTCCTGTTTAAGGACCTGTTTTGCGCAGAATTTTGATGAGCGACTGGTTTTTGTTTGCTTGGTTGAAGCCTATTGACTATTTCAACGACTTCATATCTCGAGGTGAGAAAGTCGTTCATTTGTGACCATGAGGGTAGATCTCTTCGAGAAGAGAGAGATTGTTCCCAAAGTGACAGGGTTGTTTCGGGGAGCTTTGATGACAACGGGACGTTCCTTAAATGATTTAAATCCGCGAAATTCGGAATTTAATAGTATGTATAATGTTTTGTAAAAACAAAAAATATAAAATAAAAAAAAATCACAAACACTTTTCACTTATATATACGTGTAAATATACGTGTGGAAATAAACGTGTATTTGTAAATTACTGGTATATATAGGTATGTATATATTAGAAAATAATAATATGTTTTTGAAGTTTGTATGGATATTTTTTTTGAAAAGTTCCTATAGGGACGAAAATATCTCAAACTTAGTTTTGTACGACAGAATAAGTACAAATGTACGTGCGCAATATACAAACGTATGTGTGTATATATGTTTGTTTGAGCGAACGCATGTACGTGAATCAGATAAGCTTCTCTGTTTATGTTTAGAAACAGAAGAGTTTGTTTTGATTCGCTTCTTCGTCGCTTTAATGTCGCGTTTCTTTTTTGAAGCTGAGTGCGCTTGATTGCACTGTTGGGAGAGTGCAGCAAAGAAAGATGAAAACATTGCAAATATGAGAGAGGTTGAGAAATTTGATAAGCAGTACACAACTCTCGTTGCTAATGTAGCTATGCGTGCTGGGAGAATGTCGCTGGAAGAGCGACTTGAACGTGTAAACACGTATGATCTTCTCTGAGTGGAGAAGTGTGAATGCTGGAAAAGCAACTTGAAATTATTTGTACATGTATGTAAGTATGTACATAGGTATGAATATTATGATTTTTATATATGCTGACAAGCAAGAAAAAAATGACTTGGAAGAAGTTGAACTGTGTCGACAAGTTCAACGCTCTGTGCGAACAACGGGGTAAACTCAGCTGTAGAAGACATTTTTGCTGATGTTGTTCTTGCACAGTGGGTTTGAGTAGGCAAGCAAACTGCAATTTTTTTGTTGGTTAAATATGTATACATATACATGTATATGATTGGCGGATTTTGCGTATTGGTGTAGCGGAATATTTTCTACCAATTTTTGGTTGCAAAAAGGTTGCAGTAAAACCAACGGTAAGAAAATTTCCGCAATATTCATGTATATATGTGGATATATATATATATGATTTTGCAGTTTACAAAAAATAATATAACTTTTGTGGAAAAATAAAAAATTGCCTACTCACCAATTCCGTTATGTTTTGTTGATCCTGATTGTGTTGTTGTTGATTGCTGCTGATGATTAGCTAGCTGCTGTTGCTGCTGCTTGGCTTTTTGTAAAGTTGATTTTTGATGGTTGCAAAAATTTTTTTTCTTTAAAATCTTTTTTTTTTTTAAATATTCGTGTATGTGTATATATTTATATGTATATATATGTATATATTGTAGTTGCTTTCAACCAAGCACTTCCAACTCAAAAAACGTTTTTTTTTTTTTTTTGATTTTAACAGTTTTATATATTTCTTTTTTTTATTTTAAATTGTGTACCACAAAGGAATTTTCAAAAACAATTTTGTGTATATAGGTGTATATTTCACAAAATTGTACTTTTTTTGTTTTCTTTTGCACTGTACTTTGAAAGTACAAAATTTTGGGTACTTTTGTATAAAACGTGTGTTTATGTATGCACCCACTGCACTGATCCACTTAGAATTTTTTTTTACTTTTTATCTGGTCTGAGCTTTTTCTAAATATTTTTATTTGTTTTTTTTTGATCAATTTTCTGTTTTGGGTGGATTGAGTTTTGCACTTTTTTCCAAAAATTTTTTTGTTTATATTTTTATGCTTTTTGTCTATGTATGTAGGTAAATGTTTTCTTTTTTCCACTCAATTTTACTGTGTTTAGTGTTTTTAAATGTTTATTTATTTTAATTTTTGTTAAGCGAACGAAATTTTTCGATTAAAATTTAATAATATTTTAATTATAATTTTAGGGGTTGGGCCAAAGATGGCTGCGAAGGACCATGAACAAACTGGCCTCTCTTCGCTACACTGCACTATTGTTTGCACAATAAAAAGGTGTTTATTTAGGTTTTATCTTTTCAAAAACGTTATAAGTTCCCCTTTATTATTATTTAATAATTAAGTAATTAACTCGTTAAAAACTTTAGCTCTTGACTTTAAATATTCACAAATTAAAAGTATTAATTAAATTTTATTTGCCGGCTTGAGGTCTGATGTTTTGAAAAATAAAACACAGATGTTTTAAATTTTTTACCAATATATTTCGGTTATGCACGATAACCTTCCTCAGGGTGAAATTTTTGACACGTCTTTCCCTTTGTACGTGGAGTTGTTAAAAAAAAATTTAAAACATCTGTGTTTTATTTTTCAAAACATCAGACCTCAAGCCGGCAAATAAAATTTATGAAATAGAAAGGTCGCCAAACTAATATTTAAAAGTATTAATATGTATACGTATTTTAAATAAATACACAAAAGGAGCGCGTACGCGATTGCCGAGTGATAGTACTTGACTGTTGGTCGGTTGCTGTTTTGTTGATGGCGATGGCCCTTCGTGGGTGTTGGCACCTTCCAATTCGCCGCACACGGTCGCGCGTAAGGATGGCCCGCGCCGCCGTCTAATTAGGGATGTAGGTGGCTTAAACAAGCCCTAAGTTTAATTTTTCATTGGCCTTTATGCAATTTATACACTTGTTTATAGGCGTTTCATTACACTCCGTGGTTTTATGTTTACCCAAACATTTGCTGCACACCTCATCACTTTTACACTCGGTCGCTTTATGGTTGTATCCTTTACATTTGAAACATGTTGTCACATTAACACCATCGTAAAACCTGCATCTTTTCCATCCTACGTTTAGTTTATCTAACTTCATAACGTTGGTAAACATGTCTTCATCCACCTCTACAATTGCATTATAGTAGTTTTTGTTGTTTGTTTTGACATTGTATTGTTTAATAATTTTTATTTCGCCCTGCTCTAGGCATTTGTTTTGGTTCTTTAAATACTCTTTTAATTCATTATTTTTTTTTCCAAAGTGCAAACCAGTTATAAATATTCTTGGTTTATAGTCCCGTGGGATCTTTATTTCATATTCATCACTTATTTGTTATTATTATTATATTTCTTTATTACGTTCTTTAAGACCTATTTGATGTTAATTAAACATTTGTTCCATTAAATATTAAGTGTTTTACAATATAAAAATAATTTTACTTTAAACTTATTAATATTTTCACAATCTTTTATCTCAGTAGGTAGTTCGTTGTACATTTTGTACCCAGTGTATTCTAAAGTCTTCTTTGCGAACTCTGTTCTTAATCTAGGCAGTCTTATATTATTGCAGTATCTAGTTCCATAGCTATGGATCTCGTGATTATATAATATTTTATTGCTCAGGTAACTCTGTAGCATTCCTAATTTTACATGATGTATGTTGAGAAAGATCTGGTAACGCTTCATCGTGAGTGACAAGCTATGAACGACGAATAAATTTGTGTCCTGCCAACGTGTCAAGCTGCGATTGACAAGTCAGCAGTAATGGATGAACGTCAAACTTCGTGCTTCTGTCAACGTGGCAATTTCTGCTTGGGCAATGAAAGGAGTGAGAAAATTGCAATTCATGACAGTTAATATACATACGAAAGAAAAAATAGCGGAGTTTTTTGGCAACTTCAGACACAGGCAAGAGAAGACAAGTTTTTTAACGTCGCTGATAACTTAATAAATTCTTTTTCAATGTCGTATATGTATATTATTGTTTAAATAAAATTTGAATTTAGTTGTACCGCGCGTTCAAAGAAAGTCTTCTTTTATTCGCCTCAACATCTTAAAAAACTTTTTCTTGCACAAATGTCTGACGACAAGAAAAGCAGCGGCGCAAGCCTGAAAATCTATAGCTGTGGTCTTTGTAAAGCAGTAGACAATCCGCACATGGTTCGTTGCATGAAGTGCAGCCGAAAATACCACAAAAAGTGCGCTGAGGTCGACACAAATGTGAGTAGACGGGAATGGGTGTGCAATACCTGCTCCACCATCGAATCTCCTAGCCAGATCACTACAGCACCAGTCACACATGATTCTAAAGCGAATCCTGCCAATGGCGCATCAGCAACTCAGCCGGGGCATGCAGATACAAGTCTTTCACTTACCACTACAACTGAAACAGCAGCGCACATTCAAACAACGAAGTTGTTCGTAGACAACCAACACTTGGAAAAATCGTTACATAAACAAGCTAGCTTGACACATGCAGCCTCATTGCCATTATTTCCCAGTCTACCAGCACTTCAGGGCCAGGCTGCTACAGCGACATCACCATTGCGAAGCCTACTAGCGCAAATGGAAGAGCTACGTCCTCCGAGCAGAACGAGATCCGTCCGATCAAATGCATCGCGTCCTTCATCAGCCGTCAAATGTCGTTTGCTCGAAGAAGAACAGATTTTAAAAGAAGAAGCCGACATTCTAAGGCAAAGGCAAGAACTTTTGAATAGACGAAAGGAAATTTTAGAGCAAAGAGAAGAAATAAGCTCCGATAGCGACTCCGACGACGACAATTTTGAGGGAGCATTCCAACAGGGTAGACCAAATGAAATATCCCAGCGGAACCAACCACGCCAGCTAAATAATCTGACACTACCTCCACAATGGGTACCAAATTTACTCCCACCAAACTGCGAACCAGCCGTAGCCAATATAAGCAGGAATGAACCACAACCAACTCAACATCGCCGGCTAACACGTAACCAACTAGCAGCGCGCACCAGTGTAGGTAAAGAGCTTCAAAAATTTACCGGGAAACCGGAAGAGTGGCCCTTATTTTTAGCAACATACAACCAGACTACAGAAATTTGTGGGTTTTCACAAGACGAGAACCTCCTACGTCTGAGAAAAGCCCTAGATGGTCCTGCACGGCAAGCAGTTAAAAATCTGTTATTGCACGTCCAATGCGTGCCACAAATAATTGAAACTTTAAAAATGAAATTCGGCAGACCCGAACTCATCATCCACGTTTTGCTACAGCAAATTAAAAACATGCGACCTCCAACGTCTGACAACTTAGAGACCCTTGTAAACTTTGCTTTAGAGGTACAAAACGTATGCGCAACCATGAAAGCATCTGGGCTACAGTCTCATCTGAATAACCCTGAAGTGGAACAAAGGTTGGTGGGCAAGCTGCCTAGCATCTTCCAAGCGTTCTGGGGAATGCACAAATTAACATTGAACGAAAGCAATTTGGAACATTTTAGCCAATGGTTGTTCCAATTGGCACAAGGAGCCAATACCGTTATCGTACCGAGTACCCTTCATGGTGACCGCATACGCAGCTCGGTAAATATACACTCTGAAGTTTCCATGGGTTCGAACACCGGAGAGCAAAATATGGTAAGATGTATCGTTTGCAAATCAGATTCTCACTCACTTCCTAATTGTTCTACCTTTAAGGGTATGTCAAGGGCGACTAAGTGGGAGGTGGTGCGTACACATAAACTATGCCGTCGGTGTTTACGACCGCACAGTAACTCCTGTAGGTTAACAACCCTTTGCGGAATTAATCAATGTAAGTTGGGCCATCATCCATTGCTCCATAGAACTAACCCTGAATCCACGGAAAACTCAGTTAATACCCATATGAGCAAAAGCAGCGCAGTTTTGTTTCGCATCGTACCTGTAATATTACATGGTAATGGCACCCAAGTTTCCACATACGCGTTCCTCGACGACGGCTCATCGATCACGCTTATAGACGCTGATCTACAACGCGAGTTGGGTGTGTGTGGCAGAAAACAGCCACTTTGCTTACGGTGGACTGGGGACACCCATCGGTACGAAGATGATTCAGAAGTCTGCGATATAATATTATCTTCATCAAGCGGAAAAAATTTTACACTTAAAGACGTGCATTCTATACGTGATTTGGATTTGCCAAGCCAGTCGCTTGATGTCGCGTCCCTGAAGTCCGTTCACAAACATTTGAGAGATATTCCGCTTTATTCATACCACAACATAAAACCGAAACTCTTGATCGGTGTTAACAACAGTGCGTTACTAGCAACCACAAAGAGTCGAATAGGAGCATTATCCGAGCCAGTAGCTGAGAAAACGCGTATTGGCTGGACAATTAAAGGGCAATTGGGAAAAAATGTTTCTACAGCCCATCATCATGTTTTTCACATATGTGACTGTGAAAGTTCCGCTTGTACAGAGTTACTCGACACGCTTAAGACTTATATTTGCATGGATAATTTGGGCGTTGCTGCCAAACCCGCAGCGAATATGTCAGAAGAAGACCAAAACGCATTATACCAGTTAGATAAAAACACCAAACGTATTGGAAATCATTTTGAAACTAGCCTGCTATGGAAATACGATGAAACCGACATAAGACTTCCCGACAGCTTTCCAATGGCTAAACGTAGAGCGCTTTGCTTGCGCAACAAAATACAAAAGGACCCTCTCTTGTCTCAAATATTACAGGATAAGATTATAGACTACGCCAATAAAGGATATATACGGAAATTACTGCCGGAAGAAGAGAAATCACAAACATATTGGTACCTACCTATATTTCCGGTCATAAATCCCAACAAACCCAACAAGGTGCGTTTAGTTTGGGATGCTGCTGCTAAGGTGAATGGAATTTCATTGAATTCATTGCTTCTAAAGGGACCGGACCAATTAACGTCTCTACTGTCAGTATTGTATCGGTTCCGACAACGACGAATTGCTATCGGTGGTGACATAGCCGAAATGTTCCACCAAGTGGGCATCAGACCAGAGGATCAAAGGTTCCAGCGGTTTCTATGGTATAACCATAACGACAAAGAGCCTACAACATATGTCATGAGGGTTATGACGTTTGGTGCCACCTGTTCCCCCAGCTGTGCGCAATATATTAAAAATAAGAATGCCGAACAATACAGAAATGAGTATCCTAGGGCCGTGCAGAGTATTATTGAGAACCATTACGTCGACGATATGCTCGACAGTGTAGACACCGAGGAAGATGCATTGCACTTAGTTAAAAGCGTGCAGCATATACATGCCAACGGTGGGTTTCTAATTCGAAATTGGGTGTCAAACTCTGCAACGGTACTAAAGGCTCTCGACGCCAATATCCAAGACAACATTAATCTCGACATTGAAAATGACATGAGTACAGAAAAGGTGCTAGGAATGTGGTGGTCGACCAGAGAAGACATGCTCACATTTAAAATGTCACAACGAATGAAAGATAGCGACATACTACGCAATAACCGGCGGCCAACAAAGAGAGAGGTTCTTAGTTTGATTATGACTATATATGACCCTTTAGGCCTTATTGGACACTACGTTATGTACGCAAAAATAATAATGCAAGAGATATGGCGAAGTGGTTGCGCTTGGGATGAACAAGTTGCTGATGACGTATACTCAAAATGGCTGCGATGGATACAACATCTTCCGAAAATGGAGTCTCTTACAATTCCAAGATGCTATGTACAGTCGTTCTGTGTGTATCCGGAATTGGAGTTACATACGTTTGTGGACGCCAGCGAAAATGGCTATGCAGCAGTAAGCTACTTTAGATATAGAAAAGAGAATGTGGTCAGATGTACGCTTGTTGCCTCGAAGACTAGGGTATCCCCGATGAAAATGTTAACAATTCCTCGGTTGGAATTGCAAGCCGCAGTACTGGGTGTTCGGCTTGCAAATAATATTGTTGACTCTCATTCAGTTCGTGTAATGAAGCGCTACTTCTGGACCGATTCTCGTACAGTTCTTTCATGGATCCATAGCGATCACCGCCGCTATAAGCAGTTCGTCGCTTACCGCGTCAGCGAAATATTGGAAACCACAGACTTTTCTGATTGGCGCTGGATATCCACAGACGACAATGTTGCTGACGAAGCAACCAAGTGGAGGAAGATTCCTGACATCAGCTCAGATACTCGCTGGTTTACTGGACCATCATTCTTGCGCTGTGATGCGCAAGATTGGCCAACACCGACCACACCACTGAAGGTTGTGACTACGGAAGAACTTCGAGCACAGTATATAGGTGTCCACCATGCAAAAACATTGAACGCATTTACTATATTGGAACCAAATCGTTACTCATCTTGGCGGCGTCTCCTAGCAATAACAGCAGCGGTAGTATGTTGTGCCCGTATATGGTTAAGTCGGGTCAAACAACGCGCCACGTGCACCACATCAGATATAAGTTACACTGACTTCCGATCTGCTCAAATAAATTTGTGGAGGCTAGCACAGGCTGATGCATTCAAAGACGAGATATTTTCACTGATGGATAATAGATATGTTGAAAAGTCCAGTTCACTCTACAAGTTATCCCCTTACCTAGATGATCACAAAGTTTTACGAATCAGCTCGCGGTTACCTTCGAATGGTGAATACGACGTAGTCATTCTCCCTAAAGATCACCAAATAACACGACTTATCATTGTTGACTTTCACGAAAAATATCATCATGGTAATATGGAAACAGTCGTGAATGAACTTCGTCAACAGTACTGGGTTCCACGGTTGAGAGTTGTTGTTAGAAAGATACAACGCCAGTGTCAATGGTGTAAAGTCAACAAAGCACGACCGCATCCCCCGAGAATGGGTCCTTTGCCCACGGCCAGGGTTGCCGCCTTCCATCGGCCCTTCTCATACGTTGGAGTAGACTATTTTGGACCACTGGCGGTATCCATTAGAAGAAGCCAAGAGAAGCGTTATGGTGTATTGTTTACGTGCCTTACGACAAGGGCAGTTCATATTGAAATCGCTCACAGCCTCTCGACTGATTCCTGTATAATCGCAATAAGGAATTTCATAGCACGACGAGGCAATCCAGTGGAGATTTATAGTGACAACGGCACCAATTTTAAAGGAGCAGAAAGGGAGCTACGTACCATATTCGATTTAATGGATAAAGACAAGATCATCAAGGAGTTTACTGGTCCGGCTATGAGTTGGAAATTCATCCCACCAGCATCGTCGCACATGGGTGGTGTATGGGAAAGGCTAGTGCGCTCTGTGAAAAATGCATTATACTACGTACTAAACGGGCGTGTAACAAACGACGAGCTATTGCGGGCAGCGCTAGCAGAGGCAGAAATGGTAATTAATGCTCGGCCTTTAACATACATGCCGATAACTCATGACGAAGACGAAGCCCTTACCCCGTATCACTTCCTCCTTGGTGGTCCAGTCAGTGCCAAGCCTATGTCGGAACTCTTAGCAGATGGAACCACACTTCGCAGGGGATGACAGGCATCTCAGCAGCTGGCAAATACCTTTTGGAAGCGGTGGCTCAAAGAATATCTTCCAGTTATTACACGGCGATCGAAATGGTTCGAGAATGTGAAACCCATAGAACCTGGGGACGTTGTCTATATTGTTGACCCTAATAGTCCACGCAACTGTTGGCCTAAAGGCAAAGTTACAAACGTTCGGCTAAGCAGCGATGGACAGGTAAGGAGTGCGACTGTTCAAACGATAACCGGGCTATATGAGAGACCGGCAACCAAGTTAGCCGTTATTGAGGTAAAGGAGTTGGTGGAACCTGGTCAGGTTACACCAGGCGAGAGTGTTGAGAAAGATCTGGTAACGCTTCATCGTGAGTGACAAGCTATGAACGACGAATAAATTTGTGTCCTGCCAACGTGTCAAGCTGCGATTGACAAGTCAGCAGTAATGGATGAACGTCAAACTTCGTGCTTCTGTCAACGTGGCAATTTCTGCTTGGGCAATGAAAGGAGTGAGAAAATTGCAATTCATGACAGTTAATATACATACGAAAGAAAAAATAGCGGAGTTTTTTGGCAACTTCAGACACAGGCAAGAGAAGACAAGTTTTTTAACGTCGCTGATAACTTAATAAATTCTTTTTCAATGTCGTATATGTATATTATTGTTTAAATAAAATTTGAATTTAGTTGTACCGCGCGTTCAAAGAAAGTCTTCTTTTATTCGCCTCAACAATGTATAAATTTCAAAGTGAAGTAACTTATTGACTGTTTTATACTAAGCCAGTTTAACCGATTCAGCATTATAGTTTTTGATGTTCTTGAGGGACATTTTAATATAAATCGCATTGCCTTGTTTTGTTGTATTTGTAGTCGTTTAATTGCATATCACTCGCTATCAGCAGAATTGTAGGACAGTATATAAAGTGCGGCTCCATAATTGAACGATACACCATTATTTTATGACGTTGACTAATATGTTTGCATGTTCTGTACATGAATCCTATTTTCTGCGCAATTTTCATTTCAAGATAATTTATATGTTCTCCAAAATTCAGGTTTTCATCAATTAAAACTCCTAAGTATTTCATTTCATTTACTCTTTGAATTAAATTGTTTTTTATCTTCAGGGTTATATTGTTTAAATCGTTATTACGTATGCTGTTCTGGTTTTTGCAAAATACCATGAACTTACTCTTATCTATATTTAACTTCAATTTTTTAAGGCACAAC
This sequence comes from Eurosta solidaginis, assembly GCF_040869045.1. Lineage (NCBI taxonomy): Eukaryota > Metazoa > Arthropoda > Insecta > Diptera > Tephritidae > Eurosta > Eurosta solidaginis. The sequence goes on from NC_090319.1 coordinate 202,905,580, forward strand.
CAGTTGTATAGAGAGTCAAGATCTTCTTGTGCTTTCTGCATTGCACAGTCGGCATATTTCTCACTGATGATGAGCAGTGCATCATCCGCAAAAAGACGTATATTGCAATATTTTAAGCATTTTTGTATATCATTTATGTACAATGTAAATAGTATCGGTGCAAGTACTGAACCTTGTGGCAATCCGATATCTACATCCACAACCGATGAGACTACGTTTACAATTACCGTCCTTTGCTTTCTGTAACTGAGATAACTTGGGAACCATTCCAAAGTCTGTCCTCTGACACCAGTTTTGAACAAAACATTCAACAATTCCCGTCTATCAACTGTTTCAAAGGCCAAGTCTAAGAAGACAGACACCACAACTTTTTTTTCTGATATATCTTCTTTCCATTCTGCAATAACCATGTTGAGTGCTGTTTCACAAGAATGGCTCTTCCTGAATCCAAACTCTTCTGGTATAATAACTTTGTGCTTTTCTAGGTATGCCACCAATTCATTATTCACCACCATTTCAATAATTTTCTCATCTGAGGGTAACGTATTGATTGGCCGTAGCTCCTCCGGTTTCACTGTATTTTTTACTTCTTCCACAGGTACTATTGTTGAAACTTTCCAGCAGTTTGGAACAATGCCATTATTTAGGGACTCATTTATTATGTCTTTGTAAAAGTTACCAATGTACATCATGGAATCCTTGAAAACACCCTCAGATAAAAGCTTTTCGCCATATTTATTTTTAAAAGCTTTTGTGATATTCATTATATCATCTAACACAATGTCAGTGAAAAGAAATGGTTCTATTGTGATCGGACGATCGACGTTTAGTTCGGATGCAGTAGGCACTTCTTCAATACTATCACTAATTTCGACTATGCTCTGTACAAAAAAATTGTTTAGGGCATTAGCTATATGATACTCATTATCGAGGCATTCGCCATGTATTACTATCTTAGTGATATGTTGTTTGTTATCTGTAAGCTCTGCGAGGTCTTTCAGACACTTCCACATCCGCTTCATGTTTCCGTTATTGCTGTGAACTCTGCCTTCCATATACATCTTCTTCTTATACATAATCGTACTTTTATATATTTTCTTTAACACATTGTATTCATCCCAGTATCCTGTTTTTGTGGCAATATTATATAGCTCAAGTTTTCTTTTATGGAGAGCTGTAAGCTCACGGTCATACCATTTATTTCTCAGTTGTATTTTTGTTCTCTTCACATATGTCAGTGCTTGCATTACTTCAGTAAGAATATTATTCAGTGCTGTAGTTTTATTTTCTACTCCCACATTACGCATAAAGCTAAAATCGCATGTTCTTAGCTTATTTAAAAGGTTTTCGGAACTATAGTATTCCCATGAGGTAAAAGTAGAGTAACTTCTCATTTTGCAAAACTTTGTTGTTGGCACTTTGAAATTAATTGTTTCATGATCCGAAATTCTATATTCAACTATATTTTCCGACCTAACTTGATCATTATTACTAAAGAGCAAGTCAATTTTGGTAGAAGAGTTCTCTGTTATTTTCGTATTGAAATTAATTCTTTGAATTATTGCCCTTTGTGCCAATATACTTAATAGGTGTTTCGAGTATGTTGACGATACATTCATATTCATGTTAAAATCTCCAATTATGATATTATTGTCTGAATCCTTGAGGTTTTCAGTCAGGATTTCATCTAAAAACGTAATAAAGTCGGCGTCACTGCTACTCGGTGAGTGATAAAGTACACCAATTTGCCATTTTAACGCACAATTTTTAATTTTTATAATAATGCACCATATATTCATGTTAATGGCTATATTGCAGACTATACTAAACTCTAAATTTTCATGAACATACATCAAAACACCACCCGTATATCTACTATGGGAATCGCAACGAATACATTTGTATGTCGGAATATTTAATTCGGTATCCATTATAAGATCAGTTGTGCATGTTTCTGCGCATAGTACAATGTTTGGTTTTTTTATTTCGACAAGCCTCTCCAGTTCAGTTTTGTTTGCTGTTATACTATAAATATTGAGATATACACATTCTAAGCTATGCACCCCACTACTTCGATTTTTGTACTTTTTATGCTTTGGTTGCTAATAAACAATCTTTTTTTTCTTGCGGATAATTTTTGCTGATATACAGGGCATGCTCTATCCATAGTATCATGGTTATCATCAAGCCCAAGATTCAGTTCCTTATTTGCCCTCATACAGTTGATACATTTCCTGACTGGTTCCTTATCGCATTCGGTATGTCTGTGTTCACCAAGACATTTTGTGCACACTTCCCTTTCTTTACAGTCACTGGCCTTATGATGAAAGCCTTTGCATTTAAAACAACAAAGTTCTTGGACTGCATCATACACCTGCGCCGTTCCCAGCCTACATATATCCTTTCTGCAGCTAATATATTCGTGAAAGCTTCTACGTCCACTTCCAGTACTGCGTTGTAATACACATTCGGACCCTTTTTCTTTTCATACAGTTTTATAATTTTAATGTCCGTTTCAGAAAGACACGCATTTTGTCGTTTAATTCTCTGCGCCAGTTCCTCACTATCATATTTATAATTTATACCCGATACAACAACTGTCGGTTTCACTTTCTTAGGGATCTTGACCTCATAGGTATTTCCAAGATTAGTCTCGATGGCATATTTAATTTTATCTCGTTCTTGATCATTTTTACTTTCAACTATCACTACTCCGCTTTGCCTAGTAACTATATTCGTTATTTGCAGCTCTTTAGGGTCTACTTTTGAATTAAGGTAATTTTTTGTCCTTTCCGCATCTTGTTTTTGCTCGGTTTCACTATTAGTGGATGATTTTTTTTATCTCTGGCAACGCTTCTTTTTTTTGTTTACTACTTTTTGTTATGTTCACATACGATATTTTTGCTTCAACATTATTGCATTCTGCTTCAGTTCATTGCACATTTTTTTGTTTTCGCTGCTTATTGCTTCAATCATTTTCTTATTTTCATCTTTGTTGGTTTTTAATTCGACACATACCTGTTCACTGCTTCGCTTAAAGCCTTCTGCTATTTCCCATATTTTATTAAGCTCTTTTACACTTTTTTCACACGATTCTTGCGCTTTTTGCATAGCTCTAATTCTTTCACTGAAAGCTGTTTCCACCGCTTGTAGAAGATGCTTTATTTCTTTTTCGTTCTTTCTAAGTGCATTGTCAAATTCACTTCTATATTCTTGTAGTTGTTGCCCATTTGCCTTCACTACCATTTGCATGTCTTTTAATATGTCATCTACATTATGTACATACTGTACACAGTCAGTACACATAAATCTTAGCATTTCACATTCTTGCAGTTTATTAATGCTGTATTGGTCCAACCCAGAGCATTTGGTCAGGTGGTAATATTTACCACACACCCCTTCACATCGTATATTGGCCACTTCTCCACGTATCGAACTTTTGCACTTGTCGCACTTTTTTTCCGTTTTGGTTTAAGTAACTTGCATACATATATGTGCATACATATGTACATATGCATGTAGCTACAAATGCAGGTGCAAATGTGTATGTCTTATTTATATTAAAAATTTATTAATTTAGACTTTATTTTATTTAATGTCACAAATAACTTCGAAATTAGTTTCCTGAGTCTCTATCTCTTACATTAGATTATGTTATCTAATATTTTTATGAGGTTTTACAATTTTTCAATATAAAATTCAAGGAGCAAAATTAAACACGACCGTTCGTTTTCGCACCACTTTATCCATAATTTCTTTGATTTTATCTCTTTCCCTTTCATTTATACTATCAATCCAACTCTTCAATTTTGTTCCAAGCAAATCATAAGAAGAAGAATTTGACATTTGCTTTGGCTAAGGGTGTTGGCACGCTTTGCAAGTGAAATAATTTTTCCCACTGGTTGGTAAATTTTCTAACATTTTTCGCAATTAAAAACTGAACATAAACATCGAATACGACAGAAAATATGTTAGCAAGTATTTTCGTTGTATAGGGAGAATGTTTAAAACAGTGTTTCGCGAAATTTTGTATGTGAATTGGCAAGGCGAAACAAATTTCAATTGCGAAGTTCCTTCAGGGTTGGATTTTATATAAGGTGCACCGATTTTCAAACTTTTGCTGATTTTTGGGGGTAGAGGGGGTCCTAAAAATCACAAAATTATCATCCGCAACTCTAGGAAACTCTTAGTTTATGAAATATAAGCTTTTTAATTTCCAAATTTAGTAAAATTTCAACTTAAGTCCTGCACTTAAAATTCGGGTCGCACCTATCGATAGCACATATCAAAAGACGCGTATTTGCGTCAAGATTCAGAATCAGAAACTTTCTTTTTTATCTCGTTTAAAAGTTATTCGCGGAAAACCCGTCGGTATTATTGTCGCTTTTTTCGTTGTTGCAATTAAATAAATGACGGTGGTGAATAGTGTTGCAAGCTCCGCAACAATATCTTTTTATCTTGGTAGAACATTATAAGGTGGTGCCACGTCGGCATAAATGCAAACAAACATACACTATTAATGTATTTTGCTTTTGTACAACACTTTTAATAATTGTAGTCTAATATTATTTGGGGTGCTGCGCAGAAGGGTGTACTACGCAGAAGACAAATGTCTGTATTCTGCCCTTGTTCAAATTAAGTATATTAATTTCAAATTATTCAGAGAATTACAAAACAAAATACATTGATAGTGTATGTTTATAATCTTCTACCAAGTTAAAAAGATATTGTTGCGGAGCTGGCAACGCTATTCACCACCTTCATTTGTTTTCGTTTGTTTAATTGCAACAACGAAAAAAGCGACAGTAGTACCGACGGGTTTTCCGCGAATTACTTTTAAACGAGATAAAAAATGTAGTTTCTGCTTTCGGATTCTGAATCTTGACGCAAATACGCGTCTTTTGATATCGCTATCGACATGTGCGATCCGCATTTTAAGTGCAGGACTTAAGTTGAAATTTTACTAAATGTGCAAACTAAAAGGCTTATATTTCATAAATTAAGAGTTTCCTAGAGTTGCGGATGATAATTTTGTGATTTTTAGGGCCCCCGCTACCCCTCGAAAAAAAGAAAACTTGGAAAATCGTGGCACCTAATTCTAAATATTCCCCCGCATATATATGAAAAATGTCATTGTGTCACCGCCTTTACGTATAGAGTTGTGCTTTTTCGTTCATTTCAGAGATTCGGTTCTTTCGTTCTTTTTCTGATGAACGAACAAGTTGTCCTTTTCTGCCCGTCTGTTCCTTTTTTTCAAGCAAATTTGTTCACAGCTCCGACACATAAGCACTTTTTCATATAGATGAGTTTAACACAACCTTATGCATTATGAGTAGATTGCACGCGTTTTTATGGAGAACGGTAGAATGAGCGACACTGGCGCCATCTGATATTGAAAAGTAGCCATCTCCTAAAATTTGTTCCAAGCAAATCATAAGAAGAAGAATTTACTTCAAGTATGTACAAATTTACAATATTCGCGAACGAGAAGAGAGAAAGAATAACATTAGATAAAACGAGAAGCTCCCCAGCGGGTTAGGGGGTCAGAATATACCCGCGGAAGGTATGCCTGTCGTAAGAGGCGACTAAAATACCAGATTCAAGGGGTTGTGTAGCGCAACCCTTCAGGTTGCCAGCGCAATATATAGCTTCTCCAAACCCCATTGTCAACCTCACCTATCCGCGGCGAATCCTGTTTCACTAACAAACGAGGCTCTGGCGACCCCAAGCTCCTCATGGAAGTTGGGGGTGGGGAGGGAAGCATGCCCTGAAGGATTTACGTAATCATATAAATCGTTCCCGAGATGGTCGGGCTAGCACCTTCATGGCGCTGTGTTACCGGAGCGTACCGGATCTGTATCCGGCAAAGGACCATCACATCGATAACACTCCCCAAAGCCTTCGGGGAGCAACCTTACCGCTACAACAACAACAACACAACAGATAAAACGAACTAAAAGAACAAATAGAACCAAAATCAAAGATCTAGTTCACTTGTTCAGTTGAGAGACCCGGTCAATTGAACAAGTTCAGAACGAAACGACCCAACTCTAGTTACGATCAACATATTTTGCATTCGCTGAAAGCGCCCAGTCATATCGATTTTGTAATAACAGTGATCCAGTCACAGGATGTAAAATACCATTCATCACTAATAATGGGTTATTGGTTATTCGGCTAATATGGAATTAAATATGGCAGAGATTAAATCTTTAGAACACTCCACGCTTAAGGTCCCTTACGAGATCCTTAATAAAAAGTTTCGCGTTGCTCAAAAAAATTTTGATAGGGAAATGGATCATGTGCAAAGTCTTTCGAGGGATATTGAAAGAGTTACATGCAATAATACTATTTTGCCAACAGTGGTAGCAGTAAATAACCTTGTTAAAAATGTCGCAGACAAACTGGATGTTTTGAAAAGGAAATCTGAAGAGAGTTTGTTGGACGAGCTAAATGCTGGAATAGTGTGCAAGCGTAAGGTGCAACATCTGCGAGGAATTGTACCGCCAGACTACCATGTTGCACTGGATGTATGGCAAGCATCCATTGACCAGTGGAAAAGAGTAAGTGGATTTTACGGTAATACTTTGGGTAAAAGTCTAGTTGAGGGGTCGACTGCTAATACGCGTCAAAAATTATCGAGAGAGGTGTCAAAAAACGCGTATTAATCTCGAGAACAATAATCCGAAGGCGGAAAAGTAAAATTTTAACTCGGTCAAAAGATATTAACAAAAAACCGAAAAGACTCGCGGGTACTTCCGAAACCTGGGGTGGGATACATACTATTTTTGCGCAGAACACCTTTTTGCGTTGGCGGCCTTTGGCCGCGCTTATAAAAAATAACTCTTGGCGGTAATAGTCTAGTTGAGGGGTCGACTGCTAATACGCTACCAAAAATATCGAGCGAGGTGTTAAAAGACGCGTATTAATCTCGAGAACATCTATGTCCGGAGATATTTGCAGTTGAAGTTGGCGATTTTCATGTGGTTGTTGTTGTGTTTGTACCCACCAAAAAAAGTGGGTAATAGTCTAGTTGAGGGGTCGACTGCTAATACGCTACCAAAAATATCGAGAGAGGTGTCAAACGACGCGTATTAATTTCGAGAACAATAATCCGATGGCGGAAAAGAAAAATTTTATCTCTGTCCGGAGATATTTGCATTTGAAGTTGGCGATTTCCATGTGGTTGTTGTTGTGTTTGTACCCCCAAAAAAATTGTGCATCACCGTGGCGGTAGCCACGGTTATACCACACACCCGGATTGGCATGGCGTAGCCCAGGGTTATTTTTTATAATCGCGGCCGAAGGCCTCCAAGGCAGAAAGGTGTTCTGCGCAAAAATACTATGGATCCGACCCTCGGTTTCGGAGGTACCCGCGGGTCATTTTACGGTTTTTCGTTAATATCTTTTGAACGCGTTAAAATTTTTATTTTCCGCCTTCGGATTATTAATACTGATGTCAAGACGCGCCGTTTGACACCTCTCTCGATATTTTTGCTAGCGTATTAGCAGTCGACCCCTCAACTAGACTATTACCAAAAAGTGTGCATCACCGTGGCGGTAGCCCGGTATGCCCGAGCCCTCCTTAGCAATATTCAGGAGGGTTCGCTTGGCTGACTGCTCTATTGATATATGCAGCGGGGTCAGATCGAGGATAGCCTCCAGCGCTGCTGTAGGGCATGTGCGCTTAGCTCCCGTGATGCATACACATGCCAGTCGCTGAAGTTTGAACGAGTTAATATTTTTATTTTCCGCCTTCGGATTATTAATACTGATGTCAAGACGCGTCGTTTGACACCTCTCGATATTTTTGGTAGCGTATTAGCAGTCGACCCCTCAACTAGACTATTAGATTAGATTAGATTAGATTATTTATTTATTACGGCCAGAAGCCTAATTCGTAAATTTGAAAATATTACAGTTTTTTATCTTATAGCTAAGGTTTTACAATATTCATATAATTTTGTTTTAAATACTGTTATTTGGTTGCAACTTTTTATATCCATAGGCAGTTCATTGTAACTTTTCAGACCCTTGTAGAAAATGTTCTGTTGATCAATTTCAGTTCTAAAAAACGGCAATTTGAAATTATGTTTGCTCCTCGTATTTATGTTGTGAGTTTGCTCAACTAATGCTATATTTTTATTTAAATACTCAGGTAAATTTCCATGTTTAATATTAAATATGAATTTCATGGAGTGGAAAAAAATCTTTTGTTTCACACTTAACCAGTCTAAAGTCTTCAACATGTCAGCCGTTCGTGTATCTCTAGGTTTCTGAAGAATAAATCTCATGCATCTATTTTGAAGCTTTTGGAGCTTGTCTACTTCTTTATCCGATATTATGAATAGAATGGACGGGCAGTACACGAAGTGCGGTTCTATAACTGATTTATATAAGATTATTTTGTACTTTTTCTGAATGAATTTCGTTGTTCTCTGCATCACTCCTATTTTATTAGCAGCTTTTTTAATTGTATAATTTATATGATCTTCAAATTACCCCCTGGGCTACGCCATGCCAAGTTGTTGTTGTTGTTGTAGCAATGCTCGCCCCACCTAATAGCCGCGACCGATCACAAATTGTCATCAATATCCTCTAACGGGAGTCCAAGGAAACTTGCCGTTTCTACAGGGGTGGACCATAAGGAAAGGGGTGTTAGAGGCGTTGGTTCCACATTACAATTGAAGAGATGGTTGGTGTCATGTGTGGACACATTGCAAGCGGGGCATACATTTTGTATGTCAGGGTTGATTCTGGATAGGTAAGAGTTTAACCTGTTACAGTATCCAGAACGAAGTTGAGCAAGAGTGACACGCGTTTCCCTGGGGAGTATGCGTTCCTCTTCCGCAAGTTTTGGATAATTTTCGTTAAGTACTGGATTCACCGGGCAATTCCCGGCATAAAGGTCCGACGCCTGTTTATGGAGTTCTCCAAGGACCTGCTTGTTTTTTTTCACTTCATACGGCTGGTTTCTCAGGTGCCGTATTTCCTCAAAATGCTTACGGAGATGACTCCTTAAGCCCCTAGGCGGTGCTGGCTCGTCAATCAGATGTCTGTTGGGATGCCCAGGTTTCTGGGTATTCAACAGGAACTGTTTGGTCAGCATCTCATTTCTCTCCCTGATGGGGAGTATTCTCGTCTCATTATGCAGATGGTGTTCTGGGGACATAAGAAGACAGCCCGTGGCGATTCTGAGAGCAGTATTTTGGCAGGCCTGTAGTTTCTTCCAGTGGGTGATTTTTAGGCTTGGCGACCATATGGGTGACGCGTAGCACGTAATCGGCTGGCTAATTGCTTTGTATGTAGACATGAGCGTTTCTTTATCTTTTCCCCAAGTACTGCCAGCGAGGGATTTGAGGATTTTGTTACGGCTCTGAATTCTCGGAACAATTGCGGCTGCGGCTCACCAAAATGTAGATCCTGATCAAACGTCACACCCAAGATTTTGGGGTGTCGGACAGTCGGTAGCGTAGTGCCATCGACGTGGATGTTCAAAATGGTCGACATTTGGGCGTCCATGTTGTACATAAGGTCGCGGAAGATTTAGGCGGTGATAATGCCAGGTTTCGCTAGGCGAAAAAACTGGGAGATCAGGGAGGTAGCCGTTTATTTTATTGCATAGCGCATCGATCTTTGGGCCTGGGCCTGTGGCCATTATTGTGCAGTCATCGGCGTAGGAAACGATTGTGACTCTTTCCGGTGCTGAAGGTAGCTTAGATATGTAGAAATTAAACAAAAGTGGGGATAGGACACCACCCTGTGGCACCCCCTGTTTAATTCTCCTTGGTTTTGATGTTTTTTTCTAAATTGCACCGATGCCTGCCGACACCCAGATAATTTGCGGTCCACCTTTTAAGACATGGGGGAAGGGTAGACCCTTCCAGGTCCTGCAGTAACGAGCCATGGTTGACCGTATCAAAAGCTTTTGATAGGTCTAACGCTACGAGTACTGTTCTATGGTGGGGGTATTGATTTAAACCGCATTTTATCTGGGTGCTAATGGCATTCAGCGCGGTGGTAGTGCTATGGAGTTTTCTGAAGCCATGCTGATGAGGGGCTAGCTGCAAATTTGCTTGGAAATAAGGGAGCAGAATGGCTTCAAGCGTCTTTGCCACTGGCGATAGGAGAGATATCGGACGATACGACTCACCTATGTTAGCTGGTTTCCCAGGCTTTAGTAGCGGGATCACCTTGGCCATTTTCCATTTCATTTCATTTCATTTATTTATTACGGCAAAAAAGCCTAATTCATAAATTAAATTATATTACAATTTACTATCTTATTGCTAAGGTTTTACAATATTCATAAAGTTTTGCTTTAAAAGCCCCGATTTCATTACAACTTTTTATATCTATAGGCAGTTCATTGAAACTTTTTAAACCTTTATAAAAAATATTTTGCTGATCTATTTCAGTTATGAATAAAGGCAGTTTGAAATTGTGTTTATTCCTTGTATTAATGTTATGTGTTTGCTTAACTAATACTACGTTTTTACTTAGATATTCAGGTACATTTTCACTTTTAATATTAAATATAAACTTCATAGCGTGAAAAAAAATCTTTTGCTTTACACTTAACCAGTTCAAACTTCTCAGCATATCAGCCGTACGAGTATCTCTAGGTTTTTTAAGAATAAATCTCATACATCTGTTTTGCATCTTTTGAAGTTTATCTATTTCTTTGTCTGACACAATGAATAGAATAGATGGGCAGTTTACAAAGTGCGGTTCTATAATGGACTTATATATAATTATTTTGTACTTTTTTTGAATATATTTGGATGTTCTCTGCATAACCCCAATTTTTTTCGCTACTTTCTGGACTGTGTAGTTTATATGTTCTTCAAACTTGAGTTTGTTATCAATTATAATTCCCAAATATTTTATACTGTCAACTTTTTGTATGCTTTCATCATTTATTTTTAAACCAATTATATCCTCATTAACGTTCCTCCTTGTTATTATCATAAATTTCGTTTTATTTATATTAAGTTTCAGTCTATTTCCGCACAACCATTTATACAGGTTATTCAGTTCATGTTGTATTTTAGAAAGTGCAGACTTAATATTATTCTCACTAATCATTATTAATGCATCATCAGCGAATAGTTTAATTTCACAACCTTCAATAGCGTTAACTATATCATTAATATAAATTAAGAACAGTATCGGTGCCAAAACTGAGCCTTGTGGTAACCCTATGGGTACTTCCAATTCATCAGACATCACGGTATTTATAACCGTTTTCTGTCTCCTCTGCTTCAAATAGCTGCGAAACCAGTCAAGTTCTATACCAGTTATACCAATACGTTCCATTTTTTTGATTAAGATCTCCCTATCCACTGTTTCAAAAGCTCGTTTGAGGTCTAGGAAGACTGAAACAACCACTTTTTTTTATTTAACTCTTATTTCCAGTCATGTATCACCAAATTAAGAGCTGTCTCACATGAATGTTTCTTTCTAAAGCCTGACTGCTGGTGGGCTAGTATATTATTATCTTCAAGGTATTTCGTTAACTGGTTCTTAACATAAGCTTCAAGTATTTTACAATCACTAGGCAGGGTGTTTATGGGTCTAAGTTCTTCAGGTTTTACTGTCTTTTTAACTTTTTCCACTGGTATCACCGTTGACGTTTTCCACTTTTCTGGTACAAGACCCTCTTCTAGGCTGTTATTTATTATTTGTGCGTAGAAATATCCTGTAAACGATATACAGTCTTTAAGTACTCCATCAGATATAAGTTTTCTGCCGCCTATTTTATATTTGAACTCTTTCAGAATATTAATAACTTCATCTGTTGTTATTTTGGCAAACTTTAATCTAGAATTGACTTGTACATCACTTAGTGCTATACGGCAAGGTTCTATGATGTTATTAATTTCTATTACGCTATTTATAAAGAACCTATTTAGACCATTTGCCAGCTCAGTTTCATTTTCTACCATCATACCATCTATTATCGCCTTTTTAATCCCTTCGTTATCTCTCGTTAAGCAAACCGCTTGCTTAAGATGTTTCCACATTTCTCTGGCGTTATTTTCATTCATTTCGACTTTATTTTCCATATATTTAACTTTCTTTATTTTTACAAGCTTTTTGTAGATACGATTTATATTTTTATATTCGTTCCAATCACCTGTTTGTATCGCAAGCTTATAATTATTATATTTGCATTTATTCATTTGCGCCAGTTCTCTGTCGTACCATTTATTCATAAGCTTGATATGAACTTCTTTTTCATACGTTAAACTTTCCATAGCTTGCATTATTATGTTGTTCACTAATTCGACTTTCTCATCAATTAGTAGGTTTTCATTTATGTTGAAGTTACATGATCTCAGGATGCTTATTAAGATTTCACTATTATATTTATCCCAAGCTGTGATTTTCTTGGTCATTCTCATCTGGTATGATTTAGACGTTTTAATATTGAACATTATTGTTTCGTGATCTGAAATTTTGTATGCAGGCAAATTATTGCACTGTATTTCATCTGAATTTGAATATAATAAATCAATTTTAGATGCACTTGCATCTGTAATTCGAGTATTAAATTCTACTTTTTGGGTCATACCCATCACAGAAAATATCTCATTCAATTTTGTACTATATGTTGATATGTAGTTCATGTTTATATTAAAATCCCCGATTAGTATATTACATTTACTTCTTTCAAATTTATCGATTATTATTTCATTTAGGTACTCGATAAACGCTGCATCACTTGTGCTTGGTGAATGATACAGAACCCCTATTTGCCACTTTTTATCGACCTTTTTCAATTTTATTATAATGCACCATAAGTTCATATTGACACTAGCATTATAAATTACATTTATCTCCACTGTCCTATGAACATACACTAGTACTCCTCCTGTATGCCTGCTGTGCGAGTCGCATCTAACCATATTATACGATGCTATTTCTAATTCGCTGTCTTCAACATCTTTTGTTGTACACGTTTCCGAACATAATATGATACTTGGTGTATGTACTTCAGCCAACACTTCCAGTTCACATTTGTTTGATACTATGCTGTTAATATTCAAGTATATGCACTTAAGTTCATTGTGTCTAGTCTGCAGTCTTTCTTTGTATCGAATTTTCTTCAGCGGTATCTCATTGAATTGTGGCGGGCTTATCAGTGCGTTGGGTGTTCGCTGCTAGTATCCTAGCCTTTGTTTTTTTGCATTCAAGTGCTTTAGGTAGACTGGGCACTGTCTGCTATTGCACGAGTGATTGACATCTAGTCCTAGATTTAACTTCTCATTTGCCTTTATGCAGTTTATACACTTGTTTGCTGGTTGTTCATTACATTCAATGGTCTTATGCTTACCCAAGCATTTGGTACAAACTTCCTCGTTTTTGCATTCAGTCGCCTTGTGATTGTATCCTCTGCATTTGAAACACGTTGTCACATCAACGCCATCGTAAACTTTGCACCTTTCCCATCCTACGTTGAGCTTATCCAATTTTAAAGCATTAGTAAACATTTCCTCGTCCACCTCCAATATTGCGTTGTAATAGTTTTTGTTGCTAGTTTTAACATTATATTGCTTAATAATTTTTATTTCACCCTGTTCTAGGCATTTGTTTTGCTTTCTTAGACACTCGATCAGGTCATCTCTATTCTTTTCAAACTGCATGCCTGTTATAAATAATTTTGGTTTATAGTCACGTGGTATCTTTATTTCATATTCATCACTTATTTTTTTATCCATAATTTGTTTAATCTTATTTCTTTCATCTTCATTAATACTATCGATCACCATAATACCATTATGGCCCGCTTTAATGTCTGTTATCTTTAGCTCGTTAGGGTTAATTTTATTATTTAGATCTTGCCTTGTTCTTTCACTAGTTTGTTTTGCCTTCGGTTTAACAATAATAGGAGCCCGTTTCTTAAGCTCTGGAACGGCCCTAGCTGTGTTTTTATTTTCACCCGTTCTTAGAATATTTGCATATGTTTGTTGTGGTATCCCATCGTTTTTCTCCTTTACTATTGTTTTTATTTCACTACAAAATTTCTCATTCTCCCTCCCCACTACTTCAGCTTGATTTTTTATTTTCTCTGCTATCTCCCGCACTTTCTTAATTTCAGCTGCATTTTCAATATACATTTCTTGATGCATTTTTAAAGTCGCCAAACGTTCATTGTATTTTTCCTCCATTGTTTTCATTAACGCCCGCATCTCTTTTTGGTTGGTTTTTAAAGCTTCTTCAAATTCGTTTTTGTATTCTTTTAAATAGCCACTGTTCCTATTAACACTCTCTTGCATGTCTCGCAATACCAGATCAATATTATGTATGTATGTAATACACTCTTCGCAAATAAAATTTACCATTGGATGTGTTCCTATTACAGTAGCTTTATAGCTATCCAAGCCGGAACATTTTGCTGCCGAGTGGTATACTTTCGCACACACACCCACACATCTAATTCCCGTCTCCCCGCGAATTGCAAGTTTGCACTTGTCACACTTATTTTCGCTTTCAGACATATTGCCTTTGCTATCGTTTTCACTATGCCGTTTTCGTTTTGTGTTAATTTGTAATTATATATGCATATGTATGCGTTTCTATTCGCTAGACTTGAGTCACTTTCTCACCGGTATAAAATTTTTAAATATTTATATGGTATTTCACTAGGTTTTGAATCGTTATTGATATTAGATTTTGTTAAATTAAAAGTGAACTGATCTTACAGAGTCTCTATCTCACATATTTGTCACTTTTAATAATTATTCAAAGGGTTTCACCATTTTTGCAAACAAAATTCAACGAGCGATCTTAAACACGTCCTTTCCTCTCGACTTCTCGCTTATGACAAAGGTAGAAAGAGACAGATTGAAGACATGTGCTAAATATTTGAACCCCTCTTTCCCTAGGTTTTTAAGCATCGGCATGGCTATGCCGTCTGGGCCCACTGCTTTGGATGGTTTAGCACGACCAATGGCGTCCTCAACCTCTTTAGCGGTGATGGTGATTGGTGACTCGCTGAATTTGTGTTTATGCGCGCGTCTATTGGCTCTCCGTCTATCTTTGTCGACCGTAGGTTGCATTATATATTGTCGGCAGAAAGAGCTCGCGCATTTTTTCGCGTCCGACAGCACTTTGTCGCCAAAGGCGATGGAAACTTTGTCTTTGTGCTTAGTCGGATTCGATAGGGACTTTACGGTGGACCAAAGTTTACCCACACCGGTAGAGAGGTTACAACCTCTTAGGTGCTCCTCCCATTTCGCCCGCTTGTGTTCATCTACAAGCAATCTGATGCGTTGGTTTATATCCCTTATTTGGGGGTCGCCTGAGTCAAGCGGAAGGCACGCTCCCCTTGGCGGGCATCAGTCGGGATAGGGAGGGCAGTTAGGCGGCTGTCTGTAAAGGATTTATATTCTTCCCACTTTCCTTTTTTGAAGTTTATGAAAGTGCGTTTTTCAGTGACGATGAAGTCGGCGTTACGCTCAAGCGAAATAAGTATGGGCAGGTGGTCGGATGCCAATGTTACCATCGGCTGCCAGTTAACGCAGTTTACGAGTTCTGCGCTCACGATTGAGATATCTGGCGAGCTGTGACAGCTTCCTACCATACGTGTGGGGGCGTATCCGTTTATTGTGCAGAACGTCGTTTCTTCTATTTGATCCGCCAACATCTCACCCCTACTGTCTGCCCGCCATAGATCATGATGGGCATTGAAATCGCCTAAGATAATGCGATTTTTGCCAGTGAGTAAGGCCCTGATATTAGGGCGGTATCCACTGGGGCAACAGGTGGGAGGAGGGATGTATATGATGATTTCTAGGTTTGCATCGTCTGACCGGGCAGATAGGCCTTGACGTTCTAAGACATTGTCCCTGCGGTCGATGCTAGGATCAAATATACAATATTGCACGGAGTGGTGTATGATAAACGCGAGAACGGCTCTGTAGTATCCTTTTTATTATTTATATTTTTATTAAGAATATTCACATATAAAGAGTATAACTTCTTGAAGGTAAAAATTTAATCTAACTGAAAATTTTTGAAAATTAAAATATCAAAATTGAAAATTAAAATATTGACAATCTCTGGATGATTCACACCATATATTGAAATTTAAAACAGGAATTTTAACTAATTTTAAATTTTGAAATGATTGTTGAGATACAAGATTGTTTAGCTCATCATCTTGTTGCTGTTCCTTTTCTAAAATTTTAAAATTAAGTTCTGAATTTTGAATTGCTTCTATTTCAAATGCCCTAGATAAAGTATCGGCTACTACATTTGCTTGTCCAGTAATATGCTGAATATCATTTGTAAATTGTGCAATAAATTCAAGATGTCTGGTTTGTCGTGGACTACGTTCAGTTTTTGAATTTAGAGCAAAAACTAAGGGCTTGTGATCAGTAAATACAGTGAATTCTCTTCCTTCTAATAGATATCGAAAATGTTTAATATTAAGATAAATTGCTAATAGCTCTCTATCAAAAGCACTATATTTCATTTCAGCTGGTGAAAGTTTCTTCGAATAGAATGCGAGAGGTTCAGACTTATTGTTGAAATTTTGTTGTAGAACACCACCGACTGCCGTATTGGATGCATCTACAGTTAAAGTTAATTTTGCATCTTTGCTAAAATGATTTAACAAGACCTTAGATGCAAACTTGTCTTTAATGCATTCAAACGCTTTAATAGATTTATCATCCCAAACTAGAGTTTTGTCTCGGTTTTTACTTGTTTTATTAATTAAATCATATATAACTCCAGTAAATTCGGCTAATTGTGAAATATATCTATGGTAATGGTTAACCATACCAATAAACTTTTGAGTTTGTTTAATGGATTTTGGTAGTTCAAAATCTCGAATAGCTTTTATTCTATTTTTCGATGGGCGTATTCCTAATTCAGAAATACTATGTCCTAGAAAATCAATTCTAGTAACACCAAAAATGCATTTATTTGGTTTCGCATTCAAACCATATTCACACAAACGTTCAAAAAGTATACGGAGATCTTTAATATGTTGCTCTTCACTCTCGCTAGCAACTAAAATATCATCAATGTACGCGTAAACAAAATCTAATTCATTTACAACTTCATTGATGAATCTTTGAAAAGTTTGTGCTGAGTTCCTCAAACCAAAAGGCATTCGAATGAACTCAAACATGCCAAAAGGAGTAGTAATCGCCGTTTTATAAATATCTTCTTCTGCCATTGGAATTTGATGATACGCTCTAACAAGATCTAATTTTGAAAATATCTTTTTATTTCTTAGATTAATATTAAAATCCTGAATATGTGGTAAAGGATAGCGGTCAGGAACAGTAACAGTATTAAGTCGTCTAAAATCACCACAGGGACGCCAATCATTACTTTCCTTTTTTGGTACTAAATGAAGTGGTGAAGCTACAGAAGAATTTGATGATCTACAAATTCCAGTTTTTACAAGAAAATCAAATTCAGCTTTAGCTACCTTAAATTTGATTGGGTCTAGACGTCTGGGCTTTGAGAAAGGAAGATTGCCTACTGTAACAAGTCTATGAACTGTGGCGTGTTTAACTGGTTTTGAATAGTTTGGCTCTTCTATAAGAGAAGGAAATTCTTTCAACAATTTTGTGTATTGATTTTCTACTGAAAACATTTTTGGAAGAGAGATGTTACAATAGTACGAAATTGTGTTAACTGATAAATTTGTTAATGGATCTATTAAACATTTGTTTTTAATATCAATAAGTAGTCCATATTTGCATAAAAAATCTGCACCTATAATCGGCTTTGCTATATCAGCTATCAAAAACACAAAAGGAAATTCCCGTTTTAAACCTAAATTAACATTTACAAGTTTTTTTCCATATGTAAAAATCGTTGAACCATTGGCTGCTGTTAAAATAATATCTGATGATTTTTTTGTACACGAGAATTTCGAAGCTGGAAGCACAGAAATTTCTGCCCCACTATCAATCAAAAATTTTAACCTGTTTTCTTTGTCAAATATAAATAAGCGACGAGTTGATATTTCTGAAATTCCGTTATTTGTCGCTGCAACAACGGAACATTTTAGTTTGTTGGATTACTATTTTTTACAAACGCGCATGGTTCCTCACATCTCCTAGCTTTATTTCCGAATTTGTAATGATATCTACATAACCAGTTGGGATTATCACGAGATTTCGAACGATATCTAACACGACTTCTAAAACTATTTCTACTTGTTGAACGTGATCTTGAATAATTCTGACTAATTTCTTTTTTAATTTCACTTAATTCCAAAGATAATTTTTGAAAATTTTCACAAATTAAAGATGTTGTCTTAACCAAATTAGTAATAATAGAATTTTCGCCTTTAGAATTTTGAGAACTGTTTATCAAAGCAATTTAATTTTTACTGATAACTTCCCAAACGTTATCAGCTAATTTAGTTAGATCATTTATGTCATTGAAATTCGAACTTGTTAAAATTACATTCAAGTTTTTGGGTAATTTTCGCATCTAAAGTTTCTTTAACATTTCTTGGCTAAAATTAGAACCAGAAAGTAGAACTAAAGATCGGTAAAATTCTGAAGGCTTGCGATCACCCATTTCAGAATCAGACAACACTTTATCTAATTTTGCATTCTCACTTAAGGAATGTCTTTCGATCAAAGTTTGTTTTAATGCAGAATATTTATTTATTTCCGGTGGATTTTGAATAAAATCCAAAATCGTCATTATGACATCCTGAGGTAATGCAGTAATAATATACTCATATTTGGTCGTTTCTTGAGTAATTTTTTTAGTATTGAACTGCATTTCAGCATGTATGAACCATGCCTCATTTTTTAAAATAACGTTCAAAACTCAACGTTATTAAATGCAAAATATTCTTTTAAATCTCCAGAAGAAAGAGTTTACAATTATTTAAAATGTATTAAATTTTAATTTCAGATAAACCTTAACTAATATAGTTATATATATATTTAAAATATATCAAAATTTATATTCCTTATTTTGATTTGTTGTTGCTTGTTATATCTATCGTTATTGTTGTTATTGCTGTAACTTACGTTCTCTTTATGGAGCTGTGTTGACGGCTGACGGTGTTGTGTTAAACTCAGCGCACTTTTCCGGTTTTTTTAAGTTACCGGTAAGTCACTTTTCGAAATCTTTTTCTGGATTTGAACGAATTTGCATTTGGTCTATTGCAATTCATGCACTTTTAATTAAAACATGAGTTGTTGAAAGCTCTTCTTGAATTGATGTGTTGTTGTCGGTGCTGCTGGGCTATTTGTTTGTACTTCTTGTTGTTTAATTTTGAGCTGCTATTGTTGAAATTCTAGTTTAAATGTTTATTGCCAATTGTCGTTCAACAATATGGTGTAACTGATAAAAATTATATATTGTAATTTCAAAAATTTTAGAACTGAATTTGAACTGATGGTCACACTAATCTTTGGTTTGTTCGAATTTCTGCCTGATTTTAGGCGCACTAATAAATTATGTTTGTTTGGGGTAGTAAATTTTTATGCGTACAATAAATATTTAAAATATCACATTCTTTTTTGTTTAAAGGTTGATGTTTAGTTAAATCCTCCTGGCAGGTTTGCCAATTGAAGTATCCTTTTTATTATTTATATTTTTATTAAGAATATTCACATATAAAGAGTATAACTTCTTGAAGGTAAAAATTGAATCTAACTGAAAATTTTTGAAAATTAAAATATCAAAATTGAAAATTAAAATATTGATGGAACATATTAAAATACAAATTTCAAAGTAACTTAAACACAGTTAAATAAAAATAAGAACCCTACAGGCTCCATTTCCGATTTCGCGGTCTTTCCTGTGGACGTTATACCCAGAGCAGGTCTGCAATGCAGATCTTGCTGTGAGTTTAGTCTCTTGAATCGCAGAAATGCGGATGTTGTGCCCCTTCATGAAATCGACTATCTCCGTAATCTTCCCAGTTAGTCCATTACAGTTTAACTGCAGAATTCTGAAGTGCATAAGGGGAGACGTCGCCACTCTGGGGGTAAGTGACGGGTGACTACGCCTGGGTTGGTGAAGGCCGGGACGCAATTGCTGTTGTGGCCCTAGGACTGGGCGTCCTTGGGCAAGCCTTGGGGTACCCGGATGATGTGGGTTTGCGGCCTGGCAACATGGCGCGATGAAACCCGTGGCGGGGTTGCCGTCGCGGAGACCAGAACATCTAGGGAAGTGGCACCACCCAAGGCAGGAGCTGCATTGGGCGGATGTCGGAAACATATATATTCTGTGCTGGCAAACGGTGCAAACGGAGGTAGGGACTAAGAGTCTGTTTCCCTGACCTACACGATTGCTGCCGGAAAAGAGGGGGGGAGAAGACGGGGGCAGGGGCTGCTGCTCAGCATTGCTTCCGACTCTACAAGGAAGATTGTAGTTATGGGTGGTAGCAGCTGTTTGAGTTGTTGGCGCCGTGGGTCGCGAGCAGCAGCGGGTACTTGTTGTGGCTTGCTGAGCAGCGGGGCTGCTGGAAGGTAGTGGGGGGGGGGGGGCGCTTAGACGTAGACTACGGGACGCCCTTGGGCGTGAACAGCAAGGAGCCACAAAAGATTTATAAAAGTTACGTGGACGTCGGGTTTTGGGATCAAGCCCAGAACAACCTGTCCGATGCAATCATCCCTTGCACGAGACACACTGAACAGAGTATGACCGTCCTAAAAAGATTCTTTTCCGGCAGATGCAGCAAAACCATTTCTCAGGACCGGGGTCAGGAGACGGACCAGGATTGGATTCGATGCCTTCCCGGAGTAAGAGAATATGGAGCAGTCCTGCTGCAAGGAGCTGCTGGGAGGATGACAATTTGTGGGAGGGACGAAACAAATTAGATGGGGTCACACTGAAATGACAGTCCTAGGTCGGGAAAAATCCCGAGTCGCTCCGGCTACCGCCACGGTGATGCACAATTTTTTTTGGTAGTAGTGCAGTTTAGGGGCCCCACCCTAAAGTCGGACGAAGATTTACGTGTGAGGTATCAAAAGACGCGTATTAATTTCGAGAAGAATAATCCGAAGGCGGAAAAGAAAAATGTTTCCTCTGTCCGGAGATATTTGCAGTTGAAGTTTGCGATTTTCATGTGGTTGTTGTTGTGTTAGTACCCACAAAAAAAACATCAACCACATTAAAATCGCCAACATCAACTGCAAATATCTCCGGACAGAGATACAATTTTTCTTTTCCTTCGGATTATTGTTCTCGAGATTAATACGTGTCTTTTGATACCTCACACGTAAATCTTGGTCCGACTTTAGGGTGGAAACCGGGGATGAAATCCATAGTATTTTTTCGCGGAACACCTTTCTGCGTTGGGGGCCTTCGGCCGCGATTATAAAAAATGGTAATTCTTTACGACAGCACGACACTGCTAATACGCGTCCAAAAATATCGAGAGACGTGTCAAAAGACGCGTATTGACATCAGTATTAATAATCGGAAACCGGAAAAGAAAACTTTTATCTCTGTCCGGATATATTTGCAGTTGAAGTTGGCGCTTTTCATGTGGTTGTTGTAATGCTGCGGTACCCACAAAAAAAGTGGGTGTTTTGCGCGGATATAGTTTTGGTCTCCAACCCGGTGTGGAACCCACCCAGGGTAATTTTTTATAAGCGCGGCCGAAGGCCGCCAATGATGAAAGGTGTTGTGCGCAAAAATACTGTGGATCCTACTCCCGGCTTGGGATGGACCCGTGGATCATTTTTCGGATTTTCGTTATTATCTTTTGAACGACTTAAAATTTTTCTTTTCCGGTTTCGGATTATTAATACTAATGTCAAGACGCGTCGTTAGACACCTCTCGATATTTTTGGACGCGTATTAGCAGTGTCATGCTGTCGTATAGAATTACCAAAAATATCGAGAGAAGCATATATGTAATACTCCTATATTGCTAATAGAAAATGCTGTTGTTGTTGTTGTTGTTGTAGCAATGCTCGCCCCACCTAATAGCCGCGATCGATCACAAATTGTCATCATTATCCTCTAACGGGAGTCCAAGGAAACTTGCCGTTTTAACAGGGGTGGACCATAAGGAAAGGTCAGTCGGTTCTATGTACCGGAGCGACTCGGGATTTTTCCCGACCAAGGACTGTCATTTCAGTGTGACCCCACCTAATTTGTTTCGTCCCTCCCTGGCGGATCAAATAGAAGAAACGACGTTCTGCACAATAAACGGAGACGCCCTCCACACGTATGGTAGGAAGCTGTCACAGTTCGCCAGATATCTCAATCGCGAGCGCAGAACTCGTAAACTGCGTCAACTGGCAGCCGATGGTATCATTGGCATCCGACCACCTGCCTATACTTATTTCGCTGGAGCGTACCGCCGACTTCATCGTCACCGGAAACGCACTTTCATAAACTTTAAAAAAGGAAAGTGGGAATAATATAAATCTTTTACAGACAACCT
Organism: Eurosta solidaginis; assembly: GCF_040869045.1. NCBI lineage: Eukaryota > Metazoa > Arthropoda > Insecta > Diptera > Tephritidae > Eurosta > Eurosta solidaginis. The sequence goes on from NC_090319.1 coordinate 202,927,979, forward strand.
CTTTGCTGCCCTCCCTATCCCGACTGATGCCCGCCAAGGGGAGTGTGCCTTCCGCAAGGTCATTGAATCCGCCTCGGCACGTTTCATCCCCGCCGGGAGAATTCCCGAAATCCGGCCCCGCTTCTCGGCGGAGGTCGCAAACTTAGCGAGAGAACGTGACCTTATAAGGCAGCTTGATCCAGGCGACCCCCAAATAAGGGAAATAAACCAACGCATCAGATTGCTTGTGGATGAACACAAGCGGGCGAAATGGGAGCAGCACCTAAGGAGTTGTAACCTTTCTACCGGTGTGGGTAAACTTTGGTCCACCGTAAAGCCCCTATCGAATCCGGCTAAGCACAAAGACAAAGTTTCCATCGCCTTTGGCGACAAAGTGCTGTCGGATGCGAAAAAATGCGCGAGCGCTTTCTGCCGACAATATATAATGCATTCTACGGTCGACAAAGATAGACGGAGGGCCAACAGACACGCACATAAACACAAATTCAGCGCGTCACCAATCACCATCACCGCTAAAGAAGTTGAGGACGCCATTGGTCGCGCTAAACCATCCAGAGCAATGGGCCCAGACGGCATAGCCATGCTGATGCTTAAAAGCCTAGGGAAAGAGGGTTTCAAATATTTAGCGCAGGTCTTCAACCTGTCTCTGTCCACCTTTGTCATACCCGAGAAATGGAAAATGGCCAAGGTGGTCCCGCTACTAAAGCCTGGGAAACCAGCTAACATAGGAGAGTCATATCGCCCGATATCTCTCCTATCGCCAGTAGCCAAGACGCTTGAAGCCATTTTGCTCCCCCACTTCAAAGCAAATTTGCAGCTAGCCTGTCATCAGCATGTAGCTGTAGAAAACTCCATAGCACCACCACCGCGCTAAATACCATTAGCACCCAGATAAATTGCGGTTTAAATCAAAACCCCCACCATAGAACAGTACTCGTAGCGCTAGACCTATCAAAAGCTTTTGATACGGTCAACCATGGCTCGTTACTGCAAGACCTGGAAGGGTCTACCCTTCCCCCATGTCTTAAAAGGTGGACCGCAAATTATCTGGGTGGTCGGCAGGCATCGGTGCAATTCAGAAACGAAACATCAAAACAAAGGAGAATTAAACAAGGGGTGCCACAGGGTGGTGTCCTATCCCCGCTTTTGTTTAATTTCTACATATCTAAGCTACCTTCACCACCGGAAGGAGTCACAATCGTTTCCTACGCCGATGACTGCACAATAATGGCCACAGGCCCAGGCCCAAAGATCGATGAGCTATGCAATAAAATAAACGGCTATCTCCCTGATCTCTCCAGTTTTTTCGCCTCGCGAAACCTGGCATTGTCACCGACTAAATCTTCCGCGACCTTATTTACAACATGGACGCCCCAAATGTCGACCATATTGAACATCCACGTCGATGGCACTACGCTACCGACTGTCCTACACCCCAAAATCTTGGGTGTGACGTTTGATCAGGATCTACATTTTGGCGCGCACGCAACCGCAATTGTTCCAAGAATTCAGAGCCGTAATAAAATCCTCAAATCCCTTGCTGGCAGTACCTGGGGAAAAGATAAAGAAACGCTCTTGACCACATACAAAGCAATAATATATATTTGATCCTGGCATCGACCGCAGGGACAATGTCTTTGAACTTCAAGGCCTATCTGTTCGGTCAGGCGATGCAAATCTAGAAATCATCAACATCTACATCCCTCCTGTCACCTGTTGCCCCAGTGGATACCGCCCTAATATCGAGGCCTTACTCACTGGCAACAATCGCATTATCTTAGGCGATTTCAATGCCCATCACGACCTATGGCATTCAAACTTGCGGGCGGACAGTAGGGGTGAGATGTTGGCGGATCAAATAGAAGAAACGACGTTCTGCACAATAAACGGAGATGCCCCCACACGTATGGTAGGAAGCTGTCATAGCTCGCCAGATATCTCAATCGTGAGCGCAGAACTCGTAAACTGCGTCAACTGGCAGCCGATGGTAACATTGGCATCCAACCACCTGCCCATACTTATTTCGTTCGAGCGTACCGCCGACTTCATATGCACCGAAAAACGCACTTTCATAAACTTCAAAAAAGGAAAGTGGGAAGAATATAAATCTGCAACAGACAGCAGCTTTGCTGCCCTCCCTATCCCGACTGATGCCCGCCAAGGAGAGCGTGCCTTCCGTAAGGTCATTGAATCCGCCTCGGCACATTTCATTCCCGCCGGGAGAATTCCCGAAATTCGGCCCCACTTCCCGGCGGAGGCCGCAAATTTAGCGAGAGAACGTGACCTTATAAGACATCTCGACCCAAGCGACCCCAAAATAAGGGATATAAACCAACGCATCAGATTGCTTGTGGATGTACACAAGCGGGCGAAATGTGAGGAGCACCTAAAAGGGTGTAACCTCTCTGCCGGTGTGGGTAAACTTTGGTACACCGTAAAGTCCCTATCGAATCCGTCTAAGCACAATGACAAAGTTTCCATCGCCTTCGGCGATAAAGTGCTGTCGGATTCGAAAAAATGCGCGAGCGCTTTCTGCCGTCAATATGTAATGCATTATTCGGTCGACAAAGATAGACGGAGGGCCAACATACACGCACATAAACATAAATTCAGCGCGTAACCAATTACCATCACCGCCAGAGAGGTTGCAGATGCCATTGGTCACGCTAAACCATCCAAAGCAGTGGGCCCAGACGGCATAGCCATACCGATGCTTAAAAGCATAGGGAAAGAGGGTTTCAAATACTTAGCACATGTCTGCAACCTGTCTCTTTCCACCTTTGTCATACCCGAAAAATGGAAAATGGCCAAAGTGGTCCCGCTACTGAAGCCTGGGAAACCAGCTAACATAGGAGAGTCGTATCGTCCGAAATCTCTCCTATCGCCAGTAGCAAAGACGCTTGAAGCCATTTTGCTCCCCTATTTCCAAGCAAATTTGCAGTTAGCCTCTCATCAGCATGGCTTCAGAAAGCTCCATAGCACCACCACCGCGCTAAAGGCCATCAGCACCCAGATAAATTGCGGTTTAAATCAAAACCCCCACCATAGGACAGTACTCGTAGCGCTAGACCTATCAAAAGCTTTTGATGCGGTCAACCATGGCACGTTACTGCAAGACCTGGAAGTGTCTACCCTTCCCCCATGTCTTAAAAGGTGGACAGCAAATTATCTGGGTGGTCGGCAGGCATCGGTGCAATTTAGAAACGGAACATCAAAACCAAGAAGAATTAAACAAGGGGTGCCACAGGGTGGTGTCCTATCCCCACTTTTGTTTAACTTCTACATATCTAAGCTACCTTCACCACCAGAAGGAGTCACTATCGCCGATGACTGCACAATAATGGCCACAGGCCCAGGCCCACAGATCAATGAGCTCTTCAACAGAATAAACGGCTACCTCCCTGATCCAGTTTTTTCGCTTCGCGAAACCTGGCATTATTACCGACTAAATCTTCCCCGACCTTATTTACAACATGGACGTCCCAAATGTCGACCATTTTGAAAATCCACGTCGATGGCACTACGCTACCGACTGTCCTACACCTCAAACTCTTGGGTGTGACGTTTGATCAGGATCTACATTTTGGTGAGCACGCAGCCGCAATTTTCCGTAAATCCAGAGCCGTAATAAAATCCCACGGGCTGTCTTCTTATGTCCCCAGAACACCGTCTACATAATGAGGCGAGAATACTCCCCATCAGGGAGAGAAATGAGATGCTAACCAAACAGTTCCTGTTGAATACCCAGAAACCTGGGCATCCAAACAGACATCTGATTGATGAGCCAACACCGCCTAGGGGCTTAAGGAGTCATCTCCGTAAGCATTTTGGGGAAATACGGCACCTGAGAACCCAGCCGTATGAAGCAAAAAAGCACAAGCAGGCCCTTGGTGAACTCCACAAACAGGCGTCGGACCTTTATGTCAGGAATTGCCCGGTGAATCCAGTACTCAAAGAAAAGTACCCAAAACTTGTGGAAGAGGAACGCATACTCCCCAGGGAAACGCGTGTCACTCTGGCTCAACTTCGTTCTGGATACTGTAACAGGTTAAACTCTTACCTATCCAGAATCAACCCCGACATACAAAATGTATGCCCCGCTTGCAATGTGTCCCCACATGACACCAACCATCTCTTTAATTGTAATGTGGAACCAACGCCTCTAACACCCCTTTTATTATGGTCCACCCCTGTTGAAACAGCAAGTTTCCTTAGACTCCCGTTAGAGGATATTGACGAAAATTCGTGATCGGTCGCGGCTGTTAGGTGGGGCGAAGCACTGCTACAACAACAACAACAACACTCTTAATACACGTCCAAAAATATCAAGAGGTGTATCAAAAGACGCGTTTTGGATCCAGGATCGCGAATCCGAAAGCGGATGTAAACAATTTTGGGTCTGTCAAGAGATATTTGCAAAGAAATTTTGAAAATGTTCATGTGGTTGTTGTAATTTTGATGATTTTGTGGTACCCACAAAAAAAATCGTGAACATAAGTGTTTTGCGCGGATATAGTTTTGGTCTCCAAACCGGTGTTGGACCCACCAAGGTAATTTTTTATAGGCGCGGTCAAAGGCCGCCAATGCAGAAAGGTGTTCTGCGCAAAAATACTATGGATTCCGCCCTCGGTTTCGGAGCACGCCGGGGTCATTTTTCGGTTTTTCGTTAATATCTTTTAAACGATCTAAAATTTTAATTTCCGCTTCGGATTATTGTTGTCGAGGTCAATACGAATCTTTTTACACATCTCCGTATTTTTGAACGCGTACCTATTACCAGTGTTATGCTGTCGTATAGAATTGCCATATATTTTTGCGTTCTAACATTAATATTATGATATTTTGTCCAAAACCGAATTTTTTATTGGTGGAAAAAATTTTTTTTTTGGGGGAAGGATATCTCAACGGTCAACCGCATTCCAGAATTTTCAATTCAGAATTGTATTGTGCTTTCCCGCAAAAAGAAGCATCAGGCCACGATCCTCCTCTGAGGAATTTTCTTCAACAAATTGTTGTGCCAAGGTGTACGTAAGATATGCACTACTAATAATAACAATTTGGTGTGACATATATCCGAGGAGATTAAGGTCTAGCTTCCCATCCAATTTGAAGGCTACGGATTGTGTATTCATTTTTCTACGAACTGGCTCACCTAAATACATGTTTTATGGCGAGCCAACGCTTTATCTGCTAAGGCGGACGAACTTTTGGTGCCATGGTAATGCCGAGGGACATTCAATACCAGTTATAAAAATTTTCTTAAATATTTTTGATGGATAGGCCAACACACTAGCTCTACACCTCGGCGGCTGACTTTGACCGGTCAGCCGGTAAATTCAGCCTCCACGAACTATCATACTCCAACTGGAGGATGATGTCTAGCTAAGCCGCGAAGAGCTACAGCGTTTTTGCTGGCGGGGGCAAGTTATGGGAAGATCTCCACTGGGTTCGGAGAAGCAGGTGGGGGAAGACTTTGATCTCTCCTGGTGCCCTCTGTTGGCGTAAGTTATCGCGAAACAGGGTTAGCTGGAGTGACTTTGTTACGCAACGAACAGCATCTCCTAAACGGTTAAGCACCAATTAACGAATTTATCTTCCAACCGCGAGGAACATTTGAGACTGCTGATCTCTTATGAAGTGAAGTTTCAGCATATTTAAGGGTTAAAGACGTATCAACCAAGTGAAGAAGGGTGAACGAAAAATCAATAGGGGTAGTCTCCAACATTCGCTTCTTAATTAGAAGAGGTTAAGAAGTAAGGTCTTTTTGCTTTTGTCCCTTTGCAAAAATAGGACGTGGACTAATTTTTTTGCCATATACATAAAAACGGATTTGAAAACTTTTCGAAATATTTTTTCACTTATTTCATAAGCATTTTATTTTTTTGGCATTAAAAAAAGTGAAAAATATCACACCAACAGTTTTGTGTGTGTTTTCTTTGGTTTGACAAAGTTTAAGAGAGTGATTTTAAAGTTTTTTTAAAAATCAAAAAACCACCATGGCCGCCAAGAAGAGGAAATGGTACCTGGTAATATTTTTACCATGCAAAAAGCTTAGTACATTCCCAAAAATTCAGAGTGAGATATATTGCTGTTTAAACGTTTTTGTTTTTGTATCCAATAATCGAATGTACCTAAATATAAATTTTTTCTTGTCACATTTATGCTGCTACAGTCACAAAAATTTTATAGGCTGTTTTGTTTTGGTTTCGAATTCAGAACACATTGCGAGCATTTTCTATTAGCAATATAGGAGTATTACATATATGCTTCTCGATATTTTTGGTAATTCTATACGACAGCACGACACTGCTAATACGCGTCCAAAAATATCGAGAGGTGTCAAACGACGCGTCTTGACATCAGTATTAATAATCCGAAACCGAAAAAGATAAATTTTAAGTCGTTCAAAAGATATTAACGAAAATCCGAAAAATGATCCACGGGTCCCTCCCAAACCGGGGGTGGGATCCACAGTATTTTTGCGCAGAACACCATTCTGCATTGGTGGCGTTCGGCCGCGCTTATAAAAAATTACCCTGGGTGGGTCCAACACCGGTTTGGAGACCAAAACTATATCCGCGCAAAACACTTATGTTCATAATTTTTTTTGTGGGTACCCCAACATTACAACAACCACATGAAAATCGCCAACTTCAACTGCAAATATCTCCGGACAGAGATAAAAGTTCTTTCCGGTTTCGTATTATTAATACTGATGTCAATACACGTCTCTCAATATTTTTGGACGCGTATTAGCAGTGTCATGCTGTCGTATAGAATTACCATTTTTTATAATCGCTTCCGAAGGCCGCCAACGCAGAAAGGTGTTCCGCGCAAAAATACTATGGATACCACCCCCGGTTTCGGAGGTACCGGCGGGTCTTTTTTCGGTTTTTCGTTAACATCTTTTCAACGAGTTAAAAATTTTTTGTAATTCTATACGACAGCATGACACTGCTAACACGCATCCATGCATTGTATAATCGCGGCCGAAGGCCGCCAACGCAGAAAGGTGTTCCGCGCAAAAATACTATGGATTTCACCCCCGGTTTCGGAGGGACCCGCGGGTCATTTTTCGGTTTTTCGTTAATATCTTTTGAACGAGTTAAAATTTTTATTTTCCGGTTTCGGATTATTAATACTGATGTCAACGCGCGTCTTTTGACACCTCTCTCGATATTTTTGGACGCGTATTATCAGTGTCATGCTGTAGTATAGAATTACCTAAAAAATTACCCTGGGTGGGTCCAACACCGGTTTGGAGACCAAAACTATATCCGCAAAACAAAACACTTATGTTCACATTTTTTTTTTGTGGGTATCACAACATTACAACAACCACATGAAAATCGCCAACTTCAACTGCAAATATCTCCGGACAGAGATACAATTTTTCTTTTCCGCCTTCGGATTATTGTTCTCGAGATTAATACGCGTCTTATGACACATCTCTCAATATTTTTTGACGCGTATTAGCAGTGTCGGTAATTCTATACGACAGCATGACACTGCTAATACGCGTCCAAACTGCAAATCCGCCTTCGGACTGTTATTGTCGAGGTCAATACGCTTACATTTTCGATTTCTACATTGATAGATAGTTCTCAACATGGATTCTGTAGACTTAAATCAACCACAACCAATTTTCTTGAATTTACAACTTAAATACGCGTCCGAAAATATCGAGGTAGGTGTCAAAAGACGCGTATTGACCTCGACTACAATAATCCGAAGGCGGAAAAGAAAAATTTATCTCTATCCGGAGATATTTGGATAAAAGTCTAGTTGATAAATAAAAGACGAGTAGTGACATCGAGAACAATAATACGAAGGCGGAAAAGAAATATTTTGGTAATTCTATACGACAGCATGACACGGCTAACACGCGTCCAAAAATAACGAGAGAGGTGTCAAACAACGCGTCTTGACATCAGTATTAATTAATTTTTATCAAAAATTATCGAAGGTGGTATCAAAAGACGCGTCTAGCCCTCCGTTCATGTGGTTGTTGTTTTTTTTTGGCAGATTTGTTGTACACACACACACTAATGCAGAAAGGTGTTCTGTGCGCATTTAGTTTTGATCCCCAAACCGGTGTCGGACCCACCCAGGGTAATTTTTTATAAGAGCGGCTAAAGGCCGCCAACGCAAAAAGGTGTTCTATGCAAAAAAAAACTATGGATCGGGCCCCATATTTCGGACCCTCTAGGGGTCATTTTACTGTTTAAAAATTTTAACTCGTTCAAAATATATTAACGAAAAACCGAAAAATTACCCGCGGGTCCCCCCGAAACCGGGGGTGGTATCCATAGTATTTTTGCGCAGAACAGCTTTTTGCATTGGCGGCCTTCGGCCGCCCTTATAAAAAATTACCGGGCTTGGTCCAACACCGATTTGGAGACCAAAACTATATCCGCTCAAAACACTTATGTTCGCCAACTTCAATTGCAAATATCTCCGGACAGAGATAAAATTTTGGTAATTCTATACGACAGCAAGACACTACTAATACGCGTCCAAACTGCAAATATCTCCGGACAGCGGTAAAATTTTCCATTTCCGCCTTCGGATTGTTATTGTCGAGGTCAATACGAGTCTTTTGACACCTCTTTCGGTATTTTTGGTAGCGTATTAGCAGTCGACCCCTGAACTAGACTTTTACCCAGGCAACAAATGTGGAGCATATACTTCTTATTGAGTTCAAAATACTTGTGCGGAAAATAGCGTACTGTGCATAATCAGAAAGTAAACCGGTTTTCTTATATAATTTGAATAAACGTGATTTTTTATTTTTTAAAGCTTTTAGCTCTTTAGTAAACCAGGCCTGCACTGGTTCATTGTACGAGCATGTGCGTTTGGGCATATGTTTTTTAAATAAAGTATAAATGGTTTTATTAAAATGTAAAACGTTTTGCTCTACATCCTCTATATCGAGGCCACGTTATCTCAGAAAGCTCCTTATTTAAATTGTTAAAATTAGTTTTGGAAAAATCAAAGCACATGGTAGAGACACGTGTTTTGTTAGTACAGCCGACTTCGTTGATTATGATTTCGAAAGTTATCTCAAGAGAAGGATGGTAAACTCTTCTGGCAAAACAAGAGGTTCTCACCGATTTGTACAGAATTTAGATATGTCGCAAACTTGTGGTAAATTAACGTCTTCAGATGGAATTGAAGAATATAAAGCTAGCAAGACACCACCTCCGGTTCTATTTAAGCGGTAATTTCTATAGGTCTGGTACTCACAGCAAAAAATTTCGGAATTTAAAACATTGGGTTTCAGCCATGTTTCTGTAAAAGCAATAATATTATAGTTACAGTGAGTGGTTTTCAAATATAAGACAGTTAATTTAGTATTTAAGCCTCTAACGTTCTGATAGTAAATGCTTAAGCAAGATTTTAAATAAAGTTTTTTGGATCGGAACTTTGAGGAGAAATTTTTGCTACATTTTGAGTAATCTCAAGTCAAGTCTATGAGCTCCACTTGCGGAAGATTAATTTTCTGATCGAGTTTGTCTAAACTGGTTACAAATGTCTTTTTCAGTTGATCTGCATTCCATACATGACCAACGTACTCTATCAACAGATGTTTCTAAAAAACCGAAAAATGGCCCCGGAGTGCTCCGAAACCGGGGGTGGGATCCATAGTATTTTTGCGCAGAACATCTTTCCGTATTGGCGGCCTTAGCCCGTCCTTATAAAAAATTACCCTGTGTGGGTCCAACACTAGGAGACCAAAACTATATCCGCGGAAAACACTTATGTTCACAACTATTTTTGTGCGTACAACAAAGTCAAAATTTTTTATCTCCGCTTTCGGATTCTTGATCCTGGATCCAAAACGAGTCTTTTGATACCCCTCTTTATATTTTTGGACGAGTATTAAGAGTTTTATGCTGCATAGAATTAGAATAAAATGTTCGCTTCCCAAGGCAGCCGGTTCTATGTACCGGAGCGAATCGGGATTTTTCGCGACCAAGCGCTGTCATTCCAGTGTAACCCCATTTAATTTCTTGTGTTCCTCCGACAAATTGTCATCCTTCCAGCAGACCCGCTGGGGGGGGGGGGGGGGGCAGCAAGCTGCTCACAGCCCATGGCGCCACCAGCTCATGCGGCCGCTGCTACTCATAACTACGTGGTAGAGTCGGTAGCAATGCCGAGCATCAGCCCCGCCCCTCTTTCCGGCACTAGCATTCGAATAGGTCAGGGAAACAGACTCTTAGGCCCTACCACCGTTTGCCAGCACATAATATATATGTTTGCCAAAGACTCATCGAAGAGTAAAGATTATGCAGGCTCAAACTTCGGTGGAAAGCAGCGGAGCGTAACAAAATTCTAGTAGGTCACTTCCACCACACCACAAACTTTTAACACAAGTTTTAACATAATTTAAGCACACAAATACACTGATTGTAATTTTTGAGTGTAAAAATGTAAATTCTGAACAGATTAGCTGAATAAAAAGTGTACAAATAATGGTTAAATAACAAATACACGCAGTGGTAGTTTAACAAATACTGCTGTGGTAAGTGGTGAATGTGACCTACTAGAATTTTGTGAAGCGCATCACACTATTTTTCGTCCCTGCAACATCTTTATTCTTTGATCAATCTTTGTGTTTGCTACATATGCCCAATGCAGCTACTGCTTTGGAAGGTGCCACTTTCATAGATGTTCGGGTTCTAGTGGCAGCAACCCCCGACGGGTTTCATGTCATTGTTGTTGTTGTTGTAGCTGTGCTTCGCCCCATCCAATAGTTGCGACCAATCACAAATTGTCATCAATGTCTTCTAACGGGAGTCCTAGAAAACTTGCTGTTTCAACAGGGTGGACCATAATGAGAGGGGTTTGGAGGCGTTGGTTCCACAATACAGTTAAAGAGATGGTTAGTTTCATGTGGGGACACTTTTCAAAGATTTTTAATATGTCAATTTTTATTTCAATATTATTTTTGATTTAGATATTGATTAAAATTAAAATTTAACTTCATTAATTTTATTGTTTATAATTTTGTTTTTTATTTTAAATTTTGTTTTTAAACTTATGTTTTTTCTTATTATTTGTACTGTATCTTGTATCCAGTAGTCGACCGCTTTGTGTCTATGTTGACTTTAATATATAGTAAATAAATAAATAAATTGCAAGCAGGACATATGTTTTGTATGTCTGAGTTGATTCTGGATAGGTAAGAGTCAACCTGTTACAGTACCCAGATCGAAATGCTTATGTTTAACAGTTTGACATTCGTTGTGTGCGGTTGTGTTTTTGTTCACCGCTCTCTCAATTTTATTTGAAATGCTTGTACTTTTTATCATTATGGATGATTTCTGTGCAAAGTGCAAGAAATGTTTTTCTAAATCGGACTCTAATGTTGTGCCGTGTAATGGCTTTTGTAATAAAATATTTCATCGTGCTTGCTGCAAAAATATTTCTGAATATGATATTAGACTAATAAAAGCTAATCGTCATTTGTTGTACGTGTGTGAGGAATGTGTAGACATGTCGGATAGGCTCTGTAAAGCTCTTGATTCTGTGCTCACGGCTCAAAAGCTTGGTTTCGAACTAATTTCAAGTGCTATTGATAGCAAATTCCTAAAGTTATCTCAACAATTTGACTTGCTAAAGGAAGAATTATTGAATTCTTTGCATGCGTCCAACAACAATTTTAATGTTCCTGCAAATTCTTCGAATGCCGTCATTGGAAATAATAACAACTCTAATGTTCATAGTCCACTAACAATTTCGATGCAGTCATCAAACGGTCCTTCTAATTGTATTCGTGCTCTACCTACATTTGCCTCTTCTTCTTTCGCATCGTCTACAAAAACAGATAGGCAAAATGAATTACCAAATGCTCACTCATCGAATATTAACAATGCTCAACATCCATCTTTTTTCACATCTACATATGCAAATAAACAATTGCAATCATCGTTTGCTCACGCTAAAGCTGCAGGGCAACGCACAAATTTGCTTGATGGTTACCATAGCAACGGGTAATTGTGTGCGTATCGGGTGATTGTCGCTTGCCCGGCCACCACACAAGCAGAAAGCATCAAGCGCCATTTGTATTGAAAATTCGTAGCGTGCAGACGTAAACATGTCATCGGATGACGATTTTTTATTGCTTGTAAATTTTGCGAATTTTCATAAAAATTTTTCAACTTTCTTCTTAGTATTTTTTCGAGTATGCAGTTTTGTAGCTTATTCAATTGTAATATAATAAGATGCTAATCTTAAGCCACTAAGAAAATTACCTGATTTTTGGCAATTTTTTTTTTCCATCCTACCTTTGCATTCGTAGGTTTCAATAAACCGTAACGTAAAATCGTTTTCTTCCGCGAAGTTGCTCATTGCACGTTTTCACAAAACTAACATGCCAACCTAATATAAACGCACGCAAGTTATTTTCTGTCAAAAATGTCTAATGCACATACATCTTGTATGAGAGCAACCCAAATTGAATTTGCTGCGTGAAAACCTAACTCGATTTCCAATTTTTGTTCTGCGTGACATTTAGATTTTACGTTTGCACACATGCTTTACATTGTCGCAACGCATGCTTATTTGGGTTAGGGCAAAAAAACGCCGGTTGTTTGCGTGCGCTAAAAAAACGCAGTGCGGTTTTATTAGGTTGGCATGTAACACATTAACCCTAGGATGCATGCGTAAAAAAACTACAGTTATACATACGATGAGCCTCAGAGGTTCAAGAACTAGAAGTATGGCTTTAATTATAAATAAAACAAAATATTACTGGGATAAAACTTTAATTTTTCGTTTCTTTTTATTATTACAAATACGTGTAATGGTTATATAAATACAAAAAATTATGTGCTGACTAGTACAATTAAAACATGTTTCACAAAGCAGTAATGAATGTTCTTTACAAAGACAATACACATTTAGCGCAAAATAGTCTGCTCATGCGATTTATTTTGGAAGGACAGAATTCACATCTTTTCCTTTTTGTCGGCGGAGCATCATTCTTAGTCGTTGCTTCTTCTTCAATCTGTACAAAATTTGCCATAGCCATTTTATGAACTTTAGACAGTTTGGTTGAACTTTGTGCTCTCCGCTTCATAAATGGAAGTACTAACTCAAGTACTAGTTCCTTCAGGAAGATACGCCTTTTGTGCCGTATCCCAGTTGCAAAGGCGGGATTTTCCTGAATAAATATCAAAAAGGCGTTCAGAGCTCCAACATCCATTATATTATACCAAATAGCCATAGGCCATCGCCTTGTTTGCCTCTTGCATGTATAATTATCAACCATTTGGTCCATATGATCTACACCACCCTTGGTTTTGTTATAGAACTCGATAATATCTGGGTTTTTAGTTACATTCTCAATGTTAACAATATCATCGTGATGCATAGAGCTTAGTAATATAACCGCTTTGTTTTTTTTCGGAACGTAACTTACTAATGTTAAGTCGTCTTTGAAACCAAATAGAGATGAGTAAACGCTTTCTTTAGAAGCTTGGAATTCTCCTGGTATTTCCTTTTTATTTTTACGTAAAGTTCCTACAATCATTATTCCAGCTTCCAATAAATTCAACGCAAGGGGAATGCTCGTGCAATAATTATCAAAAGTTAGATTTCGCCCAGAATTCTGTATGGTTGTAACAAGGGATTTTACGATATTTTCAGCTACATTATGTTGAACATTATTTCCGGGCTGGCGACCTAAATAAACTTGGCCATCAATGGCATAACCCGAATCGCTTTCACAAAGCCAAAAGAATTTAATTCCGTACTTGGCTGGCTTCGATGGCATATACTGAATAAAACTTGCGCGTCCTCTAAAACTTAATAGCTGTTCGTCAATTGTTACAAATGCTTTTGGAATCATTACTGTTCGGCACCTCTGTAGAAACAATTCCCATATATGACGAATGGGCGCAAATTTGTCTGATGAAATTCGAAAGTTGCATGTTCTCTTATCATCGAATCGAAGCATCCTGCGTATGTTTTCGAATCGGTTTATTGACATTGTAGCTTTGTATAAAGGGTTTGCCGTCTTATCCAGGGAAAGCTCACGGACGGGTGTATCCCAATTTTTTTCCACACCAGCCATCACTATCAACCAAAAAAAACCTCAATTTCGTCTTTCTCCAGGGGTGGCCAATATTTTCCCTGTGCCTCAAAACAGCGGTTAGCTTCTCTGTTTGTACATAATATGATTTCGTCGATCATTTCCGATGTAATAAATTTGTCCCAAGCGTTCTTCTTAGACCAAATATTACATTTTTGTATAAGACCAGGAGTAAAACGCATTAAGTTGTGTGCACGAACTTTGTTCTGCTGGAGTGGTGAACTATTCCATATAAACCCATTTTTTCCGGAAAAGGAGTTACTGCAGCGCACAGTGTTTCGTGTAGAACAAGCTAGCTGGACAAAATTATTTTATGAGATTTTCCGTTTCATATGTTTTATTACAACTACGTAATTTTTTTCAGCCATATATTCTTTTTTTTTATTTTTTTTCCAAAATTTTACTTCATATGCATACATTTGCTTATTTCATATACAGTAACTCATGTGAATAAGTGACATAGATCCAAAAAAATTTAAAGGACTTAAGAATATTACTTTATTGTACTTAAATTGAATGGACTACAAATCTCAATACTCTAAAAAATTCTAAAAATTCGGGAAAAAAATTAAAATTTTTTATGAAAATTCGTCGAATTTTTCAAACATTTTTTAAATATAATTTAGTTTTTTTTATAGATCGTGACAAATTTTCTTATGGGAAATAAGTTAAAATAAATTTGCGAAAGCGAAAATTGTAAGAATTGTCCAAAAAGGGGTGTCTACTTATTTATGTGAGTGACTGTACATATGTACATACATATTTTGTATTTATTTGAGTATTTATCCTGGCACTACAATTTTTAAAAAATTATCTTATAGTATCAGTCAGGAATGTAAAAGTGAATTACAATAATAATAATAACAATGTAAATAATTTAATTAATTATGTGAAAATTACTTATTACAAAAACTTAAAAGTAAAGTATCATACAACGTAGAAAAGACAATAAATTTAAATTAAATAAAACCTGATCCAACAAAAAGTTATAGGGTAGGTTATCTTTTATAATTATGTTATTATTTGCTATCATCACTTTCATTCGATGAGTCACTTGTGGAATAGTCATGAGCATCAGCAACACTCCTATGAAAGCTTGAAACAACTGGGGTATTTATTGACTCCTCAACATTATCGGGGGACAGTAAATTTAAGACTTCTGAAGTCAGTCAATAGATAAAATTGCTGATTTTATAATATCAGTACTATTCACTAAGATTTTATGAACTGTAACAGGCATGTTAAACCATGAATATAGATATATGTATAGTTTTTTAGTCTCGACCGCAAATATTTCAAATCTTTGGATATTTATATTGTACCCAGATGCTAATGCGCGAAGGAGAGTGTCGAATCTTTTGATGAGTTACATCCAATCCCGTAATCTCAGCACTAGCCTCAGAATTTTCGAAAAACCTACGAGCAGTGTTGCCGTCATTGGTATTGCCGGAACCTGGTTTTGGTTTATCTACTATCAATCCAAGTACACGTTTAAATTTATTCTGGATTTCGTTGGAACGTAGCTTTATACTCTTTTTATCTGCCTCGTTCCTAAGCTGCCATTTTTTTTACTTCGAGGCGATAACTTATGTGAGGCAAGCATTCAAAACATCTTATCCATGCACGGAGTAGACAAACCAAAACCAAGATTATCTCGGTTAGGCGTAAAGTCCCGTAACTCATTATTCATATCTTTTGGAGTGGCACCACAAATATAACACTTTTGTGCGGAAGAAGTTTCAGTCAAAGCATTGCAAACTTTTCCGTCAATCATTGTTAGAAGCATATTGTGATTTACGGAAACTTCGTATTGTTCGAGCATGTACTTTGTTGGCAACAACGAATTTATCTCCTCTAAAACTTTGTTCGTTTTAAAAAAAAAAATCTAAAATCTTTTGTTTCTTTAGAAAAAATAAATTTAATTGGACGACAATACATGGTAGAAGAAGGTCGGGGATTCTGCCAAACAATGTTACCTTTTTCATCCTGTAATTGAAGAGGAAGGAAAGAAAATATAAACAAAAACTCATCAGTGTCAGAACTGCATGTAAACTTTTGCTTATATGTGCTATGGCCAGAGCTTCCATCGCAACCCCACTTGCTGATTAAAGTATACGTCAAGTTTGTAGGTAATAACTAACAAAAACTTCTTGATTTGCTAAAACTAAACGCTCAACAGTTTTATCTAATACGGACTGGACTTTAATTTCAGCACGTGTTTCACCCACATCAATTTGATTTGGATATCATTCTGCCTTAGCTTTTCTTAGACTGTAAAATGATGGATAAACATTATGGCCTGCCTTGATGCTTCACTTCCGAGTCGTTTTGTACCCATGAGTCGTCGAATTGCTATCTACGTAGTATGCTAAAGCTTCTACATTGCTCAAGCATCTTGCATCTGGCTCACATGTCATCTTTTTGCCGGATATTTGAGTAGTTTCCTGTGATTTTTTTATAATGTTAGCAACATTTCTGTTGCCGGCCATACGCGTTGATACTTCTGCCGCATAAAGTAACTCACCAGGACTTCTAGATTGCAAGAGGTCATGCACTCGACGCCGTTTGGTTTTTTCACTGCAGCTAACAAAGTCCTTCTTTCGTCTTTCGGGGCCGGGGTTACCTGAAGAAGTGGTTGTTTGGTCTGATGGCAACTTTGAATCCACCGTTATTGTAAATGTTTGGACCCGAAAGCCACTCCGAGTTTTTATTGAAAAATCGCTCCTTATGTCTTCCAGAAGTGTTCCAATTTTTATCCAGCTTCGACGAATATGCCGATATTTGTAAGCTTAAACTTTTTATGAAATATTCGGCTGCTTCGCTGAAATCGCACTTAAGTACAACAAAACTCAATAATTCTTTATATTTGGTTTCCTTCGAATGTTGAACCCAAATGTCAAAAAACTCCGTTCTTGGTACGGTTATAACTAAACTGCTTTGTGTTGTTGATTTTCCGACAGGGTGAATTGTTGATGATTGTTGTGCTGCCATCTTAAGTGTCGTTGATCGTTCTGATTTGTTATCAGTTGTGCAGTATTTATATTACATTCAGGTATTGGCGTAGATGCTACCAAATGGGTTTGTTTTGTGTAGCGTTCCTGTGTGGTTATACCTGCATTAGGATTGCTTTGTATGTACCGGTTTTTATGCCTTGGTGACTGGTGCGGTAGGTTGTGGCAGGTTGAAGTCAGTGATCTTCGCCTTTTTGCTTTTGGTGTGCTCTTGTTGACCTTGCGCGTTTATTTTTGTGTGTTTTATGGCTACGTATTTGTTCCCTGTACCTGGGAATTGGTTTTGCCGTTTGTAGATCAGCTTTAAAGGTTCAAATATCTCGTCGGAGCTGGTACGTACATACGTCCTATTTTATATGTAGAGATAACTAAATCTACAAAAAAAAAATTAAAAATAGATGTGCAAAGAATTCGCAATGGTTTTTTCTTTCGACTACTAGAGATTACTTGCGACTATAACATATGTAAAATTTAGCCCGGATGTCCGCGGATGTATGTAACTTTTTTGTCCCTAAAGTTAAAAATATAGAGAAAAAATACATTTTCTTCTTAATAACGGAATGTTAAATATATTGAAAATACTCTAATTGCGAAAGAATTACTATTAAAAAATTTTACTTTCCTTCGAGCTTAGAATCCATCAAAAAATTATATAAAAGTATTCACTTAAAAGAAATATGAAGCTTATTGTTCAACAAGAATTTTGCAAATTAATCAATGCATTTTACGGCCACTCCTGCCTTCTTACTTCAATTACTCAATATATATGAGCAAAAATATCAAAAAAAAAAAGCAAAAATCCCGTTATTTGGTTTGTTTTCTTTCATTTTTCATTACACTTTTCTTGGAATAAGAACTTTGTTTTTGTCCAGCTAGCTTGTTCTACACGAAACACTGTGCAGCGATCCGATATGTCTATATTTTCTTCGGGGCTGTTCTCGTCTTAACTATTGTCAGACATATAGAAGTGTTCATTGGGCTCCTCCTCAAATGTTTTAAAACTATCATCTTCGCCAACAACAATATAATCATCATCCTCCTCAAGCCATGCCTTGATAATCGATTATACATTGTCATCATTTCCACGAACAGATTTTTTGCTTGTTGATGCCATTTTTGTATTCCTATTTTTCCTATTGAAATATGTAGACATTACGCATTCATATTGTTATCGTACCTAATATAAATCAATTTTTTATATGAATATTTATTACCTGATGTAGTCTGAACCGATATTATTTATTTCTTATCAATAAACAAATATATTGTTGTGCACTTGACCACGAATCGAACACTACTGAGTACTCTTCTGCAAAAGCATACTTAGTTGATTGTTTTTTTTTTTTTTTTTTTTTTTAAATATCAATGCCTATTATGAAATAGACTCACTTCAGTTACATAGAATAACGGTCATTGCTCAAATAAATTTGGATGGCATACTTGGTTGAGCCATATGAGCCTCACAGGGTCATAATATGTATAAAAGGGGTATTGATACAAAATTGCTTTTATTTCTGAGAAAAAAAATTTTTTTTTTTCAAAAAATCAATGCCTGCTATGATTAGAATAATTCAAGTATAGCATTCCAAAACCCTCTTGTAAAAATTATTTCAAATTTATAAGATATGTTGAAATATATATCCAAGTGAGCCCCGGAGGCTCAACGTATGCATTCTAGGGTTAATGCTTGTCAACCACGTCGGCCACGATCAAATAGACCAGCTGTCAAGCGAAAAAATCTAAAATTTTTTATTTTCATCAACGCGAAGCCGACAAGAAATACGTGTGAGCACGACATCGCTCGATACCCGTTGCTATGGTAACCATCAAGCAAATTTGTGCGTTGCCCGGCAGCTTAGTACTGTTCCTGTATCTACATATACAGTTGTAACCTCATCTATTTCTACACTTACAACTAATGCACAATCAGTTTGGAAAATGCTCCGTCTACTAACAATAACAATTCTTCAAATACTCCAGCAAAAAATAAGGCGAAACCGAAAGCTCCTGCATCCCCAGCGGGCAATTCCATGCAGAGCGGAAATGCTATCACACATTCTAATTTTTTGACAACTGCTACTAATAGTGAGACAACAAATACTCTTTCTTATGCCACTGTCACTACTCGCTCTACTAGTAAATCTCCTAATCTATCAATCGCTCCTACCTCAGTCAAGCGAGGCACACGTGCTCCAAGTGAATTAAATGGAAAGACATCTGCAGTTAATGGCAATAACACTAACGCTGAGTTGGATGTTTTTGTACCATATAAATGGATTCATATTTCATCATTCAAACCTTCGGTCACTGAGGAGAAAATTATTAAATACATCGCTGAGCATATCAAAATTGATACTTCAGCCTTAGCGTGCTTTAAGTTGGTAAGGAGGGATGCTGACATTAGTTCTTTGGTGAGAGTCTCATTTAAAGTTCGTAAGCCTTTTCGGTTTTTTCCAAAAACCGGGGAAAACCCAAGGGGCTCGTAGGTTCACAAATTGATCAACTTACCAACAATCAAAAAATTCATAACTGCTCATCGGATGCATCTTTGAAAGTCTACTTTCAAAATGTCGGTGGCATGCGCACCAAATCTAAAGATTTTCTGTTGTCTTCGTCTCGTTTGGACTACGACGTTTATGTCATCGTGGAAACGTGGCTCAATGATGACTTCTCTGATTAATATTTTGACTCCAAGTTACTCCTAACTTTCCGGAAGGATCGAGACTTCGTGAAAAGTGGTCAAAAAAGGGGGAGCAGTGTTAATTGCAGTAAAGAGAAACCTGCATACATCTAGGTTTCATCTTCTACATCATGATACATTACTAGATCAGCTGTGCGTCTGTATTTCCAGTTCATCTAGCTCAATTTTCATCTGTTGCTCGTATATACCGCCGAACATTGCTGATTCCTTATACTTTTCTCATGTAGATAACATCGTCAATCTATGTGAAAGCCATACTGATGCTCGTCTTTGTATAGCTGGAGATTTCAATGTGCCTAATATTGTTTGGACAGACTTTCAAAGTAATGGTATTCTAACACCTACTAATGTAACGCGATCTTATGAAATCAACCTTATAGATAATATCTTAAGTTGCAATTTGATTCAAATCAATAATTTATTTAATACCCGTTCGAGGTTGCTTGATCTTGTGTTTGTCGATGAGAATTTAATATTTGATCTCTCTGAGAGTACTTTTCCTGTGTGTCTATCCGATAGACATCACTTACCGCTTATCATTCAATTACAAAATTTTGCTGCTATCCCTACGTCGATTCCATTGGATAACTCCTCTTTTAACTTTCGATTTACTGATTTCAGTGAGTTGAACAATATTTTACTATCTCTCAATTGGGCAAATATATTTCTTTCTAATGACGTCAGTGTGTGTTATCGAAGTTGTCTGAGATATTTCACAGTACAGTACCTCGTTTTTTGCCTAGGTTGCATAAATTACCTTGGTATAATAAAACTCTTAAGAGGTTGAAAAACAAGCGTAACAAATTCAATAAATTGTATAAGGGAAATATGGATAACATTTCTCTTAGCGAACAGTATTTTAATAGTGTGCGGAAATTTAATGTTCTCGACAAATTTCTTTATAATCGCTATATGCGTAGGCTTGAAAATGAGCTTAAAGAAAATCCAAAAGTCTTTTGGAACTTTATTCGCTCCAAACGTGGTTCAACGAATATTCCTATTTGCATGACCTTTAATGGGGTAAGCTCCCAGTCTCTAACTGAAACAGTTGAGCTATTTGCGGAATTTTTTAAATCTAATTTTGACGACGCCAATGTAGGTCTGGCTGGCTCTCAATCGCGCTCTCGTCTTCGTGATCTGATAGATTTTGGCTCCCTCATTATCTCCGAGGTTGATGTTCGCAATGCTATGCTCTCCCTTAAACCCTCGCTTCGTTGTGACACTGATGGCCTTTGCGCCTTTGTTCTGAAGCACAGTTTAACTTTGTGTGCCCCCATTTGCCATATCTTCAATTTATCTCTGTCCTCTGGCACTTTCGTTGATAGATGCAAAATGAGCTCAATATGTCCTATTTTCAAATCCGGGAACAAAAATGACATCTCTAACTATAGGCCTATTGCCAAACTCACAGTATGCTCGAAGCTTTTTGAAAAAATCATAAAATGTCTGCATTTTAGGACGGTTGCCAGGTGGATACCATATATACTGATTTCTCAAAGGCTTTCGATAAAGTTTCACACCAAATCTTATTATCTAAACTTGAGTGTATAGGATTTCATTCTGTCTTCTTATCTTGGTTAAAGCTTAACTTATTTCATAGAATTAATGGTGCGTCGGATTCCCTACTCCTACAAAATGACCTAAATAATCTTATCGAATGGTGTAAGGCCAATAATCTCTTTCTTAATGTTAATAAATGTTTTCATATGTCTTTTTCTAAATCATCTAACATACATTCTACTCTCTATGATATCTCAGGTGCTCGACTGGCTTCTGTTATTGAATTTATTGACTTAGGTGTTGTTTTTGATACCACTTTTTCTTTCGTCAATCACTTCTCTTATATGCTCCCCAAGGCTTACAGAAATCTTGCCTTTCTTCGTAGATATGCAAAAGACTTTAGGGATCCCTATACCAGGAAGGCTCTTTATACCTCTCTTGTTCGTGCAAAACTTGAATATGCCTCAGTTGTATGAAATCCTATCTATAAATCCTATGCTGCTAGAATTGAAAGGGTTCAAAGAAAATTTATTCGTTTTTGTTCAAATTCAATCAGCTTTGATGACCCAATTCCATCCTATTACTCGCGCTGCTTACTCATAAATCTCCAACATCTCGAATCCAGAAGTACATCTGCTAATGTTCGCTTATGATCTCATCGCTGGCTCTCTGGATTGCTCGGCTCTCTTAGCGAAGGTGTCATTTAATGTTCCCAATAGGAGTCTTCTTACATTTTTACGATTTTAATTACGTGCTTGCAGGGCTAATTAATGTAGTTTTGACCCAATTTTTCGCGCGCTTACTGAATTTAATAGACTCTCGTGGAGGATTTTTATTGATTTCTCTTTGTTGCGTATGGTATTCATATTTTCACATTTTTGTGTAATTATAAGTTGTTTATTTAGTTTTTAATTACTTTTGTTTCTAGTCTGTAAGATTATTTCTGATCATAGACTAAATAAATTAAACATAAACATAAACATTTATTTATTACGGCTAGAAGTCTAATTCATAAGTTGGAATATATTACAGTGTTTTATCTTATAGCTAAGGTTTTACAATCTATATATAAAAATGAATGTCCGTTTGTGTGAGGCTTATAGAAACAAAAACTATACATCAATATAGATAAACCATTATACAAACTTTTTCATCGAGTCTTGAGAATGGTTTAGGAACAGGTCTGAGAACCCTCCGGTAGGTGGGTCACGAGATATAGGCCAAAACGTGGACCCGGGTACCCCTGTTGTTGTTGTTGTAGCAATGTTTCGCCCCACCTAATAGCTGCGACCGATCACAAATTGTCATCAATATCCTCTAACGGGTGTCCAAGGAAACTTGCTGTTTCGACAGGGGTGGACCATAATGAAAGGGGTGTTAGAGGTGTTGGTTCTACATTACAATTAAAGAGATGGTTGGTGTCATGTGCGGACACATTGCAAGCGGGGTATACATTTTATTACGGCTCTGGATTTTCGGAACAATTGCGGTTGCGTGCTCACCAAAATGTAGCTCCTGATCAAACGTCACGTCCAAGATTTTGGGGTGTAGGACAGTCGGTAGCGTAGTGCCATCGACGTGGATGTTCAAAATGGTGGACATTTGGGACGTCCAAGTTGTAAATAGGGTCGCGGATGATTTAGTCGGTGATAATGCCAGGTTTCGCGAGGCGAAAAAACTGGAGAGATCAGGGAGGTAGCCGTTTATTTTGTTGCGAAGCTCATCGATCTGTGGGCCCGGGCCTGTGGCCATTATTGTGCAGTCATCGGCGTAAGAAACGATAGTAACTCCTTCTGGTGGCGAAGGTAGTTTTCATATGTAAAAATTAAACAAAATTGGGGATAGGACACCACCCTTTGGCACCCCTTTTTAAGTTTTCTTGGCTTTGATATTTTGTTTCTGAATTGCACCGATGCCTGCCGACTACCCAGATAATTTGCGGTCCACCTTTCAAGACATGGGGGAAGGGTAGACTCTTCCAAGTCTTGCAGTAACGTGCCATGGTTGACCGTATCAAAAGCTTTTGATAGGTCTAGCGCTACGAGTACTGTTCTATGGTGGGGCTTCTGATTTAAACCACAATTTATCTGGGTGCTAATGGCATTCAGCGCGGTGGTGGTGCTATGGAGTTTTCTACAGCTACATGCTGATGACAGGCTAGCTGCAAATTTGCTTTGAAGTGGGGGAGCAAAATGGCTTCAAGCGTCTTGGCTACTGGCGATAGGAGAGATATCGGGCGATATGACTCTCCTATGTTAGCTGGTTTCCCAGGCTTTAGTAGCAGTACCACCTTGGCCATTTTCCATTTTTCGGATATGACAAAGGTGGATAGAGACAGGTTGAAGACATGTGCTAAATATTTGAAACCCTCTTTCCCTAGGCTTTTAAGCATCGGCATGGCTATGCCGTCTGGGCCCACTGCTTTGGATGGTTTAGCATGACCGATGGCATCCTCAACCTCTTTGGCGGTGATGGTAATTGGTGACGCGCTGAACTTATGTTTACGAGCGTGTCTGTTGGCCCTCCGTCTATTTTGGTCTACCGTAGAATGCATTATGTATTGTCGGCAGAAAGCGCTCGCGCATTTTTTCGCATCCGACAGCACTTTGTCGCCAAAGGCGATGGGAACTTTGTCATTGTGCCTAGACGGATTCGATAGGGACTTTACAGTGGACCAAAGTTTACCTACACCGGCAGAGAGGTTACAACCGCTTAGGTGCTCCTCCCATTTCGCCCGCTTGTGTTCATCCACAAGCAATCAGATGCGTTGGTTTATATCCCTTATTTGGGGGTCGCCGGGATCGAGCTGTCTTATAAGGTCACGGTCTCTCGCTAAACTTGCGGCCTCTGCCGGGAAGTGGGGCCGAATTTCAGGAATTCTACCGGCAGGAATGAAACGAGCCAGGCGGATTCAATGACCTTGCGGAAAGCACGCTCCCCTTGGAGGCCAGCAAAGCGGTTGTCTGTAAAGGATTTGTATTCGTCCCACTTTCCTTTTTTAAAGATAATGAAAGTGCGTTTTTCTGCTACGATGAAGTCGGCGGGACGCTCGAGCGAAATAAGTATAGGCAGGTGGTCGGATGCCAATGTTACCATCGGCTGCCTGTTGACGCAGTTTACGAGTTCTGCGCTAACGATTGCAATATCCGGCGAACTGTGACAGCTTCCTACAATACGTGTGGGGGCGTCTCCGTTTATAGGGCAGAAGGTCGTTTCTTCTATTTGATCCGCTAACATCTCAACCCTACTGTCCACCCGCAATGATGATTTCTAGATTTGCATCGCCTGAACGGACAGATAATCCTTGACGTTCTAAGACACTGTGCCTGCGGTCGATGTCGGGATCAAATATATGATATTGCACGGTTTGGTGTATGATAAACGCGAGGCCGCCTCCTTTTCCGCTCTCGCGATCTTTTCTGTGGACATTATACCCAGAACAGGTCTGCAATGCAGATCTTGCTGTGAGTTTAGTCTCTTGAATCGCAGCAATTCGGATGTTGTGCCGCTTCATGAAGTCGACTATCTCCGTGATCTTCCCAGTTAATCCATTACAGTTTAACTGCAGAATTCTGAAGTGCATAGGGGGAGACGTCGTCACTCTGGGAGTAAGTGACGGGTGACTACGCCTGGGTTGTGGAAGGCCAGAACGCGATTGCTGTTGAGGCCCTGGGACTGGACGTCCTTGGTTAGGCATTGGGGTACCCGATGTATTTGGGTATGCTGCCTGGCAACATGGCGCAATGAAACCCGTCGGGCAATGAAGCCGTCGCGGAGACCAGAACATCTAGGAAAGTGGCACCGTCCATGGCAGGAGCTGCATTGGGCGGATGTCGCAAACGCATATATTCTGTGCTGGCAAACGGTGCAAAGGGAGGTAGGGACTAAGTCTGTTTTCCTGACCTACACAATTGCTGTCGGAAAAGAGGGGGGAAGAAGACGGGGGCAGGGGCTGATGCTCGGCATTGCTCCCGACTCTACTACGGAGATAGTAGGTATGAGTGGGAGGAGCCGTGTGAGTTGGTGGCGCCGTGGGTCGCTGAGGCGCAGACTACGGGACGTCCTAGGACGTGAACAGCAAGGAGCCACAAAAGATTTATAAAGGTTACGTGGACGTCTGGTTTTGGGGTCTAGCCCAGAACAACCTGTCCGATGCAACCATCCCTTACACGAGACACACTGACAAGAGTATGACCGTCCTAACAAGATTCTTTTCCGGCAGATGCAGCAAAACCATTTCTCAGGACGGGGGCAGGGGACGGACCCGGATTGGGTTCGATACCTTCCCGGAGCAAGAGAATATGGAGCAGTCCCGCTGCAAGGAGCTGCTGGGAGGATGACAATTTGTGGGAGGGACGCTACAAATTAAATGGGGTTACACTGAAATCGCAGTCCTTGGTTGGGAAAAATCCCGAGTCGCTCCGGTACATAGAACCGACGGCCTTGGGAAGCGACCCGGGTACCCCTAGAATGTGTTTATAGAATATGGATAACAAATGAAAGCTGTTGATGAGTGCTTTAGTAGAGTGTAATTTTCATATCTCTGGGTGACTAGGGTCTCGAGATATAGGCCAAAACGTGGGCCCGTGAATGCCTAGACAGTGTTTTTACATTATGGGTATCAAATTGAAGCTGTTGATGAGTGCTTTAGTACAGGGTAGTTTTCATACCTATTGGTGACTAGGGTCTGGAGATATAGGCCAAAACGTAGACCCGGATACCCCTAGAATGTGCGTGTAATATGGATATCAAATGAAAGCTGTTGCTGAGAGCTTTAAAGTAATTTTCACTGTGATATTCGATTTAGTCGCATTGTCCTAGCAAAACTGATAAATATGCATGCGAAGCCGAAATTAAGACATGAATTAATAATAACCACATACCTATTTACCTACGTCCTATTCGATTTGTCCGAAATTTAGTATATAAATTTGCCTATATTAGTATTTACGATCCTTTTTTCCAGGAAGTAGACCAGAGACGGACTGGGACTGGGATTAGGACTAGGACTGGGACTGAGACTCGGAGTGGGACTGGGACTGGGACTCGGAATGGGACTGGAATAAAATACATACCACCCTCTGGGACTGGCAATAAGGGATGAAGAAGAATGAGAAGAACTTGAGAGAAGAGAAAAGAGAAAAAGAAGGAGACTGAGAAAGAGATAGAATGAGACGAACATCGGGTTAGGGGATCAGAATATACCCGCGGTAGGTATGCCTGTGGTAAGAGGCGGCTAAAATACCAGATTCAAGGGGCTGTGTAGCGCAACCCTTCAGGTTGCCAGCGCAACATATAGCTTCTCCAAACCCAATTGTCAACCTCACCTATCCGCGGCGAATCCTGTTTCACTAACAGACGAGGCTCTGGCGACCCCAAGCTCCTCATGCAACTTGGCGGTGGGGAGGGAGGGAATGGCCTGAAGGTTTAATGTGGCCACCTAAATCGTTTCCGAGATGGTCGGGTAAGCACCTTAATGGTGCTGTGGTACCGGAGCGTACCGGTTCTGTATACGGCAAAGGACCATCACATCGATAACACTCCCCAAAGCCGTCGGGGAGCAACCTTATCGCTACAACAACAATACGAGTTTATGCATACGAGCAGACTTGAGAACCTTTTACACATTTTTCGAGCAGGAAAATTGTGGTAAAATATTTTAAAAAATTAATAAAAAGTTGTGCAAAATAAAGTGTTTTGTTCGCGCTTCACAAAATGTAACAAATAATGTAATAATACGTTATTGAATTCCTAATATAATGGGAGTTAACTTTGAGAAAAAAGACTCAAATAAATTTATTTCATAAACAAATTTAAACACATACATATACTAATAAACGGAGAAGTAAATCGAAATAAGGCAAAAGCAAAATGAGTATGTGCGCGAAATGCAATCACTCTATAAGAGGAGAGACAGGTATACGGTGCGAGGGTGTGTGTAATAAAGTGTACCATTTAAGCCTTGCATGTGCAGGTGTTGATAAATATAGTTGTAAAATTTTTGAGGAAAAACCTATGGCACGATTTATGTGTGATGAATGTGTTACATATATTCAGAATGTAGACTTGGTGCTACAAGAAATGCAAATGAGTGTGAAGAAAAACAATACAATATTAAATGAGTATAAATATGAGTTTGAAGAGGTGATGAAGAAAAGCCAACATGAAATAAAAGCTTTATTGGAAGCTGTAGAGGATAGCTATACTCAAAGAGTAGCAACTAAGGAAAGATCGCAAAAGCTTTTTGAAAAAAAAAAAAAAAATTGGTGAGATAAAAAGCTTATATGAAATGATAGAAGAAGTGAAAAATAAAACTGAAATAATTGGTAAAGATAATGAAAAGGTATGTAACGAAATAAAGAAAATTAGTAGTAACAATAATGAAAAAGGGCTGTCATACGCAGAAGTAATGAAAAATAATAACAAAAAAGGTGAAAACAAAAGCAAAGATACTACAGTGCCTGAATTAAAGAAACGTGAATTGTTAAACCGAAAGTAAAACAAACGTGTGAAAAAGCCAAAAAGATCTAAATAATAAAATTAATCCGAAGGAACTAAAGATACCAGATATTCAAGCTGGTAATAATGGTATTATAGTGATCGATAGTGTTGATGAAAATGAAAGAGACAAAATAAAAGAAATAATGGACAAAGAAATTAGTAATGAATATGAGATAAAGATACCTCGTGAATATAAACCAAGACTATTTATAACAGGTATGCAATTTGAAAAGAATGGTGATGAATTAACTGAATGTCTACGAAAACAAAATAAATGCTTTAAACAGGGTGAAGTAAAAATTTTTAAGCAATATAATGTTAAAGTTAGTCACAAAAATTATTATAATGCAATAGTTGAGGTGGATGTGGAAATATTTACTGAAGCGTTAAAATTAGATAAACTCTACATAGGATGGGAAAGGTGCAAAGTATACGATGGTGTTGATATAATAATGTGTTTTAAATGTGAAGGATATAACCACAAAGCTAGTGAATGCAAAAACGAAGATGTTTGTAGCAAATGCTTGGGTAAATATAAACCGATGGAGTGCAAGGAACAACCTAAAAACATGTGCATAAATTGTATTAGAGCTAATGAGAAATTAAATCTAGGGCTTGATACCAATCACCCGTGCAATAGCAGACATTGCCCTGTCTACTTAAAACACTTAAATGTAAAAAAACAAAGGCTAGGGTATTAGCAACTAACAATTAGACCACTGGCTCACCTGGACCATGCTAATGTCATGCAACGTAGGGTATCAAAGTACCAAGCACTAGTGATGCAGCATTTGTAGAGTACCTAAATGAAATTCTAATTGATAAATATGAAAAAAGTAACCATAATATAGTAGTCGGTGATTTTAATATTAACATGAACTGCATTTCAACATATAGTACTAAATTAAATGAGATTTGCTGTGATGGGTTTGAGCCAAAAAATAGAATTTAATACGCGAATCACAGATACAAGTGAATCAAAAATTGATTTATTATTTTCAAACTCGCATGAAATTATCTGTAATAATTTGCAGGAATACAAAATATCTGATCATGAAACTATAAAATTTAATATTAAAACATCCAAAGTATACAAGATGAGACTGACCAAGAAAATCACAGCTTGGGACAAATATAATAGTGATATTTTAATAAGCATCCTTAGATCATTTAACTTCAACCTTACTACAAACTTATCAATTGATGTAAAAGTTGAAATAATTAATAATATAATGATTCAGGCTATGGAAAGTTTAGCCTACGAGAAAGAAGTGCATATCAAGTTAATGAATAAATGGTATGACAGAGAATTGACACAAATGAATAAATACAAATACAATATGTACACGCGTGCGTTACAAACTGGAGAGTGGGATGAATATAAAAATATAAATAGGTCATACAAAAAATTAGTCAAATTAAAAAAAAAAATAAAGTATATAGGGAATAAAATCATTTTGAATGAAAATAATGCTAAAGAAATGTGGAAATATCTCAAACAAACTGTTTACCAAACTAAAGATAACGAAGGGATAAAAAATGCCCCAGCGGGTTAGGGGATCAGAATATACCCGCGGTAGGTATGCCTGTCGTAAGAGGCGACTAAAATACCAGATTCAAGGGGTTGTGTAACGCAACCCTTCAGGTTGCCAGCGCAATATATAGCTTCTCCGAACCCAATTGTCAACCTCACATATCCGCGGCGAATCCTGTTTCACTAACAGACGAGGCTCTGGCGACCACAAGCTCCTCATGGAACTTGGGGGTGGGGAGTGGGGAATGGCCTGAAGGTTTAATATGGCCACATAAATCGTTCCCAAGATGGTCGGGCTAGCACCTTAATGGTGCTGTGGTACCGGAGCGTACCGGATCTTTATCCGGCAAAGGACCATCACATCGATAACACTCCCCAAAGCCTTCGGGGAGCAACCTTATCGCTACAACAACAACAACAACAAGGGATAAAAAAGGTGATACTGGATGGCATACTGGTTGAAAACGAAACCAATCTGACAAATGGTCTAAATAGATTTTTTGTAAACAGTGTGATTGAAATTAATAATAACATAGAAACCTGTCAAGTAGCACTAGAGGATACACAAGTCCATTCAAAATTAAAGTTTGCTAAATTTACCACCGATGATGTTATTAATATCCTAAAAGACTTTAAATATAAAATAGGTGGAAGAAAACTTATATCCGAAGGTGTACTAAAAGATTGTATATCGTATAATGGATATTTCTATGCTCAAATAATCAATAACAGCTTAGAAGATGGATGAAATGTGGAAAACGTCAACAATAATACATGTGGAAAAAGTTAAAAAGACAATGCAACCTGAAGAACTTAGACCCATAAATACCCTGCCAAGTGATGCTAAAATTCTCGAAGTCGTTGTTAAGAATCACCAGTCAGGATTTAGAAAAAAACATTCATGTGAGACAGCGTTGAACTTGGTGATATCTGATTGGAAAGAAGAGCTAAACAACAAAAAAGTAGTGGTTTCAGTTTTCCTTGACCTCAAAAGAGCTTTTGAAACGATGGATAGAGAGATATTAATAAAAAAAAATGCAGCGGATTGGCATAACTTATATTGAACTTAAATGGTTCCGCAACTATTTGAAGCAGAGAAAGCAGAAAACAGTTATAAATACTGTGACGTCGGATGAATTAGAGGTACCCATAGGGTTACCTCAAGGCTCAGTGTTTGCACCAATACTATTTCTTATATACATAAATGACATAGTCAACGCTATCGAAGGTTGTGAAATTAGACTTTTTGCGGATGATGCATTACTTATGGTAAGTGAAAATAATATTAATACTGCACTTGCCAAAATGCAACATGAACTAAATAACTTGTATAAATGGTTGTGTGGTAATAGACTGAAACTAAATATTAATTAAAATATATGATAATAACAAGGAGGAATATCAATGAGGATGATATAGCCGAGCTAAAAATAAATGATGAAATCATACAAAGAGTTAACAGTATAAAATACTTAGGAATAATAATTGATAATAAACTCTAATTTGAAGATCATATGAATTATACAATTAAAAAAGTTGCTAATAAAATAGGAGTCATGCAGAGAACAACTAAATTCATTGAAAAAAAGTACAAAATAATTTTATATAAATCAATTATAGAACCGCACTTCGTATACTGCCCGTCCATTCTATTCATAATATCGGCTAAAGAAGTAGACAAGCTCCAAAAGCTTCAAAATAGATGCATGAGATTTATTCTTCAGAAACCTAGAGATACACGAACGGCTGACATGTTGAAGACTTTAGACTGGTTAAGTGTGAAACAAAAGATTTTTTTCCACTCCATGAAATTCATATTAAATATAAAACATGGAAATGTACCTGAGTATTTAAATAAAAATATAGCATTAGTTGAGCAAACTCACAACATAAATACGAGGAACAAACATAATTTCAAATTGCCGTTTTTTAGAACTGAAATTGATCAACAGAACATTTTCTACAAGGGTCTGAAAAGTTACAATGATCTGCCTATGGATATAAAAAGTTGCAACGAAATAACAGTATTTAAAACAAAATTATATGAATGTTGTAAAACCTTAGCTATAAGATAAAAAAACTGTAATATTTTCTAATTTACGAATTAGGCTTCTGGCCGTAATAAATAAATAATCTAATCTAATCTAAACAATAACAACAACAACAACATAGAGATAGATGAAGCGAAAAAGACGGAGGGTGGAGTGAATAAAAGGATTAGGAAAAACAGAAGAGGGGGGAGGGCAGAGTTAGACGGAAAAAAGCTTATTAAAATGTATGCAGATAGACCAAATTTAGGGCAGAACAATGTCTGCCGGGTCTGCTAGTATTCATATAATTTTGTTTTAAAGACTCTTCTTTGGTTGCAACTTTTTATATCCATAGGCAGATAATTGTAACTTTTTAGACCCTTGTAGAAAATATTCTGTTGATCAATTTCAGTTCTAAAAAACGGCAATTTGAAATTATGTTTTATTTATTGGGCCAATAATTTGTTCACTTTTGTGTCTTAAGGAGCTTTTCGGCCGTTGGTTTTAAAGCAAAAAACAAGGTTTTTTTTTTAAGAAGTCTGTTTATTGTTCTTCTGTTCTTAATATATATTAATGATATGGAAAATATACTACAAGGAGTTAAAATCTGTCAATTTGCAGATGATACACTACTATATACTATCGGAAATTCATGTCAGGAGTGTATTGCTAGGTTGAACTGTAACTTAAAATTTATCTATAACTATATTAGTATAAACAAGCTAAAACTCAACGTTAAAAAAACGAAGGCAATTGTAATCAAGTTAATGATGAATTAATAGATAAAGTTGACGAAATTAAATATCTAGGCATTGTCATCGACAAAAAATTAAATTTCGATAAGCATATAGCCGTAAAATCTCGAAAAAAATTGGATTTTTCCGAAGAATTTGCAAAAATATATCTATCAACAGCGCCGTAAAGATATTTAATGTAATGATCAAGCCACATTTTGAATACTGTTCGACCATTTTATTCCTGGGATCCACACAGATGAAAAACAGGCTGCAAAAACTACAAAACAAAGGGATGCGGTGCATACTATTATGTAATAGGCTGACACCAATCAAATGGTTAAATATCAATCCAAAGAACAATTATGATCATACTTCTTTTTGTGTTGAAAATGAAATATCACCTACTACCAAAGTACTTAACGACCCAAATAGCATATGTAGGAGATCAGGGCCGCCGAGAGAAAATCCGGGCCCCCATACTAAAATGAACGAATTCTCAAAATCAAAATTACCATCTTTTACATATTTATATGCGTTTGTATATACATAGTATATTTAAGCGTATCCATGCATACGTATTAAGTTGGATCGATTTATTAACCGATATCGCGCCATCGATTTTTCGATAGGATTTGGGCTTAGGAAGAAAAAGTTCCACTACGCATACCCAAAAAAAATAATTTTCGAGCATGCGAAAAAAAAATAGCGAAAGGGTCAATTTTTCAACCAAAACACTCCCCAAAACCCAAAAGATATCTGGTTTTTTTTTTTCAAAAAACTGTTATCGCCAACGTTTTTACATACATACATACATGTATATCGCTGTATAAGAATTTGCATCATAGCGAATTTTTCTGCTGGAACAGAAAACGAATTCAACTTTATGCTACAAAGCCAACGCCAAAAACCAACAACACCTTATGCGGGGAGCAGACACGTTAAGAGATTTTTAAAATTTGTTGAAATTTAAAATGATTGCTATATACGAAAGGTGATTAAAGGTGTGTTTTGTTTATTTTCTGTAAGCAAAAATCTTGGATATCATTTTGAGATTCCCGGGCCCCTCCAAAGCCCGGGCCCCTCCAAAGCCCGGGCCCGGGGGTAAAGTATATAGCGTTTTCTACTAAACACTTACATTAATTGTATTTTACAATGTTTCCACTTAAAACAGATTAATTTACCTTTTTACTTGCTGGCTCGAGGTCATATAAATAAAAACAAGGTGTTTATATATTGTGCCAATATATTTCGATTACACATCGGTAATCGTCTTCAAGGGCGAACTAACAACAAACATAAAAACATATAATGTAACAAACAATAATTTTATATTCAGAATTATTATAGGCTTGTATGGTCAGATATTTGAACAGTGCAAGATTAAACTTCACTTATAAACCCGACGTTTCGCCAAGCTCCTTGGCATCCTCAGGGGCTGGACATCTTTATTTAAAAACAATAACAATAACAAAGACAAATTTGTAAAAACAAGTTGGAACATAAACAATGTTAAATCATGACACAAACATTAAATGCGGAAAAAAGAAACAAAAATAATACAAAATACAAAAATAATAGACACAGAGAGGAAAGAGAAAAAGCGGTACACACTAGAGAGTCTTCACATACTAAAAAATAGAGAGAAAACAGTAAATAGACGAGAAGATACTGATCAAATTGCGGTAGCATATCTATTATGCTTATGATTTGAAATTAGTTTTGACAAATATAACAAACATGCATGGTATTATATACTCCTATGAGTTTTGTGATATTTTATTTTAATTATTATTTCATGTGAGTTTCTTTTTTCCGCATTTAATGTTTGTGTCATGATTTAACATTGTTTATGTTCCAACTTGTTTTTACAAATTTGTCTTTGTTATTGTTATTGTTTTTAAATAAAGATGTCCAGCCCCTGAGGATGCCAAGGAGCTTGGCGAAACGTCGGGTTTATAAGTGAAGTTTAATCTTGCACTGTTCAAATATCTGACCATACAAGCCTATAATAATTCTGAATTTAATAAAATCAAATTGGTCAGCAAAAATCGATCACACATTAAAATCTTATCGGAAGGCCTGCCGACAAACAATTTTCACATCTTTATTTATTTTCTACCAACACAAACAAAGAGCGAAATAATCCAACATGAAACACTTCTACAAACATATGCGATATAAATACGGAGAAGAAACATATAAAACCCTTAAACAACACAGTAAACAGAAACAAAAACTAACAAAACAAACAGCGCAACTGAAATTCCTATTGGAATGTAGGAAATACGAAATAATACCCCAACACCTGACTGATTCAACCAAGAGGATATCCATACAAACAACATCACAACACATAATTCAACAAGTAGAGAAGGCAAAAAGACTATTACACAAAAAAATGCTAAATTTAGAAATCACACAAACATCAACATAAAATCAACTAGAGATCAAATAATCTGTGCTGAGCGACAACTACAACACAACCTTAATGTAAGTGATTTCTACTCTGTCACACATAATCAAACAATTCTAAGCCAGAGAATGGCAGACGAAATAAAAACAACACAAACATCCAAACTTGAGAAACTGAAGCAGAAACAACTACGAACTTTGGGCATAAGAGTGAACAGTGACTGGTTCATAAACTACATGAAAATACATTTTCCTGAAGAAGTCAAATGGCTTCTCTCCCTTGGGAAAAATTTACACTTCCTACAACAAACACCACATTCAAACCTTTAAAAATCATAGCAGAGATTGAGCAAGTGATACAGCAGTTTGAGAACGAGAGAGTTAAAGAAATGGAAAGATGCCGATTAAGCAACAGAATCTCACAATACAAACGGCAAATTAAACATAGCCCAACGGACAAATTTATACTGGAAACCTACAGCAAAGCAAAGGCTCTTCTAAGAAGACACAAAGATATCATCGTCACGGATTCAGACAAAGGCAACAAGACAGTTGTTATGTACAAGACAGATTACAAAGAGAAAATGGGCAAACTACTTGAGGATAAAAGCACATACAGAACGGCTAGAAACGACCCAACAGACACGCTACAGAAAGAAAACAACAACCTTATTAACGAACTTTACAAAGATAAGCTGATTAGTCTTAAAGACAAACATCACCTCACATGTACGGCAGCAAATGCACCACGATTATACGGTTTACCAAAAATTCATAAACCGAATTTACCCTTACGTCCCATAGCTTCATCAATGAACGTTCCATGTTATGGTCTTTCAAAGTTCGTTGGTAAAATACTAAACAATTTAATCTCAGAAGAATACAATGTAAAAAACTCGTTTAGACTAAAAGATAAATTGGAAAACATTGAAATATGTAGCGACGACATATTAGTATCCTTCGATGTAGTCTCCCTATTCACCAACATCCCCATATACTTAGCAATAAAGATAATAATGGACAAATTCCAACAACTACAATGTAACATACCAAAAAACAAATTTTTAAAATTACTGAATTTTTGCCTGAAAGATAATAATTATTTTATGTATGATGGGAAAATTTACACCCAAAGCTTTGGTATGCCCATGGGTAACCCTCTTTCACCGACAATAGCAGATATCATCATGGATGACTTACTAGACAACACTATTTTGGAATTGAAAAAACTACATAAAATAAATATCAAGTTCATAGTTAAGTACGTGGATGATATATTTTCTATTGTAAAACGAGATGACTTAGACATCATACTGAGAACTCTAAATCAGTACCACAATCGGCTACAGTTTACAACAGAAAAAGAGGTAAACTCAAAAATCCCCTTCTTAGATGTGCTCATTCACAGAACTGACAATAGGATTTTACTCAACTGGTACTCTAAATCAGTAACATCAGGAAGAATCATAAACTTCCTTTCTGCCCAACCTAAAAAATACAAAATAAACGCTGCAAAAAACATAATAAACAAAATATTCACATTGAGTCACAATCAGTTTTTAAATTCCAACAAGGAAAAAATTTACAAATTGCTTACTGACAACAACTACCCGAGCCAATTAGTGAAGACCCTAATAGAACAGAAATTAAAAGAGACTAACAAAAAGCAACATCATACAACAACCACACAAACACCTACCGAAACAAAACAATACCACAGCATCACCTACATACCAAAGTTCACAGAAAAAGTTCACGCAAACATAAGAGAACAAAAACGAAATATTTCTCTAGCATACAAATCCAACTGCACTCTCGCCACTATATTTACCAAGACAAAAAGCCCAGTAGAACCACACCAACAAAACAATGTAATCTACCAAGTACAATGCAAAGGTGGAGAAAACACACAATGCGACAAAATATACATAGGGACGACGAAAAGAAAATTGGGAGTTCGACTAGCAGAGCACGAAGCGGACATAAACAAAAAGAAAAGCGGCACGGCACTTGCTCAACATATTCTAACACATGGACACACCGCTGATTTACAAAATACAAAAATAATAGACACAGAGAGGAAAGAGAAAAAGCGGTACACACTAGAGAGTCTTCACATACTAAAAAATAGAGAGAAAACAGTAAATAGACGAGAAGATACTGATCAAATTGCGGCAGCATATCTATTATGCTTATGATTTGAAATTAGTTTTGACAAATATACCAAACATGCATGGTATTATATACTCCTATGAGTTTTGTGATATTTTATTTTAATTATTATTTCATGTGAGTTTCTTTTTTCCGCATTTAATGTTTGTGTCATGATTTAACATTGTTTATGTTCCAACTTGTTTTTACAAATTTGTCTTTGTTATTGTTATTGTTTTTAAATAAAGATGTCCAGCCCCTGAGGATGCCAAGGAGCTTGGCGAAACGTCGGGTTTATAAGTGAAGTTTAATCTTGCACTGTTCAAATATCTGACCATACAAGCCTATAATAATTCTGAATTTAATAAAATCAAATTGGTCAGCAAAAATCGATCACACAATAATTTTATATTTTAATCAAAACACTTGATACCTACATTTGTTTCACATTCGTACTGTATAACGAGGAGTATTAAACTGTTTCTTTTTTGTTAACAAGTGTCTGTATGCTTGCTCTGTGTTATCAATATCTGTTTTGTAGTTCATACGTATGTCCGTCGGTGTATTCACTATATGTAACATTTCCAATGTATATCTCTTTTTCCATTGTTTCTCTTTTTGGATAACTGAAGCGTCGTCGAAGTTTTGAGTATGCGCCTCTCTGGCACAGTGCGCCATGATTGCTGTTTTATGGTTATTTGTATGATTACAATTTTTAAAATCAGTTTTGTGTTGTGCAAATTGCGAATTGGTTTACTAATCGATTTGTGTGGCTGACTGGGGTAGGTAAAAATCCGTAATTTTAGTCGTTTGACCTTCTTTGTGGGTTTGTTGTTTTAGTGTGTTAATTGTTTTGTGTTTATTTGTTGTTGTGTGTTTGTCTGTTGTACCTGTGTGATTACTTTGTTTATTGTAAACAAGTTTGAAGGCTCGAATATTGTGTTTATCTGTTCGTTTATTATTCTACCGTCGAATGTTTTCTGTTTGTAGATTTCTATGTTTTCCAGTACGTTGAGACGTCGGCCCTTTGCATGTATGTGAAGAAACCTAACTGTTTTATTAATGTTTGCTGGGGAACATCCATTCTCGACCATGTGATTCGCTTCCCAAGGCCGTTGGTTCTATGTACCGGAGCGACTCGGGATTTTTCCCGACCAAGGACTGCCATTTCAGTGTAACCCCATTTAATTTGTTGCGTCCCTCACACAAATTGTCATCCTCCCAGCAGCTCCTTGCAGCGGGGCTGCTCCATATCGAACCCAATCCGGGTCCGTTTCCTGACCCCGGTCCTGAGAAATGGTTTTGCTGCATCTGCCGGAAAAGAATCTTTTTAGGACAGTCATACTCTTGTCAGTGTGTCTTGTGTAAGGGATGGTTGCATCGGACAGGTTGTTCTGGGCTAGACCCCAAAACCAGACGTCCACGTACCTTCTATAAATCTTTTGTGGCTCCTTGCTGTTCGCGCCCTAGGACGTCCCGTAGTCTGCGCCTCAAATAGAAGAAACGACGTTCTGCACTATAAACGGAGACGCCCCCACACGTATGGTAGAAAGCTGTCACAGTTCGCCGGATATTTCAATCGTGAGCGCAGAACTCGTAAACTGCGTCAACTGGCAGCCGATGGTAACTTTGGCATCCGACCAACTGCCTATACTTATTTCGTTCGAGCGTCCCGCCGACTTCATTGTCGCAGAAAAACGCACTTTCATTAACTTTAAAAAAGGAAAGTGGGACGAATACAAATCCTATACAGACAACCGCTTTGCTGCCCTCCCTATCCCAACAGATGCCCGCCAAGGGGAGCGTGCTTTCCGCAAGGTCATTGAATCCGCCTCGGCTCGTTTCATTCCCGCCGGTAGAATTCCCGAAATTCGGCCCCACTTCCCGGCAGAAGCCGCAAGTTTAGCGAGAGAACGTGACCTTATAAGACAGCTCGATCCCGGCGACCCCCAAAATAAGGGACATAAACCAACGCATCAGATTGCTTTTGGATGAACACAAGCGGTCGAAATGGGAGGAGCACCTAAGCGGATGTAACCTCTCTGCCGGTGTAGGTAAAATTTGGTCCATTGTGAAGTCCCTATCGAATCCGTCTAGGCACAATGACAAAGTTACCATCGCCTTTGGCGACAAAGTGCTGTCGGATGCGAAAAAATGCGCGAGCGCTTTCTGCCGACAATACATAATGCATTTTACGGTCGACAAAAATAGACGGAGGGCCAACAGACGCGCACGTAAACATAAGTTCAGCGCGTCACCAATTACCATCACCGCCAAAGAGGTTGAGGATGCCATCGGTCATGCTAAACCACCCAAAGCAGTGGGCCCAGACGGCATAGCCATGCCGATGCTTAAAAGCCTAGGGAAAGAGGGTTTCAAATATTTAGCACATGTCTTCAACCTGTCTCTTTCCACCTTTGTCATACTCGAAAAATGGAAAATGGCCAAGGTGGTCCCGCTACTAAAGCCTGGGAAACCAGCTAACATAGGAGAGTCATATCGACCGATATCTCTCCTATCGCCAGTAG
The DNA here is from genome assembly GCF_040869045.1 of Eurosta solidaginis. Taxonomy (NCBI): domain Eukaryota; kingdom Metazoa; phylum Arthropoda; class Insecta; order Diptera; family Tephritidae; genus Eurosta; species Eurosta solidaginis. The sequence goes on from NC_090319.1 coordinate 202,967,182, forward strand.
CCAAGATGCTTGAAGCCATTTTGCTCCCCCACTTCAAAGCAAATTTGCAGCTAGCCTGTTATCAGCTTGGCTTTAGAAAACTCCATAGCACCACCACCGCGCTAAATGCCATTAGCACCCAGATAAATTTTGGTCTAAATCAGAAGCCCCACCATAGAACAGTACTCGTAGCGCTTGACCTATCAAAAGCTTTTGATACGGCCAACCATGGCACGTTCCTGCAAGACTTGGAAGGGTCTACCCTTCCCCCATGTCTTAAAAGGTGGACCGCAAATTATCTGTGTGGTCGGCAGGCATCGGTGTAATTGAGAAACGAAATATCAAAGCCAAGAATAACAACAACCATGTGATTCGCGAAGTTACGTACAGATGTTGATATTCCCAGCAAAAATTTGAAACTTATATAAGGTTTATTTCAAATGGTCAAAAGGTTTATGGCAATAGTTGTATGGCGTGTTCCTCATAATGCTCCTTATATTTCTGTACTTATGTCATCAGACATAAAGTTTATCTGGAAGATAACGTTTTGTATAAGACTTGCAGCCCTTATAAAATAACGCTTACATAAGAATTTATTATAAGTCATTAGGTAGAGTGTTACAGTCATGTATGCTTTAAGTTTAGAGAACATTTTTTTTTAGAGATAATGTTTATTTTGTAACATAAGTAAGCCTAAAATAAGTGAAACCAGTATTCCTTAATGCTTACAATCATATATGCCAGTTTTTGCTGAGTTTCCTCGCAACCTTGCATGTACACGTATTCAAGTGTTTGCTACAATGCTATCTATGGTAAGTAAAAAAAGTACAAGTAAAGCATTACTAACTACTCGGGTATACTTCATTACCCGGGTAAAATGATCACTTTAATTAAAGTTCTACATACATTACGCGGTGTAATGGCAACTTAAGTTCAATCAGAAAACATTTCACCACATCAAACATACATCAGCTGATGTCGCTCACACGGGCTAAATGCGTGAGTGTCTCGGCCATTATATTTTTGGATTTAACACCGACCGCAACAAAGAAAATTAAAAGTAATAAAAATACCAATTTAAAATAAAAATTAAGAACAGTATATTTCTTCTTTGTGCCGGCTGTACTTTTCGAGTATCTTCATATTTACTGCGATGCAGCTCACTGCAGCAATAAAAAGTATTTTGCGGGTAATTACATCAAATTTAATACCACGTATATTCCACAGGGGGTAAAATCATCAGCTCTTAAAATTCTACAATGAAATACTAAACGATGTTAAATCTAGTAATATAAGGGATTTAAAACACAAATTGTACAATTATTGAAAAACACTGCCATTATGGTACAGGATGGGCAAACTTCCGAATCTCCAATAAAACTGCATACATTCCGAGTACTCTGCGCTGGAAGCTCTCCCTCGTCTGCAATAAGCAGTCGATGCTCACAATGAAACACATGACTCAATGAAATGAGTGCATCGCCGTTCAGATGTTGCCTTTGCACTTTCAATATGTGAAAAGCGATATCAGATACCACTGGCACAATCCTTGCATTACTTTCTTTGGGATGTCTGGATGCATATTAATAACTATGATTATAATTATATGTTAATTACTATTAAAAAGCATAAGCTAGGCGTAGTACAAGCTGCAATGAATAAAAAACAAATAAAATAATAAATATGCATCTTTCTTCTCTTCCAGATTCGAATGGATCGCATTGTAATAGAACACATGCTGAGAATGGGGTATTATGAAGCCGCAGAATGCTTGGCAGGAAAATCTGATATCCGGTGCCTAACTAATCTGGGTAATACCTATCTCTTTATCTATATCTTTAATTTATTTAGGTTAGGAACTTACCGGAATTTATTTGACGACCAAACGGAAGAACCTAAATCAAGTGCCAAGACTTATGTTATAGAATACTCCTTTCTCTTGGCAAATACTAGACGTTTTTAGGACCTAGCACAATTGCTGCCTCGAGACCTGAAAACTCTGCCGCCCCCAATAGCTGGAGCCTTGACTTGGCGACCGCAGGGCACGAACGCAGAACGTGCTCAACTGTTTCTCCAGCTCGCACTTCCTACATCTGCTGTTGCTGACGAGGCCCAACTTTTAAGCATGTGGCGCCAGTATGCCCATTGTCAGCCTTAAGTCTTCTCTTCAGAGACATGAGCCACTTTGTTAGTGTAATAACGTAGGATTTGCCCATGATCTTAGAAATTTTGCACCGGTGGGCGGAGGATCTATATATTCGTAATTAAAAAAAATGTAAGGCGCGATAACCTCCGAAGAGATTTTAGGCCGATCTTCTCTTCCAATTTGCGTCGTACCTCCTTTAAATTTTTCCTACAAATTGGCGGGAGGCATCTGTAAAGCAGATGAGTTTTTACTGAGAGCTTTTCATAGCAGAAATACACTCGGAGTGCTTGCCAAACACTGCCGAGGGGCGACCCCGCTAAGAGAAATTTTCTAAAATTTTGATGTTGCTTTGCTCGAGGCGTGAACCCAGGATCTTCCGTGTGGTAGGCGGAGCACGCTAACATCACACCACGGCAGCCGCTCGTAATTAACTTAACAATATTTTGGCGCGGTACACCTCCTGCGTGCCATGCAGTACGCTATATAACTTATTCAAACATATTTTTAAAACATTTGCTGTACAACCTAATCCACTCAAGATTTTTTTAGATAATATACCATTGAAGAAGAAACGATATTACAATCCACCTATAAAAATTATTTTCGTAGTATGGAGTTGAACATTAAAGCCTTTTGAAGCTATGTTCTAGTGTACCCAGCCCCGACCAGAGGGGAGGGGGAATGGGGGGAATCCCCCGGGCCCGGGGCTTCTCAGGGGGCCCGCGATTTAGAAGTACTAAGACATTTTTTTTTTAATTCAGGAGAGTCTTTAGTTGTTCCATGTTCAAATTTTAAGCCGAATTTCAAAAGCAACGAATATTGATCATGATGTTTTGCCTGGGCCTTCGAGCAGTTAGGAGACAATAAAAAATTAAACAAAAATGTATGTTTGCATGAATCCGAAATCCTAAAGTTTTCGTGGTGACACTGATGAAGGTTCATCTTCAAAAAGTCTTCCAACAATACCACCAAGTCTGTATCAAAGCTCATATTATTTAAACGACTTCGATATCGGTACCGTGAATAATGAGTTTTTGCGATCTGAAGAAGTCAACGAAATAATTCATCGAGGTTCTGTTATTTTTCCACGTGATTTTCATGACGAGGCATTTCCTACCTCGTTGTTAAACAGGATCTTGCCAAATGGAGAGAAAGTGGAGCGTGACTGGTTAGTGTGGAGTGCCAGCAATGCTTTTTATTGTCTACCATGGCGTCTTTTAAGCACCAAAACTTTAAATCGCCAGTTCACTATCTTTCCCCAGACATTCAGAACGAGTTTATAGAAATTTGTGCAAAGCACGTGAGGGAAACTATATTAGAAAGACAAGAAAGCCAACTATTTTGCTATTATCGTTGATGCTATGCCTGATGCTAGTCACGTTGACTACGTTTATTTTGCGCTAACGCCATTTCAATTCGAAAGCAACAAATTTTACAATTCAAGAACGGTTTTTGGCTTTCGTGAATTGTAACCAAAAAACTGGTCAGAAAATCGCTGATCTAATTTGCCATACTCTAGGTAAACACGAAATCCCATTAAAAGATTGTCGTGCAAAAGGGTACAATAACTGCGCCAATATGAAAGAAGCTTACAGCGGAGTACTACGTCACATTCTCGACAAAAACTCGAATTCTGATTACTTGCCTTGTGCAACCCACAGTCTCAATTTATGTGGTGTTGATGCTGCAGAATGTTGTACGGCTGCAATTACTTTCTTCGGAGTTGTACAAAAATATTTTACTATTTTCAGCAGCACACCACAACGATGGGACATCCTCAAAAAAATGTACCGAGCTCTCTTCATAGTCTTTAAGACAAAAGTCAAATTTGACTGCGCGAGAATACGGAGATGTTACCGGCATTCTCAAGTACATCAACAAGTTCGAATGTATCTTGCTGTCTTCAATTTGGGTCAAAATACTGACTACCATTAATGAAAGAAACGTGGTCCTCCGAGGTAGAGACGCAAACATAGATGTTGAGATCCGACATCTAGAAGCGTTATTAGCTGATTTGAGGTTGATCAGGAACCAATGGGAAACAATTATAAACGAATGCAATACAGTTGCTATTCAATTGAACATCTCGCCAAAGTTTCCGGACATTCGAAAGAGAAAACCCAAAAGACGTTCTGAAGATAATTTAAATGAGATGATTACGGATGATTCAGAGTCTGATTTTAAAAACAATACATTCCTGGTGCTCGCTGATTCGGTAATCACTGGCATTACTCAACGATTTGCAGCTATGAGAAATTTGAGCAAGACGTTTTCCTTTTTGTGGCAATTTGAAGACATGGATGAAACTACGGTTCGGGTGAACGCAGCAAAATTTGTCGAAAAATACAAGTCGGACATTTGTCAAAGCTTAGAATTCGAAATAATTCACTTGAAACACATTTACGAAGCAAATTTTGATAAAGGTCTGTCTCCATTGGAATTGCTAAATGCATCTACATATGTTCAAAATCTGTATACAATTTTCCCCAACATTTTTGTTACTTTACGTACTATACCTGTCACTGTAGCTAGTACAGAACGTTCCTTCAGCGTCCTTTCAAGAATCAAAAACTTGTATAGATCGTATTCATCTCAAGAGCGAGTTTCAGAACTTGCCACGCCTTGTGTTGAATCCGTTTTGGCAAGACAGTTAAATTGTTATATTATTATAAAAAATTTTGCACCGAAAAAAGCAAGAAAAGCCACTCTTTGATATCCGAACCGTCTATATTGAATAATTAAAATTTATAATCATCATTAAATTTACCAGAAATGTATTAAAATGTTACCAAATAGCTAGAAAAGATTATTTGAGACAATATAAGGCTGATGAAAGAGAATTTTATTTCTACGTTACAATAAAATAGTATAAATAGTAAATATTCTGTGTTATTTTATTTTCAGCTCTTAGTCCAAAAATCATTTAGTAGATGTGGCAAAATTTTTTTTGATGTAATCTATCAATAATGATTAATGAATGAGACGTCATTAATGCTTCAATTACTAGAGCCTTAATTGCGTTCAATAGAATTTATAAATTTTGTGAGATAGATTTTTCTTGTTCGAAAGATGGCTTTCTGAGTATTTTAAATACTTTTTATAAGTAAGGTAATTTATACTAATTATTGTTAACTACTTTACACCTGTATAATTAGCCTATAAGATTCGTTTTTAATTGGCTTAAATAAATAAATAAATTGAAATTAATCAAATGTATTAGTGGGTTTTTATAGGGGCCCGTAAATTGTTTAGTCCCGGGCCCGGATTTTCTCTCTACGGCCCTGAGTGTACCCAGAGCAGTATTTCTGAATGGTAAATGTTCTAATACTCCAATCGAGACCGTTAATCTGATCGCTGAGTTTTTTATGTCAATGTGTGTAATTGCTGACAACTGTTCCTCAGAACTTTCATCCAAAGTTTTTTCATACGTTAACTTTGGAAGCCTGTATCTGTTCTATTCCGTATAACTCTTCGGATGAACTTTTGAGCGCTATACTTTCCCTTGAGCCCTCTTCGCAATCAGACATTGATGGACCGGCAGCTCTGTTATTTTCTGTTAACATTTTTATAAATAAATGTGTATAAATTTGTAAATATATATTTCTTCTGTACGTGTGTTAGTGACTGAAATTCTTCCAAACGACTAGACCGATTTTGATGTATGTTTATATGTGTGTTCAAGGGGGTTCGTAGATGCTTTAGATTCACAATTAGGTCAGTTTTTCGTCTGTTCTTTCCGGGGAGTGAACCGGGAGCCCATCTATTACAAAAAAAAAACCTATGGTGACATGTCCTTGAAGTTTGTGAAATGTACTAAAAAAAAACAACATTTTTCCTGAAAATGAGGAAAATACATATATGTAATACTCCTATATTGCTACAAAAGGCTAGATACATTCCCAAACATCAGAGTGCCGATATATTGATATATTGCTGTTTGAACGTTTTTTTTTTGTATTCAATAATGGAATGTACCTAAATTAAAATTTTTTCTTGTCACACTTATGCTGCTACAATCAGAAAAATTGTATAGGCTGTCTTGTTTTGATGTCGAATTCAAAACACATTGCGAGCATTTTGTATTAGCAATATACTAGGAGTATTACATATTTTGGAAAATAGCTATTAAAATGAGAAAAAATGGGATTGGTTTCGCGCCTTAGAAATCTTTCCCTCTATCTAGACAAGTAATTTTCTTAAAAATTAAGTTTTTTTCTTTTGTTTTAGGAATAAATTTCTTATGTATATAAATTTGAATAAAAAAAATTATTGGTGCAACTTACATGGCAGTGGATTTCGAGTCGAGTTCCTGTTGTTGTTGTGTTAACAGTGCTTCGCCCCATTCAATGGGAAATACCACTCACAAGTTGTCATCAAAGTTCTCTAACATTCCTTCGTGAATCGTGAACGTGTGAGGTTGGGATGGGCAGAGCGTGCTTGGGAAGAAAGAAGATGACCTTTTATGAAACAGTTTTAAATTTAGTACTCTTTTGTATCAAAGCACTAAGTGAATTTTTTTTTACATTTTTCATGAAAATATTAATGCAAGTTTATGACAGGCTCTCCGAATATACTTCAAGTTTGCCATACTACACATGAATTCAAGAACATTAGGTAAAATAAGCCTTTGAAGAGGGGATAGTGATATATCTTTAAGTGGCCGGCCTTGCATACTTTATGCAAACTCCGTGCTGCATTTGCTAGGTCTGTTGAGCTCTTCTCTCAGAAACTTTTTATATAAAAACCAGAGATGATTCGCTTAGTTTGTGTTCCGAAGGGCAAAATCAATTACAAGAAGAATAAACAGCGCACTGTATGGACAATTTTATGAAAACCACACCCCTGCCCTAATGCTGTCGGTTAATTTAAATAGTAGAGTTAGCTGGTCGTAGAATAAGCAGCTATTTTGCCGAAATAGCTTTTGCTATCTCGGACGTTTTTGAGTTATTACAGAGTACAAGAAAGTTGGGATAATACCCGGCTATCCAATTACCCGGTAACCAGGGTATTACCAAAATTACTCAGGCAGTCGGTTTCAATACGATCATGGCAGTTTGCTATGTCGGACGGAGCATCGAATCGTGTGACTGATACATCATATGGGGAACGTCTCACTGCCCCATCTGAGATTCACCCCGAAGCACGATTTAAACATAGCAAACGTTTTTATAACCCATTAAATTTTGGTTTTTGTCACCAATCCTGGTACCTCTCGCTCCGTATTAGGACTGTAGACGTGGTTACATAACTCTTCCGCATCGTCTCCTGATGGGAAATGTGTGTTAAGTAGCGCCTCAAAGGACTCTTCACTACTGTGTGACCATTCCCCTTTGCCCTTTTCATCGGGATCCGGGGGTAGTTCTTTACAAAATTAATCTACGCACTACCGACAAAGAATATTGCATTTTACAACCGCTTGCAATGCACATACAAGCGCTACCTCTGCCACTATATCACACCACTTTCTACTTTAACGTGAGGGGTAGCAAAGGTGTACCTGGCCAAATAAAAATATAGCCTCTAGGACGATATCGTACCCAATGATTTCGCAATTCAATTTTGCAAGATTTGAAATATCGGCAAGGCGATAGTTTCGTCTTCCGACCATGCTGCGACAGGCTGAAAAAGAAGTACTTTCGGAGAAGACGCATTAGAAGGGGGAAAACAAAAAAAAAACACCTGGAAAAGAAATGCAAATGACCCAAATTAGTGCCCATATTGCCGTTTACAACTCAACTTAGTTGGGTTGTAATTAAAACAACTCAACTTTAAAACAACTCAACTCCTGTTTGGTATTACGAATTACAACTTGTTTCAGTTGAAGTTGAATTGAGTTGCCAACTTCAGAAAGTGACGATTTGACAGATAAATGAACAGCTGATCAATTTTTGGCGGAAATTTAAGCATTTGCAAAAGTGATTTTGTTACTACAGGATATTATATGATATGAAATCTATTTTATAATGGCGAAAATGTTGGCGATTGATATGACGCGAATACGGAAAACATTCGCATGATCATTCCAATCACTTGGAACTACCAAGCACCAAGTAAGAAAATGTTTAACTGGCAAATGATGAGCTTCAAATGAAATTATTTTGCAGATTTGAAAGGAAGCATTTTGCTCATTACTAAACAAAAGTAAGGAGCATTTCCGCAAATGCTTTCGAGGGAAGGCTGTACCCCTATTTTAAAATTATGCGCCACACTCAGATTTCATGCTGATTGCAGCTATAAAAACTACTGTGGAAATGATTTTGATGTTGGACTGGTCTTAGATATTAATGAGGAGCATATTTGTGGAATTGGATTAAAAACCAAAGAGCAAAAATTGTATTTTACTCTAAAACAGGATTCCCAGGAGTAGTGATTAGTATCAATGGGACTCACGCTCGCATAATTTCACCTATTTTGGCTGCATCCGAACTGCGGCCAGCCTCGTCCAACTTCGGAATGTCGCTCCATACAGTAAAAAAGTTATTCAATGTAATCCTTCGTTTAAACCAGGGATGCACCTTAACGTTAAGCTAATCGTTTATCAAAAAATTTCCACCGTTTCCGTTGAAACACTTCGAAATATTATCGATAAAGAAATTATCAAGATAAATTGTATCTCGTTTTTAACCGAAACGAAAAGCTTTCGTTAACGTTAAAAACGTTAACGAAAACGTGATACTTTATGTTTGAATTGTGCTGGCAATGCTATAGCCATGGTGAAGCCGTAAGGTGGCAACAACGAGCGCACATACACACACAAACTCTATGTAATTTGTTTGTGTAATTCGTTGGTGGTAATGTCAAAAATACTCTGAGAAATGTTCGTACTGTCAAAATTCATGAGAAAAGTTGCAATCAGCTTGGATAATGCTTTCACCTTTAATGACTCCGCCATCAATCAGCTTTGCCAGCATAGTTTGAAATTAATAATCAACATAAACGATTTGATTTCGTTTTGATATGGCAGAAAACGAAACGAAATCATTTCGTTAATTTGACGATCTTAACGTTAATAAACGAAACGAAATGACTTCGTTTCGTTTATTAACGTTGATTATCGTAACGAAATGATATCGTTTCGTTGGTTAAGCATGCCTGGTTTAAACGTTGTTTTTTCTATAAATGTGTACAAAATTGTTGATTATTGTTTGATTAAAAAAGGTTTAACTACCGGCTTTCAATTTTTTGTTTTTATTCGGTAACATTTTATGAGACCGTGCACCATCTAACTCTTATCAAAGGTGGTATCAAAAGACTCGTTTCGATCTCCGTTTTTAGGATTCGAAAGCGGAAATTAAAAATTTTATTTCTGTCGAAAAATATTTACAAAACTCACAAAATGGCCCGAGAGGTCCGAAATATGAGGCTCGTTCCACAGTTTTTTTGCACAGAACATCTTTCTGTGTTGGCGACCTTTGGCCGCGATTTGTAAAAATAACGCTGGGTGGATCCAACTCCTCGGGGGTCGAAAAGTGTCTTTTCATACCAACTTTGAAAATTTTTGTTAAAAATTAAATGGTGAACCGTCTTGTAATACGTTACCTTTTTTCGAAACAACTGCAAAATTGTATGAGATAACTGCTAGTGATCAATTGTAAGATTTTGACGTCTTTGACAACTACACCAACACAAGGTTGTAAACGGTAATGCCACAAAAAGTTGTTAGACTAGACAACTCAACCGACATTTTTTTTGACAGGTTGAATTGTAATCTGTAATACCAAATTGCGAAATTTCAACCCAACCAGAGTTGAGTTGTAAACGGTAATAGGGGCATAGGATAATCATTTAAATATGTATTATAATTATTATTTTAAACAAAGTACCTTCATTCTGTATCCAAAATGTTCAAATTTCTATAATTTTGTTAAATAAACAAAATTATTTTAATAAAATTGTCACAACTTCGAATCATATAAAAGTCAACACATAATAGAATTAGAGAAAATAATATTCCAGGAAAATGTATTTGTGTGGTTTTTACTCGATTTTTCCTCTGAATGAAAAAGTAGTTTCGAAAAGAGGCAAATAGAATTTCATAGTGGGAGTTCAAGATGGCGGATTAGAAAGAGAAGCTGCCAACGTCAGTCACCTTGTAATTACATCATGGATAATTATTATGTTCAATTAATACGTTTTTTTGTTATGTATGAGTTAATCGGGGATTGTCCGTATTGCTTTTTTAAATGTATGAATTTTTAATTTTATAATTTATTTAATAATTTTGGAAAAATTTAAACAACGTGACATCAGGACGGACAAAGCGACAGCTGTTTCGATTATACCTTGTAAATCTCTTCAAAGCCTTTTCTCCCGGGAGTGGGATTCGAGCCCGCACTCCTACGATAGTTGAAATGGTTACAAACGCATTCAGCTACGTCATGCCTTAGTTGTTGTAAAGTTTTTCCCAATTGCCTTCTTCTGCATATATTAATCTTCTACACATCACATACTTCGTATGTAGTATTGTATTGAAGTTATGTATGTTTGTAAGGCGGTTTCAGAGAAACAATACCAAGTTTGTTCCCAATGTTTTGAAATATAGATAGTATATGTAAACAGTTGGTTTACAGTAGGCTCATTCCATTTCACGACACCCGGTCCGCGCAGGACATGATTTTTGATTTCGATGAAATTTTAATATGTTAATCTTTGGTCAAAATAATGAAACAATTGTTGTTTTTTTTGCATCAAAAAATTGTTTTTCGGATTGATCGGCAATTGAATTCGACAAAATGCAATCGATATTTTATTCACCTATTTCCTCAACTTTCAATAACTTTGTCAAAAATTAACCGATTCTCAATTGTTTTTGTTTCAAATTTAGAAAAATTAAAAAATAACAATAATTATCATTAAAAAAAAAAATTTTGTTCTGGCCTTGAGCTCGAATCGAACCTTGAATCATTTATCAATATGCCGATAAAAACAAAAACAATTGTTAATAAACCATGAGCATTTGGGAATGTCAAACAAAGTAATTGACAATAAACAAATCCAGCATTATCAGTGATTTGCAACAGATAGCACAACACTGAATAAATATAGTTGGTAAAAAGGAATAGAAGTAGCAATTTGCCAGTCAGACAAACCACAGCTGTATAGCTAAATGGTTAGCGCAGCGTGCATAAAGCGTACTGATGATGAAGGCTTGTCACGCTTCGAAATGGATCTATCTGCGCAGCTATGGCAGGTTGTCTGAAAAATTTTCTACTTACTATTCCAAAAACAAAATACAATTTTTCAAATTTAGAAAAATTAAAAAATAACAATAATTATCATTAGAAAAAAATTATTGTTCTGGCCTTGAGCTCGAAACGAACCTTGAATCATTAACCGATTCTCTTGATTTTTTCTTTGAAATGTTCGTTATTACATTTACTTTCATATAAATTTATAAACAATAGCATATAGTTTAATACAAACATTTTTTTAGTATTTAGTAAAAATTTATGACTTCAAAAATTATTTTCTCCAAAAAGGTTATCTTTTTTTGTTCAAACTTTTTCTATATCGAGTGAACAGTTCATATTTCAACTTGGCCAAATGCCAATTAGCCAAAACTCGTTGTTTCGAGATATGAATTTTTGAATATTAAACATTTTGTCCCCCATATATTGATGCAATGCATAACAGCATTCAATTGCTTTGTCAAAAATTAACCGATTCTCATGTATTTTATTTTAGTATTTAGTAAAAATTTATGACCTTTTTCAAAAATTAATATTTCAAAAAAAAGTAATTTTTTTTTTCGCTTAAACTTTTTCTATATAACTTTTTCTATATCCAGTTTGTATTTCAACTTGGGTAAGTATCTATTGGCCAAACATTCATATCTTATCATTTTTCCGAATTACAGTGATTTTGTAACAGGACATGGCAAAGCCTCTTGTGACGGTATTGGTGGTTCAGTGAAATATTTTGCATTTTCTGAAAAATAACAACAAATGAATGTTTTCAATAATAAATGTGATATTTTTATTAATTTTAAGCATTTGGCATTGATCGCCCTTTATGCTGATATGTATTGCATCAATATATGGCGAATAAAGAGGTATAATATTCAAAAACTCACATTCCGAAAACGAGTTTTGGCTAATAGATATTTACCCAAGTTGAAATATAAACTTTTCACTCGATATAGAAAAAGTTTAAACGAAAAAAAAATTTTGTTTAATATTCAAAAATTCATATCTCGAAAAAAAACGAGTTTTGGCTAATAGGCATTTGGCCAAGTTTAAATATGAACTGTTCACTCGATATAGAAAAAGTTTAAACCAAAAACAGATAACCTTTTTTGAGAAATTAATTTTTGAAAAAAGTCATAAATTTTTACTAAATACTAAAAAAAAATTTTGTTTTAAACTATACGCTATTGTTTATAAATTTATATAAAAGTAAATGTAATAACGAACATTTCAAAGAAAAAAAATTTGTGTGGCAAAAAAAAACACGTGTTTCATTATTTTGACCAAAGAACAACACCGTGGTCACCGTGTTGTGATGGTAGCGTGCTCCGCCTACCACACCGTATCCCCTGGGTTCACACCCCGGGCAAGCAACATCAAAATTTTAGAAATAAAGTATTTCAATTAGAAGACAATTTTTCTAAGCGGGGTCGCCCCTCGGCAGTGTTTGGCAAGCGCTCCGGGTGTATTTCTGCCATGAAAAGCTCTCAGTGAAAACTCATCTGCCTTGCAGATGCCGTTCGGAGTCGGCATAAAACATGTAGGTCCCGTCTGGCAATTTGTAGGGAAAATCAAGAGGAGCACGACGCAAATTGGAAGAGAAGCTCGGCCTTAGATCTCTTCGAAGGTTAACGCGCCTTACATTTATTTTTTTATTTTATAAAAACAACATTAAAATTTCATCGAAATCAAAAATCATGTCCTGCGCGGACCGGGTGTCTTGAAATGGAATGAGCCAGTGTGTAGTAATGCTTTTTCAAAATACGTTCGCATGATCACATGCCTCCGGTGCTTACTCCAATCCTTAAGAAAAACGATCACGCAAACCACAGGCCAGCATACTCTGGTCCTGCAAAAGACTGATGCCCACAACACATTTATACAGGAATATTTTATGAACAATATAAATATCCGAATTGTTTTCCTGTTGCCAACGAAAAAAATATATATTGTTCATAATAATCACTATGCAACGTAAAAAATAAACGTTGACGTATAATTGTTATACAAATAAAGTACTTGTATTTCGTTTCGCAATGTTTTGAATTCGGGAGACGTTCTCAATTTGAAAATTTAAAATAATGATTAAATTTTGTCTTTGCTTTTAACTTAATTAAAATTCAAAAGAAAGCAAACAATGTATTATTACTTATTAATCCGAATTGAATAGTAAAAATGCTTACTTAATTTTTGTAATAATTGATTTAAACTGAATTACCTACACGAGGGTGAGATCAACTATAATTCTATCCCATCAATAAATATTGATATGATATACATAAGACCGGGTTGGTCCCCATACACAAAAAAAAAGGTGTGAAAGACCGCTCACAAATTTGAAGGGTATGTTGCGAGGGTTTACAGAAAATTTTTTTAATTAATAATTTTTTATTTTTTATCTTTCGAAACAGCCGCAGTTGTTTTTCGTTCTGTGACTTGGTTATTTCGAGATGTGAAGTCGGTTTCACTTGATTAGGCCACTAATATGTTTTTTTATTGTTTTTTTTTATTCGCAGATACTCAATAACTTGTCATAAGAGTCAGGTTGATTAGTAGCATTAAAAAGCCTATAACTTCTGAATTTATTGACTAAGGGAAATGGTTCAAAAGCAACAATGTCATGAATTTGGAAATAGTCTGGTAAAACAAAAAGGAAACCTTAGGACGGTAAAACCCTATTAAGTGACCTAATCAAGTGAAAACGAAATTAGAAGTAAATATGCAGATATCCAAGCCCAAAATAATGATATTTTAAAAATTAACAAAAAAAAGTTTCGAAACCCTCCCACCATAAACTTCACATTTAGGGGCGGACTTTGCCACCCGGTCTAATATAAATGTTCCAATGATAATAAAATAATGAAATGATATCCATACAGAAAATTTTGTAAGGAATACATTTGTTATGCTAAAGCAAACAATAAATATTAATATAAGGAAAACCTCTGTAATTAATTGTTAAATATATACATTGAAAAGTCCTAGTGCCTTACAGTACTTTTGAAAAAAAAAAATTGTAATAACAAAGTTATATTTACACATGGACCTACATACATTTTTACATGTACATATGTAAAGACTTACATATATAAACTATCATCACATAAAACTTTCTGGAACAAAATTCGATCATATCATACTAGCAGTCGTGCCGTACAGACGTGTTTGTTATCGCTCTGCAAACTTTAGTTTATTTTTTCTGGTTTTCTGTTTTCTCTGCCAATATTGGTGCAATGGATAGTTTCTATGCTAAGTGTGATAAGAGTTTTGGCCGAAGTGATTGTGCCGTGCGGTGGCTTTTGTAAAAAATTCTTCCATCGTACATGCTGTGAAGGCAACATTTCTACATACGATGTAGAATTGCTAAGTACGAACCGGCATCTCAGTTACTTCTGCACTGAATGCTTAAATTCCTATGACAAGATTTGTAAGGCATATGACACCGCCTTGGCGTCACACAAAGTTGGCCTAGAATCTGCCTTGCTTGCAACTGATGTGAAATTTAAGCTTTTGATTGAACAAATTACTTGCTTACTTAATTGGCGCTTAATCGTCTAAACGGTTATGGCCATCCAACAAGGCGCGCCAGTTGCTCCTTCGCTCCGCCAACCGGCGCCAATTGGTCACACCAAGGGAGTTTAAATCGTTTTCCACCTGGTCCTTCCAACGGAGTGGGGGCCGCCCTCTACCTCTGCTTCCATAGGCGGGTTCCGATAGAAACACTTTCTTGGCAGGAGCATCATCTTTAATTCGCATAACATGGCCTAGCCAGCGCAGCCGCTGCGTTTTAATTCGCTGGACTATGTTGATGTCTGCGTATAGTTCGTACAGCTCATCATTAAATCTTCTTCGGTATTCGCCATCGCCAACGCGTAGAGGTCCATAAATCTTTCGAAGAACTTTTCTCTCGAACACTCCCAAAGCCGCTTCATCTGCTGATGTCATGATCCATGCTTCTGCCCCATATAGCAGGACGGGTACGATAAGTGACTTGTAGAGTATGATTTTCGTTCGCCGAGAGAGCACTTTACTTTTCAATTGCCTACCTAGTCCAAAGTAGCATTTATTGGCAAGATTGATTCTTCGCTGGATTTCAGTGCTGATGTTGTTGCTAGTGTTGATGCTGGTTCCCAAATAAACGAAGTCTTTTACTATTTCGAAATTATGGCTACCAACAGTAGCGTGGTTGCCAAGGCGCGTATGCGCTGACTCTTTGCTCGATGACATCAGGTACTTCGTTTTGTCCTCATTCACCATCAAACCCATCTTTACCGCTTCTTTTTCCAGTTTGGAGTAAGCAGAACTAACAGCGCGGGTGTTTAGGCCGATAATATCAATGTCATCAGCATATGCCAGTAATTGCACGCTTTTATAGTATATTGTTCCAGTGCGGTTAAGTTCTGCAGGTAGTATAATTTTCTTCAGCATCAAATTAAAGAAATCGAACAAATTGCAGAAATAAAAAATGCTATTAACACTCATGTTAAATCAAAAGCGAATTCTAACAAAAACAACGAAGACTGTGTGGACGTGACGACAGATGGTATCAACAAAACATCAAGTGTTATCAGCTCTCTCAAGGCTGCGAGAACATTGCGCGGTGATATTAATAGTTGCGCGCTTACACATGCTGTGTCGTTGTCGCCGTCTCTTGTTCTCCCCGTTCAACAGTGTATGCAATGCCATTTTTTCGACCGATCACCTGTTTTTGCAAGTGTTAATACTGTTGTAAATAACAGTGGGCCATCGTCTACATTGCTTTCTACTGCTAACTCTGATAATAAAAATAATAATATCCCTTACGTCCAACAGCTCGAGGCTCCAGTTGTAACTGTTAATAAATTTACCGTAGCTAATGCCAATGCTGCCGATACTGCTAATAACATTGCTGCTAACTTTAATGCTAAGGACATTGCCAAAAAAACTGCAAATGCCCCCGCTTACAAAACACAAAGCCGCTGTTAAAGTCAACACGAAGCTAAACCTAATACTGAGAACACGAACTCTATTAACTATGCCACTCCAACTGCCAATGGAAATACCATTTCTGCTATTAACACCACTAACGCTGCTGCTAATACTGATGATGACGGAGCTGGTAAGAAACCTAAAAAAAACATAACACCCAAAAAGCTGCACTTTAAAGTTACCTGTATCGTCTTCAAAAGCTGGATCTGGCATTCGTGGAGAGAGCCCTGATGCCCCTAGGACTGTGACTGCAGTGCCGCCTCGTATATCAATTTTTGTCTCAAGGCTGCACGCTTCGCTGACGGAAAATGATATTAAAAATTTAATTTTTTCTAAACTTAATCTTACATCTGTTCATACTGATGTCTTTAAAATTAACTTTAAATCCGAGAGAGATATATCCTCTTTTAAAATATCGGTTCCTGGTGCTTTTATCGATACAATCTTGGCTCAATCTCTTTGGCCTGAACATTCTGTTGTACATTTATACACGAAAAGATCAAAAAACTTAATTGCCAATACCTCAACGGTGCCCCAAACGTGAATATAGACTTGCTCAGCTTAACTATAAATTATCAAAACGTTCGTGGTTTACGCTCGAAATTAAGTACTGTTTTTCTTAATAGTTTCACTTTTACAGCTCAAGTGATCATTTATTGAGACCTGGCTAAAGCCTGATAATTTTAATTCTGAGCTTTTTTGCAATAAATATGTAGTTTATCGGTGTGATCGTACTTCCAGAGCAGGTGGTGTCCTTATTGCCGTGGAATCGAGTATATCATCGGAGTTGTTGTCGTACGGTAACTCGTCCGATATAGAATTTGTAGCCGTGAAGATTTCACTGCGTAGCCTCTTTTTATTTATTTGTTGTTGTTATATACCGCCTCGGTCGGATATGCATGTTTATAACAGCCATAGTTTAGCTATTCAGAGCTTGCATTCTCAATTGCGTGATAATGATCGACTTTTTGTTCTTGGTGATTTTAATTTAAAATGGATTAATTCTAGCGAGTCGATATTCTTGACCCACCGTTCATCATGATTTTGTTCATTTATTGCTTGATATGTCTCTCCTACAGATAAACAATGTGGTAAACAACAAGTTGTTGGGTTTAGTCCTGGTTGGCGAAACGAAGGGTATTTCCATAAGTCGGGTTTCTCCATTATCTCTTCCTGAGGATCCTCATCACCCTACGCTTCATCCTTCAGATGCCTGCTAAAGCTAGAAGAATAACTCGTATTCTCTCAAGGTCCTTTCATAAGACCAATTTCACTTTGCTAAATGAAACTTCTCATGACTGGTATGAGTTTTATGCGTGTAATGACATCGAGTCTGCAACGTCTATGTTCTACAGATCGCTCAACAGCTTCTTTACACACTGTGTTCCTGTTCACTGGGCTAGCGTTAAACCTAATAAGCCACCTTGGCTCTCAGGGAATCTTGTGAAACTAAAAAACATTAAATGTAGACTTTATAAGCGTTTAGGAGATCTGGGGCATCTTTTTTTAAATTTTGCGTGACATTCGTCAGCATCAATATCGAAATTGACACAACAACTAAACCATTCCCCTTGGTGTTTTAACTTTTTGCTGATCAACATAACTTTGTTTATGGGACCAGACGTTCATTTATTTTATTATATTATACTTAACATGAATATTAGCACAGTATTCGTTAATATTTTACTTCAATATGAAGAAATAGGGTCGTATTAAGGTGGCAGACACACTATAGCAAACAACAATATTATATATTAAATAATTTATACCTCATTTATTGGCAATTTATTACCGCAAGAAAAATTTATAGCTGCGTCCGGTTCCGAGAAAAGTGAGTGTGCTAGGTTAAGACTCAAGCCAGCAAACACTTCGTGAAAATACGACGTACAGCTTCGGAACAACTTGAATAGTTTATATTACATTTATTGGCAATTTATTACCACAAAAAAATTTATAGCTGGATCCGGTTCCGAGAAAAGTGAGTGTCTTCTAGCATAAGACCCAAGCCAGCAGACACTTCGTGAAAACACGACGTACAGCTTCCGAACGACTTGAATAGTTTATATTACATTTATTGGCAATTTATTATCACAAAAAAAAATTATAGCTGCGTCCAGTTCCGAGAAAAGTGAGTGTCTGCTAGCTTAAGACCCAAGCCAGTAGACGCTTCGTGAAAACACTACGTACAGCTTCCGAACGACTTGAATAGTTTATATTACATTTATTGGTAATTTATTATAAAAAAAAAATATATATATATATAGCTGCATCCGGTTCCGAGAAAAATGAGTGTCTGCTAGCTTAAGAATCAAGCCAGCAGAACTTCGTGAAAACACGGAGTACAGCTTCCGAACGACTTGAATGTTTTATATTACATTTATTGGCAATTTATTACCACACAAAAAATATTTAGCTGCATCCGGTTCCGAGAAAAGTGAGTGTCTACTAGCTTAAGACTCAAGCCAGCAGACACTTCGTGAAAACACGACGTACAGCTTCCGAAGGACTTCAAAAGTTTATATTACATTTATTGGCAATTTATTACCACAAAAAAAATTTAAGCTGAGTCCGGTTCCAAGACAAGTGAGTGTCTGCTAGCTTTAGACTCAAGCCAGCAGACACTTCGTGAAAACACGACTTACAGCTTCCGAAAGACTTCAATAGTTTATATTACATTTATTGGCAACATATTACTACAAAAAAATTTATAGCTGTGTCCGGTTCCAAGACAAGTGAGTGTCTGCTAGCTTAAGACTCAAGCCAGCAGACACTTAGTGAAAGCACGACGTACAGCTTCCGAGCGACTTGAATAGTTTATATTTCAATTATTGGCAATTTATTACCACAAAAAAAAATTATAGATGCGTCCGGTTCCGATAAAAGTGAGTGTCTGTTAGCTTAAGACTCAAGCCAGCAGACACTTCGTGAAAACACGACTTACAGCTTCCGAACGACTTGAATAGTTTATATTACATTTATTGGCAATTTATTACAACAAAATAAAAAAAATTATAGCTGTGTCCGGTTCGGAGAAAAGTGAGTGTCTGCAAGCTTAAGACTGGAACCAGCAGACACTTCGTGAAAACACGACGTACAGCTTCCGAACGACTTGAATAGTCTATATTACATTTACG
This sequence comes from Eurosta solidaginis, assembly GCF_040869045.1. Classification (NCBI taxonomy): domain Eukaryota; kingdom Metazoa; phylum Arthropoda; class Insecta; order Diptera; family Tephritidae; genus Eurosta; species Eurosta solidaginis. The sequence goes on from NC_090319.1 coordinate 202,986,594, forward strand.
CCCCGATTCTGAGCGTTACCGGTAAAATAGTACCCAGAACATTATGTAACCGAATATCGTTACCAGCTCTTTTATCCGCGATTCTGGCCCAAGTGGTAACGCTGTCATCACCGAAAAACTCACCAGTGGCTGTGGACCGCTTTCACGGTTGTCACTTTCGTCCATTTGGACCAAAAATGGTCTTGGTCCGCTGGTCCCTTTTCTTCAATTTTGATCCTTTTTAGGCAGTAGCCAAGATTGGTACGTTTCTTTCTTTTTCACTCAGGTAAAAATTCACAATATTGCCCAAAAATTCGCCACACATTAAGCCCCCATATAATTTTGAATTTACTTCAATGGAACTCTCACCATAAAAAATTGCCTCAGTCCATAAAATGTACCACAACAATAACATTTCACCTCGGATATAATTTATGCCAGGCATTAAAAAGAAAAGTGTTGGCAAACACATTGTCGTTAATTGTTGATGAAATAACCGACTAATCAAAAAAACTCTCGTTTTATAATAATATTAATAACGGCTAGATATTTCGATCGGCTATATAACACTATGTAAAATATATGAAAATAAAAATTGCTTCTCGCCTAGCATAGCTTATAGCGAGCACTCTGCCGTGAGCCTAACACTTTCAAAACTTATACAAAGAAATTCTATGCATTACTTCTCGTTTGGCACGTTGATATTTAAATCTTTCTCACCCAGCTCAATGAGGTCAATGAATTCCAGGACTATTGTGGTGTTAAGCCACGCAAGGTCATTGAAAACTAAGTATCTTGGCATAAGAAATATTTTAACTCGAAGATAGAGGGAAGCAAATGCAAAAGAGATTTGATTTCGGAAGAAATGTTTTGTATAAAATTATTCCCGTAGGTGCTAGCAGTGAGGCCTGGGATCAAAACTCACACTTACTGAATCTAGGCTCTGATATGAAGTTTAAACGTTAAGGGAAAAAGTAAGCATCTATAAAAATAGCACTAACAAAATTGCTTAGTTCCATTTATGATTTACTGAGTTTTCCACATACATTGTTCGGCAACACCAGAACGCAAATTTTGAACCGTTTCTTACTAAAACCTAATTATAGTTTATATTACATTTATTGGCAATTTATTACAACAAAACAAAAAAAATTATAGCTGTGTCCGGTTCGGAGAAAAGTGAGTGTCTGCAAGCTTAAGACTCGAGCCAGCAGACACTTCGTGAAAACACGACGTACAGCTTCCGAACGACTTGAATAGTCTATATTACATTTACGCCCCGATTCTGAGCGTTACCGGTAAAATAGTACCCAGAACATTATGTAACCGAATATCGTTACCAGCTCTTTTATCCGCGATTCTGGCCCAAGTGGTAACGCTGTCATCACCGAAAAACTCACCAGTGGCTGTGGAGAAATGTGAAAGGTAGTATTCTTCGCTTTCACGGTTGTCACTTTCGTCCATTTGGACCAAAAATGGTCTTGGTCCGCTGGTCCCTTTTCTTCAATTTTGATCCTTTTTAGGCAGTAGCCAAGATTGGTACGTTTCTTTCTTTTTCACTCAGGTAAAAATTCACAATATTGCCCAAAAATTCGCCACACATTAAGCCCCCATATAATTTTGAATTTACTTCAATGGAACTCTCACCATAAAAAATTGCCTCAGTCCATAAAATGTACCACAACAATAACATTTCACCTAGGATATAATTTATGCCAGGCATTAAAAAGAAAAGTGTTGGCAAACACATTGTCGTTAATTGTTGATGAAATAACCGACTAATCAAAAAAACTCTCGTTTTATAATAATATTAATAACGGCTAGATATTTCGATCGGCTATATAACACTATGTAAAATATATGAAAATAAAAATTGCTTCTCGCCTAGCATAGCTTATAGCGAGCACTCTGCCGTGAGCCTAACACTTTCAAAACTTACACGAAGAAATTCTATGCATTACTTCTCGTTTGGCACGTTGATATTTAAATCTTTCTCACCCAGCTCAATGAGGTCAATGAATTCCAGGACTATTGTGGTGTTAAGCCACGCAAGGTCATTGAAAACTAAGTATCTTGGCATAAGAAATATTTTAACTCGAAGATAGAGGGAAGCAAATGCAAAAGAGATTTGATTTCGGAAGAAATGTTTTGTATAAAATTATTCCCGTAGGTGCTAGCAGTGAGGCCTGGGATCAAAACTCACACTTACTGAATCTAGGCTCTGATATGAAGTTTAAACGTTAAGGGAAAAAGTAAGCATCTATAAAAATAGCACTAACAAAATTGCTTAGTTCCATTTATAATTTACTGAGTTTTCCACATACATTGTTCGGCAACACCAGAACGCAAATTTTGAACCGTTTCTTACTAAAACCTAATTGCACTATACATTTTATTTCATTGCAATCAACAATATAATGCTAGTACCAAGAGCTTTGTGACCAAAACTAGGTTCACAACGTTTGGTTGGTGAAAGACAAAGACTTATGCTATGTCAAAATATAGTACCATTTTTGGTTGCATGCACATATATTTGTTTGTTTAGCTTGAATTAAAGGAAAGTCTTCACTATGTTTAGTATAATTTTATATGGAACTAATGAAATAAAACAAATATTTGGTCCTTTTTTTCGATGAATTTTGGTCCCAAATGAAAACATGGTGTGGTAACCGTGTTCGCTTTACCGAAAATGTCTCACTTGTAGATACGAGGTTAACGAATAAACGGGACGATGTGTATATGCATATTATGCATCATAAGTTTCTACATAGGTATATTGTACAGAGGAGAAAGACGATGAGGTGAAAGACACTTTTTATGAACAATTAGAACGCACATACGAGCGCTGCCCCCGTCATGATATAAAAGTCGTGCTTGGCGACTTTAACGCCAGGGTGGGCAAAGAAGGTGTTTTTGGCCCTACAGTCGGAAAGTTCAGCCTACACAATGAAACTTCTCCTAACGGACAGAGGCTGATTGACTTTGCCGGTGCTCGAAACATGGTCATATCCAGCACGAGGTTCATGCATAAAAAGATACATCAAGCTACATGGCTGTGTCCTGATCGAAATACTCGCAATCAGATCGATCACGTTGTGATAGACGGACGGCATGCCTCCAGTGTTTTAGATGTGCGCACGTTCCGAGGACCTAACATCGACTCGGACCATTATCTCGTTGCAGTCAAAATACGCACCCGCCTCAACGCGGCTAAAACCAAGGAACAAAAAACAAGGAAAGCTAGACGTCGAAAAGCTTCAATCACAATAGACTGCCAATGATTTCGCAACTCGACTCCCACACCTGCTCTCTGAGAGCACAACTCATCCTGAAGGAATACAGGAGCTGTGAGCATATCTCCAAAGCACTTCGTACTGCCGCCGAGGAAAAAATTGGTTACCGGCGGCCACGGAAACACAACTGGTACGATGAAGAATGCCGCGTTGCAACCGAAAGAAAAGACGCTGCCTACAGGGCTACGTTAAAAGCGATCGCGACAAGAGGAGTGTGTGAACGCTATCGTGAGTTGAAAAGGGAAGCGAGACGCCTTTTCAGGAAGAAAAAAGCAGAAGCAGAAAGGCGTTAGTGCGAGGAGCTTGGGCTGCTAGCCACCAGGAATAACGCCCGAAAATTCTACCAAAAAATACGGTGACAGACGGAAGGTTTTCAGACCGGGGCAAACTCCTGTAGGAATGAAAACGGCGACCGTGTAACTGATGTCCAGAGAGTGCTGAGATTATGGAGGGAATACTTCTCTGCTCTCCTAAATGGAGGCAGCAATTCACCGCGCAGAGATGAAGAACCCGATCCCGCAATCGATGATGATGGAATATATGTCCCCGCCCGATTATGACGAAGTTAGAATAGCAATAACGAGATTGAAAAACAACAAGGCCGTGGGCGCTGATCGATTGCCTGCGGAGCTTTTCAAGTACGGCGACGAGGAGTTGGTAAGGCGCATGCAGCAACTTCTTAGCAAAATATGGGCGGACGAGTACATGCCCGACGGTTGGAATTTAAGTGTTCTTTGCCCAGTCCACAAGAAGGGGGATACTGCAAAATGCACCAACTATGGTGGAATCAGCCTTCTTAATATCGCATATAAGGTCCTTTCAAGTGTATTGTGCGAAAGATTGAAGCCCACCGTGAACCGGCTGATTGGACCTTATCAGTGCGGCTTCAGACCTGGCAAATCTACCATCGACCAGATTTTCACAATGCACCAAATCTTGGAAAAAACCCGTGAAAAGAGAATCGACACACATCACCTCTTCGTCGACTTTAAAGCCGCCTTCGACAGCACGAAAAGGAGCTGCCTATATGCCGCTATGTCTGAATTTGGTTTCCCCGCAAAACTTATACGGCTGTGCAAAATGACGTTGAGCAGCACCATGAGCTCAGTGAATTGGGAAGGATCTCTCCGAGCCGTTCGAAACTAAACTATGTTTCAGACAGGGTGACCCCCTATCATGCGGTTTCTTTAATTTGATGCTGGAGAAAATTATACTAGCTGAAGAACTTAACCGCACTGGAACAATATACTATAAAAGCGTGTAATTACTGGCATATGCTGATGACATTGATATCATCGGCCAAAAACACCCGCGCTGTTAGTTCTGCTTACTCCAAACTGGAAAAAGAAGCGGTAAAGATGGGTTTGATGGTGAATGAGGACAAAACGAAGTACCTGCTGTCATCGAGCAAAGAGTCAGCGCATACGCGCCTTGGCAACCACGCTACTGTTGGCAGCCATAATTTCCAAATAATAAAAGATTTCGTTTATTTGGGAACCAGCATCAACACTAGCAACAACATCAGCACTGAAATCCAGCGAAGAATCAATCTTGCCAATAAATGCTACTTTGGACTAGGTAGGCAATTGAAAAGTAAAAGAAAATCATACTCTACAAGTCACTTATCGTACCCGTCCTGCTATATGGGGCAGAAGCATGGACCATGACAACAGCGGATGAAGCGGCTTTGGGAGTGTTCGAGAGAAAAGTTCTTCGAAAGATTTATGGACCTCTACGCGTTGGCGATGGCGAGTACCGAAGAAGATTTAATGATGAGGTGTACGAGTTATACGCAGACATCAACATAGTCCAGCGAATTAAAACGCAGCGACTGCGCTGGCTAGGCCATGTTATTCGAATGAAAGATGATGCTCCGGCCAAGAAAGTGTTTCTGTTGGAACCCGCCTATGAAAGCAGAGGTAGAGGGCAGCCCCCACTCCGTTGGAAGGACCAGGTGGAAAACGATTTAAACTCCCTTGATGTGACCAATTGGCGCCGGTTGGCGGAGCGAAGGAGCGACTGGCGCGCCTTGTTGGACGGCCATAACCGTTTAGACGGTTAACCGCCAATTAAGTAAGTAAGTAAGTATATTGTAATTTATTCTGTGAAAGTACATAATGTAAACAAATATGTATAGCAAGAGGCAAAACTTTTTACTACTATCTTTACTTATTTGCGCTTACAATTCTTTATTTTTTCGGTTTTGTCTTTTTCTAAACAACAGCTGTTGTGTGGTTATTTCGAAGTAACCACCTACTTTTGTGGGTAAAAATGTATCCGGCTACTTTCGCGGGTAGAATACCAAAAGGGTGTAAAAGTTGCCACATGATTTCGTTACCGTGGTGAAGAATGTTGTTACCACACTAGAATCGGGGCGTTATTGGCAATTTATTACCACAAAAAAAAATTATAGCTGCGTCCGGTTCCGAGAAAAGTGAGTGCCTGCTAGCTTAAGATTCAAGCCAGCAGACGCTTCCGAACGACTTGAATAGTTTATATTACACTAGCGGCCCGGTACATGCTTCGCTACGTATAAAGTGAAACATTAAATCAAACTCATTTATTACAAAAAAAAAAAAGATATTTTATTATTTGCTAGCTATTTTAAAACATTTGGATAAACAACATTTTTTGTTCTTCCATTTTGAGCATGAATAAACAAACGGCTGGGGGTACCGACTCTGGAACAGGCAACATAAAGTTGCCCATGTGAAAAACATGATTTCTTCAAATTCATACCACAAACGTTAAGTGTTTGCCCTTGGGCTTTGTTGATGGACATCGCAAATGATAAACGCACAGGATATTGTAATCGTTTGAATTCAAATGGCATATCAGTTGGAATCATAGGGATACGCGGTATTAAACAAACTTCTCCTTTTGATTTACCAGCTAAGATCGTAGCTTCAATCAAATTTGGCAATAAATTTGTCACCGCCAATCTGGTGCCATTACACAGTTTTGGTGGATTAATATTTCGCAATAATATAATCAAAGAACCCACTTTCAGATTCAAACAATGCGGTGGCATACCAGCCGGTTCTAATGAATTTAAAAATTCAATTGGATAATTCATTGCCTCATCTTGATTCATAGCACTGTCATATGTCGTAACTACACCTGGGAGTTTTGCTTGAATTTGATATGAATGTTCTTCGGTGCTAAAGTGGGGCGTTCTCTCAACCAATCATGATTTCTGTAATTCTGAAGAATATTTGGAAAAACACATTCAATCAATTCATCTATCGATTTCGTAATTGTACAAAAATTGTTCGGTACAGTGATCAGTCCGTTAGTTCTGTCGATTTGTATTTTGCCATCACCAATTTCTAACAATTGTTTTGAAAACTCATGGGCAGCTGGATCATTTTGTAGGTGAATACGCATTTTAATGTTGAGTGTCCATTTTTGTACATATCTCCAAAGAACTGATGACTTCAAACAGGCATTTATTTCATCAGCAGGAGTTGATCTAGGAATGACAGGCAATGTTTGTCGAAACTCCCCTGACAGTAATATCAAAGCACCACCAAAAAGCGTTGATTACCATGTAATTCTTGCATTTTTCGATTAAATGCTTCTAGTAATTTTTTATTCGCCATTGTACACTCATCCCATAAAATAATTGACGTTAATCGCAGAACTTTTTCCATAGCAGAATTTCTTGAAATATTGCAAGCTGGAGTTTCAATCACCTGTACATTCAATGGCAATTTTAATGCAGAGTGTGCTCTCCGACCACCTTCTAATAATGTAGCAGCAATTCCCGAAGATGCAAGTGCCAATGCAATCTACTGCATATTGGAAATGGCTTGCATGATTGTGTCATATACATGTTTTTGCTGAATATTCATTTTGGTTATATTCGATTGTACAAATAAACGCAAATCATTAGAATTGAATTCCTGTTCACGTTGCAATTCACGATCAAACAGATCATGCATCTCACGATTTGGTGCGATCATACCCAATTGTACTAATGTTTTATTTGCAATCGTTAGACACATATCTTCAATTATTATCAAAGCTTCGTTGTACATTTCCAAAGTTATCAACAAATCAGGATTTCTTGCATGATGACGCATACGAATTAAAATACCTTCTGCAATATAATGTTTACATTTGTTCCATAATTCAAGTGGATTTGATGGCATACATGTTGATAATATAATGGCAAATAGCATTCGTATTTGTTGAGGATGAGCCGAAATAGATGCATCATGAAGTGTTGAATCCGAAAAAAAATGACCCAAATGACCGTTGACTGTTCTCAATTCTTGAAATGATTTTGGGCCATTCACGTTAACTAATAACAATCTCAAATAAAAACACTCAACATTGTTTGGATGTACTGTATATATTCTCCCAATTGCATCTGTTTGGAAAATGCCAGGATGCCCATGAACTGCTGTTCCTTGTTTACGTCTTTGAAATTTTTTCGAAGACGCATTCCATGTGTAATACTGAGGCACTTCAGAATATAACAAAGTTATCGCAAATGTATCAGTTTCGTATAATTTGAAAAAAGCTGTTAACGTAGTTGCTGGTGGTTGTGCTGCTCTTTCCAATACATTTGCTACATTAAAATAAACACGTTGGCCATTCTCAAGAGGTACAGCCAAGTGAACAACCGCAGGATGTCTTTCGTGCATTGGAAACGACATAATCCTCCAGACAGCTTCATTGCTACTAATATAGCGCCCCATTTGATACTGAGTAATTTCATCATTTGTATTATCACCAGCAACACCGAAAATTGCCATATCGCTCCCTTTATTTACATACTTGCAAATATATTTAATGGATTTGACAGAATTACTATATTCCACATTTATATGAGCATTGAAAATTTTCGATAATAATGGACAATACGGAACCACCCAACGATTATCAACTTCAAATTCCTGGTTATGCATTCTAATGGTTGCCGTTTTGCCATTATCATTAGGTGATCTACGTCGATACAACGGATATCCGTCATTGCCCGTTATTGTGTCTGAAGTAAATTGCCTTGGGTATCGTTTCGAACACTTTTCATCAATCATACATGGTGAATTCACATTTAGTTCACCGCACGGTCCATGTATCATGTTTTTAACGACAACTTGAAATAACTCAGGATCAGCAATGTGATCAGGAATTTCAGCTGATATAAGGTTATCGATTTGATCCGGGGTTATTTTATGTACCATCCAAATTAGAATATGTGCGTGCGGCAATCCCCTTTTATGTCATTCGATGGAGTACATATGGCAACGCACCTCCCCAAATACATATAATTTCACAATTAAATCCATAAGTGCTTTACATTTTTGCCGAAAAACACGCGGAGTAACGTCATGATGATCGGTTGTCAACTGTCCTGCAAATAAATTGTTTTTGATGTCATCCCAATGCGGATTACATGTAAATGTAATGAACAGATCCGGTCGACCATATTTTCGTACATAACACATTGCGTCTTGTGCATATTCGTTCATATTCCGTGGGCTACCAATATACGAAGATGGAAATAAAACGTCCGATGTCATTAATATCAGCATCATTCGCTATCGCATCTTGCAAATGAATATATTGTTCAGATCTTAGTTTTGCTTGGTTAAAACGAATAAAATTAAGACGTTCTGTTTCTATTTTGGCATACATATCAACGATGTACTGATGATATAGTTTACCACATCTGAAGATATAATTTTGTTCTTGTGGACGAACCATCAATCGATACGAATAAAAATTCATGGCACTAACTTTTTTTTCTGTACATGTAGACCTGAAAATAAGTGCAAAATGTGACTTAAGAAATTTATACAAATGATGAAATGTCAACACACTGAAAATATTATTTACCTGTTCGTGGATCAATCATTGGTATATTGATATGGTAGCCATCGTCACCTTTCCAATGCAATATTGGGTATTGTAATGCGTCGTAACTACGATGAAGTTCCGAAACACGTTGCAATTGCTCATTTCTGCGATGAAGTATAATATCACGGGATTGAAACTGATCACCAAGAATTACAATTGCAACCTCATCAATTGCCGGTGCATTGAATCGTCTTTCATGCTCTCCAAAAGGTGTTCTATCAACCCTTATTACGATTTTGTGATTATCAGATGACATACGATCGAGAGCAATTTTGAACAATTTAACTAATGCGTTATACTGATGGAAAAACCTTTGTAGCTCACAAATATGTTCTCGTTTTGTATTCAAAGCAATTGCACAACGTTGATCCAATTCACGATTTTCATCACCAATAAAATAAATTTACAAAAATTTATAATCAGCGTCGGGGTATGGCAATAACGAACCAGCTTGATGATAAATTTGGCCCTGAATCTGCAAAATGCATGCAATTTTAGGTATATGTTGCATAATATTTTTTAAAACTATAGAATAATTTTATGATTCAGTTTGATTGAAACAATCCTGTTTAAGTATTTACCTTAAACGTCGGCATAAAATTATCTCTAATAATGTTAGTAGCACCAAAAGAAGTCATTTGAAATGCCGAATTGTATTGTTGAATATGACTCAAAAAGTGCTTCGAATTTTCAGAAATCCCAAAAATTAATGAAGACAATGTTTCGGGTGGAGTTTCTAATGCTGGCAATCTCACTTTGCCATTAGCACAACACATGCCAGGCGTTTCACCTGGAAATTTAGCCGCATCACAATGTGGACATATTGCGTCCATTGATCCAATATATCCGTACATACTGTAATCAATCTGCCTGTTGTAATTAAAAGCAGCACGCATAATTTCAGGTACAACAGATCTATTTCGTGCATTACGTTCACGCTGCGATGCATTAGCTTGTGCTCGTTCATCTGGAGTCTGTGATTGCATTTGTAATGCCGCAGCATTTGCATGACGCGTTCGGCGACCTATATTTCCCGTGTGGGTCGTGGCATTTTTCTTTCAATTAAAAAATAATAAATTAAATTTTAAAAATTGTCTACATTAATAGTGGTACACCATATGTTTTTTCAAATAATTCACTTCAACAGTTCAAAACTTACCGTTTTTTGCTCGGAAATTCGCTTTGCGCTATATTTCTTCTTTTCACAAATTCACACAAACTTCAATAATTATTAAACAAAAACACTATTTGAATTTTTATGTAATAATTTGCACCGCGGTAATTTCGGACACTACTGAACGTATTGGGCTGCTTCGTTTATTCTGCTAACGAATGGTGTTGAGGCCAAAGGAAACGCTCCAGCGATGATTACACTCCAATGTCATTTATTATCCTAATTTGAATTTTCTTAATGCTAAGAGCCAAAGCTCTATATACCTATCTATACAAAATATTCATGTATTTCTCTATGCAAAAAAAATGCACCTTAATATTGTTCGATGTCTTTTCAAGTAAGTTTGTAGGTGGGAATAATAAGTAAGCTAGTTAAGACGAAAGTACATAAATTTTGAGAGCGAAAGAGCGTAGCTAAGTAGGTAACAAATCGTTTAGTAAATGATTAAACTATTATTGATGTATGTATGTTGACCAAACAAATGGGTTTTTGGTGTGTTTTTCAAAATAATTTCACCATACATTGAGCGCTTTTCAGCGCCTTCAGGTAAAAACATTATGTTGTTATGTGATTGAATATACCATTTTAACTAGTTGTAGTACATAAGAATGCAATTTCTTAACCTGAAGGCGTGTTCCCAATTGGTCTATATCTCGAGTCCTTAGTTACCCAGCGAAAAGAAAAGCCCTGTTTTCATTAGCATTTATCAACAACTTGCAATGGATACTCTTGTGGTCCTAGGGTTATACGGGTCCACGTTTTGGTCTATATTTCGAGACCCTAGTCACGGAGGGGCATGAAAAATAATCTATACCATAGCAATCACCAACAGCTCCCATTTGCTACCCATATTGTACAAACACATCCTAAAGTTATCCGGGTCCACGTTTTGGTCTATATCTCGAGACCCTAGTCACGGAGCGGCATGAAAAATACTCTATACTATAGCATTCATCAACAGCTGCCATTTGATACCCATATTGTACAAACACATCCTAGGGTTACCCGGGTCCACGTTTTGGCCTATATCTCGAGACCCTGGTATCCGATTCTTAAAATTTCAAAACACAAACCATCTACTGAACAGTCTGAAAAAAGCCTAAAAATTTGGTTTGGATAGGTCAACGCGTTCTTGAGTTATAAAATCACAACGAAAATGGCATTAATTTTTATATATATAGATTATTGGCAATTTATTACCACAAAAACAAATTTATAGCTGCGTCCGGTTCCGAGAAAAGTGAGTGTCTGCTAGCTTAAGACTCAAGCCAGCAGACACTTCTTGAAAACACGATTTGCAGGTTCCGAACGACTTGAATAATTTTAATTACAATTATTGCCACAAAAAAAATTTATAGATGCGTCCGGTTCCGAAAAAAGTGTCTGCTAGCGTAAGACTCAAGCCAGCAGACGCTTCGTGAAAACACGTCGTACAGCTTTGGAACGACTTGAATAGTTTATATTACATTTATTGGCAATTTATTACCACAAAAAAGAATTTATAGCTGCGTCTAATGTAATCGATTCGTAATTGCTTTTTTCGGAAAACAATTGAAATAATCATTGGCCATTAAAATAGGCATCTAATTAATTGATTACTAATGCTAATTCAAATTTAACAGTTCTCGTTCATGCTTATGTACCCGCTATCAGAAATCCTGCGCGCATGCAGGAAAATACAAATATGAAATAGAAAATTGTCTCTCCTATTTTCGAAAGAAAGAAGACCGGCATGTATTTTATAAACCGTATAGTAGCAAACATATCCTTTTGTGTAAACACAATAACAATCAACATATTGATGCAACTCAATTTACGTATTACTTAAATCATTTGTAGCAAGTATGCGCGCTAGCATGTACATCGTTCATATGTACATATGTATGTTCATACGTGTTTTCGCGAAATAGAAACTTTTCTCTGATTTTCGAAAGAAAGAAGACCGGCATGTATTTTATAAACCGTTATAGTAGCAAACATATCCTCTTGTGTAAACACAAAAACAATCAACATATTGATGCAACTAAATTTACGCATTACTTAAACCATTTGTAGCAAGTATGCGCGCTAACATGCACATCGTATATATGTACATATGTATCTTCATACGTGTTTTCGCGAAGTGTCTGCTGGCTTGAGACTTAAAGCCCCGTCACATAAGCAGTTTTTGATATAGATGCGTTTAACTCAATCTTATGCATTATGCGTACAAAATATGTTATAAAGTAAATTTCTTGTATAGTGAGAATGTTTATAACAGTGATTCGCAAAATTTTGAATCTGAATAGGCAAGGCGAAATAAACTTCAATTGCCAAGTTTTTCCCTCATATTAATAAACGCAACATCTTGCTTGATTGTCGCGATATTACTGGAATGCATAAGCTGGTGTAAAACGCGTCTATATGAAAAATTTCATTGTGCCGCGGCCTCACTTTTCTCGGAACCGGACACAGCTATTTTCCAATTTCGTTAACATGGTAAAAATTATTTTTCATCCTAACTTGAATTTTACGCAACTTTGTATGAAAATCTCTTATTTCCGCAAAGTTGAGTTTTTGAAATTTACGAAATTCTGAGCAAATGTATAACACAGGTCAATATAGTTTTGACACAACAATGGTTTAATCATTGAAGGTTACCCATGTAGCCCTAGACCACCCTGTGCTCTTAACATTCCAACCTCCCAATTCGCTCCTAAAAATGAAAAGTGTAATTTCTTTTCAAACTCCTTTCTGAATAATGAACAAGACTTTAAAACAGTCTGAAAGTTTTACATTTCAGAGAAAAAATGTTAATTGGATACACTTTCTTATTTTCCATAGTTTCTTTTGATAACGTTCGTGATAACTTTAACAATTTTGCTGTAAGTTTTGGGTAAATTAACAATGCTGATTAATTTAGCTTTGTATTTAATTGCAGACGCCACAAATGAGCGCAAATCCTGGTTGCTGTGCTGCCCCTATTGTAAAGACACGCAAGTAGAGAACGAGGTGCTGTTTTGGGGCACCTTATTGCTGCTGGTCAACATTTGGTTCGGCCGTTTGAACTTTCTGATCTCGTTAGCGGAGCACTAAACAACTTCCGGAAGTTCTGGCTGTGTTTAGTAGTGTGACTGTTTCTTTGCAGCTCTCCTCGCCGCAGCGCATGCCAATGCCGTAAAAAAACAATATCTCCTTTCTTTTTCATGCGGGTCAGCGGCCAGTGATTGTGGCAATGATTCTAAATATTTATTTTTTTAAATGATGCATCCCGACCATCTATGCTGCATCCAGCAGCGCCTGTTTGCCTTGTTAGCTACGGACTTAGACGAAGTGATGGGGGAGTTAAGTGTCATGAGCGCTGCTTGAGCAAATGCCTAGATGTCTTATTATTTTTATTTATTTATTTATCAGTCTACAAATTAAACAATTATACAGACCAAATATACCGACAATTCTCAGATGTAATACACGATATAAACAACATAAGCAGTCATCAATTTTAAAGTAATATTTAAGCAGTATTTAATTAAACGCTTGAAAATTTCAATTAAAAACTTAGAAGTAAGCAAAAGTTAAAATGTTGTAAATGTGTTAAAATGTACTCATGAAGGAGCTATTAAATAATAATTTTTGAAATTGACAATAAAGCAAATTAATAGTAGATAAAACATATACAGAATAGAATTTATACAGAGTAAATTTGATTGCATAGATATAAAAATAATGATCACAACGCAATTTTGCAAACAAGTTTCAAGTAACTGGTACTTCATATTTGAAACAGAGGGTTGAACAGTATATCACGGTTTAGCATTCTTTGCTTCATTTCAAATTTAATGTAGTTAAAAGGTATTTTTTAATACCAAGAAACGAGTCGCAGACGTCTAAATTTTTACAGTGATTTGTAAGCTTTTGAATCGCATTTTTCTTCGAATAGAATTACAGGATAAGATCTCAGGACTTCTTCTTGGAAGATACTAGCCGAGTTTGAAAGACGGGCTGACAACGACATCTAAAGTTGCTGAGAAGACTTAAGCTCCACGGTCCATCTATCCCTTTTAGAATTTATTTAAGTCGTTATGCACACCATCGGAAAATGATGATAGCAACTCAGTGTCAAATGTGAATAACAAGTTGTTCATTACGGCCACATTCTCTTAAAAAGCCCTTCGCTAAAGCTTTATCAATCATCGTGTCTCAAAAGGGAATGACAAGATTAAAAAGTTGCAAGTAAAATCTTGTAGTGGCAAATTTCCCAAACGTGATTTGATGCTTCACTTTATTCCATTATTAGCTCTATTTGTTCCTCTCTAAGTCGATCCGAGTTAAACAGATTATTTGCCGTTACGCAAGTGGGTATAAACTTACTAGTTCACTGTTTAAAACTTAAAATTTATGCTTTATTTTAAGGTAATCCTTCACACTACTTTGCATATATTTTTCTCGAATTTTTGCCATTTTGAAAAAGGGGATTTAATTTTTCCCCCTTCTCCGTTCCTTCTAAAAAAACGACCATGAGTGCGGAGTATCACACTTTCAAAAAATCTACATCCGAAACCTTGTGTAATTGAATCATGGTAACAACGAATTTATATTTCATTCCGAAGTAAATTGCTGTGAAATCCTACACGCACGGTATTCTAAACTTCTCGAAATAAGATTTTTCACAGATTTTCGAAAGTTATAATTTATATTTATTAGGGTCGGCAAAATATAAAAAGTTAAATTTTTCCTTTTGGTATAGTGAAAATATTTTTCATGACAACGAAAAAAATAGGGTATAAATTATTGTAGCCGTTAGGGAGCGGTACGTCGTGCTTTCGCGAAGTGTCTGCTGGCTTGAGTCTTAAGCTAGCAGACACTCGCTTTTCTCGGAAACGGACGCTGCTATACATTTTTTTTGTGGTAATAAATTGCTAATAAATGTAATATAAACTATTCAAGTCATTCGGAAGCTGTACGTCGTGTTTCCACGAAGTGTCTGTTGGCTTGGGTCTTTATCTAGCAGACACTCACTTTGCTCGGACCCGGACGCACCTATACATTTTTTTTGTGGTAATAAATTGCCAACAAATGTAATATAAACTACTCAAGTCGTTCGGAAGCTGTACGTCGTGTTTTCACGAAGTGTCTGCTGGCTTGAGTCTTAAGCTAGCAGACACCCACTTTTCTCGGAACCGGACGCATCTATAAATTTTTTTTTGTGGTAATAAATGTCTAATAAATGTAGTATAAACTATTAAAGTCGTACGGAAGCTGTACGTCGTGTTTTCACGAAGTGTCCGCTGGCTTGAGTCTTAAGTTAGCAGACACTCACTTTTCTCGGAACCAGACGCAGCTATAAATTTTTTTTGCGGTAATAAATTGCCAATAAATCAGGTTTAAATT
This sequence comes from Eurosta solidaginis, assembly GCF_040869045.1. NCBI lineage: Eukaryota > Metazoa > Arthropoda > Insecta > Diptera > Tephritidae > Eurosta > Eurosta solidaginis. Next base: position 203,002,278 of record NC_090319.1, read on the forward strand.
ATTTAATATATAATATAGCTGTTTGCTATAGTGTGTCTGCCACCTTAATATGACCAAGAAATAGCGGTGAATATTTAACGATACGGACTTGCTAGTTCACACTTAGAAAAATAGTATGCAACTTAAAGCCCCGTCACAAAAGCAGTTCTTCATATAGATGCGTTTAACGCAATTTTATGCATGCTGACACAAAAAGGAGCCAACTTCCAAATTTTGTTGCATGCAAAGCATAAGAAGAATTCGACATTTGCTTTGGCTAAGGGTGCCTTCACATTTTGCAAGTGAAATAATTTTTCCCCCTTGGTACTTTTCTTGCATTTTTTACAATTAAAAACTGTAATTCAACAAAGAATACGACGCAAAATATGTTAGCGTTATAAGTATTTTTATAGCATAGTGAAGCAGTTTTTCATACAGATGCGTTTAACGCGATCTTATGCATGATGAGTAGATTGCACGTAATTTGATTGAGAACGGCAGATCGAGCGAGGCTGTCACCATCTGAAATAAAAAGTAGCCAAATTTTGTTGCAAGCAAAGGATAGGAAGAATTTGACATTTGCTTTGGCCAAGATTGCCTTCACATTTTGAAAGTAAATCTATTTTTCTGACTTTTTGCTACTTTTCTAACATTTGCCATAGTTAAAACCTGCCTATGTTAGCAAGTATTTTTCTTGTATACTGAGAATGTTTATAAAAGTGATTCGCAAAATTTTGTATGTGAATATGCAATACCAAATAAACTTCAATCGCCAAGTCTGAAGCTCGTATATATTTACGAATGCAACATCTTTCGTGATTGTGGCGATGTTGCTGGCCACGTTGCGTTGAACGCGTCTATATGAAAAGCTTCATTGTGGCTCGGCCACAACAGTACTTTCGCAATGTTGTATGTGAAGGAGCAAGGCGAAATAAACTTCAATTGCTAAGTCTGAAAGTTCCTTTGTATTTTCAAACGCAACACAATGCGCGATTGTGGTGCATTAGACTGCGTTGAACGCATCTATATGAAAAAGTTGTATGTGGCTTGGCTATTAAAAGATTAGAGTTATTCAATAACAATATTTTTATAATGTATACATGTCGGACACTGTATATATTACATACCCAAGAACCGTATATATCAGTGCTTTTATAATTAAACAAAAGTTGTATGTTGCAGATATTTTCCATGCATCAAAAGAAGTCGAGGACGATCTCTTGAAACACAAAACCACAAAATGTGCTGTGTGGTGTTTGGACAACAAGTCTAAACTAAGAAAAATTAATTCAAGGATGGAGTTTAGCTTACGAGTTCAAGAGTTTGTAGAACTAGTTCGAAGGGACAACCGAGTTGAAGCAGTTAAACATGCTAGGAGATATTTTCCCTCATTTGAAAAGACTCAATTAAAAGAAATCTGCAAATGTATGGCTTTATTGGCTTATCAACCGAATACAGGTAAGTACCCGATATTTTATGAAATCGTTACTGACATCAATCTATGCAGCATTTTTCACTTATCTTGCTCCGTTTTTATTGATGTGTATTAGTAGGAACTTTTTATTATTCATATTAGGATTCTGATAACAACGATATTGCGAAATACTCTATTTAAAGATAACAGCCGAGGCTCTTGTGACTCCAAGTTTCTCACGGATCTATGATGCCCATCCGGTTCAAAACGCACAATTATTGTGAGCCGGTAATTGAGTAGTGGTTTTTAAATATTTAATTATATCGTTAATTGAAATAAATTAAAAAAGTTTGATAAATTTAATGAATTTAAAACATTTACAATTTTTGAAACTTGAAAACTAAAAAATCAAAATACATTAATTGATGTATCATAACTTATTTTCAAAGCATAAGAAGATAAAGTATAATATAATTGGGGTATTCACATAACGCGGGTTATCAGGTTATCTCCTTATGTGATTCCGTTTATTACACACTTTACAAAAACTTAATACAGTAGAAACAAATAATTTTTGATCAGATAAGTTGATAATTACCTGTTCTCTTTTAACCTAGCTTTTATTAGCTTGGGTTGTATGTATGTGTGTGTAGCACATTTTATGTTAAAAGCCAGATGGCCACCTCAATAATGATAAATTACTTGGCAGTACTGCTCTTATTAGCATTTGCTTTATCATTCCATTCTTATTCGTAATTTAAATTGAACAGAATAACTTCTTTTTAGAATTTACTTCTTGTTTTAATAAAGTAGTATAACAGTCGTATTATTAATTTCTATCAACGCATAAAGCACTAAAACTGCTGACCGCGCAAGAGAACAGAAAATGCCTAACAAACAACGCTTTGCCACAACTTGCACTACTCTCCGTCAAGCCGTCACCGTTTCTGAAGCCCGACCCCAGACTGGTTTGCACAAGTAGAGCCGCAGATGGCATGAGCAGGAAAAGGAAAATTAATTAAGGATTTTGAAAATCGAAGGAATCACGTCTCAAACGTTTACTTCAGGCTAATGAATTAAACGACAAAAACGTTGAGCAGTTCTCCGTGAAATGTAAGAGATCGCAAATCATCACTTGCACAATGAACTGCTTTACGGTTACGACTATTGCATTATGGTTACGACTATTGCCAGTTCACGTACAGCATGTTCTATCCACGCGTACGGCGAACTTGGAACTATGGCAGCGAAAGCAGATGATACCATAAAAATAACTTTAGTCGATTTAACAGAGGCTGCAGGTAAGTCTTTATCGGATTTAGCGAACAGAATTGAATGGCTTAAGTGTGCAAACGAAATTAATCGCATCGATCACAGCACACGCCCTCACTTGGTTGATCCTAAAACAGTACTCGTGTTACGTCGGTAATCGGAAAGCCAGAAAACTAGTTAGTGCTCCGTTTCGAGTGGCTTAACCGGAGAACATAAATTCATGCTGCCTTTATATTCATGATAAGACAACCGCTTTAAGATGTATAATAGGGTGGGTCGATTGGACGGAAGTTAACCGATATCGCGCCATCGATTTTTCGATAGGATTTGGGCTAAGGAAAAAGTTCCACTACGCATACCCAAAAAAATAATTTTCGAGTCTGCGAAATTTAATTTTTTTGACTTTTTTTCGACTTTGATTTTTAAGGTTTTTTTTCATGACCTACTAAAAAAAATATCATATGTATACCCTGTCCGACCCAAAAATGTGTTATCGCCAACGTTTTTAGCTGACATTTTTGATTCGGACAAGGTATATGTGGGCTTCTTTGTCGGCAGAATTATTCCAACAAATGATGGTTTCTAATGAAACGCTTTATCGCTGCCGAATCAAGGAAACACACTGTATAACTTTATATAAATATTTCTTGATTTTATTCGCGGATGAACCACAGTGTTTGCGATTTAGTTTTTACAAATTTATGATGAATGCGTGCGCTTGTCACGGCCGCTCGAACAAAGAACAAAGTAAGAAAGAGTATAAAACTCATTTTGACATTTATCATTGAATGACATGTGAATCGTGTCGCGAAGTAAAATTAATCTCATTGACTATTGTAAAAAGGCTAGTTAGTAAACCGCCACATACTCCCCCACCAGTGATCCACCGATCACGTTGAAAAAGTTACAAAACGATTGGGTTTTCTAATCAGTCTTCCTGATCGTATTCTAACTTCTGTGGGTACACAGTTAACGTTATTGGATTTTTTGGCATGTTCAAATTTTTGACTAAGAGGTTCATTGTTTTCTTTAACATTATTTTTTACAATAAAATTTTTGGTATTCGTTTCATTATTATCCTTATATGATACAGCTGCTTTTAAACGGTCACATGATACCGTTACCAATCTTCCATTTACCCGAATGTCGAAATTTTTTTCTTTTCGTTTAACAACTTCAAATGGGCCATCATATGGCTGTTTAAATGGTGCTCTAACGGAATCATCACGTAGGAATACATGTGTGCAATTCGAAAGTTCTTTTTGAATGAAACAATGGTTCACAGAGTGATTCGAAGTGACAATGGTTTTGATTTGGTTCATGACGTTTTTTAGATTTTTAACAAAATCTGTCGAGAGATCAGTAGTTTTGTCATCGAGAAAATCGCCCGGCAATCTTAAAGTTGTGCCGTATAACAATTCAGCTGGACAAGCTTGTAAATCATTTTTAATTGTCGTTCTTAATGCGAGCATGATTAAAGGTAACACGTCATAGCAAGTTTCGTTTTGATGACACATGATTGATGCCTTCAGAGTTCTATGGAAACGTTCAATCAAGCCGTTGGCTTGTGGATGATAGGGAGTGGTACGGATGTGTTTACAACCAAGAGGACGATTCAATTCTTTGAATACATTCGATTCGAATTGTCGACCTTGATCGTTTGTGACATATAATGGTACGCCATAGTGTGAAATCCATCCACGAATGAGTGCATTGGCTACCGTTTCAGCTGTCATGTTTTCGATGGGGATTGTAACTGGCCAGCGTGAGAAACGATCAATGCATGTTAAGCAATAACGGAATCCCTTGGATAACGGCAAAGGTCCAATGATATCAATATTTATGTGTTTGAAACGACCGTCAGGTGCATTGAAATTAGCTAAAGCAGTTTTGTTATGTTTGTGAACTTTGCTTTTTTGGCAATTAACACATTCACTTGACCATTTAGAGACATCCGATTTGATGTTTGGCCATACATAACGTTCGGTTAATAAATTGACAGAAGCTCTTTTACCAGGATGCGAGATGTTGTGCACCAGATTGAAAATTCTCTTTCGCATGTTACCGACGATAAAGCGTCTGATTTGCTTAGAAGATGTGTCGCAATAAACGTGCAGATTAGAACCAGGAAGATAAATTTTGTTCAAATTTAAAGAACATGGGATTTTTCCTTCCAGAATGTCATTTAGTTCGTAGTCGTTTATTTGAGAATTTGCTAGGAGTTCTAAGCTGATATCGTTAACTTTGATTTCTTCAATGCGCGACAATAAGTCTGCAACAACGTTATCTTTGCCGGAAATGTGACGAATGTCCGTTGTGAATTGACCAATGAAATCAAGTTGACGTGCTTGTCTGGGTGAAGCTTTGTCGGGATTTTGTCGAAAGGCAAATGTTAATGGTTTATGGTCAGTATACACAATGCAATTGCGTCCGTCGATCATAAATTTGTTGTGTTTGATTGCCTGAAAGATTGCCAAAAGTTCACGATCATAGGTGCTATAACGCTTTTGGGTATCGGTTAATCGTTTGGAATAGAAACTTAATGGTTGAAGTTGACCATTGTTGATTTGGTGAAGGGCTGCCCCTATTGCGTGATTACTAGCATCCACGTGTAATGCCAAAGTTGTATTGGGAATTGGGTGAGCTAACAGGACAGCGTTGGCGATATCAGCTTTACATTTTTCAAATGCTAAAGATGCATCGTCGTTCCAAGCAATTTGCGAATTATCTTTTTTTTTGTTGCCTTTTATTAGCAGCTGAAGTTTGCCTTGGATTTGAGCAGCATTCGGTAGAAAGCGACGATATGAGTTAAGGATTGCCAAAAAACTACGGAGTTCGTGTGCTTTTTCAGGTTTTTTGAAATTTTTAATGACATCAACTTTTTCAGTTTTTGGTAAAATGCCATCTTTTGTGACGATGTGACTGAGAAAAGTGATTTTTTGTTGTCCAAATTCGCATTTGGCAAGGTTGATTTTAATGTTTTTTTCTTTAAGACGTTGTAAGACAATTTTCAAATGTTTTCGATGTTCGCTCATGTCATTTGAAGCTATGCAAATGTCATCGATGTAGACAACGACGAAATCAAGATCGTGAAAAATACTGTTCATGAAACGTTGAAAAGTTTGAGATGCGTTTCTGAGACCAAAAGTCATCACATTGAATTCAAATAAGCCGAAGGGTGTAATGATTGCAGTTTTCTCTTTGTCTTCTTCTGCTATTGGGATTTGATTGTATGCGCTAACGAGATCGATTTTTGAAAAAATTTGTTTGTTTGCAAATATGTGTGTTACATCTTGGATGTGAGGTAAGGGATATCGATCAGGAATTGTAACGGCATTTAAAGCACGATAATCACCGCAAAAACGCCATGTGCCGCCTTTTTTGGGTACTATGTGCAATGGGCTTGCCCAAGGACTTTTACTTGGTTGACAGATTCCCGCTTTTAGCATTGCTTCGAACTCAACTTTAGCTAGTTTAAGTTTTTCAGGGTTTAAACGACGTGCTCGTGAAAAAGTGGGACGACCCGTTGTAATAATTTGATGTTTTACCGTACTAGGTTTCAAATTATCACGTTTATTGAAGGTTGGAGGCAGAGTGAGATCTACAAATTCATTTATTATTTCGCTGAAATCAGATTTGCAATGAACCGAAGAGACTCTTTGATAATGTGTAAGATGAGAATTGCATTTAGTTCGTAAATTTGTATGAACATCGATCAATTGTTTATTTTTTATATCAACCAGCAATCCGTATTCATCAAGAAAATCAGCGCCAAGAATGGGTTTGGACACATTTGCTATCAAAAATGTCCAAATGAAATCACGTCTTAGTCTTAAATTGACATTTCAAGTAATGCTACCGAAAGTTTCTATGGGTGTGCCGTTTGCGGCGAAAAGTTTATAGGAATTTGGTTTATTTAATTTATTGAATAAATTTTTTGGCAAAATTGATAAGTCTGCGCCAGTGTCGACTAAAAATTTACGATGATTTGATTGATCAGTGACGAAGAGACGGCGAGTGAGATTTGATTCCACTTCGTGTACCGTCGGTGGCGAAGTGGTTTTTAGTTTTCCGAATTATCGTTTGAACTGCCTTCAGGTTTTTTGAACCGGCAAGGTTGTTCACATTTGCGAGCAAGTGCCCCGAATTTGTAATGATAACGGCAATATGGATGTTTTCTATTTGATTTAGATCGAGAACGTCTGTTACTGTTGTTGTTTCGGTTGGGACTTTTACTTCGACTTGCACTAAAGTCATTAAACGATTTTGTGAGTTCATCAATTTGTGCTTTTAATTGTGACAAAGAAGGGTTTATTTCCGTTTTGATTTCGGAGATTTGTTTCGAAGAAGTTAATTCCACTACTTTATCGGCCAGAGTGGCGCATGTGTTCAAATTATCGTTAGAAATGGCTACAACCGCTCTCACATTTTCGGGCAGACGATCGATCCAAAGTGATTTTAATGCTTCATCACTCATAGAACTTCGTGCTAAATCACGCATTTTACGCAATAAATGCGATGGTTTGTCATCACCGAGTTCGATTTCTGTTAACAAAACTTTTAATTTCTTTTGATCAGATGCTGTATATTCATTAATTAAACGCGCTTTTAATGTTTCATATTTTGTGCCGTCGTCCGGCGGATTACGAATCAAATCAGAAACCATTGACAAATATTGAGGATCGAGTGCAGCAATGACATGATTATATTTAGCGTTATCTCTAGTGATTCCACCGTTGGTAAATTGAGCTTCCATTTGAATAAAAAATAAATCCGGTTCATTTTTTACGAACGTCGGTGCCCTTATTGTAATTCTACTAATTTCAGGTAAAGGAAAATTGCTAGCGGTACTTACGTTTGATGCTGATTGTCCATTTGAATTGTTCGATTCGTCCATCTTGAATATCATCCGAAAGCTCTGGTTGAAATCGTCAAGATACTGGTTATCTTCCACTTCGGCTTCTGTTGGGCACGTTTCCCAAATCAATTTTTTGGATAATAATGTTTTTGTGTTGCAAACAATTTAATTTTGTTGCGCACAAGTGACGTAATGTGTGAATCAGCTGGTGAAATTTGTGCGTTTTTAATTTTTTGACTTTTGCAAAAAAGACGATTTTGATTGCACTTTTCTGATTAAATTCACTTTTGGTTTTGTGAAAATATCGATGCTTTAATGTTTTTGGTAAGTTTATTCCATTCCCGAGTCGATAAACGATGAGGGCAATGCGAATATGTATTTGCACCTTGTTCACTGTATTGTATTTGTTATATGTCGGGGTCACCAATGTGGGCTTCTTTGTCGGCAGAATTATTCCAACAAATGATGGTTTCTAATGAAACGCTTTATCGCTGCCGAATCAAGGAAACACACTGTATAACTTTATATAAATATTTCTTGATTTTATTCGCGGATGAACCACAGTGTTTGCGATTTAGTTTTTACAAATTTATGATGAATGCGTGCGCTTGTCACGGCCGCTCGAACAAAGAACAAAGTAAGAAAGAGTATAAAATTCATTTTGACATTTATCATTGAATGACATGTGAATCGTGTCGCGAAGTAAAATGACTCTCATTGACTATTGTAAAAAGGCTAGTTAGTAAACCGCCACATATACATGAAAATTTTACAATCAAATGAAAATTTTTTTAGTAGGTCATGAAAAAAACCTTAAAAATCAAAGTCGAAAAAAGTCAAAAACATGAAATTTCGCAGGCTCGAAAATGATTTTTTTTGTTTTGGAACTTTTTTCCCGAGCCCAAATCCTATCGAAAAATCGATGGCGTGATATGGGTTAATAAATCGACCCAGTCTAATGTATAATCGATACCGGGGCTGAAATATAAGTTATAGCTCATCACGTTCGGAAGGAAACTTCTCACAGGGGATCCAGGCTTGTCAGCTGGGTATTCATAGTGGTTGATGTCTGGCAGCCAAGCGGATTTTTGGATAACTTCGATATTTTAGTAGACTATAAAAACACAAGTTTAATAGATCAAAAAACCAGACTACGAACAGTTTTCCGAATAACAAAACTGCCGCAAAATACTGCTTCACTCAGAGGCGCAGGTAACTTTAACTTTAATGCTTTACGCCAATTTTGCAGGTGATTCAAAGAAATCGGTATGTACAGCCAAGTCAGTTCATCATTATGTTGAGACGAAGGGCGCACAAAAAGTACAACGGCTTTTGCCCAACAAACTTCAGATTGCAAAATGGAATTCGAGTATCTATTAGAGAGGTGGATTTGTCAGAGGTCAAAAGGACAGTGGGCAAGTCCGCCACACATGGTCAAGAAGTCAAATGGCTCTTGGCGGCCTTGCGGGACTCAATGCGTTTGAATGCAAGTACTACGCCACATACAAGATTTGCTTCTCAGTTACATGGAAAAGCAGTGTTTTCCCTTATAGACTGCAAAAAGGCCTACCATCAAATTCCTATGAATCTACCAGACGTTCCGAAAACAGCAATTATGACCTCTTTGGGTTGTTTGAATTAAAATATATGACCTTTGGATCACGAAACGCAAAGGCTTATCGACGAAGTCGTAAAAGGTTTACCGTTCGCCTTTCCTCATTTAGACGATGTCTTGGTTGCGTTAAGATCTATTGGCTGGCCTCACAGCCGAGACTGTAGCCAAGGAATTGCTTAAAGTGTGGATAAATAGATTTGATGTGCACAGGTACATCACCACAGGTGAAGGTCGACAATTCGAGAGCAGCCTTTGTCAACGTATGGTACCCGGTAATCAACAGATATCCAAAAAATTACACCACTACGATAGGAACAAGGCCATCACTGTTTCGATAGACAAATCGAAACCGGCGTATTTTCCGGCAGAAGAAGAATTAACATGATGCAGACGAGGATATTTTTTTTTTGAAGGGGAGTGATGTAGCGACCGAAACCGCACATTTTATGTTCAAAGTCACATGAAAACCTCAATAATCATAAACAAGTTAGCAGTACTGCTCTTATTAGGACTTTTTTTATCATTTTCGTTCGCAATTTAAATGTAAGAAAAGAACTTGGAATTTACTTCTTGTTTTAATAAAGTAGTGTACAAAGGTAACAGTCGTATTATTCATTCCTATCAACGCATAAAGCACTACATATTAAAGCTTCAAAAGTATCGATGTTCGGCTCACTCGATATTTCCGATATTTAAGAGGGAGGGTATCGATATATCGCGATATATATCGAATTTTTTTATAGCGAAAAGCGCTTACTCTATTTAAAAGCAATATCAGGTATATATCAGACATTTATGTAAATACAATATGTACATGTTTATGGGGTATTCCATCCCATTTCGACCAATTTTGAACCCGACCCCTTTAGAATTGGCTGAAAGTTTTTCTTCTTTTTTTAGCTTACGAAAGACGTTTTTCAGAATTTTTTCAAATTTTTTCATCCAACTCAAAAAAAGTTATGAATTAAAAAAAAAACACCGTTTTTGTTTTCAAAATGCTATAACTTTTTCAAAATTGACCGTGTGGGACCTTTTTTTTTTTTTAAATTTTACTTTTTTTTTTTAAATGTACTTTTCGGAAAAAATACAAAAAAATTTTTAAAGTTTTTTTTTTTGTAATTTTTCAGTTTTTCTAGATTTTTCGTATTTCGCCATTTTTTTTTCTCATAAAAAACTTTAATCAATTCTGCAATCATCCCCACTAATCCCGGAGTGGGCCGATAATTTTTTTTTATTTAATTGAAAAAAAACGTAACGGAATTTTTGGGCATGTCTTTTTGTTGCCTTTAAGTACCTGATGCCCGGAAACCCATCCTAATAAACGAATATTCTCGCCTGAAATATACTGTGATAGCATCCCATTGCTATGGAATTTTTGAACTTCGGCCAATACAGAGTTCGTATTTCCACTCACATTCTCAGCACACACATGTGCGAAAATAAATGCTCACAGAACTTTCTACTCATTCACATAAGCAGAGCATTTATAAAAAAATTTGAGTACATAATGCATGTGTGTTCTACTGTGTTAGAGCATATGCACATAATAATTTGCTAAGCGTAGTGAGTTTCTTGCGTGTGAACATTCTCATATTTGGTGAAAACGATTAAATCTGTTAAACGCCTACATAGATATAGGTATAGGTTGAACTGGTCGGTCAATAAAGACTTCACATACACTGAATGTGTCTATAGTGTTACCAGAATTTGTTTAACGACCAAACGAAAGAACTTATGTTATAGAATAACTCCGTCCTCTTGTAAATACTAGACGTTTTCTAGGACCTTGCTTATTTGCTGCCTCGAGATCTGGCATTTCTACCGCCCCTAATAACTGGAGCCTTGACCGCAGGACACGAACACAGAACGTGCCCAACTGTTTCTACCTACAGCACGCACTTCCTACTAGAGATATACGCCGCCGATAAACGCTGCCGCCGCCGCCGATTAGGGTCGTTTTTCGCACGCCGCCGAATGTCAAAAATATCGGCGCGGCGGCGGCGGCGGCGTCCGGCGCGTTACTATAATTTCTACTCGTTTAAGACTGTTTGGGCCATTTATTGTTCATGTCGAAAATTGGTAGGATATGGTCGAAAGTGGTGTCAACGGATGCGCATCACTGCCAGTTATAAGAAACTAATTGCGAAGTTTAAAATCTCTCTAATTCTTCAAAAGTTATTAAAAAAAAAACAGGCGCTTTCGATGTCAGTTTAACACGGACTTTGCATCACCCAATTCACCAAGTTATTAAAACAAAACACTAAAAGCAAATTTATATATCTAATAAATTTATTTGCTCACTTTGCATATTTTTTTCAAAAAATTAATAATGAACAATGAATTCAAATAAAATGACCCAAAGCGAACATGTTTTAAAATTGTCCTCCAGTTGTTAAAAAAGCAAAATAACCAAAAAAGGTGCCGATTTAAAAAATATTTATATTGTGATTGGCTGAAAGAATAAGCGAAATCAGTGACGCAAAATCCTTTAGTAGTATAACCGCACTGCGTTACCCGCCTTTACGCAAAAACACACCCCTGAGTGCAATTGGCATTGCTGTTCAACAACAGCTGTTCAGCAACAGCTGACAGCGATGCCAATTGCACTCAGCAGGACCAATTGATTCAGCAGTAAAAATGATGGCCGCTGAGCGTGGGTGAAAAAACGAACCCGAACAATTCCGTGTTTACACATTCAAGTGACCGGTCGTGGCTAAACCCCCAAACTAAAGTAAAAAATCAAAAAAATAGTAAAAACCAAAAGGGTGTTTTTAAAAATGTACATATATATTTAAATAAAACTAAAGACAAGTTGTGAACGGATAATGTAAGAAACTGAGAATATTCGAGTGAAAAGTATGAACGTAGATAAGTAAAACGGAAAGTGTAAAGAAATTTGTTAAATAAACCGAACAGAGAAAAACTAAACGAAATCTAATAAATTATTGGAAAAAGAAAGAAGGGATTGTGTGTGCACGGTGGGCTGCATACCCACGAACAAGCGTGAGTATATCCCATACCGAAAAAATGGTTGGCGTCAAAAAGCCAACCTTAAATGGCGACCGTGACGCCAGGCATTGCAATGGCGGCCATAGGCGTGAAGAGGCAGGCCTCTTTAAAACTAAAAATGATAAAGAGAAAAAAGGTTAAAATCATAAAAATTTAAAATCAATTTTATTAACTAAAAATGAATTAAACACACATAAATTCTTGTGGAATTAAAATTTAATTTACACAAAATTTAAAAATATACAAAAAAAAAAAACCATAAAAATCCAAAAAAAAATACAAAACTTATAAAAACCCTACAAAAAAAATATATAAAAATGCAAAAATCTTACAAAAAAAATTAAAAAAACTAAAAACTACACAAAAAAAAGTGTTCCCTTGAAAACTATAAAAATTACAAAAAAATTACAAAATTTGAAAAACCATTACAAAAAAAATGTTCCTTTGAAAACTATAAAAATTACAAAAAAAAAATTTCAAAATTTGAAAAACCATTACAAAAAAAATTACAAAACGTTAAAAAAAAAATCTACAAAAAAAAGTACAAAATAAAAAAAAAATTTTTATCAAACTTATTAAAATATATAAATATCTAAACATTTTCAACAAAAAAAAAAAACAACAACCTATGTATATTAAAAATTTAAATCTTCAAAGATCCATCATAAATATGGCAGTGGCGGTGGTTTCTTTGTCCGTGGCTAGTGCAGAAAAATTAGAAAAATAAAAGCAGGTTACAGAAAAATATAATAAAAGGACTTAATAAAAAACGGAAATAATAAGAAATTGTTTTTACTAATAATAAAAGAAACTAACGGAAAACAGAGATAATACTTAAATACAACAAAAACTCAAATATACTTTTGAGAAAACATTTTGAAGAAACTGTACTAAAATTGTGAAAAAAAAAAACAGCACTAGCCACGCCACTTCATTAACGGCAAACCACCGTACGACCAAAGATAGCGGAACAGCAAGCGAATCAGCAGACCAGCAGCAGCAGAACAGTAGGCGCAGCAGCGGAACAACAGGCGCAGCAGCAGAACAGCTAGCGGTACAGTAGGCGGCAGATGGTATGACGCACAGTGTGCGAAATAATTCTCATTGTCATATACATTCATAATTATATACATATTTCATTCGATTTTCACACCTATTACATTCTTTTTAAATTTTCATACTTATATACATATTTTGATCGACATTATATCTATTACAAATCTATTTTAAATTGTATTCACAATTGGAAAATAAAAAAAAAAAAAAAATTTACTTATGTTAATCTTCCCCCATTTGCAACGATAATTTTTCATAACTACGCCAAAATTACACTATACTTAATTAATTACATGAATCACTACAAAAATTATAATTTTCCACATACATATAGATATATGCATAAATATACAGGCAGGTACGGTGGGACAGAGTTGGAAAAGCACCGAACAATTTTTTTGAGTTTTCTTTAACCAGTTCAACTGGTAAATTTTCTGAAAAAAAATTAAAAGCAGTTGCCATGTTCAAAAACAAATTAAATAACTTTTATCAATTTTTCGGTTTTAGTCCCACTCTGCCCTACAGTGGGCTTCATCAAAAACAATACAAAAAATAACATGAAAAATAATTTTTTTGCGTAAACAGTGGTTCCGTACAAAACCAATGAAATTTTTTTAATACCGGTGCGTCCGAGGATATTCGTATTAAAAATTTGAAAAGATGCGTTGCGCCCGTATCTATAAAAATAAAACCATAAAATTTTAATAAAAACGGTGCGTCCGTAATAGCACAAACACATTGAGATCTTTTTAATAAAGCGGTGCGTCCGTTATCAACAGCCAAGTCCTTTTACCAAAAAAAAATATTTTCCTTTGAAATCAATTTAAATGAAATTACTTCAATATACATTCAATTTATCATTAAATATTCAGTCTTTCATTAAATTGCCGGATAATTCTTTCAATTTCACATCAACATTCAATTCAATTTCTATTTCTGTTAAACTTTCGTAAGCAATTTCTACAAATTCGACTTTAATCAGTTTAAATATTTCTTCTTTGCTTCCTACTACATATGTTCCTTAGAAACCAAAAAGTAGTTCCCAGAATTTCAGAGCAAGACTCAGATTCCGAAAATTCCGAAAATTCCAAAAAATCAGATTCCAATTACAAAAATTTTAATTCCGAAAGTTCCGATTCCGAAAATCTTGATTTTAAAAGCCCAGTTTCCGAAGGCTCAACCACATATTCGCTCAGTACAATCAAAAACCTTGTTGTTAGACTTTCTTTGTCCGGAGAATTTCACGGATTTGAGGAATTGCCCGAAACACATATTTGAAATCCTCCTAATTCCGATACAAATATGGCGACTCCTGAAGAAAAAAGGACGTTTATCAGCATGTGTGCTGGTATTATGCGTGAAAATTATAGCGGTGAGCCCCTAGGTCTCGAATCTTTCATTAATAAAATTGAGTTAATCGAACAATTTGTCGACGAAAATTTAACTGGCATTTGCATTTCATATATTAAATCCAAACTCGATGGTAAAGCTCGAGAAGCGATACCAACTCAAATACTTTCAGTTAACGATAAAAAAATAGCACTATGTAACCGTATAAAACCCGACAACTCCAAAGTTGTGGCCGGAAAAATTGCAGCTTTGCAAATTAATAATAATAATTACACCGATTTTGCGTCGCGTCGAGGAATTGTCTGATTCTTTAGAGCGTTCGCTCATTATCGAAGGGATTACTCAGGCCAAAGCCCATGAAATGGCCATCGAGCAAACAGTTAACGTTTGCCGATTGAACGCAAAAACCAGTTTAGTCAAATCAATCCTCGCTTCAACCAATTTTTCTGATTCCAAGGACGTAGTAGCCAAACTTAATGTAGAGCAATCAAATGAAATAAAAGAACGTCAAGTTTTAGCATTTAGGGCGCGGAACAATAACAATTTTAGAAATTTTCAAAGTAATAACCGAGGTCGAAACTTCCAAAATCAAAGTCGTAACTTTAACAATTATAGACAAAATAGACCATCTTTTAGTAACAGTAACTATGGCAACCACTTCAATCGCGGCAATCAAAGGCAAAATTTCCGTTCCGGCGGCGGAAATCGGAATCAGCCTAATAATAATAGCAACAATAGTCGTACTAGCAGTAATAACGGTTCTAACACTTCCAATAATAGAGGTAGAAATGCAAGCGTCCTGGCTTTAAACAGGGAAGGCCCTCAGGAGCGAACACTGAGTGAGGACGAGACAAATTACTAACTGATTGATCTCACAATTTTTCTTCTAAAAACGTTTATTGTCTTAACTTAAATTATTCCGATGTTATACAAATAAATATTACTGGCTCTAACAAATTTTGTACATTTCTAGTCGATACACAAGCCGACATTTTGTTAATTAAAATTTCTTCTCTTAATAAAAATTTGTCAATTAATAGCAATGATACAATTAATATTACTGGAGTATCTACAGATACAGTTTCTACATTAGGTACTTTTACAACTAACTTACACTTTTCAAATTTTTATATCAAACATACGTTGCACGTGGTAGACAATGATTTCAACATTCCATCAGATGGAATACTTGGTAAGCATTTCCTAAAAACAAATAAATGCGATATCAGCTATGCAACAAATTGCATTTCCTTCTGGATAGGCAATGAAAAGATCGCACTTCCCATCCTTCACGGAATGGAAAGCGATACGTTCGTTATACCGCCTCGTTGCGAAGTTTATAGAATTTTCGCCTTAGAAAAAGACTCAGAACCACTTTTCGTGGATTTTCAAGAGATTTCTGACGGTGTTTTCACAGCGAAATGTATAGTTGATACTAGTAATCCGATCATTAAAGTAAATAGCGTAAAATACGTAAATAACTGCAACATTTAAACAGAAAAACTTTCTAATTATCACGTTTATAAAATCAATAACCCAGTAAAACAAGATAGTCATATTAAAGAACTTAAAAGCATTTTAGAAAAACAAATACCTAATTATGCTGAAAATAAGCTTATTAACTTATGTTTACAATATTCCGATATTTTTGCGCTAGACAATGATAAAATGACAATAAACAATTTTTATGAACAAAAACTAAGACTAAACGATACGGCGCCAGTATACATTAAAAATTACCGCCTACCGTATTCTCAACGCGAAGAAATAAATAAACAGGTTAATAAATTATTGGAAAACGATCTGATCGAAAATAGTTGTTCGAACTATAACAGTCCCTTAATTTTGGTACCGAAAAAAGACCTAAATGGCCAAAAATCGTATAGAATGTGCGTTGACTTTAGGGCTGTAAATAAAAAGTTAATTGCCGATAAATTTCCATTGGCACGTGTAGACGATATTTTGGATAACCTTGGCCGTGCGAAATTCTTTTCTACTTTAGATCTTTTTTCGGGTTTTAACCAAATTCCACTTCACAAAGATTCAAGAGACATAACATCTTTTAGTACTGACCGCGGAGCTTTCCGATGGAAGGTGTTACCATTTGGTCTGAACGTGGCTCCAAATTCGTTTTCAAGAATGATGTCAATTGCATTTTCTGGTATTTCACCCAACCAAGCCTTTATTTATGTAGACGATATAATAGTAATTAGATGTAGCGAAGCACATCATCTCAATAATCTAAAAAAAGTTTTCGAAACCTGCAGGAAGTTCAACTTGCGACTTAACCCAAAAAAATGTAATTTTCTTCGACCTGAAGTAACTTTCTTAGGGCATAAATGCTCAGCAAATGGGTTGCTACCAGACGATTCAAAAATTGAAACAATTAAAAGGTATCCTAAGCCACGCGATAAAGACGCTGTCCGAAGATTCGTGGCATTTGCAAATTATTATAGGAGATTCATTCCAAATTTCGCGTCTTTAGCAGCTCCATTGAATCGTTTGAGTAGAAAAAAGGTTGAATTTAATTGGGATACGGAATGTGAGTTAGCTTTCGAAAAACTAAGAAAAAGTCTGATTTCTCCAAAACTATTACAATATCCAGATTTCACCAAGGAATTTTTAATTACGGTTGATGCTTCAGGTTGAGTCAAAATCATAATGGTAACGACTTGCCAATTTGTTTTGCTTCAAAATCCTTTAGCAAATCGGAGCAAAATAAAGCAATAATAGAATTAGACTTTTGGCAATATATTTTGCAATAAAGCAATTTCGTGCATATATTTATGGCACTCACTTCAAAGTTAAATCAGATCATCGTCCACTAGTTTATCTATTTAATATAAAAGATCCGTCGTCGAAACTTTCCAGAGTCCGTTTGGAATTGTCCGAATATAATCTTACTATAGAATATATTAAACGAAAATCTAACGTAGGTGCAGACGCATTATCGCTAATTTCAATTCAAGAACTTAAAAATTCCAATAATCAAATTTTAGCAGTACAGACGAGGTCTATGACGAAACGTCACGAACAATTACAACAATCGGCTGAAGACATAAACGAAGAAAATGTCAAATTACAGGTATTCGACAAGTTTTCATATATTTTTTCCAAGAAAATCCATAGGATAAAAAGCCAAATATGTCATGACAACGATAATGATAAAATCAATTTAAAAATATATGCGCATTTAAAACATAAAAAACTCGAGTTACTTAATATTGTGTGTACTAACAAAATAATGCAATTAGATGAATTACTTTTGAAGCTTGAAAAAGAAGCTGGTAAACACAGTATTAAGCAAGCAAAAAGATGATCAGTTATTTAAATATTTTTCTATTTCAAATTTTAAAAGTACAGGGAATTCAATTTTAAAAAATTTACAAATACTATTAATAGAACCTGTCGAAACAGTTACGGACAACGACAAGAAACTTAAACTAATGGAAATTTACCACAACGACCCGATAGCAGGAGGTCACTGCGGAAATAAAAAGCTTTACGCAAAAATACGTACAAAATATTATTGGAAAGGTATGACCCGTGATATTGCCACATACGTCAAAAATTGCAAAAAATGCCTTTTGAATAAAGTCAAGCCAAAAACCAAAGAAAATTTGGTGCTTACACCAACACCCTGCAAACCTTTCGATGTCGTAGTTATAGATACAATAGGTCCTTTGCCTGAGTCGAATAATGGGAATAGGTTCGCGGTTACCATTATGTGCGACTTAAGCAAATACCTAGTTACAATATCAATCCCTGATAAGACAGCAAAAACAATCGCAACAGCCATTTTTGAAGGCTTCATCCTCATTTATGGCATAATGAAATCAATTAAAACCGATTTAGGAACCGAATATAAAAATGAAATTTTCTCTGAATTAACTAACTCCTAAAAATCGAACATAATTTTTCTACAGCTTACCATCATGAACCCCTAGGTACAATTGAAAGAAATCATCGGGTGTTTAATGAATATTTACGAGCTTTTCTAAATGATAACTTCCCCGAATGGGACGTTTATTTGAAATATTTTACATTTTTGCATAATACAACTCCTAGTACAGTTTTTGATAATGGATTTACTCCATACGAATTAGTATTCGGTAGAAATGTTACCTTACCAAATGAAGTTCAAAAGGAACAAATCGATCCAATGTACAATGTTAAAAATTATGCAAAAGAAGTAAAATATAGACTACAAAAAACACATAAAATAGCAAAAGATTTAATTAATAAACATAAAATTAAAAATAAGGATCTTTATGATAAGAGGGCGCGTCCGTTAGCAATTAATATAAACGATAAGGTAGTAGTACAAAAAGAACCTAGAAATAAACACGAAAGCATTTACCAAGGACCATATATAGTCACAAAAATTGATGGAGTTAATGTCACGGTTTTTGATGAAAAGCATCCGTTGGAAAGTCCTTGGAGCTACACCTAGAGCTTCTAGGAAAGTGACGTCAACGAAGGTATGAGTTCGAAGTCGCAGTCCTATAGCTTCTGTGCTGGTATATGGTGTGAGGGTCAGGAGGCGTGGTAGAGACTGGTGGTCGGGATTGCTACTGTTCGTACATCGGGAATAGCTCTTAAAAACAGTCGAAATAACTGGAGGCGCCCTGTGCCACGAAAGTCATGAGTATTAAAAGACCATTAAAAGAAACCGTAAGTCGCCTTTGTGCGTGGCCGCCATGGAGCCACAAAATTTGAAAGGAATTGTGTTCGCGACGATTATTAGGAGTTAACCCTGGGTGAAACTACGCTTTGAACGGGATATACAGACAAAAGTGTGACTATTTTATGTATCTCTATTTCTTTTCAGCATACGCAGCAGTACCAATTCCAAAGACCAGGGTTAGGTTCGAAGCCTCTCTGGAGTAAGCGAACGAGGGACAGACCCTCAGCAAGGAGCTACTCCTGTAAATTTTTGAACGGTCTGCGAGATCTTGAGGCAAAAACCCCTGATCTTTCCGAAATGGCCAACACGTTGATTTCCTTAAATACATACAAAAAAACTTTTCCTAAATATTACTTTTTTAAATAGAAAAATCAAGCTTTTTAAAGTAAGAACACCGGCGTAGGCCGTCGCGCCGCCCACGCCGCCGCCGCCGGTATATAATACAGCCTACGCCGCCGCCGCCGATAAAGTGATCGGCGTAAATCTCTACTTCCTACATCTGCTGTTACTGACGAGACGTAACTTATAATCATGTGACGCCAGAAGTCACTGTCCAGTGAGCCTTAAGTCTTCTCTCTTCAGAGATATGAGCCACTTGATTTCTTTGAAATTTTGCGTTGATGGTTCATATGCAGCTGATGAAGTTTTTTTTGGCATTTTTTGTGTTTCGTGGAAAGACGGATGCTTTATGCACTGACCGGGATAATAAGCATCACTGCGGAACTCTCCGAGTGTAAGACTCTCCATGAAGGGCTACCCACAAAACAAATCCCCGTTGTTGTTGTAGCAGTTCCTCCGTATCTGGGAGCGCCTTTAGCATTACTTCGGGTATGAGTGCGCGATACGTGAGCTCCATGGGTACTCTCACGCTAATGGGCTAAGCATCTGTCTTCTCGTTTACTGATAAGTATATGCCCCACATATATGCTGGCCATATACCATCAGTCTCTTCGGCAGTCATGTTATTGATGACACTGCCCAGGGATAGGTCGCCAAGTATCTCATCTATCCTCCTTCGCTTTTCGAAGAAGTGTCTGCATTCGAAGAAGATGTGGCGTACATCGTCTATTTGCCCACAGTACAGGCAGCTCGCCTTATTAACCTTCCCCATTCTGTGTAAGTATTTGCGGAAGTAACCGTGTCCGGTTAGAAACTGGGTTCAGTTCAGGGGGCCCACTTTCGATGCTATTGCTCCACTCTTCTGGCCCGCCTGCATGGCAACAGCAGCTCTACCCGCTTGCGGTCCGTTGCCGCATACTGCTTTTCATTCCTCAGCGAGAAGATATATCGGTATGCTTGCCGCAACGATCAGGACAGCTTCAGCCGAGACTATGCGGTAAGCCGAAGCTATTCGCAGCGCACCTGTTCGTTTCTTCCGGTATTTCATTGCGTTCGCCCAGATTTCTGCACCGTGTAAAAGTATAGAATTCGAAGCTGATGCAAGCAGTTTCCTCGTGCATGGCTTTGGACCAACTGTGTTTGCCATTAATCTACTCAAATTGGCTATTGTGCGCGCAGCTCTTTCGCAGGCTCCTCGCTGGTGATCCGAGAAGGTGATTTTGCTGTCAAACCTCACTCCCAGATATTTCCCGTGAAGTGAGTGTTTCTATTGGCTGGTCCCCAACCGTCATATTCCTGGTAGTGGGAATCCATCTCTTTGTGAGGATAACGATCTCCGTTTTGGCTGTTGGAGCTGGAAACCGTGATCAGCCATCCAATAGGATGACCTGGTTTAATTTTAGCTGTGCCAGCTTGTAGCTTGGTGCTGTTATCGCAGCTGCCACGTCGTCTGAAAAGGCAACGAGGAAGGTGCTTTCTGGCACTTTCGTAAGTTATATTCCAGAGATCAGGACCTACTACTGAACCCTGGGCTGCTCTATTTACTTTATTTGACTGCTGCTCCATTTACCTTTCTTTGACCGTGAGTGATTTCATACATTAGATACCTTAAGAGACAGATATCTAATGTATGAAACCACTCACCGTCAAAGAAAGGTAAAAATAACAGATGTAGCAGCCCAGGGTTGTCCCTTAAAGTTTCTAACAAATATTTAATGAAAGTGCTTTATAGGGCCTCAAGCATGTCCTCCCACTTGGCTGATTTAAAATCGTTTTTGACGTCCCAGAAGCACTATAGGTCTTGCTCTGTGGCAGGCTGTCTCGGATTTCTTGACTGCGTCTATAGCTTCTGCTATGGCATCGAATTTGGGGTGCCCCCTCCGGAAAGCATGCTGTCTGGCATACAGTCCTCCGCCGTCCTCTGGTGAGGCGTTGCTTCAGGAAGCTCTCCATCAATTACCCTGCTGTGTACAACATGTACAACGGACGGTAGGATGATGGAGAGTTGGAATCTCCTTTTCCTTTTGGAATAAGAACCAGTCGTGCTGTCTTACATTTGGTGGGGAAAGTTCTTTCTTCGAGACATTTGTTGTACATGTGCAACATAAGTTATTTGCAGCTAGCCTAATTGCGTCGACGGGAAAATTGTCGGGCCCAGGTGCTTCTCTAGGTTTCATAGTGCGCAAGACAGTTTTAAGCTCTTCTTCTTGAAATGGTTCCACGTTGTGGTCTTCATGGGTAACCTGCCCGTCTTCCCTGGGTGGTTGAGTGGAAAACAGGACATCCACAATATTTCTTATTTGGTTATCGTCCACCAGCTGGCTTGGCGGACGTAACTTCTTCATAACTATCTTATATCCTTGCCCCAGGAGTCTCGATCGACTTCCTCGCACAGCGCTTTCCAACACGTAAGTTTGCTTTGCTTAATGGCAGCACTGATAACTTTCTTTGCTCCTTTGTATGCTTCCGACTTTTCTAGAGCCTCAGGCCTGTCGCGCGAGCGGGTTGCTAGCCTTCGCATCCTGTGGCATATTTTCCGCTCCGTGGCATATATGTGGTCACAAGGCTTAACAGCACAAATGCGTTTTGCGTTTTTCAGGAGAGCATTTTAAAGATTTAAATTATAATCCGAAAAAATGGAAAAATGAAATGGCCATCGAGCAAACAGTTAACGTTTGCCTATTGAACGCAAAAACCAGTTTAGTCAAATCAATCTTCGCTTCAACCAATTTTTCTGATTCCAAGGACGTAGTAGCCAAACTTAATGTAGAGCAATCAAATGAAATAAAAGAACGTCAAGTTTTAGCATTTAGGGCGCGGAACAATAACAATTTTAGAAATTTTCAAAGTAATAACCGAGGTCGAAACTTCCAAAATCAAAGTCGTAACTTTAACAATTATAGACAAAATAGACCATCTTTTAGTAACAGTAACTATGGCAACCACTTCAATCGCGGCAATCAAAGGCAAAATTTTCGTTACGGCGGCGGAAATCGGAATCAGCCTAATAATAATAGCAACAATAGTCGTACTAGCAGTAATAACGGTTCTAACACTTCCAATAATAGAGGTAGAAATGCAAGCGTCCTGGCTTTAAACAGGGAAGCCCCTCAGGAGCGAACACTGAGGGAGGACGAGACAAATTACTAACTGATTGAGCTCACAATTTTTCTTCTAAAAACGTTTATTGTATTAACTTAAATTATTCCGATGTTATACAAATAAATATTACTGGCTCTAACAAATTTTGTACATTTCTAGTCGATACACAAGCCGACATTTTGTTAATTAAAATTTCTTCTCTTAATAAAAATTTGTCAATTAATATCAATGATACAATTAATATTACTGGAGTAACTACAGATACAGTTTCTACATTAGGTACTTTTACAACTAACTTACACTTTTCAAATTTTTATATCAAACATACGTTGCACGTGGTAGACAATGATTTCAACATTCCATCAAATGGAATACTTGGTAAGTATTTCCTAAAAACAAATAAATGCGATATCAGCTATGCAACAAATTGCATTTCCTTCTGGATAGGCAATGAAAAGATCGCACTTCCCATCCTTCACGAAATGGAAAGCGATACGTTCGTTATACCGCCTCGTTGCGAAGTTTATACAATTTTCGCCTTAGAAAAAGACTCAGAACCACTTTTCGTGGATTTTCAAGAGATTTCTGACGGTGTTTTCACAGCGAAATGTATAGTTGATACTAGTAATCCGATCATTAAAGTAATAAACACCACAAATAGCGTAAAATACGTAAATAACTGCAACATTCAAACAGAAAAGCTTTCTAATTATCACGTTTATAAAATCAATAACCCAGTAAAACAAGATAGTCATATTAAAGAACTTAAAAGCATTTTAGAAAAACAAATACCTAATTATGCTGAAAATAAGCTTATTAACTTATGTTTACAATATTCCGATATTTTTGCGCTAGACAATGATAAAATGACAATAAACAATTTTTATGAACAAAAACTAAGACTAAACGATACGACGCCAGTATACATTAAAAATTACCGCCTACCGTATTCTCAACGCGAAGAAATAAATAAACAGGCTAATAAATTATTGGAAAACGATCTGATCGAAAATAGTTGTTCGAACTATAACAGTCCCTTGATTTTGGTACCGAAAAAAGACCTAAATGGCCAAAAATCGTATAGAATGTGCGTTGACTTTAGGGCTGTAAATAAAAAGTTAATTGCCGATAAATTTCCATTGGCACGTGTAGACGATATTTTGGGTAACCTTGGCCGTGCGAAATTCTTTTCTACTTTAGATCTTTTTTCGGGTTTTCACCAAATTCCACTTCACAAAGATTCAAGAGACATAACATCTTTTAGTACTGACCGCGGAGCTTTCCGATGGAAGGTGTTACCATTTGGTCTGAACGTGGCTCCAAATTCGTTTTCAAGAATGATGTCAATTGCATTTTCTGGTATTTCACCCAACCAAGCCTTTATTTATGTAGACGATATAATAGTAATTAGATGTAGCGAAGCACATCATCTCAATAATCTAAAAAAAGTTTTCGAAACCTGCAGGAAGTTCAACTTGCGACTTAACCCAAAAAAATGTAATTTTCTTCGACCTGAAGTAACTTTCTTAGGGCATAAATGCTCAGCAAATGGGTTGCTACCAGACGATTCAAAAATTGAAACAATTAAAAGGTATCCTAAGCCACGCGATAAAGACGCTGTCCGAAGATTCGTGGCATTTGCAAATTATTATAGGAGATTCATTCCAAATTTCGCGTCTTTAGCAGCTCCATTGAATCGTTTGAGTAGAAAAAAGGTTGAATTTAATTGGGATACGGAATGTGAGTTAGCTTTCGAAAAACTAAGAAAAAGTCTGATTTCTCCAAAACTATTACAATATCCAGATTTCACCAAGGAATTTTTAATTACGGTTGATGCTTCAGGTTGAGTCAAAATCATAATGGTAACGACTTGCCAATTTGTTTTGCTTCAAAATCCTTTAGCAAATCGGAACAAAATAAAGCAATAATAGAATTAGACTTTTGGCAATATATTTTGCAATAAAGCAATTTCGTGCATATATTTATGGCACTCACTTCAAAGTTAAATCAGATCATCGTCCACTAGTTTATCTATTTAATATAAAAGATCCGTCGTCGAAACTTTCCAGAGTCCGTTTGGAATTGTCCGAATATAATCTTACTATAGAATATATTAAAGGAAAATCTAACGTAGGTGCAGACGCATTATCGCTAATTTCAATTCAAGAACTTAAAAATTCCAATAATCAAATTTTAGCAGTACAGACGAGGTCTATGATGAAACGTCACGAACAATTACAACAATCGGCTGAAGACATAAACGAAGAAAATGTCAAATTACAGGTATTCGACAAGTTTTCATATATTTTTTCCAAGAAAATCCATAGGATAAAAAGCCAAATATGTCATGACAACGATAATGATAAAATCAATTTAAAAATATATGCGCATTTAAAACATAAAAAACTCGAGTTACTTAATATTGTGTGTACTAACAAAATAATGCAATTAGATGAATTACTTTTGAAGCTTGAAAAAGAAGCTGGTAAACACAGTATTAAGCAAGCAGAATGGCAAAAAGATGATCAGTTATTTAAATATTTTTCTATTTCAAATTTTAAAAGTACAGGGAATTCAATTTTAAAAAATTTACAAATACTATTAATAGAACCTGTCGAAACAGTTACGGACAACGACAAGAAACTTAAACTAATGGAAATTTACCACAACGACCCGATAGCAGGAGGTCACTGCGGAAATAAAAAGCTTTACGCAAAAATACGTACAAAATATTATTGGAAAGGTATGACCCGTGATATTGCCACATACGTCAAAAATTGCAAAAAATGCCTTTTGAATAAAGTCAAGCCAAAAACCAAAGAAAATTTGGTGCTTACACCAACACCCTGCAAACCTTTCGATGTCGTAGTTATAGATACAATAGGTCCTTTGCCTAGAGTCGAATAATGGGAATAGGTTCGCGGTTACCATTATGTGCGACTTAAGCAAATACCTAGTTACAATATCAATCCCTGATAAGACAGCAAAAACAATCGCAACAGCCATTTTTGAAGGCTTCATCCTCATTTATGGCATAATGAAATCAATTAAAACCGATTTAGGAACCGAATATAAAAATGAAATTTTCTCTGAATTAACTAAACTCCTAAAAATCGAACATAATTTTTCTACAGCTTACCATCATGAACCCCTAGGTACAATTGAAATGAATCATCGGGTGTTTAATGAATATTTACGAGCTTTTCTAAATGATAACTTCCCCGAATGGGACGTTTATTTGAAATATTTTACATTTTTGCATAATACAACTCCTAGTACAGTTTTTGATAATGGATTTACTCCATACGAATTAGTATTCGGTAGAAATGTTACCTTACCAAATGAAGTTCAAAAGGAACAAATCGATCCAATGTACAATGTTAAAAATTATGCAAAAGAAGTAAAATATAGACTACAAAAACACATAAAATAGCAAAAGATTTAATTAATAAACATAAAATTAAAAGTAAGGATCTTTATGATAAGAGGGCGCGTCCGTTAGCAATTAATATAAACGATAAGGTAGTAGTACAAAAAGAACCTAGAAATAAACACGAAAGCATTTACCAAGGACCATATATAGTCACAAAAATTGATGGAGTTAATGTCACGGTTTTTGATGAAAAGCATCCGTTGGAAAGTCCTTGGAGCTACACCTAGAGCTTCTAGGAAAGTGACGTCAACGAAGGTATGAGTTCGAAGTCGCAGTCCTATAGCTTCTGTGCTGGTATATGGTGTGAGGGTCAGGAGGCGTGGTAGAGACTGGTGGTCGGGATTGCTACTGTTCGCACATCGGGAATAGCTCTTAAAAACAGTCGAAATAACTGGAGGCGCCCTGTGCCACGAAAGTCATGAGTATTAAAAGACCATTAATAGAAACCGTAAGTCGCCTTTGTGCGTGGCCGCCAAGGAGCCACAAAATTTGAAAGGAATTGTGTTCGCGACGATTATTAGGAGTTAACCCTGGGTGAAACTACGCTTTGAACGAGATATACAGACAAAAGTGTGACTATTTTATGTATCTCTATTTCTTTTCAGCATACGCAGCAGTACCAATTCCAAAGACCAGGGTTAGGTTCGAAGCCTCTCTGGAGTAAGCGAACGAGGGACAGACCCTCAGCAAGGAGCTACTCCTGTAAATTTTTGAACGGTCTGCGAGATCTTGAGGCAAAAACCCCGGATCTTTCCGAAATGGCCAACACCTTTCCTAAATATTACTTTTTTAAATAGAAAAATCAAGATTTTTAAAGTAAGAACACCGGCGTAGGCCGGCGCGCCGCCCACGCCGCCGCCGCCGGTATATAATACAGCCTACGCCGCCGCCGCCGATAAAGTGATCGGCGTAAATCTCTACTTCCTACATCTGCTGTTACTGACGAGACGTAACTTATAATCATGTGACGCCAGAAGTCACTGTCCAGTGAGCCTTAAGTCTTCTCTCTTCAGAGATATGAGCCACTTGATTTCTTAGAAATTTTGCGTTGATGGTTCATATGCAGCTGATGAAGTTTTTTTGGCATTTTTTGTGTTTCGTGGAAAGACGGATGCTTTATGCACTGACCGGGATAATAAGCATCACTGCGGAACTCTCCGAGTGTAAGACTCTCCATGAAGGGCTACCCACAAAACAAATCCCCGTTGTTGTTGTAGCAGTTCCCCCGTATCTGGGAGCGCCTTTAGCATTACTTCGGGTATGAGTGCGTGATACGTGAGCTCCATGGGTACTCTCACGCTAATGGGCTAAGCATCTGTCTTCTCGTTTACTGATAAGTATATGCCCCACATATATGCTGGCCATATACCATCAGTCTCTTCGGCAGTCATGTTATTGATGACACTGCCCAGGGATAGGTCGCCAAGTATCTCATCTATCCTCCTTCGCTTTTCGAAGAAGTGTCGAAGAAGATGTGGCGTACATCGTCTATTTGCCCACAGTACAGGCAGCTCGCCTTATTAACCTTCCCCATTCTGTGTAAGTATTTGCGGAAGTAACCGTGTCCGGTTAGAAACTGGGTTCAGTTCAGGGGGCCCACTTTCGATGCTATTGCTCCACTCTTCTGGCCCGCCTGCATGGCAACAGCAGCTCTACCCGCTTGCGGTCCGTTGCCGCATACTGCTTTTCATTCCTCAGCGAGAAGATATATCGGTATGCTTGCCGCAACGATCAGGACAGCTTCAGCCGAGACTATGCGGTAAGCCGAAGCTATTCGCAGCGCACCTGTTCGTTGCTCCGAGGTGAGGGCGATTCGTTTCTTCCGGTATTTCATTGCGTTCGCCCAGATTTCTGCACCGTGTAAAAGTATAGAATTCGAAGCTGATGCAAGCAGTTTCCTCGTGCATGGCTTTGGACCAACTGTGTTTGCCATTAATCTACTCAAATTCGCTATTGTGCGCGCAGCTCTTTCGCAGGCTCCTCGCTGGTGATCCGAGAAGGTGATTTTGCTGTCAAACCTCACTCCCAGATATTTCCCGTGAAGTGAGTGTTTCTATTGGCTGGTCCCCAACCGTCATATTCCTGGTAGTGGGAATCCATCTCTTTGTGAGGATAACGATCTCCGTTTTGGCTGTTGGAGCTGGAAACCGTGATCAGCCATCCAATAGGATGACCTGGTTTAATTTTAGCTGTGCCAGCTTGTAGCTTGGTGCTGTTATCGCAGCTGCCACGTCGTCTGAAAAGGCAACGAGGAAGGTGCTTTCTGGCACTTTCGTAAGTTATATTCCAGAGATCAGGACCTACTACTGAACCCTGGGCTGCTCTATTTACTTTATTTGACTGCTGCTCCATTTACCTTTCTTTGACCGTTAGTGATTTCATACATTAGATACCTTAAGAGACAGATATCTAATGTATGAAACCACTCACCGTCAAAGAAAGGTAAAAATAACAGATGTAGCAGCCCAGGGTTGTCCCTTAAAGTTTCTAACAAATATTTCGGTACCCTGAAAGTGCTTTATAGGGCCTCAAGCATGTCCTCCCACTTGGCTGATTTAAAATCGTTTTTGACGTCCCAGAAGCACTATAGGTCTTGCTCTGTGGCAGGCTGTCTCGGATTTCTTGACTGCGTCTATAGCTTCTGCTATGGCATCGAATTTGGGGTGCCCCCTCCGGAAAGCATGCTGTCTGGCATACAGTCCTCCGCCGTCCTCTGGTGAGGCGTTGCTTCAGGAAGCTCTCCATCAATTACCCTGCTGTGTACAACATGTACAACGGACGGTAGGATGATGGAGAGTTGGAATCTCCTTTTCCTTTTGGAATAAGAACCAGTCGTGCTGTCTTACATTTGGTGGGGAAAGTTCTTTCTTCGAGACATTTGTTGTACATGTGCAACATAAGTTATTTGCAGCTAGCCTAATTGCGTCGACGGGAAAATTGTCGGGCCCAGGTGCTTCTCTAGGTTTCATAGTGCGCAAGACAGGTTTAAGCTCTTCTTCTTGAAATGGTTCCACGTTGTGGTCTTCATGGGTAACCTGCCCGTCTTCCCTGGGTGGTTGAGTGGAAAACAGGACATCCACAATATTTCTTATTTGGTTATCGTCCACCAGCTGGCTTGGCGGACGTAACTTCTTCAGAACTATCTTATATCCTTGCCCCAGGAGTCTCGATCGACTTCCTCGCACAGCGCTTTCCAACACGTAAGTTTGCTTTGCTTAATGGCAGCACTGATAACTTTCTTTGCTCCTTTGTATGCTTCCGACTTTTCTAGAGCCTCAGGCCTGTCGCGCGAGCGGGTTGCTAGCCTTCGCATCCTGTGGCATATTTTCCGCTCCGTGGCATATATGTGGTCACAAGGCTTAACAGCACAAATGCGTTTTGCGTTTTTCAGGAGAGCATTTTAAAGATTTAAATTATAATCCGAAAAAAGCTTTCGAGATAATCGAACAAACTTTTTTTGGAATATCTCAGCTGATATTATATGCATCTTATGCTGGCAGGTAACTTACATAAATACTATTAGTTTTCCAAATACGCTTAAAAACGTAATTTATACCTAAGTAAGTCAAGTTATTTTATTTGACATAAATAAGTCGTCTTGGAAAAATAACATATCTCTTATTATGTTTACAAATAATAGGAAATAAAGCATAGAACAAAGGCATAAGTTAAGTAATGATACGCATTGGAAGGAAAATATATTGAATAAAACATTACAAGTATATTTATGTACGTTTTCGAACAACAAACTTATTATGGAAGAAAAGCACAAGTTAGATATGCTATTTTTCCGCTGTTTGCCTTTTCTTAATATCTGGGTAACTATTGGAGTGATCTTAACAAAATCTTGACACAATATGAGATCGAATAAGCAAAATTCAACCATGATAATAACTCAATTTTGCCAAAAATGGACTTGTGCTGTTAAGCCTTGTGACCACAGATATAGAGATTGCAAGCGTGGCGAGGGCAGCTCATTGTCTTTTCAACAGTGTTTTCCGTCGCACTGGAGTTTTTGATTATCCCTCGGGCATCCGCCAGTACCGATGCCGCAATCTGCCTCTGACCCAGATCGTTTAAGTGGAAAGTGATGTAGTTGTGATCGCTGCCAGCCAGGTCCTCTATGACTATCCAGCAACGGTCAGTAGCAGGCTTTCTGAGACTAGTGTGTTACGTACGGGTTGTCATCCAACTTCGGAGCGAACTCAAACTCTCACTTTATCCTACTCTTTCACTCCAATCCACTCGGCATGTCGGGACAGCCCCGGTACGCTTGCATTTATAGCACGAGCTAGCTCGCCGGATTGTGGGGTGGCTCTTGCGCCGCCTCCCTACCATGCACCGCACCATACACAAAAAATCGTACGAATCTCCCATTTACTTACACTCCAGGGATAACGCGCCATCTTGGCCCCCTTTCTTCCCCATCACTGCCCCGATCCCCCCTAAGTTGTGTGCTCTCGACCTTCTTACAGTTAATAATCAACCCTGGATTAAAACATCTTATCTATTCCTATGTTTACTTACCCTATGCTATGGGTGTGCGCATATTCTTTTATACGCGTATGTGGCTTATGTATCCATATGGACCTAGTGCATGCATGGGTGTTTACGCTTCCCTAACCCTTATCGGCAAAGCTCATAGACTGTGTTTATACCAGGCATGCTTAACCAACGAAACGATATCATTTCGTTACGATAATCAACGTTAATAAACGAAACGAAGTCATTTCGTTTCGTTTATTAACGTTAAGATCGTCAAATTAACGAAATGATTTCGTTTCGTTTTCTGCCATATCAAAACGAAATCAAATCGTTTATGTTGATTATTAGTTTCAAACTATGCTGGCAAAGCTGATTGATGGCGGAGTCATTAAAGGTGGAAGCATTAGCCAAGCTGATTGCAACTTTTCTCATGAATTTTGACAGTACAAACATTTCTCAGAGTATTTTTGACATTACCACCAACGAATTACACAAACAAATTACATAGAGTTTGTGTGTGTATGTGCGCTCGTTGTTGCCACCTTACGGCTTCACCATGGCTATAGCATTGCCAGCACAATTCAAACATAAAGTATCATGTTTTTGTTAACGTTTTTAACGTTAACGAAAGCTTTTCGTTTCGGTTAAAAACGAGATACAATTTATCTTGATAATTTCTTTATCGATAATATTTCGAAGTGTTGCAACGGAAACGGTGGAAATTTTTTGATAAACTATTAGCTTAACGTTAAGGTGCATCCCTGGTTTATACTCCCTCCAAAGTCAAGTGGGCTTATGCTCCGCGTACATTTACATACATCCACTTGGCTTAATGTATGAATGGCTTGATTCCAAAGCATAATAAAAAATTATATATAATTTAAAATAGCATGAAGATGAGTTGGGAGCAACCTCAAGGTGGAGGCCCCGTCTAATCCCTACTTTTTGGGTGGCAGCAGCCTAAGACGGGCATGAAGCACAATTCATATTCCCCCCTTGACCTAAAAGACGTCTTGAGTCACAGGTGAAAGGGACCTGGCTTCATTACGCCAACGGTGGAATCTTTTCTTTGCCTCTTCTCCCCCCTTGGAGTCAGGTGGCGACACCGACGACTTGAAGCTCGCACTTCACAATGAAATCAAATTTTACATATGCACAAGCATGTGTGCCCTCGCAAACCACTACCCTACCTACTCGGGCATAGAACCCACGTATATGAACGCTTCGCTTCCACGCTTCTACGCTTGGACTATTAAAACCTTGTTCCTTGTTATCATTGTTAGTGGCGATGATTCCTAGTAGTGCAAATGGCGATAGCGTGTTTTGTGGTGACGGCTGTAGTGATGCGAGGCGTGACGACGATTATTTCAGTGTGTGCAATCGTGTATGTGGCGATGCTGGAATACTGTTGCGTACACATCTTTGGTGGATACAGTTGCAGCGATGCGGTGCGCAAAGTCAATGGCTCTTGGGTGGTGATGGTGGTAGTTCGTTCTTGGAATATTGGGCAACGCAACCGGTGGTGTTATATTGGAATCTTGGTGGTGGTGGCCTCAATCGTGACGGCGATATTGCGGATGGTGCTCATTGACTTTGAACAACACTTTCCCAATGAAGATATCCTCACTATTCTGATTTTCCATGTACAAAAAATATTTACTTACGCTGCTTTTTTTCCTTCTATTGCGGTCCGAAATAATTACAGGGACTTCTTTTGTTGGTTTACTGGTCCTAGTGAGACAGTAATGTATTTGAAATTTCTGCATCCTTTGTAGGATTTAATGCGATTTTATAAGTTAACTTTTATTTGTTTCCTACCAGTTTTGCGACCGCTCTGCCTGAATACCACGACGAAGAGAAACGGAAACAGCAACGGCTGAGAGTTATCTGTGGTTTGCATATGAGAGCTGTCATTCATGAAGTGGCATGAAAACGGAGGCGTTGCCAGAACGCTTTTTTGACAGCCCCATAAGGTGACCGCAACAGAGCGAGTGCTGCAGCTGGGCTGGGCTCAGCGCTGCTCTCGAAAAGACGGTTGTCCTGACCATTCTTCCCCTTATCGCCGTATGTCTTTGGCATTGTAGACGGAATTCCCTTTCGACGCTGTTACAATAGATCGGAGGTATTTCAGAGCGATTTTCGCATTGTAGCCTTCTGTCACATTACTCGGTTTGCAATTTCGCGGATACACTATCTCTCCTTCTCGGTACCTAACCGGTCGAGCCCTCGTATTGTATGTTTGCTGTCCCTTCCTCTATGCCTCTTCCAGGCTACGGATTAATCCTTCGCGCATCAGGCTCGCGCGATCTCCCCTATGCAGAACCCCTATGTCGCTCTCTCGCAACGCTTCCAATCACCGCAGGGTCTGTCCGAATACAGCTCTGTAAGGATCAATGCCTATGGCCTCATGTACCGCGCCTCGAACGCGAATGCCGCATGTGATACGTGTTGGTCCCAGGCGAGTTGATCCGCCCCATTGATATATGTTCTAAGCATGGCTAGCAACGGGCGATTCACCCTTTCTGACGCATTCGCCTGTGGCGCGTAGGGTACGGTTTTTACGTGCTTCACCCCGTATGTGGCGAGAAATCCCGCAAAGGAATCCCCATAAATTGTCTACCATTTTCCGAGTGCAGGGTTTCTGGCACGCCAAAGGTATGGAATATCGAGATATCTTTTAGCATCCGACGCCGTCGCCTGTCGCATTGGTTTAAAGAAGATGAATTTAGTTAAATGGTCCAGTGCCCCGAATATGACGGTGTTTCCAGCCCGTGTGCGCGGGTACGGTCCACAAAAGTCTACGTATATCCTCTGGAAGGGTCTCTAAGCCACAAAACGGTCGGTCATTGGCGGCCGAGACGCCTTGGAACATTTACATAACTCGCACCTCGCAACAAAATCTTTAACGACCCTCATCTTCTCAGGCCAACAAACTCTACTTTTCAAGCGGTACAACGTCTTCGCTATGCCACCATGTCCAGCAGATCTATCAGAATATGCGTTCTTCAAAAGGCGTTGCCTGAATCCATCAGGCACCCATACTCTCCATGCCGATTCCTCTGCCTCCTCCGCGTATCTCTGCCGCAATCTCTTGTAGACCACACCGTCTTTTACGCACAGATCTGGCAAACGTCCGGAATTTTGTTCTATTTGGCGCTGCAATGATGTGTAGGCTTCACTGGTGAACTCAGCTGACACGTTATCTATGTCGGCTTCCACTTCCAGCTCGGCGATCTACTAGGCCATCAGTAGGGGCAACAACTGAGAGCTTCCTTAGTTTCCTCAGCTTTTTTACCTTTCTTTTTTCTTTTTCGACTTGATAACAATTTTATTCTCATTTGCGGCAGCGACCTGAGCATAAGATTGTTTGGAAATTGGCTGCTCATTTGTTACACGTAAGTTGTCTAACAACTCATTGTTCTTCTTAAGTTCATTCGACAACTCCCTTACGATTTCATTTTTCATTGCATTCATTTTTACTTCAATATTGTGTTCCAAGAGGGAGTTGAAGTCCGTGATAAAGCTACTTTTTATTTGAGAGCATTTATTACTAAATATCTGCTCAACTATTTGCTTAATATCACTTGATTTCATTTTTGTTTCTTCACATCTGCTAATCAACTAATCGTTGTCTACAAATATAAACAAAGTATGCCTATGCAACTCAAACATTCAAAATTTAAATGCTAATGCAATGCGAAAAATAATAAAAAGAGAGTTTAAACAACAACAGCAAAATACAAAAGTAATTATGTACATATGTATGTTATATGTAATAACAATATATGGAACAATCTAAGTGTACTGGAATGCTGTGAAGAGAGAGACCTGTATCACGATTTACAGAATCATTTTTGTTTACATATATATGTAGAGATTCTAAATGTTTTATTTTTTAATATTACATTCCGACCTAATTAACTGGCAATCGTCCTCACTTATTGAATGCTCATTCACTAAAGCATGTTCAGCGATTCCACTTCTCGGGTCAATATTCTGAATATATTTTAGGTGCTCATGTAATCGGATTCGTACAGTGCGGGTCGCTAGAAAAAAATTTTTTTTTTAGATAAATTGAAAATTAATTCATTGTTGCTTCTGCAGCGTTTAACTTTTTTTGTAATTTTTTTTTTTGAGTTTTTATAATTTTTTAGTAGTTTTAAATTTTTTTTTATATTTATGCACTGGGTTTTTTTTATAAATGAAATGATACAGTTTATGCACTTATATATATTCATTTTGTGCAACTCAGGTTATAAATTGAAACTTATAATCAATCACTACTCTCGGATACGTGTGTTCTGAACGGCGTGTATCTATACATTAATTTAAATTCTATTTTAATGTCGGCATTGCCAGCCTTCTACCGATATGTCACTGTTTACATTGCGTTGCCATATCGGTAGTGGTGCCATTACAATACCAACAAAAGGGTCTGCAGTTAATCACAAATTTTTGTGAAAATCTATGATCACACATGCGAAATGTTTAACCCTCTGTAACATACTGTAGACCACAGGCAACATACCATTTAACCTTCGCAAATTCACGCAGAAATTATTTTTTCGTTTTTTCAAGCACTGTAGACTGTAGTCTACGTTTCATTCTTTCTACGAAACATGTGTTTGCTCATAAAGTACCGTTAGCCTTTTAAAAGTAAGTGATATTCTCAGTGAAGTGGAAAATTTCGTACACTGTGCAAGTGCTAAATATAAATAATATCAAAAAAAATTGTTTTTGTGGATATTGTGGATATTTTTTGTAAAAATATATAAGGCAAGAGTTCACAGTTTATTGAGACACTATTTGTTTTAGATATATCCTATATTATGTGAAAAGAGGAAATATCTTGCATGAAAACCGTGACTGCGTTACTTATTATTTTTTGCAGGATGTCTCCTCGACTACGATCTCACACTGACAGCGAGATCGCCTGTGCCATCCATGATGATTACACAAGTGAAGATGGTCTCGATTGGCTGACCCTGGTTTCGAACCAAATTTGATCTCGGATTTCGGAGAGCTAAATGCAGACTCTTTTGAAGGCGAATTTAATGTGGATGAATTAGTAGTGTACGTGAACGATGACGACCGTAACCTCATTCATGAAGAAATGGCAGAGGTCGCCCCATTTCGGTCAGACCTCACAGTACTTCAGCTCCTCCATCAAAGCGACAAAAAACTGAAAAGCTACCGCAACTTTGGAAGGAAATGAGTTTAGAGATGAGCTCAGAGCAACTTCTGTTTACTGGAAACGATTCATTGACATCTGATATCTTGGAACTTGAGACTCCCATTCAGTTCTTTCCTTACTTATTTGGACCAGAACTTATAAACAAAATTTTGGATGAGACAAGCCCCTATTTGGCACAGAAAGATGTCAACAATAATTTCAGAGTATCTAAGATAGAAATCCGACAGTTTATTGGTGTCGTATATCGTATATCACTTCTCCAGCTACCCAGGGTAACCAACCATTGGAGTTCCATCCTTGGCGCAACTCTAATTCCACAGGTTATGTCTTGTAAAAAATTTGAAAAGATACGACAAAATCTTCATTTCAATGACAATAGCAAATATCTTCCAAGGAGCCACCCTGACGTTTACAGAATCTTTAAAATACGTCCCGTTGCGAACTCCTTGAACGGAGCATACGCAAAAGTTCCAATAGAAAGAAATTTCCACCTTTCCTAATCGCTAATAACTATTCTGATAATTTTCTTTCCACTGTTGCTCATTGTTGCCTGTCGGCTAAACTCCCCTTTTTATAATAGTATCCATACAAAATAAAAAAATTAGAAATAAAAAAATAAAAAACCGACTTTTTATTCACGAATCTATCCGATTTAATTGAAATAAAATTTTTTTGAGGTGATGGGTTATAGAGGGTTAAATCGCACAAATAGCCACTATGTATATTACACTGTGTAAAGATTTAATATACATAAACTTATAAACTGCTTTATATTAAATAAGTGAATTTATATGTAAGATAAAACTGGTTTAAAAAGAAAAATAATAACAATTCGTGAAGCGATTAAAAACACGTCCGCGCATGGCAACGTTACCAACCGCTACTTTGTTTTCACCGTTGTTGATTTGCTATTCAAAATTGAAAAATAATTTATATATAAAAAATATGGTGCACAAGTTTGCAATGCAATGATGCTAGACAATTTGCACAAAATCCTGAACTTCTTAAATATTTCTGCTTTGAAAACCTCAGCTTGAACAAAATACTAAAAAAAAAAAAAAATAAATGTAAGGCGCGATAACCTCCGAAGAGATCTAAGGCCGAGCTTCTCTTCCAATTTGCGTCGTGCTCCTCTTGATTTTCCCTACAAATTGGCCGGACGGGACCTACATGTTTTATGCCGACTCCGAACGGCATCTGCAAGGCAGATGAGTTTTCACTGAGAGCTTTTCATGGCAGAAATACACCCGGAGCGCTTGCCAAACACTGCCGAGGGGCGACCCCGCTTAGAAAAATTTTCTTCTAATTGAAAAACCTTATTTCTAAAATTTTGATGTTTCTTTGCCCGGGAGTTGAACCCGAGGCATACGGTGTGATAGGCGGAGCACGCTACCATCACACCACGGTGGCCGCGCGAAAATACTTGTTTGCCTTTTAAGTAGTGACTTATTTCAAGATATCAGAAATATAGTAGTGTTACAACCAAAAGTATAGGAAGTATCTCTTTCGAAATTTACGCTGCAACCATGAATTTAAGCCTGGAAATGTTTCTTGGTCTTTTATTGAAGCGAAGATGGTTTTCAACATGGGCTATTTGGGGCTTCATCCTTGAACACACAGACAGAGGTC
This sequence comes from Eurosta solidaginis, assembly GCF_040869045.1. NCBI lineage: Eukaryota > Metazoa > Arthropoda > Insecta > Diptera > Tephritidae > Eurosta > Eurosta solidaginis. The sequence continues at coordinate 203,039,700 of NC_090319.1, forward strand.
TATAACTTCTACGTCCTTTGTTTGATCAATCGGCGACATAAAACACGAAAACCCGGTTCGTTTGCTTGAATTTGTGGTAAAAGTCCACCTCAAGCAGAAAATATATATTTCAGCTTAAGCAAAATGCATTTTTGCCTTTGGAATAATAATCGTTTTTAAAAGAAGCTAGCTGAAAAATAGAGTAATAAAAACTTAAGTTATATTTATATATTGTAACGAACTTACTGAAATTCCGCCTATTTGCAACCTTCTGCTAACGTTCGAATCGCTAAACTGTTGAATAAATAACTTCAATATTCAAAAATGCAAAATGGTCTTTATTAGAGTACTTCACAATAACACTTATATTTCACAACCAATTGCTTGTTTAAATCAAACTGATTACTGACTACTCAGCTTGCTCTGTTTTTATACTCTCTGTTGCCTTGTCCAAATGTCTAGTCGTTTCTTCTTCTAGAATCTTATACTTGGCCACAAGCCATATGCGTGTGTGTTTGTAGTCCACAACCTCTCGCACAGGCACATGCGTGTGTACATATTTGCAGTCTACAGTCTCCCGCATAGGCACACGCGTGTGTATATGTGAGCACTAATGCGGCCGATGATTACTTGTGTTTATGAGTGTATCTCTCCGCCGCCCTGCATGTACATGTGTAAACGACGACTGACCCGCCCACGCACATACCGCCCAGTATCGGCTTAGTGATGGTAGTATAGCCTAGTGATACTAATATTCGTCACACTGCCCTCCACCTAAGTCGAATCGTCCCGATCAGACAAATTTCCTGATCTAAACGCTGCCAGCCTTTCCAAATGAACCGCTTTCATTTTGGTTCGTGGTTTGCCAATAGTTTGTATGCAGTAAACTACATATTGATCCGTTTTACAACTTTGTATGGGCCGTCCCAATTACACTGCAATTTCGGGGACCAACCTTTATTCCGTTGTGGGTTGTATAACAGCACCAAATCTCTTTCCCGAAAACCTTCCGAATTAATGCTTTATCGTATCTGTGTATCCGTGTATTTCTCTTATCTCTTCTTCCAGGACACCAGTGGATTTCTTGGTATTTCTCTCCGCATCGGCATCTATCCTAAACTCCAAATCAGCTAGCAATAGAAGGTCATTGCCAAAAACTACTTTTTCGGGGGTTTGGTCCGTTGTCTCATGCACTGCCGATCGATAAGCCGTCAAGAATAATGGTATGCGTGTATCCCACTCTTTATGGAACTTGTCCACTACTTTCCTTAAGTGCTCCTCCAATGTTCTATTGAATCGTTCCACCATACCGTCGGACTGAGGATGCAATGCAGTTGTCCAAGTTTTTCGAATGCCCAATTTCTTACACATTTCTTGAAACACCGCTGATTCAAAATTTCTCCCTTGGTCAGAATGTAACTCCATTGGTATACCATACCTTGCAACCCAATTTTTTATGAACACTTCTGCTACTGTTTCCGCTTCTTGATTTGAGATTGAGTATACCTCTGGCCATTTGCTGAAATAATCCATAACCACCAGTACATATTTCTTTCCGCAGTTGCTAGTAGGAAATGGACCAGCGACATCCATAGCGATCCTTTCAAATGGTGCACCTGAGTTATATGGCTTCATCTGGCCATGATTTCGGGTTTGGGACCCTTTTGCTCTGCTGCAAACCTCGCAGTTGGCAATCCACTCAGTGGACGACTGGCGGCAACCAATCCAATAGAAGCTCGGCTTAATCTTCTCGAGCGTCTTCGTAATTCCAAGATGGTCTCCACTTGGACCGTTATGTAGCTCAATGAGAACGTCGCGAATCTTTTTCCCTGGACCAACTATCAGTTTCCTCTTGCTTTGACCATCCTCACTCTCCCATACTCGATGCATGCAACCGGATATCAACTCTAAACTGTTTCACTGTGCCCAATACGACTTCGCAATAGGACTCTCTGTTGACATCTCTTCTTTATTTGGTTTTTCGTTTCGTTCAAGCCCTTGCATAACATGTGCCAGATCTGTATCTTCTAGCTGCCACTTCCTTTGTTGTTCCATGTCTCATTCATCCGAACACATTATAGTCATATGTCGGACATCTACGATGTCATCCTTAGCCTCAGCTTTCGAACAGTATTTGCATTCCAAAATACATGGTCTTCGTGATATTGCATCGGCATTCCCATGGGTACTACCTTTCCGATGCTCTATGGAAAAGTCATACATTTGTAGTCGCTTAATCCACCGTGTCAATTGTCCTTCTGGATTACGGAACTGCAGAAGTCATTTCAACGCTGCGTGATATGTCCTGACGCGGAATCACTGGCCGTAGAGGTACTTGTGAAAATGTCGAATGCACTCTACCAATGGCAACAGCTCCCTCCGTATAACGCTATAGTTCCTCTCTGGTTTTCCAATTGATCGGCTATAATATGCAACTACCTTCTCCTATCCATCGACCAGTTGTGATAAAACGCCTCCTATAGCATATCCACTCGCATCGGTATCTAGAATAAATGTTGCTCCTGGAATCTGATATGCCTATATTGGGGCAGAGCACAAACGCTCTTTCAATGTTTGGAAAGCCACTTCGTGCTCCTTCTTCCATTCAAAAGCTTTATTTTTTCTTGTAAGCTCGTGGAGGCTATGGGCTACACTGACAAAATTTAGTACAAATCGGCGGTAATATGTGCACAGCCCAAGGAAACTTCTTAACTCATGAAGATTCTGTGGTCTTGGCCAATCCTTTACTGCTTCTATCTTTTCATTTGCGGTGCAGATGCCCTCCGTTGTTACTTTATGACCCAAGTCACTTACTTGCTTCTTGAACAGAGAACACTTTTTGGGACTAACTTTCAGACCAGCACCAGCTATTCTTTGGAAAACCTCCTCCAAGTTTTTCAGATGTTCTTCGAAGTTCTTTTCCAATACAATGATGTCATCTAGGTACACTAAGCATGTTTTCCAATGTAGTCCTGATTCAAATCAGTACCTGATCCATGAGTCTTTCAAAAGTAGCTGGTGCATTACAAAGTCCAAAAGGCATCACTGTAAATTGCCAAAGACCATCACCGACACTGAAGGCTGTTTTCTCTTTGTCTTCCTCCTTCACTTCACTTGCCAGTAGCCGCATTTCAAGTCCAGTGTGGAAAACCATTTCGTACCAGATAACGAGTCCAGAGTATCGTCAATCCTTGGCAATGGGTACCTATCCTTTTTCGTGACGTCGTTCAGCTTGCGGAAGTCCACGCAAAACCTCATTTTTCCATCCTTCTTCTTCACGAGTACCACCGGTGAGCTCCATGGACTAGCTGATGGTTGGATTACTCGCCACTTCCCGCTTCGCCAGTGGAACACTACGAGGAGCTTGACGGATCGGCCTCGCATCTCCAGTGTCAATTTGATGTTTCACAACTTTGGTGTGGCCTGGTTTGGAACCATCCTGGTCAAATATGTTGGAGTACTTTATGAGCAGTTGTTTTGCCTTACTCTGATAGTCTTCCTATAGTCCCTCCGTCCATGCCATGATGTCATCTGAAAGATCAATATTGCTAGTTGAAACGTCTTCCTGGAGCTCTTCACAATTGATTACTACTTCAGCCTCTTGGCATCTTCCCAAAATAGCCTCTGTTCAGTTTGAGTGCTGACTTGAACTCATTGAGTACTCTTAACGGGATACGTCCATCTTGTTTTGTTATAGCCAGGGTTTTTCCTACAAGTACTTTCGGTGTTGATTTGTTTGCTGCTTCGACAACCCACAATTTGTCACACAATCTCCATCAACCTTTGCCCAGATGACTGCTTCTGATAGTGGTGGTATTTGCTGACTCTCTTCCACCATCACTCGTTTACTCCTGTAGTCTCTCTTGTAGCCGAAATTAAGTGGCACATCCATATTCTTATATCACATCGTCTTGCTTTGCATGTCGATCTTGATGCCTTGGTCGATTAAGAAGTCTACTCCACTAATGATTTCATGTTGTTGTTGTTGTTGTTGTAGCAATGCTCGCCCCACCTAATAGCCGCGACCGATCACAAATTGTCATCAATATCCTCTAACGGGAGTCCAAGGAAACTTGCCGTTTCAACAGGGGTGGACCATAAGGAAAGGGGTGTTAGAGGCGTTGGTTCCACATTACAATTAATGATTTCATCAACAATATCTGCCGCTATAAAATGGTGTAGTACGGTGACGTTCCCAATTGCCTGAGTGTCCTCTCCCGTGGCTGTACATAATCTTGCTCCAAGCAATGGTCTTATCTTCTTGTTGACTAAATCCACTCGAATTGTGGAATGAGATGCACCCGTATCTACAGTCAGTAAACGTTCATTTCCATCCACATGTCCTCCGACAGAAAGATTGCTTGAGCTTCTTCCAATTTGTGAGATAGAGATTATGGGGCATTCATTTGCGGGAGCCAGCTGTCGCCCCTTGCGGCTGACTCGTTTAGTTTAAAGATTGAGTAGATTTGGAGATTTGCTCATCTCCTTCAGCTCTGTGTTTACGGCCACCCACATTGCTGGAATTATTAAGGTTGGTACTGCAATAGCGTGCAATGTGCCCTGGCTTTCCACACCTAAAGCATTTGACGGCACCATCGTTTTTCTGCTGCGTTTAATGCTTCCAAAATGGTGTCTCCCCAGTCTGGCCTTCCCACTTCCACGCGATGAGCTTTGTATGCGGGCTTACTCCAAAATGACGCTGTTTCCTCGGTCAGTGCATGTGATACCGTTTCAGCAAATCATAGCTTTGGGTTTGCGTATGTAGCTCGCTTCGTTTCCACGTCCCGTATGCCATTTATAAAACTCTGGATTTTTACTCTCTCGGTGTATTCAACGGGTACGTCCGCATTTGTTAGATGAGCCAATCTTTCAACATCCGATGCAAACTCCTGCAAAGTCTCGTTAGCGTTTTGTTAGAGGTTTTGCAATTCTGTTTAGTAGATCTGTTTCCTGTGTTCGCTTCCGTACCCAGCAGCCATCAATGCTTCATAACTTTTCCGTTCTGGGATGGTCTGGTCCTTTTAAAGCCACGAACAATGCAGCAACTTTATCTTCAGAATTCCAGTTGCTCACTGTTGCGGTCTTCTCAAACTGTAGCTTAAAGACCTGGAAAGGAACAGAACCGTCAAAGGATGGTGTTTTTACCTTTGGATTACTCGCTGAAGCAGACGGGCGATTAAGTTGCAATTCCTGTATACGACCTCTCAAAGAATTCACCTCTACCTCGAATTTTTCTTCAAGCTGCATTATTTTTTCGTCCATGCGCGTTTCGAATATATGCGCCTCTTGTGCTTGTTCTTTTAGTTGAGTTGCCATATATGTCCTTTGTTCTTCCAGCTGTGATGAAATTTGTGTCTTCTGGTTTTCCAGTTGAGATGACATTTGTGACGACATTTCTGAAATGCGTGCCTCCTGTGCTTCCATCTTGGATGTTACTGTCGATGTTTGTGCAGATATTGCAGCCAAAATCATGTTCAAGTCTGTGCTCGTAACTATCTGCGATGTTTTGTTTTTCTCTTAAATTTTTGTTGTTGTTTCGTCGCCATCAAGATGAAATACATACTCTTCCACGTTAATTCCTTCTGCTTCCATTGTCTCTCGTAGTCGTGCCTGAAGTTCGAGTTTATTGCCGGTTGTATTCAATCCACGGTTCTCCAACTCCTTCTTCAGTTGCAGGATCTACAATTCACTCCACTTTGCCATGTCCTAGTTGTATTCGAAATCTTCGAACTTTATTCAACAATTCCTCTTCTGACACCAATCGTAACGAATTTGGTAAAATTCCGCCTATTTGCAACCTTCAGCTTACGTTCGAATCGCTAAACTGTTGAATGAATAACTCCAATATTCAATAATGCAAAATGGTCTTTATTAGAGTACTTCACAATAACACTTATACTTCACAACCAATTGCGTGTTTAAATCAAACTGATTACTGACTACTCCGCTTGCTCTGCTTTTATACTCTATGTTGCCTTGTCCAAATGTCTAGGCGTTTCTTCTTCTAGCCAGCCACATGCGTGTGTTTTTGTAGTCCGCAGCCTCTCGCACAGGCACATGCGTGTGCATTTGCAGTCTACAGTCTCCCGCACAGGCACATGCGGGTGTATATGTGAGCACTACTTCGACCGATGATTACTTGTGTTTATGAGTATCTCTCCGCCGCCCTGCATGTACATGTGTAGACGACGACTAACCCACCCACGCACATACCGCCCAGTATCGGCTTAGTGATGGTAGTACAGCCTAGTGATACTAATATTCGTCACAATATAATATAATCTTAACACTGAACATCAAATAGTAAACTCAAATTTAACTCCGGCTCTTATGTCTTCAGGCTGGTGCAAAACCTGCCTTAGCAACGTTTCGTCATAATGGACTTCTGTTATCAAGATATGAAAGTACTGCGCAATGTTCAACGTCCCACCAATAACAGCTAAAGTTCTCTTATTTTACTTAGAAATTAGGCGGTTATTCCTTTCTCTAACACAAATGCTTAATTATTACTACGCATATTGTCACTTGCGAAGCGAATATATTTGGCGAGTCGAACAGATTGGCGAATTCACATCAAATTTGCATTGTGAGTGGCGAATGAACTTATTCGACTGCCATGTGTCATTGCCATTCAAACAAATTTAATTAGTTCATCCAAATTTGTTTTTTTTTTTGTTTTTATTATTTATTTGTGCACAAACAGAAATGTAAAAATCAAGTTTATTAAATAGTAATAAATAAAGTTAAAAATGTTTTATAACGTTGACCTTTTTTTCGAAGACAATTACAATGTTGAGCCGCGAGTTCATCTCCTTCGTCAGCGGCGTTTTATAAGAGATTACTCCAATCCCATGGAGATTCCGTCCACAGTGTAAGTGCAGTGCATATTGGTTATTCAAAAGATGTAAAGTTTTTGTGTGTTTTTAGATTCATAGCAAATTTCCGGCTAAGCAAAGATGCATTTATGTATGTGCTGGACAAAATCAAGGACAGTTTTCACTGCCGCTTGTCATCATCTGTAACGCCAATGCTAAAATTGTGTTGCGCACTCCGTTGTTTTGCCCATGGCAGTTATTAGCAAGCTGTAGGGAATGAGTTTCATTTGGGACTTGCGCAACCCACAGTTTCCCTCATTTTAAAGGAGATACTACCAATTTTGCAGAGAGAAATTTGCAGGGCGGCGTATAAAATCCGAAATGACAGAAGAGGAAAAGCAACAGGCAAAGAGCAAATTTTTCATCAGGTCAGGAATACCCAACGTGATTGGCTGTGTTGATGGTACGCATATTGCGATTTATGCTCCCAGCGCAAATAGACACCTCTATCTGAATATAAAAGGGTTTTTAGCATAAATGCGATGGTAAATTGTATATTTCAGGCTTGCGATCATGACATGAATATCCGGTTTGTGGATGCTGGTTCAACACATGATTCGTTTGTGTGGAATAATAGTACATTAAAAAGTCATTTGGAAAATATGCATCTTAGCGGCGATAACTCTATTTATTTAGGTAATTTTGCTAGTTACATCAACACAAATATAATCGGGGTATTAAGACTTAGCTCGTTACTCAAAACTATCGACTAACGGAGTCACGAATCAAGTCCGAATACCCTTACTTTTTATGACGTAATATTAAAAAAAATATACCTATTTGTAGGTGATTCCGGGTACCCGCTGAGTTCCTACTTACTAACACCCTTCCGTCTTGCAGAGTCCGGAACTAGGAAATCAATTTTTAATAAGAAGCACGCAAAAGGTAGAAACATCATAGAACGTACGATCGGAGTTCTGAAATGCCGTTTCAGATGCCTCCTCGGAAAAATGCACTACAATCCTGACAAAGTTAAATCGATTATAAACATATGTTGCGCCTTGCACAATATTTGTAAGAAATTTCGAATCAGTGATCCAAACGAAGCAGAAATTTTTACTGACGCCATTGTATCGTCGGAGCCAAGTAATGAAGATGGCAACGGTACACCAGGAGAGCGTCGCAGAAGACAAATAGCTGATGTTTTACTGTAAAACGAGTAGGGCCGTTTTAATGGCGTTTTCTTTTGTAGAAAAAAGTTTACCCTCGTGTCACCTATTGAACTTTTGAACTAGGTTGGTTAGGAATTAGTTAGGTTTAGAAGAGTTATCGAGGCCAATGCCCCACTAGGGGAAATGGACAACAGTATTAATTTGTACCCATATTTTGTATTTGAATACAGTAATGCTAGTGAGCTAAGGAATGTACTGAAATTACTTTTATAGTCCGTAATGAACTTTAAGTTTTATTAGCTGTATTTTATTCCCAAGCTAAAAGCAAAAAAATACAAATTTTAAAATATGAAGATTTTATTGAAATTCCTATGAATTGAATTGAAATAAGATTAAATTGAAATCATAAAATGGACATTTGCTTAATTTTTATTTCATTTATTTAATAAAAATCAACAATTCAATTCAGACTTATAAAATGGTGATGGTACATATATATTATTACTACAAGTAAATAAATAAAAATTAAATATTTTTTTCAGACTTTTTAGTTGACGATATGCGTATTAGGTTATTGCTGCTTATTTCATAAGTATAAGGCCACTCATATTAACATGTTCTATTTTTTTGTATTATTACCAAAACAGGAGTCGTGCGCAAATATACGCTCTAAACTTTGTAGATGTTTTTAAAGGTTAAAAGACGTTTTTAGAAATGTTGAACTTTCTTTTTAATAATTCAAACCTCCAGTAAATAATTTTAAAAACTAACATAGATCTGACCCGTTCGGCGAGTCGGCCTTAAGAGTTACAATTTAATGGGATACAGAAATATAACTTCGGCTCAGATGTTTGAAATATTTGAAAACATTTTTGAGATATTTCAAAACCTTTTTTACAAAATGTTCACAAAGTTTGGAGTGTCGATTTAAAGGGTCTTAATTTGAAATCCCATTAGCAAAAAATAAAAACTAATACGAAATTTAAAAAAAAATTAGAACATGTCAATATGGGTGATCTTATAATTATGAACTGGGGTATATTACACTTAGAAACTAGTTTAAAATAAATCACATATTAATTCAGTACTTCATTAGAAAATAAAATAAATAAAAATAAACACAAATTCAGTCACTTAAAGAAAAAATAGAAATGAAACTGAAAGTAGTTGGACGATTTTATTATTTCCTTAGATTATATTTCAAGGTTTTCAGTTCCAACTCCTTCATTTTCACCTCCATTTTTTCTTTGTGTTGTCTTTTTCTTTCAACCCTTTCTTCCTTTTTTCTCTCTTCTTTCTTTTTCAATAGTTTTATTTAGTCTTTTTTGAGTTCGTACGTTTTTCTAGCATGTCTTGCAATTTCGTCTAATTTTTCCGTCATTTTTGTAATTCCCTCACAAAGGGTTTTTTGCATTTCTCCCTGCTTTTCAAGTGCCTTCAAGCGCATATTTTCGCGATCCTCCAGTGTCATCCTCGGACGGTAGTCGATGAACTTGGAGTGATATTTAAGTCTCGAGGATCTTCTTCACCCTCGGTTTCGCTCTCACTCGTGTTGTCACTCTCACCCCCGTTATTACCCGGATTATTGGTTCCAAAGGACTGTCCTGTCGGGTTGGCGGCTTCTTGGAGGTTCAGTAGCTCATCCACGAATCTCTCTAGCGCAGATAAACTTCGCTGGGCGTACGGTCCTCCTGCAGTGGCTGCGGTATCGCTGCGGTTTGTAGAAACCTTTTTTTAAGCTTTAACTTATAATCTAACCAAACCTAGGACAAATATATTGGTAAGTATGAACTGACACGCAGAATACAATTCAGTTACTACTAGAGGCCTGCACGGATACGATGGTTGGGTATATAACTAAGTAACGCTTCTGACGATTATAACGTTGTCAGTTACTTTGGAAACTTGCATCGTGATATCGTACGGTTACTTTTGGAAATAACTGGTTAAGTATCTTATCGGGTATTATCAGAAAAATAGTAGGCGGTGGCTCGGAGCTAGGATCTAACCAAACCTAGGGCCCATCTCTGCACCTTTCACAATGCCAGTAACATACCCGAGTAGATACGTTAGCAGGTAAAGCTGCTTTACTCAAGTCGATTTCCTGGTAAATTTTCTCAAAGTGCCTACTTGTATATGATGGTTGAATTGAGTTGGGAATCAAAAAAACCATCAGTAATTCGACTCGTGTAAAACAGCCTTAAGTATCAAAAGTAACTCCAGTCAGTAACCGTACGATGCTACGATGCCACAATTCTGCGATGTATACTTTTGTATTATTCGTGCAGGTCTGTTCTTCTTACCTTGTTCCACTCGCGCCCGTTAAGGATTGGAGGACCTATGGAGTTAAGATCCGTGGCGAAATGGTCCCACAATTCTGCCCTGCTCCTCCTGGTCTCTCCAAAATTCCCAATGCCTCTGGTGACGTCTGGATTACTTTCCATCAGCTCGACCAGCTTTTGGAATTGCTGCGGCGTTGTTCTTCTCATTCTGAAAACTTCATTTATTCAAACCAATAACTCAATTTAATTAAATGAATTACTCACTTCTATTTATTTTTTCAATTTATTTACTTTTTTCAATTGAAAACATTCAAATAAATGCCAATGCGTCCTTTTCTATTTTCAAGCGCGAACAAAATAAGCATTCGACAAATTTTGACAGATTTGGCGAAGCGAATATGATTTTTTCGCTTGTGGCAATTTGACAAATTCATCTTCGTCACTCATTCGACTTTTTTTTTGGCAAATTCGCTAGCGATTCGCATCTCGCAATTCGAGACCGCGAAATTCGACAAAATTTTCATTCGCTTCGCAAGTGACAATATGCGTATACAACTACCATCATCAATTCCGTGTCGCCAGTAGCGCCAATAACACCAAAATCGTGTATGACGCACAAATATCATTCGACTCCATGGTGTATGTAACGCCACAACCATGACGACATGAGATGAATCGGCCCTGGGCGTATTCGAGAGAAAATTTCTTCGAAATATTCACGGATCTCTACGCGTTGGCGATGGCGAGTACCGGAGAAAATTTAATGATGAGCTGTACCAGTTCTACGGAGACATCAACATAGTCCAGCGAATTAAAATCAGCGGCTATGCTGGCTAGGCCATGCGTATGAAAGATGACGCTCCGGCTAAGAAAATATTTTTAATAGAACCCTCCTATGGGAGCAGAGGAAGAGGGCGGCCCGCTTTAAGGGCCAAGTAGAAAACGATTTAAACTCTCTTGGTGTTACGAATTGGAGCGCCGTTTGAACGGTTAAGCGCCAATTAAATAAATAAGTAAGGAGAAATACGAGCCTAAATCCGCGGTAAAATAGTTTTCAAATTAGCAGTTTTTGGCTAGCGGTCTAAATTTTTTCAAGAGAATTTTTTCACCTCATTTCCCCTATTTCATCCTCTTTTTATATTCTGTTGCCGGAGGGAGTAACTGGAAAACTGCAGAAAAACAACTGACCTAATGTACATTACACTGGATTGGTCTCCATACAAAACAAAAGTTGAATTCTTTATTCTAAAACTACACATTACACACAAAATTACTGCGCATTGTGATCTATGTATGTTTATGATTTATGTGTATAATATTTGTTCAATTACATATTTACGTTTGGTAATAGATAATAATAAAATATAATATGATAAAATAAAGAGATAATTTCGTATTCATTGAAAAAAGGGAAATATTTAATATATTCCGTTGTGGACAAAATTGCAATATATCCAGGCTAGAATTCAAAACAACTAAGGTTTGAAAAGTAGAAAACACAGGACTTTTATTGAAAAACTATTTGGTTTGAAATTCAAACCAAGTTCAGCACTCTCAATTGAACAACTGAAAGATTTGAAATTAAGGTTTAAATGAAGGTTTAAAATTAAAACCAGATTTAATTGGTTACACATGTATGTAGTGCAAAAAAGTTTTAATTTTGGACTCCAACTTTTAACCGTGTATATAAAAAAAATGTGAGTCGTTTGTTTACTACTTTTTTCTACCTCCATACAGTCGCAACTATGTGCGTCGTATCGTGATACGAATAATATTTACGAGTATATACTCTGTGCGCTATGCCGATTCATTCTACTATAAAATTTTGTTGGATTGCAAAAATTTAGGGAAAACCTTCACTCAAATTAATGGTATTTTTTATATAAAAATAAAAAGTTTAACAAAACGTCGTTTTCCACGTTTAGTTATGACTTATTTACATTTGTATTGTTCTAGGTACGGAACCGTACAAAAGTTTCTTTAGTGATCAACGATGGATGGACCTTGTACTGAATTTTCGCAATGAAAACTATCGTTTATTTCAATTATCAACTCAATCCCTACTAAGCATGGCCATACAAGTACGGTAATAAAAATACAACTAAGAAAAATTGTAAATCTATTTATTTAATTAGGTTGGACTATCGGCATTAAAAACTCCACAATGCTATTCGCCAAATTGCAAAAATCTTCATTGCCCGGTTTGCCAAGAGGATTTAAATCGAATAGCTAAGAATTTACCGTATTCCCATTGCGTACAGAGCCGACTTATATGCAGGTAAGACTATACTGCCGTCCATAGAAAAAAGGCACTTAGGGCCTTGTAGGAATTTGAATGCCAGTAAATTTCTGCGACTACAATTTACCCATTAACTTAACCAGTACTCATTAAAAATTCACGTTGAGGGATAAAGCTAGTTTAAAATTTTGATCTACTTGAAAAACATCAATTTTCCGAAACAAAAAATCTATTTCTTGCTAAGGACGGCAGTCTAAATGTAAATAATTTTTGAGTTCTTTGGAAAACAAGGCTTTTGTTAGAACGAATGCTCTGATATAATTCCCCAAGTTAATACATAGCGACACATCTGGCAACGCCATTGCTGACAATGCAAGATGTGTCATTGTGAATGGTGCAATCTGTAAGAAAGGGTAAGAAACATGTTTAATCGTATTCTAATAAGTAGTCAGCTATTGTATTACAATGTGTAAGATAGTATGCAAAGTATGTTGTGTGAAATGAAATATAAAAATGACGAATGGCAATAGTGCCATCGGCATTTTTATACTTCGCCACGATTATTCCATTTTTGTGCAACTAAGTGCTCGGAGGCAATTTTTAATAAAACTTCTCCTTTTCTTATTTCGGGTTAATTAAAAACAATTAAATAACTAAAGTATTTATTGAAAACCCATTCGAAGAGTTTTTACTTAAAAATGGGCACCAGTGTAACGATATAAAACTTGGGCATTCCACGAGGTCAGAGATGGTGAAGGTGACGCCACCCGGCGTACCAGGAATTCTTTTAATGAATTGCGCAAGGTAACCGTATGGATGCAATATGGTGATCGTGACAGTTTTCCAGTGGTGGTACAGCAGCGGCATGGACATTGAAACAACGACGGTGAGTGCGTGTGGTTTAAAAAAAAAATTATAATAATTTTTTAATATAAAGAGAAAAAAATTTTCAATAAAAACTCGTGCGTGTGGGTTAAAGACAATTTTTATAATGAAAAGACTTAAAATTTTCAATAAAAACCAGTTTTAAAGCTAAATTAATTAAAATAATCAAGTGCGGATATAATAATTACAATAATAAGGCAATAAAATTTTTCAAACCAAATTCAATTTGCTTGAAAAAATCTAATAATAATACGCAGTGATAATACAAATTTTTCTAACTAAAGCGTTTCTACAACAATTCTAATAATTCTAAACAGATATAATAAAAATTTTTTCTAATTAAATGTGATTTTCTACAAGATCTCTAATAATACTATGCGGAGATAATAATTCTAATTAAAGAAAATTTTTAAAAAGTAATAATAATATGCAGAGATAATAACATTTTTTCTAACAAATGCGGTTTTCTACAAGAACTCTAATAATAATATGCGGAGATAATAATTCTAATTAAAAACAATTTTCAAAATCTAATAATACTATGCGGAGATAATAAAATGTTTTAACAATTTTCAAAAATTATAATACTATGCATAGATAATAAAGTTTTTCTAATTAAATACAATTTTTAATAAGAAGCGGAGATAAAAGATTTTTCAAAGCTACTAATACAACAATACATAATGAAAAAAATAAAACTGTACTAAAACTAAATACTACGGAAATAATAAAAAGAATTAAAATTCGAATATCTAAAAATTTATAAAATAATACAAACTACTAGACTCATCGGCATTCATAACGGCATCCAAAGCAACTGTACCACCGCCAGCAGCAACATCAGCAGCAGCGACTTCGGCAGCAGAAACAACTCCGGCAGTAGTAGTATTGGCGACATCAGCGGCAGCCATCATTTTAGCAGCAGCGAAGCAGTACAGTAAGTATAATATATATATGTATATAACATTTTTTTGCCTACGGGTATTTTTTTCTTTAAATGTATATATGTATGTATATTAAAAATAAATTTTTTTTATTAAATTCGGTGCCTTCGCATTTCAATTAAAATAATTTCGCATTTCATATAAATTTTGGATTTTTGATAAAACGGTGCTTTGTAAAAAACCAACTGAATTTTTTTATAAACGGTGGTTTGTTAAAAACCAATTAACTTTTTTGATATATGCGGTGGTTCCTTTAAAAACCGATTAACATTTTTTTAACACATGCGGTTGTTCCGTGAAAAACCAACTAAGATTTTTTTTGATATAAGCGGTGGTCCCGTGAAAAACCAAATTAGATTTTTTGAATAAAGCGGTGCGTCCGTGATTACCACATTTTTTAGATTTTTACCAATTCATACCTATATACTTTTGAGCCATTGTAAATTCAATTACTTTTCACAGATTTTTCACACAAGTATACTGCAGTTTCAATTAATTCTTCCAATAAAGTGTTAAGTATTTCTTTAGCGACTATTCACCTGCAAATCTGTTCCCTTTTACAATATTTTTTTTCTTTTTCCTCAACATTTCAGCTTCAAATATAAATTCTGACATTCAAACAAGTGCTTCATTAATTTCACAGTTTGAACTGAATTCCTTTTGCTATTCTGATAACTACATACATACGTACCTAAGAAGTGGTAAGCAAGTGCAAAAAAATTCAGACTCAGAATCCGATTCCGATAATTCAGCCTCAAGCTACATAAGTTTGGCTTCATCTTCGACCGAAGAAGTCACAAACCAGGAAAATAGATTTTCTTTGTCAACAGATTTTGCAGGCTTCGAAGATTCTTCCAGTAAAAAATTAACTTCTAATCTAGCTTCAAATCTTAACTATTCAAATAGTGCAAAATTAACTTCCACTTCTTCTACTTTAAAATTAGATCTTAACGACTCAAATAGTACAACCTTAGTTAAACCTTCTTCTAACGTAAACCCATATCTTAACGATCCATTAGTACAAACGTTGCCTCACCTTCTTTTAATTCAGCTTCAGATCTTAACGATCAAATCATGGCAACACCTGAGGAAAAGAGAATTTTCAATAACACATGTGCTAATTCTATTAGAGAAAACTACAGTGGTGATCCTCTAGCCCTTGAAACTTTTACAGACAAAATTGAATTACTTGAACAGTTCGCTACTGAAGATGTAACTAACACCTTTGTAGCGTTTTTAAAATCAAAACTTGAGGGTAAAGCCCGTGAAGCAATACCAAGACAAGTAAATTCAGTTAATGAAATTAAAACAGCTCTACGTAGTAGGATCAAACCAGACAACTCGAAAGTTGTAGTAAGAAAAATTGCAGCGTTGCACGTTAATAACAATAATTATACAGAGTTTGCCAAAAAAGTTGAAAATTTAGCTGACTCACTTGAGCGGTCTCTTATTATTGAAGGGATCACTCAAGCGAAAGCTCATGAAATGGCAGTCGAACAAACTGTTAACGTGTGTCGTTTAAATACAAAATCAAATTTAGTCAAAACCATTTTAGCCTCAACGGCCTTTACTGATCCGAAAGACGTAGTAGCGAAATTAATTGTAGAACAAAACAACGAAGTAACTGAACGTCAGGTTTTAGCTTTTCGATCACGTGGTAACAACGCATTCAGAAATTCACGTGGTAGTTATCGAGGCTTTTACCCAATTACGTACGATAAAAATAATAAAACAATAAATTTAAGAATTTTTGCGCATATTTAACGTAAGAAACTCGCGTTACTTAGTTTTGAGCTTGTTAACGAAATAATGACTTTAGAGAAATTACTTTCGAGGCTTGAATCAGAAGCCGGCAAACCCAAAATTAAGCAGATTGAATGGCCTAAAAACGATATTTTGTTCGAACGTTATACTATTACAAATTTCAAAGATATTGGAAATAAGATTTTAAAATCATTAGAAATTATTTTAACAGATCCAGTGGAGACAGTAACAGATGAGGATACAAAATTAAAACTAATGAAAATTTACCACAATGATCCCATTTCTGGTGGACTTTGCGTAATGAAAAGACTTTACGCAAAACTACGAACAAATTTTTATTGGAAAGATATGACTCGTGATATATCGAAAACAAAAGAAAAACTTGTTTTAACACCAACTCCTTGTAAACCATTCGATATACTAGTAATTGATACAATAGGACCCCTACCTGAGTCCAAATATGGTAACAAGTTCGCACTTACCATGATTTGCGACATGACTAAATACCTGGTAACAGTCGCTGTGCCAGACAAATCAGCAAAAACAATCGCTTCAGCAATTTTTGAGGGATTCATTTTAACTACGGCACAATGAATGCCATAAAATCAGATTTAGGTACAGAATTTAAAAATGAATTATTCGAAGAATTAACTAAACTTTTAAATATCCAACATAATTTTTCAACTGCATACCATCACGAAACTGTTGGTACAATCGAACGTAACCACAGAGTTTTTAATGAATACTAACGTGCATATTTAATAGATACTTTTTCTGATTGCGATGTTTATTTAAAATACTTTTCTCTCCTACACAATACTACGAGTAGCACAGTTTTCGACAATCAGTTTTCTCTTTTCGAGTTAAAGGCAACTTTGCCTCATGAATTAAGTAAAGAAAAAAATTACCCAATTTATAATGTCGAAAACTATGCCAAAGAAGTTAAGTATAGAATGCAGAAAACGCACAAAATGGCACAAAACCTAATTAATAAAAATAAGTCACAAAATAAAAACCTATATGATAAAACGGCACTTCCTTTAATTTTCAAAATCGGAGATAAAGTACTTTTACAGAAAGAACCACAACACAAACATGAACATTTTTATAAAGGTCCGTTTACTATAACTGAAATTAACGAACCTAATGTATCTATTTTCGATGAAATCAAAAATAAAGAACACGTTGTACACAAAAATCGCCTAAGTAAAGTAAATTAACATTCCTTTAATATTTTGATTAAACTTTAAATTTGATTGAAAAATAAATCCAAAAATTTTTTTAGTACTAGCATTTTTAGCAGCCACGAAGGCTCAAAAACTGTTAAAACAAAAAAAAAAAGAAAATAACACAAAATTTTGTATATTCAAAGAGACAAAAAAACCTATTTCATAAAAATTGTTCATAACAAAATTGTATTCCTTAAATTACAAACAAAAAAAAAAAAACAAAACAAAAAAACATATTTCAAAAGCAGCAAAGATTAAAGTGTAAAACTTTAACAAATTTAAGTTGAATATATATTATAATGTTAATATTTACAAGAGAAAAAAAAGAATAAACAACATACTTTACTAAATTAAAATCAAATTCATTCATTTGTAATAATCAGTAGCAAAAATGGTTCCGAACCAACGAATTCAAAAGGGGAGGTACACCCTAATATAAATATATTCGTGGCCCATTTCAAAACTTTCCACGATGGCAAAGCTCTTTGAATGTATCATCCAAGATAAATTACGTTTCTGTGTTAAGAATTTTGTGTGTCCAGAGTAGCATGGATTTTTTCCAGGACGCTCAACTGTGCCTAATTTGACTATTTTTTTTTTGATGACTGCCTCGCAGCTTTTCAGGTAGGATATCAGGTTGACGCTGTGTATACTGACTTTTCCAATGCATTCGTTAGGGTCTCCCATGTTATTAAAAAAATAGCCTGTTTGGGCTTTCACTCAGTATTTTTGAGTTGAATTGAATCCTACTTATTTAATCGTCGTTGCATGGTTGTAGTAGGTAGTATCCTGGGTCCACTGTTTTTTGTTGTTCTTTGTATGTCGGGGTTGATTCTAGATAGGTAAGAGTTTAACCTGTTACAGTATCCAGAACGAAGTTGAGCAAGAGTGACACGCGTTTCCCTGGGGAGTATGCGCTCCTCTTCCACAAGTTTTGGGTACTTTTCTTTGAGTACTGGATTCACCGGGCAATTCCTGACATAAAGGTCCGACGCCTGTTTGTGGAGTTCACCAAGGACCTGCTTGTGTTTTTGCTTCATACGGCTGGGTTCTCAGGTGCCGTATTTCCTCAAAATGCTTACGGAGATGACTCCTTAGCCCCTAGGCGGTGTTGGTTCATCAATCAGATGTCTGTTTGGATGCCCAGGTTTCTGGGTATTCAATAGGAACTGTTTAGTTAGCATCTCATTTCTCTCCCTGATGGGGAGTATTCTCGCCCCATTATGTAGATGTTGTTCTGGGGACATAAGAAGGCAGCCCGTGGCGATTCTGAAAGCAATATTTTGGCAGGCCTGTAGCTTCTTCCAGTGAGTAATTTTTAGGCTTGGCGACCATATGGGTGACGCGTAGCACGTAAACGGCTGGCCAATTGCTTTGTATGTAGTAATGAGCGTTTCTTTATCTTTTCCCCAGGTGCTGCCAGTAAGGGATTTGAGGATTTTATTACGGCTCTGGATTTTCGGAACAATTGCGGCTGCGTGCTCACCAAAATGTAAATCCTGATCAAACGTCACACCCAAGATTTTTGGGTGTAGGACAGTCGGTAGCGTAGTGCCATCGACGTGGATGTTCAAAATGGTCGACATTTGGGGCGCCCAAGTTGTAAATAAGGTCGCGGAAGATTTAGTCGGTGATAATGCCAGGTTTCGCGAGGCATAAAAACTGGAGAGATCAGGGAGGCAGCCGTTTATTCTGTTGCAGAGCTCATCGATCTGTGGGCCTGGGCCTGTGGCCATTATTGTGCAGTCATCGGCGTATGAAACGATAGTGACTCCTTCTGGTGGTGAAGGTAGCTTAGATATGTAGAAATTAAACAAAAGTGGAGATAGGACACCCTTTGTTTAATTCTTCTTGGTTTTGATGTTTCGTTTCTAAATTGCACCGATGCCAGCCGACCACCCAGATAATTTGCGGCCCACCTTTTAAGACATGGGGGAAGGGTAGACCCTTCCAGGTCTTGCAGTAACGTGCTTTTGATAGGTCTAGCGCTACGAGTACTGTTCTATGGTGGGGGTTTTGATTTAAACCGCAATTTATCTGGTTGCTGATGGCATTTAGCGCGGTGGTGGTGCTATGGAGTTTTCTGAAGTCATGCTGATGAGAGGCTAGCTGCGAATTTGCTTGGAAGTAGGGGAGCAAAATGGCTTCAAGCGTCTTTGCTACTAGCGATAGGAGAGATATCGGACGATACAACTCTCCTGTGTTAGTTGGTTTCCCAGGCTTTAGTAGCGGGACCACCTTGGCCATTTTCCATTTTTCGGGTATGGCAAAGGTGGAAAGAGACAGGTTGAAGACATGTGCTAAGTATTTGAAACCCTCTTTCCCTAGGCTTTTAAGTATCGGCATGGCTATGCCGTTTGGGCCCACTGCGTTGGATGGTTTAGCATGACCAATGGCATCTTCAACCTCTCTGGCGGTGATGGTAATTGGTGACGCGCTGAATTTATGTTTATGTGCGGGTCTGTTGGCCCCCCGTCTATCTTTCTCGACCGTAGAATGCATTGAACATATTGACGGCAGAAAGCGCTCGCGCATTTTTTCGAATCCGACAGCACTTTATCGCCGAAGGCGATGGAAACTTTGTCATTGTGCTTAGACGGATTCGATAGGGACTTTACGGTGGACCAAAGTTTACCCACATCGGCAGAGAGGTTACAACCTCTTAGGTGCTCCCACCATTTCGCCCGCTTGTGTTCATCCACAAGCAATCTGATGCGTTGGTTTATGTCCCTTTTTTTGGGGGTCGCCTGGGTCGAGCTGTCTTATAAGGTCACGTTCTCTCGCTAAATTTGCGGCCTCCGCCGGGAAGTGGGCCGAACTTCGGGAATTCTCCCGGCGGGAATGAAACGTGCCGAGGCGGATTCAATGACCTTGCGGAAAGCACGCTCCCCTTGGCGGGTATCATTCGGGATAGGGAGGGCAGCAAAGAGGTTGTCTGTAAAAGATTTGTATTCCTCTCACTTTCCTTTTTTAAAGTTTATGAAAGTGCGTTTTTCTGTAACGATGAAGTCGGCGGTATGCTCGAACGAAATTAGTATAGGCAGGTGGTCGGATGCCAATGTCACCATCGGCTGCCAGTTGACGCAGTTTACGAGTTCTGCGCTCACGATTAAGATATCCGGCGAACTGTGACAGCTTCCTATCATACGTGTGGGGGCGTCTCCGTTTATTGTGCATAACGTCGTTTCTTCTATTTGATCCGCCAACATCTCACCCCTACTGTCCGCCCGCAAGTTTGAATGCCATAGATCGTGATGGGCATTAAAGTCGCCTAAGATAATGCGATTGTTGCCAGTGAGTAAAGCGCTAAGGTTTAGGGCGGTATCCACTGGGGCAACAGGTGGCAGGAGCGATGTATATGCATCGCCTGACCGGACAGATAGGCCTTGACGTTCTAAGACATTGTCCCTGCGGTCGATGCCAGGATCAAATATATAATATTGCACAGAGTGGTGTATGATAAACGCGAGGCCGCCTCCATTTCCGCTCATGCGATCTTTTCTGTGGACATTATACCCAGAACAGGTTTGCAGTGCAGATCTTGCTGTGAGTTTAGTCTCTTGAATCGCAGCAATGCGGATGTTGTGCCGCTTCATGAAATCGATTATCTCCGTGATCTTCCCAGTTAATCCATTACAGTTTAACTGCAGAATTCTGAAGTGCATAGGGGGAGACGTCGCCACTCTGGGAGTAAGTGACGGGTGACTACGCCTGGGTTGAGGAAGGCCAGGACGCAACTGCTGTTGTGGCCCTGGGACTGGGCGTCCTTCGGAAAGCATTGGGGTACCCGGTAGATTGGGGTTTGCGACCTGGCAACATGGCGCAATGAAACCCGTCGGGGGTTGCCGTCGCGGAGACCAGAACATCTAGGAAAGTGGCACCGACCAAGGCAGGAGCTGCATAAAAAAATTAATATTTCGGCACGGCACTAAATCACACCACCGCTCGCATAATACAACAACAAACAGCACGCAAGAATCTTCGCTGTCGCTAGGCTAGCTGCACATATAATTAAAAGAAATTATTATAGTTTCAACCACGCACGCGTTAAGATTAATTCTTGTTATTAGCCGTGTTTTTTAACACGCGCGTAGCCGTTTACGCTTAAGACTGCTAAGAGACAAGTTTTTTTGTCGCTTATGAAATAGTAGAATATAAAATCAGTACTTCCAAGTTTCAATAAGTAGTTTTTATAGACTTTTTTAGTCTGTTTTACCATCCCTAATTAAAAAACAAAATGTCAGCAGGAGAAATGTAAGTACTTTTGTGTAAATATTATAAAAATTTCTAAATAATGTATATTTTCTCAATTTTTTTCAGAAAAGGATCAAGGAAG
Organism: Eurosta solidaginis; assembly: GCF_040869045.1. NCBI lineage: Eukaryota > Metazoa > Arthropoda > Insecta > Diptera > Tephritidae > Eurosta > Eurosta solidaginis. The sequence continues at coordinate 203,061,345 of NC_090319.1, forward strand.
CGTTGGACGAGAGAGGAAACGCTTCTTTTGTTGCAGTGCTACAGTGCCCGAAAGGACGAGTTTAAGTATAGCAGGAAAAAAATATGCTTACGTGAACGTGGTGCAAGATATGTTTGGACGAGGCTTTTTGGTATGTTTCTTTTACTAAATTTTGTATTCAAAAGGTTGGTTATGTTTTATATTGATTTTGTAGGACACCACTGTAACAATAAAGGCGTTGGAGGCGAAGATGCGCACACTTTTGATAGCGTATAAAAGCGCCAAGGACAACAACAGGCAGACCGGTGCAAAATATTGCCAAGCTCCATTTATGGATGGAATGGATGATATTTTTGGCCGTGAGCCAATAATCTCAAATTCTCGCAGCCTGAATTTAGGCTCAAGAATGCAAAGGCCATTATCTGAGCGCTGTTCGTTGGCTGCTGTTGGTAAATATTTCACTAATTGGTCATCTATTAGTTTTCCTTAAATACAATATTTTTTATATTTATTGATAGAGTAATGTTTACTTCGTGATACCCTGTTGTTGTCCAGTGAAGACTTATCATCGAACACAGAGTTTCAGCGCAATATAGCTTCCACGCCAAGGGGTTTGTCGAATTGCAATCGCGATCCTTTGGGAGATGTGCCAGCGTCCAGTGGTAACTCATTTGCTAGCCCAGAGTCATTGTGCTATGTAGCCTCCAACCGAGTACCTTTGAATATGGAACAAGCAATTTCCGAAAAAGAAGGAGTGCAAAGGAGAACTACTATGAAAAAAGTTAGAGTTAAAAAGACAATTTTACGAGGATATCAAAAATATGATTTCGGAGAAATTAAATGCTCCTTAAGCCAAGGAATTCACGCTTTTGTGTACTCAGTGCATCTGTTGTATAAACTTGGGAGAGCGTGAGCATAATGTGTTTTGAAGTACCTGAAAATGCTGAAATATATTGAATCAAATTCATTTGCATTCATTAGTAACCAACTCGTACGTATGTTACACTTACACTTCAATACTTCTACAATCATCTTCAATTGTTGCAAAATTGTGATAAATATCACAAATTGTTTACTAAGATATTAAAGCGAATGAATTTGATTCAATGTATTTCAGCATTTTTCAGGTACTTCACAACACATCCACCCTTATCGCGAAGTTCACGCGGAAAAGTGTTCGCCTTCACTTTTTTTGTTCGGGTGAACTTTTTCCGCCTATCGGCAATTTCGGGCGAACAAAAGTTCATTTCGAAACAGCTGATGCTCTATTGTGAACAAATAATTTACTTCCAATTGTTTAAATTTTGTAAACAAGCATATATTTCCTTAAAATACAACAAAAATAGAAATAAAAAATTTATAAAATAATGTTTAGTGTTGCACTAAGGTTGGTATTGATTGAACGCGAGGAGAATATAAATGTGAAAGCGATTCGGAGGCAATTAAGGGACAGTTCTCACCCTTTGAAGCTAAATGATTCACTTTAAGCTAAAAGTTACTATTTTCAGCACTTTAGTACAACAAGTTATATTTCTTTCAATTAGCTTTTGCCAATATTACAAGCCGGCATTCTAACATTTCCTAGATATCTTACCAACTCCTTGCCCCCATTGAGGCACAAATTTGGAGTTCCACCAATTGTAAAGTTGAGTACATATCTTCTTTTTTTCGCATAGGGAAAGGCGTTGGAAAGGACCGAGGAGTGGGTCTTAGCCAATCTTGTTGCAGCGAGGTGCTCAACATTTTGGAACCGTTGCTTTGTCCACAATGGATAACTTGGCCGACTGATACGTTGTCTTAAAAAATAGAATTTACATACTTAGCAATACAGGAATTTCACTTTTTTCCACCCAGCTTCCGATTGTGCATTATTTATTGATTTATTTCTAATAATAAAAGTACATATAATTATAAGAGTACCAAATTTCAAACCAAAAATTACTTACATTTTGTTTTCCTCTCGTTCGCCTGTAAAATATAAGTGAACAAATTTGGGTTTCCCCGCTGTTCATTTCGCCCGAACAAAGAGTTGCCGATAAGGTGACATCTTTTTCGAACACGAAAAATTCTTTCGCCACCCTCTGCGATAGGGTGAACAAAAGCTGTGAATATTTTCGGGCGAAAAAAAAACTCGCGATAAGGGTGACGCTCTCCCAAGTTTATACGAAGGGTGCCCTGAGTACACAAAAGCGTGAATACCACGATCGAAAAAATAATTGCTTCTTAAGATTTCTGGAACTGCACATAAATTTTCCTAAAGAAAAATTCAAGTAGAAGGAGGGAAGTCTTAAGCTGAAGCAATGGCTGAATTTTTATTAAGATGCAAATGAATTTTAGAATTAAAAAAAGTTAAAAAAAACAATGCATTTAAAATGTGATAAGCAATGAATTTAAAAACTTAGTGATAGTCTATTTATTTCGATGGGCTAAGGGTAAATTAAGTATAAAAAAAATCGTTAGCAGTATTTTAGAATTTTAAAATTAAAAAAGCTAGGTAGGTAGGTTGAACTGGCCGGTCCATGAGGACCTCACATAGACTGATTGAGTCCGTAGTGTTACCAGAAGTTTGTTTTAACGACCAAACTGAAAAACTATCAAAAACCAGGACCTATGTTATAAAATAACTCCGTCCTCTTGGCAAATACTAGGAGCTTCCTAGGACTTAAGCCACTTGCTGCTTCTAGATCTGACAGCTGTATCACTCCTAATAGCTGGAGTCTTAGCCTGGCAAGTGCAGGGCACGAGCACAGAACGTGCTCGATCGTTTCCTCCTCCAACCCGCACTTCCTACACCTGCTATCACTGACCAAGCCTAATTTAAAGGCATGTGACGCCAGAAGGCAGTGTCCAGTCAGAATACCCGTCATGAGTCTACAGTCCTCTCTTTTTAATGATAGAAGCAACTGTGTTAGTCTAAGGTTGTAAGACCTACACATAATCTTCGACACTTTACAGCCCCGCGCTTGAACCCACGCCTTTTCTGCTTGGTCGATCATGTGCACCTCTCGCATTCGCTTAATCTCGCCCAATCTAATTGGGACGTCTACGGAGCAAGCTTCAAGGTATGCGCCCTTTTTAGCTAATTCGTCCGCTTTTTCATTCCCATCTATTCCCATATGCCCTGGGACCCAATATAGATGTATGCTTCTCCCTGTCCCGATTCTCTCCAGGGACTGCTTACACTCTAACACGCATTTAGATGCTGTGCTATGCGAGATTATTGCCTTAATTGCTGCTTGACTGTCAATATAAAAGTTAACACGGTTGCAGCTTAAGCTATTCTCTTCCAGGGTTTCTACTGCTTTGGTTACGGCTAATATTTCCGCTTGGAAAACGCTACAGTAATCCGGCAGCCTGTAGGATCTGCTTAATTCCGGATCAGCGCAGTATACCGCAGACCCTACTCCTTCCACTATTTTGGAACCATCGGTGTACACATGTATCGCCTCGTCCGCCATTTGCGCACCCTTGCGCCAACCGTCCACCTCTATTGTGGCCTTAAGATCTCCCTCAAAGTGCAGGTAGGGAATCATGTAGTCTGTTCGTCTTGTGACTGAGGACGCTATACTACTATGGCCATATGGTCGGCGCTCAAGCTGCTCCGAAGCATCGAGCCTGGTTGCGGTCGTTAACGCTTTGTTCTTTGCTACCAGGTCTACAGGTGGAATGTGCAGAATGGCATACAGTGCAGCCGTCGGGGTTGTTTTCAGGGCTCCCGTAATGCAAAGCATCGATAGTCTGCATACCCCCTCTAATTTTTTGAGGTATGTTGTTTTTTGTGTGGCTTTCCACCAAACAAGAACTCCATAGTATAGAATAGGGCTTACAATCGCTGTAAAAACCCAATGAGAAAGAGAGGGCGATAGGCCCCACGTACACCCCAGCATTCTTTTACATGCATAGAGTGCCGTTGAGGCCTTCTTGACCCTCTCCTCCAAGTTGAGCTTCCATGACAGCTTACTGTCTAGGATGATTCCTAGATATTTTGTGCAAGGTTTCTCCTGTAAGGTCACCGCTCCTAATTTAGGCCTGGTCCAATTTGGGACCTTGTACCTCTTTGTAAACAAGACCATATCCGTCTTCTCCGCATTGACTTTCAGCCCGACATTAGATGCCCAGGTATGAATATCCCGAAGCGCCCGATCCATCAAAGAACTAATCGTAGGAAGGCATTTTCCACTTATGACAATTGCAACGTCATCTGCGTAAGCCGTAAGTTTTACGGGTCCCTCATCGAATTGCCTGAGCAGTTGGTTGATGACCAGTGTCCACAGCAGAGGTGATAGCACCCCTCCCTGCGGCGTGCACCTGTCCACTGATTTCGTGGCCTCGTACAATCCCCATTGTGATGTAATCTTTCTGCAATTTAACATGCAGCCGATCCATCTGATTAAGGCAGGATGTACTTTAATGTAATTAAGACCATCCATAATCGCCCATTTTGCAACATTATTGAAAGCCCCGGCAATGTCCAAGAAGACTCCTAGAGCATACTCCTTATATTCCAGGGATTTCTCTATGCTTATTACCACCCTATGCAATGCGGTGTCTACCGACTTGCCTTTGGTGTACGCATGCTGTGTTGTGGAGAGCAGCTTTTCATCCACGTTGGACTTTATGTACACATCTATCAGCCTCTCAAAGGTTTTGAGCAGAAATGATGTTAAGCTAATGGGTCTATAGTCTTTGGGATACACGTGACCGATCTTCCCCGCCTTTGGTAGAAAAGCTACACGAGCAGTTCTCCAAGAGTGCGGTACATGATTCAGTCTTATGCACCCATCGAATATTATTTTAAGCCATTCCACGACCGCCCTACTTGAGACTTGTAGCGTGGCCGGGAATATACCATCTGGGCCCGGCGATTTAAACTTAGAAAACGTCTTCCCTGCCCACTCGATCTTGGTATCGGTCACCAATCCCGGCACCACTAGCTCCGTAATCGAAGTGTGAGTGATGTCTGCTGGTTCTTCTAAACCGTCTCCCGATGGGAAATGTGTATCGAGAAGCACCTCAAGGGATTCCTCACTATCACGTGTCCATTTCCCGTTCTCTTTCTTTATTAGTCCCTGGACTCTGTTTCCCTTTGCTAGGACTTTTTTCAACCGTGCTGTTTCACTGGAGCACTCTATGTCCGTACAGAAACTTTTCCATGAGTTTCTCTTCGCCCTGGTAATTTCACGCTTGTAGATCCTCAGTAGATCCCTGTACTCGTCCCGACACGCTTCGCTTTCCGCGGTCTTTGCGAGTTTAAACATTTCTTTTACCTGTCTTCTTAGAAGACTCAGCTCATTGCTCCACCATGGCGGCATTGCTTTTCCTCTGAATCTTCTTAGAGGGCAAGCTTTGTTATACGCAGTCATAAGCGTCCTTGTTAGGAATTCATTCGACTCCTCCAGTTCCTCTACATTAGCAACCTCTTTGGGTTGTCCCAGTTTCGTTTCTACATGTTTCTGGAATTTAGTCCAATTCGTTGCCCTAGGGTTTCTAAAGGTTCCTCCCTTCTCTACCCTCTTTAGTGGGATGCTGAAGCTTATATACGCATGGTCGGAGAAGGATGGTCTATCGAGAACCATCCAATCATACCTTGATATATCACGCTCGGAGCTCAATGTAATATCCAGAACATTGCTGGATGTTGGACCAATGTATGTAGGAACATTTCCCCTGTTGGCTATCTGCAAATTGGTTTGCAGGATGTAACAAAATAGAGATTCGCCTCTCTCGTTCGTATCCGCTCCTCCCCACGCATTGTGGTGCGCATTTGCATCTGCGCCTATGACCAACCGCCCTTTGCGCCCTTCCTCCTGTACTAGCCTTTTGCACTCCATCGGTGGAACCTCCGCAGCATGGGCCATGTAGCAGGACGCCAGGATAAATGCCTGCTTGTTCTTTTGCTCAACGGCCACCGCTACTAGATCCTCGGTGGTGTAATTAGGCAGCATATATGAATGCAGCTGTTTCCTTACCATTACTACAGCTCGCACCCGTCCTTCCGTTTGTGCGTAGTAAACGCCAAACCCGCGCGCGCTAAGTCCAGAAACCTTTCCTCCCGATGAGAGCCACGGCTCCTGGATCAGCGCCACGTCAAACGAACCCTCCTCAAGGGTTAGGAGGAGTTCGCTCGACGCCACTTTACTGTGTTGGAGGTTTATCTGTAGGACTCGCAGCACCATTGGGCTGTTTGTCCCCCTCCAGCACCTTCGTCTTGACGTCGTCGTCCTCCTCTTGCCCTTTTGGTTTAGCGTATTCGAGGCCCCCTTCAGCCCCTCGTGAATGTTGTGCCGTGTGTTCCTCTGTACGAGTCACAGCACCATTTAGCGGTTGGTCCTCTTCTAGCACGTTCGTGGTGACGTCGGGGACCTCCACCTGTCTTTTTTCCCTTAGGCTTCTGAGGTCCTTTTCGACTTCGCCCACTTCCAGCGTGTTAGGATTTTTATCCTCGGGACTTCTTTTCCTGAGTCGCATGTAAATTTTGCCAGTGCCAAAGGACATTTTGCCAAGCTGCGTGTACAAAATATCCTCCGCCTGCTTGTTTATTTGGAAGATGTAGAACTGACCATCCTCGGTAGGCCGAGATACAGTAAGTACCTTCCAATCCTGTGTCGGTATGTTCGGATTCTGATTCTGCAGAAGTCGCAGTGTATCCTCCGACTTCATCACGCATGGTATCCATACCTTAACTTTTGGTACCGTGGGTATTTGCGCTTTATCCACCACCTCAAACCGCGCATTCGTGCCTTGCCTTTGGAGGTTTGGAACGACTTCCTCCAGCCACCGCAAGCTCGCGATGTTGTCGCACGCTATCATCTTCACACCATTATACCATCCCCCCGAATCAAAGGTTGGAAGGGGCTTACTTGGTTGTTCCCGCATCATCTTAAGCATTAAGCTAATAAACTCCCTTTCCACAGATCTCCACCTTTCAGTAGTCATTTGTCCGAACGGACTGCTACGATCAACCAGCGCCACAGTCAGTGACTGCTTTGCCACATCACTCATCTTCTCGGGAAAAGCAGGAGTCTTAGTGTTATCTCCCTATGGAACCTCCGAGAACACCGGAGTCTTCGCGTTAACTCCCTTTGGCGCCTCCGAGAAAGCCGGAGTCTTAGCGTTATCTCCCTTTGGCTTATCTCCTACTTCCGTAGTTGGAACTTCCCTCTGACTGGCAGCTTTCGAGGTAGTTGCTACCTCGCTATTGGAACCCATCTGTCTTACAGCTTTGGGCCTACTTGTCTTGTCTATGCGACTGCCCTGCCTCGCGGCTCTAGGACTGGGTCCTTTCTGCCTCTTGAAAGCAGGCTTGTCGCCTTCTGCCGAACGTTGCCTCTTCATTCTGCCATTCGACGCTTCTTCCTCGTACCGGTTGCAGAACCGAGGGTTTCTCGCAGCAAACCTTTTGAACTGCGTTCGACCTACTTCTACCGCTTCATGGGCCCATTCCAAGCGCTCGATCTCCACTTCTGTTGGGTCGACCACTGCTCCCAAGCGTTGTACAATTCTTAGTGCTGCACGGTACTGCGAGAGAGCTCTTTTACTTCCTCTGCTCCGTACCCTTCTCCACTCTTCTACTCCGTTTTCATTTGTGTGCTTCTCCAACACGGAGTTCATTGAATCAGCACTACTCTCGCTCCCCGAGTCCGACGCATCGCTTAATTCGTATTTGTCGTCCTTGGATTCCGACTCAGTCCTCCTCTTTACATCCTCCTTTTTACATTCAGGTAATGAGTTGTTCATCTTGGTCGTACGACCACCTGCCCGACAAGGCGGGCTCAGCGGTCCAGTATTATATACGGGGAAAGAACCGTCCGCCACAGCAGCGCCCCTTACTGCGGTAAGGCCATAAATACTTCCCGAGATGGCCCGGTATCGGGAAGGCTCCGTTCGAATACAGCCGAATTTATCCCCTGGCTGCAAATCGTCCAATAGGCACGGTCCGCATAACACCCTGGATTAGGGGGTTGGCAGTTCTTGGTCACCGACATCCCGCCGCCCTCCTATGAGGCGAAACGGCGTAGATGTCAGTCCTAAACAGCTCCGCCTCATAGTCGGGCGCTATGGAGTTCGGCTAAGCCCTCACACCAACGACAAGGTGCCTACCCCTAGTGAGGGAAAGCTAAAAAAAACAAAAATGAATTTAAAATGTGATAAGCAATGAATTTAAAAACTTAGTGATAGTCTATTTATTTCGAAGGGCTAAGGGTAAATTAAGTATTTAAAAAAACAATAATCGTTAGTATTTTAGGCAAGTAAGCGAATTTATAAGCTGAATTATGTGATGAATTTGTGTAAATATGTATGTAATTTAAAATGATTGAATTGAGGAATTTAATTTTGTTACAAAAGACAAGACTATATATAGACTACTGAGTGGAATACCTCGGCTGCTACTTCGAAAACGTACTGTTTCAGAGTTTGTTTGGAAAATGCCATGCTTCTGAAATAGGGCGCATTCGAACTGGCAGCCGAGGTATTCCACTCAGCAGTGGATATACTAATAAATAAATGTATATACATGAAGTCAGCAAATTTAAATGAATTTTATGACTTAATTTTAATTTTTGTCAATCGTATAACACAGTACCTGTTTTAAGACAGCATACAAAACAGTTAATTAAATAAAGTATACAAGTTTAATTTTACTTCTGTTATAGTATTCAGCGTTGTATCAATGTTACCGGGGCCATTGGGAAATCATTCTATTTTGCGATAGGTCGTTTTCGGGCCTTAATACCAAGATCTATCAGCTAAAAGTGACTACATTAGGAATGGTATTTTCGAATGAAGAAGTTAAAGAAAATTGTGGCTAGGGTAGATGTCTTTGTTCAATATTACAGCTTTTGTTTCTAGATGGCGACTGCATCGGAAATTCCCCAGGCCTGATTTTGAATCCGTAATAGGGAATATCCCACCCTGACGTTAATATTTTCCGTATCCCTCCATCGCAATAAAGTCTTTTCTTACCCTCTTTTTTTTCCTTTCTAACCTTGCCTCTATTTCTACTGTTGCCCTTACCATTTACCTCTACCTTTTATCTCGACCCCAGTTGAGGCCAATACCTAGGGAGCAAAATAAGACATTGAAATAAAAACCATCATTTGTTCATATCTTTCGTTTGATACCCATATCGTTAAAACAACACAAAAATCCTTGGAGGTACCTCTGGTTTATATATAGCTTTCTATCTCCAGAACAAAGCAGGCTTATATAAACCCTCGTTGTATGGTCTCCGGGGTCCATATTTAGGTAGATATCTCCAGGCCCTGGTTACCCAATAGTATGAAATATATTTAGCTACGTTCTCGCACACCTACCATATATACATACAAAATTCGGTTCAGTAATTTCTGAAGGAGTTGCTCCAGTAAAACCATGACACGAGATTATTATATATAATAAAGACATTTTAATTAAAATCTTCAATCATACATTAAGACAGCAATTTATAGTAGTTATGGCATTCAACGCTGTGGTGATGCTAGAAGAAAGGTTTTCAGTGTAGTTAGGAAGTCACATGTTGGGACTTGTGTCCTCTAAAACTCAAGGCAGTGGATTTATTGTGTCATTGGCGATTAGCTTGTATTCGATTCCCGGATGAACTTTCCTTCGAGACTCCCTAAAAGGGATATTTATTGCGTTCATCATATCTTTGTCGCTTCAACGTACTGGTAGGGGTTACTCGTGTTGAATTGTAACTATTGTTACGGTGATGCTGTAATAGAAAAAAAAACTTTTTAAAATAACAATATGGTAATGAGTGGTAGTTTTGACTTTAGGGCACTCTTAACTTTATCGTTTTCAACATCATTTAAAAACAAGGAAGGACGGGACATACCTTTAATGAACGGAGCTGAACTAAGGAAGCAAATTTTTAGATAAATATAAAAAAAATAAAAAAGTAGGTAACTTGTCTGAGAATAAAAATTTTCACGTTTCTTGTGATCTGCATGACATAGCTATGAATCACTTATCTGAGTAACATATGACGTATACGTAATTATTTGATGAAATTTAAAACTTCTAGCTGGGGCAGAGATTACGAAAAGCTTTTTATGTGAACCATCGGTTTGTATGGGGTATAGACTATATCACCATCACAGGAGCGTGCTCGTGGTACTTGACTTGTCAAAAGCTTTTGACACAGTCAAACACAGCACGCTACTCCAAGACATACATATATAATAGGCTCACACCTATCCCCTTTTCTAAAAAGATGGACCGCTAATTATCTGAATGGTCGGCAAGCGTCGGTTCAATTTAGGAACGAAATTTCAAAGCTAAGGAAAATTAAAAAGGGGGTCCCACAGGATGGTGTCCAATCCCCGCCTAATCTCATTTCTACATATCAAAGTTCCCTTCCCCACCAGAAGGTGTTACAATCATTACCTATGACGGCGACTGCACAATTATGGCAAAGGGGCCTGGCCCTTCAATAGATGAATTAGTTTCTAAGGTAAACAGCTCTCTCTCCAATCTTTCTAGTTTTTTCGATCTTTCTAGTTTCGATCAGGATCTACATTTTGGTGAGCATGCAGCCGCAATTGTACCGAAAATCCAGAGCCGCAATAAAATTCTCACATCTCTTGCCGACAGCACTTGGGGTAAAGATAAAGAAACGCTCATCACCACCTCCAAATTGGCCGGCCGATTGCATGCTACGAGTCCCCGATATGGTCGCCAATCCTAAAGACTACTCACTGCAAGAAGCTACAGGCCTGCCAAAATACCGCCCTCAGAACTGCAACGGGCTGTCTTCTTATGTCCCCAGAACTACGTCTACATAATGATGCGAGAATACTCCCCATTAGAGAGAGGAATGAAATGCTAACCAAGCAGTTCCTGTTGAATACCCAGAAAACTGGGCATCCCAACAGACATCTTATTGATGAGCCTACACCGCCCAGGGGCTTAAGGAGTCATCTCCGTAAGCATTATGAGGAAATACGGCACCTGAGAACGCAGCCGTATGAAGCTAAAAACACAAGCAGGTCCTCAGTGAAATCCACAAACAGGCGTCGGACCCCTATGACAGGAATTGTCCGGTTAATCATGTACTCAAAAAACAATACCCAAAACTAGCAGAGGAAACGCGCGTCGCTCTAGCTCAACTTCGATCTGGGTACTGTAACAGGTTAAACTCTTACCTATCTAGAATCAACACCGACATACAAAACATATTTCCTGCTTGTAATGTGTCCCCACATGACACCAACCATCTCTTTAACTGTATTGTGGAACCAACGCCTCTAACACCCCTCTCATTATGGTCCACCCCTGGTAAAACAGCAAGTTTGCTTGGAGCCCCTTTAGAAGACATTGAAGACAATTTGTGATTGCTCGCACCTATTGGATGGGGCGAAGCAATGCTACAAACAACATCTTCCTAGCTTCTTCACCTCGCGCAACCTGGCATTATCACCGACAAAGGAACAGATGTCGCAAATATTGGACGTTCACGTCGACGGTGTCACACTACCGACTGTCAGTCACCTTAAGGGTACCTCTTTACCTAAGCTCACAACTGCTAAAAATCGAGCAAAAATATCCCAGGATGACGAATCCGAAAGCGGAAATTCAAAATTTTATTTCTGTCAAAAGATATTTCCAAAAAACAGAAAAATGGCCGGGAGCGCTCCGAAACCGGGGATGGGATCCATAGTATTTCTGCGCAGAACACCTTCCTGAATAGGCGGCCTTCGGCCGCGCTTATAAAAAATTACCCTGGGTGGGCCCAACACCGGTTTGGAGACCAAAACTATATCCGCGGAAAACACTTTTACTCACAGTTTTTCTTGTGGGTACCACAAAATCATCAAAATTACAACAACCGCATGAAAATGTTCAATTATGTTTGCAAATATTTCCGCTTTCGGATTCGTGATCCTGAGTCCAAAACGCGTCTTTTAACACCTCGCGATATTTATGCTCGAGTTTTAGCAGTTGAGAGCTAAAGTAAAGAATTACCACCCAAAGATCTTAGGGGTAACGTTCGGTAATACTCTGACCTTTAAGGCGCATGCCACCAAAACTGTATCCAAAGCACAAAGCCGCAATATAATCCTTGTTGTTGTTGTTGTAGCAATGCTTCGCCCCACCTAACAGCCGCGACCGATCACAAATTGTCATCAATATCCTCTAACGGGAGTCCACGGAAACTTGCTGTTTCAATAGGGGTGGACCATAATGAAAGGGGTGTTAGAGGCGTTGGTTCCACATTACAATTAAAGAGATGGTTGGTGTCATGTGGGACACATTGCAAGCGGGGCATACATTTTGTGTGTCGGGGTTGATTCTGGATAGGTAAGAGTTTAACCTGTTACAGTATCCAGAACGATGTTGAGCAAGAGTGACACGCGTTTCCCTGGGGAGTATGCGTTCCTCCTCCACAAGTTTTGGGTACTTTTCTTTGAGTACTGGATTCACCGGGCAATTCCTGACATAAAGGTCCGACGCCTGTTTGTGGAGTTCACCAAGGACCTGGTTGTGTTTTTTTGCTTCATACGGCTGGGTTATCATGTGCCGTATTTCCTCAAAATGCTTGCGGAGATGAATCCTTAAGCCCCTAGGCGGTGTTGGCTCATCAATCAGATGTCTGACGCGTCACCAGTTTGGCCGCCTGATCTTAAAAAAAAAAGAAAAGGATACAGGCCTGTCAAAATGCTGCAATCAGAACTGCCACCTGATGTCTCCTTATGACCGCCGAACACCACCTACATAGCGGGGCCAAAGAGCTCAACAGTAAAGAGCACAACGAAATGCTGAACAGACAGTTTTTGCTTTTCACCAACCAGGACACCCTAGGAAACAACTGCTTGATCTAGCGGCGACTGCGAAAGGGTTAAGGGCGATTCCCAAGGCATTCGCTTCTATGTACCGGAGCGACTCGGGATTTTTCCCAACCAATGACTGTCATTTCAGTGTAACCCCATTTAATTTGTTGCGTCCCTCCCACAAAGGCTTAAGGGAACATCTCCATAAGCTCTTTAACGAGATCCTGCACCTGCCAACGCAGCCGTTTTATTCAGAAAAGTACAAGGAGGCCCTAAGCAAAATCCACACCGAATCGGTAAACGCCTTTGACTGGACACTTGTCCAATTGTAATGTGGAACCTACCTCTAACACCAGTCTCCTCATGGTCCGCCGCTGTTCCAGATGCCAGTTATCTTGGACTTCCGATATAGGACTTTGATGACAATTTGTAAGTGGTCGCGCCCATTGAATGGCGAAGCACTGTCAATACAAAAACTAACATCAACAACCATACAACACACAACCTTAATTAGGTGTAGTGCCTTCACCAACACATCGTCCAAATGAAAGCCAGCTACCTCAGGCAACAGCTGTCGCTCTTGATCTGTGGTGGCCGCACTGTAGTGGAGAAAGAATGATAGATATGGTGTGGGATCGAAATAATTTGATAATTTTTTACCAATGCTTTTTGAAAAACCATAAGATTTCGAGAAGTCTCCGAGCCTAAGAATGTATCATCCAAAATTTCGACGGGACGCATCCATTTTGGGTCACACCCACGAGATATCTCAACTTGCTTGTGTTGCAGTAAAGTCATTGAACGCATTAAATCGCCCACCAAAGTCATCTGAATAGAATAAGAAGTGTTATATATACATATTTATACATGCTTCGTAAACTTCACTGCATTATAGCACTCCTTTGGCTTTTAGATACAAATCAGGGGGCCTACTCTGTATTGCGATGCGAAAGGCAGTGCGATGCGAAAATAAATTGCGATGCGAAAGGTAATTGGAACTCTGTAGCGCTATCGCATCGCTAACAATGTCGCTTTTTTATTTGTCGCTAATTTTTTGCTTGAGTATGCATCACTGACAAAACTCAAAGAAAGAGAACAAAAGAAACAAGGCGATTACAATTTCGGCAAACGCTTAATTTTTGTTGAAAAAATTAAAAAAAGGATTCTGTAGCATTATGGAACGATTTAAATGAAGAAAGGATTGATTTAAATGAAGAAATCCTCCCAGTTCAGAAATTGAACTGGAAGAAGTGAACGTGATAAATACAGAAAACGTGGAAAATCATAGAATGGGAAATATTGCTAGTTGTATCAGAGAACAAATAAAAAATGACATGATTTCAAATAGAAATGCTTTATAAAAAAGTGGTTTCGATTTAATTGTTATTTATTTATGTATTTTAAGTCCACTAGGATTACAAATTGTTGCTTTTGTGTTTGTTTTGTTTTTTGAGTTGTCCTATATATTTTTAAATGAATATAAAGATATCAATTTATAAAATCATCAATTAATACTTACATATTTGAACATTGCGAATGCCTATTACTTGTAGCAAGAAAAATGCGAAAATGAATGCTGTTTGACATTCGCTTTCGCTTTACAGAGTGCCGGTAATGCGAAAAGGGAGAAAAATTGCGAATGGGCAAAATGTGAATGCGAAAGTCAAAATATACATGCGAATGTCAAGATACAGAGTACCGATTGTGCGATTTCGCGTATTTTTTCTTTCGCATCGCAATACAGAGTAGGCCCCCTGATATATTATTTTGTATATTACATTCCATTCTCAACTCCTTTTCATTAGTCAATTCCTAAAGGGGTACAAAACTGTTTATACCAGCCACCACTTTGCCATTGAATTCCAACAGAGAGTGGCAGGAGCCATCAATTTTTGTTTCGGCAAATTTCCTTCATTATAATGAAATAAATAATGCGATCAACTTTCGTTTTCGGTTCATCTGCATATATACCCGCTGTAGAAACAACATAATGTGTTGGGATCATCACCCAGTCTATCAGACATCAACGAAATTACTCTCGCATGACATGAATTGATGTGCATTAAAACTTTAAACGTATTTTGAGCAATTATGAATATCTAACTCTTGCCCGATTTCTGCGTTTGTTGATGTTGTATTGTCATCACGTGGTTTAGGTATGATATTCGAAGCATACGTAATATTTTGTGATTGCCTTGAAGCACTAGGTCTTTTCGGCCCACCTCTTCCGATGCTTAACTTAGCTACTCCAAATGTTTGTGAGCTTTCAACTTTTGTATTTAAACAATTGTACCTGAAATCACTGAATTCTTAGTAGCTACAGCTGAGCTATCTGGATAGGATTGTGCATTTAGTGACCACCTCTAAATTGTTCTAATGAAATCTTCCGATGCTTAACTTAGCTACTCCAAATGTTTGTGAGCTTCTTTCAACTTTTGTATTTCAACAATTGTACCTAAAATCACTGAATTCTTAGTAGCTACAGCTGAGCTATCTGGATAGGATTGTGCATTTAGTGAGCAAATATGATTTATTATCTTTAAATTAACTAAATTAACATTTGAGGAGTTGCTTTCCTTCTATTATAATTATCGAAAAAAATATGCACACAATTCTTCCGAGATTGATAAGTTAATTGTAAATCTATAAATAGTAAACAATGGCTAAGATTTGACACAATCCACATGTCAAATAATTGAATTGATAGAGTTGCCGTGTGTATAAGATGCGCTACTCCAAAAGAAAAGTCGATGAGCAACAAGTCCTCATATGCATTCAATGTGATTCATTATGAACAAAGTTATTATTTGTTTTGAGTTAATTAGAACTAATGATCAGTACATTTTTTAAAAGCATGTGCTTTATCCGCATTGAAAGGAGTAGTTATTTTTGTAAAGGTAGTTAAATAATTCATCTCGGCGACTTAGGTGTGAACTACCAAAATCAACTATTTCAAACCCAAAATTTAAGCCCACTTGCTCTACATTTTCTTATTCACCAATATTGTCTTTTATTATGCATATGTTGTGCATAACACAAATACTACAAATTAAATTCGTGACTGCATTTATATCAGTATGCTCTGTAAACTTTAGCAATCGTCGGAACCGTGTTTTAAACAAACCGAAAGTGTTTTCTACTGTCACACGGGTTTGTGAATGCCGTTGATTAAAACTTCTCTGAAGTTCCGTGAGGTGTCCATTGTCTTGACATGGAGACGCTAACCACTTTGTAATAAAATAAGCCGAATCTCCATGTAAAAAAGTTGAATTCGGAAACATTGCCTCATAGCTTTGTTCAGCCTGTGCGAAAAGCGAGGATCTTCTAAGAACACCACTGTCATGTAAAGAGCCTGGTTCACCACATTAAATATCTAGGCAGCGATTTAGTTTAGCACCCCCCGAGTTCGGGGTTAAACTTGGTATCAAATGAAAGAGGGAGTTTTCCCGATCACAAATATATATAACTTAAAGTGCGCAGACTTATAGTTTACGAGTTATTTGATGTTAAAGTTTGCAAATTTAGCAAATTTCTATAGCACTCTCACTTACAATTTACACATCTTTCAAAACTTTTATGCTCATTAATACCTATATAAATTGGCAACGATACACTTAAATTTCATTTTAGTATATTTCACATATAATTCTTGCATTGTTTTTACTTAATTTAAATGTTTTTATTAAATAAATCGCGCTTTTGTAGCAACATTCACATTTATGTATGTATATATTTTATCGATGACATTACAAAGCTGTGCTGCCACATCAACAAAGAAAAAACAAATATAAATATTAACGTGCCACCTTTCAGTTAATAAAGAAAAAGGAAAATATATATTTTTACTACTATGCGGAAGGACATCACCGTGGCGGTAGCCACGGTTATACCACGCACCCGGACTTGGCATGGCGTAGCCCAGGGTTATTTTAAATAAGCGCGGCCGAAGGCCGCCTACGCGGAAAGGTGTTCTACGCAGAATTACTGTGCATGCCGCAGCCGGTGTTGGATCGGCTAACATAACAATAAACATAAGAGTTATAAGGTAATATGCGGAAGGACATCACCGTGGCGGTAGCCACGGTTATACCACACACCCGGACTTGGCATGGCGTAGCCCAGGGTTATTTTAAATAAGCGCGGCCGAAGGCCGCCTATGCGGAAAGGTGTTCTACGCAGAATTACTGTGCATGGCGCAGCCGGTGTTGGATCGGCTAACATAACAATAAACATAAGAGTTATAAGGTAATATGCGGAAGGACATCACCGTGGCGGTAGCCACGGTTATACCACACACCCGGACTTGGCATGGCGTAGCCCAGGGTTATTTTAAATAAGCGCGGCCGAAGGCCGCCTACGCGGAAAGGTGTTCTACGAGAATTACTGTGCATGGCGCAGCCGGTGTTGGATCGGCTAACATAACAATAAACATAAGAGTTATAAGGTAATATGCGGAAGGACATCACCGTGGCGGTAGCCACGGTTATACCACACACCCGGACTTGGCATGGCGTAGCCCAGGGTTATTTTAAATAAGCGCGGCCGAAGGCCGCCTACGCGGAAAGGTGTTCTACGCAGAATTACTGTGCATGGCGCAGCCGTTGTTGGATCGGCTAACATAACAATAAACATAAGAGTTATAAGGTAATATCAGCTCGTTCACGAATGGAAAAAAGAGCTTTTTCAAATTTTTGGTAAATAAAGACTAGAAAAGTTAAAGATATATATACATCAGATGAAAGATATTTTTATAAGTTATTTTTCGATTCTGCACTTGTTCCGTTTTTTAGATGTGGCAGCACAGCTTTGTAATGTCATCAATAAAATATATATATACATAAATGTGAATGTTGCTACAAAAGCGCGATTGATTTAATAAAAACTTTTATATTAAGTAAAAACAATGCAAGAATTATATGTGAAATATACTAAAATGAAATTTAAGTGTATCGTTGCCAATTTATATAGATATTTATGTGCATAAAGGTTTTGAAAGATGTGTAAATTGTAACTGAGTGCTATAGAAATTTGCTAAATTTGCAAACTTTAACATCAAATAACTCGTAAACTATAAGTCTGCGCACTTTAAGTTATATATATTTGTGATCGGGAGAACTCCCTCTTTCATTTGATACCAAGTTTAACCCCGAACTCGGGGGGTGCTATTCTAAAATTTTCCCAATATCTATACACTTTTTGTCTGCATCTACAGCCGCTTGCAAAACTAATCTGTAATTTTGCTTTCTATCAAAATAGTTTTCCTTTCCAACCTTAGGTGCTTTTATGGCTATATGTGTGTAGTCTATTGCCCCAATTACGTTGGGTATTTGTCGTTTTTCCTAAAACTTGTAGCAGTTCCTTGATATTTCCGGCCCTTGTGGCCATTTGATGTACTCGTGACTTATGGTAATAAGCCATGAAGTAACTCGTCGAACAATTTGCCATGCCGTTGATTTCGTTACTCCAAATAAGTTACCAAGTTGACGAAAGGTAACTGTGTTGCTAATATACCAAACGTAAATACAAACACAATATTTGGGACTTATTTTTGACCTTCCAACGTATGTGCAACTAAGCCCTGAAAGGCTCTGAGAGTATCTTTCTGTAATTTAAGATATTCATTAGATTTCGCGAAGCGATATGCATTTTTGCAAATTACGTATTAAGAAATCCGCATTGCCTCGCTTGATTCTCATGTGGGACTTAAAATCTTTTTCGCTCATTGCATCAATAGTTCCAACAAAGTTTTGACATCTTCCAGGCACGTCACCCTCGCTACCAGAGTCTTCATCTGAACTGGATGAAGTTACCTCGTCGGCTAACTCAGCTATTTCTAGAACTTCATTGATAACGCGCAACATACTTTCGGAATTCTGAAAACGATTTATATAATTAATAACCGAATGTATGAAATTGTTGTATTACTCAAGAACTTTTCTTACCGCCTCCATTTTCAATTAAAAATCATAAATAAACCAAAAAAATATGTATACGTATACAGTTCTGCCAAGTTTTTGTGGCATTTTGACATTTGCGGGGCAGTGCTGCCAAATGTTTATATGGCTATGCGCAACTGTCGATGGCCGTTTTTTTTTACCCGTAAACGTAAATGTATATACGCGTGTTGAAAAACACGGCTATTAAATAAAGTTAATATAAATTCTATTCTAGTTTTTTATTCATTGGAAATGCAGAGCTAGAAAAAGGCTTCTAGCTAAACATGATATATTTCGGCAGCGAATAAATATAAAGAGTTTTCTTTATAAGTTGCTGATTGGGGGACATAAATCATGTTAGAGTAGCGTAATCTTAAAGTCACCTATGCCGAATACTACTTAAAATTTTCCTATGCCTATTATTTGTTTATTGATTAACATTGCACTAGGCAGGAACTATAGCAGTAGTATCCGCTAGTCCTAGTTCAATATTTTAAGGTGAGCGTCATGTCGACTACAGAAGAAAAAGTCAGTATTTTGCCGGCACAGGATCTTGATCTCTTAGTTTAAAAACTAAAATCGATTTGTGAAAAAAAGTACAAATGTGAGCTGTGACACTGTCTTAGTAGTAACTAAAAAACGTTAATTTGTTCCTGCCGCCTGCGATGGATGTTCCCAAAATACCTAGTGCTAGTGTTACGTATTGCAATCACATAATGTAATCGAGTGAATCGAGGGAAGCAAGGAGTTAATCATTAAAATCCTTTTTTTTTTATTGAACCAAATAATAAATTACTTCATGATTTCCATGGCAGCCAGTTCTATGTACCGGAGAGACTCGGGATTTTTCCCGACCATCGGCTGTAATTTCAGTGTAACCCCATTTAATTTGTTGCATCCCCCCACAAATTGTCATCCTCACAGCAGATCCCTGCAACGAGACTGCGCCATACTCTCCTGCTCCGGGAAGGTATCGAACCCGATCCGGGACTTGCACCAGTCTCCGGTTCAGAGAAATGCGTTTGCTGCATATGCCGGAAAATCTTTTTAAGACGGTTACACTCTTGTCAATGTGTCGCATGCAAGGGATGGTTGCATCAGACAGGATTTTCTGGTCTAAACCCCACAACCCGACGCCCGAGCAACTTTTGTAAATCTTTTTTGGCTCTTTGCTGTTCACGCCCAAGGGTGTCCAGGACTTCTAGTTCTAGGGCCACAACAGCAATTGCGTCCTGGCCTCCTTCAGCTCAGGCGTAGTCACCCGTCGCTTACCCCTAGAGTGAGAACGTCTCCCCCGTTGCACTTCAGAATTCTGCAGTTAAACTGTAATGGGTTAACTGGGCAGATCACGGAGATAGTTGATTTCATGAAGCGGCGTAACATCCGCATTGCTGCGATTCAAGAGAAAAAAACTCACAGCAACATCTGCTCTGGGTATAACGTTCACAGAAAAGATGGCGAGAGCGGAAATGGAGGTGGTCTCGCGTTTATCATCCACCACTCAGTGAAATATAATCTATTCGATCCCGACATCGCCTGAAGGGACAGTGTCCTGGAACGTCAAGGCATATCTTGCTGGTCGGACGATGTAAAACTTAGAAATCATCAACATCTACATCCCTCTTGTCACCTGTTGCCCCAGTTGATACCGCCCTGATATCAGCGCAGTACTCACAGGCGATAATCGCATTAAATTAGGCGATTTCAATGCCCAACATGATCTATGGCATTCTAGCCTACAGACGGACAGCAGGGGTGAGATGTTGACGGACCAAACAGAGGAAACGACGTTCTGCACAATAAACGGAGACGACCCCACTCGTATGGTAGGAAGCTGTCACAGTTCGCCAGATCTATCCATCGTGAGCGCAGGACTAGTAAACTGGTGTGGCATTACCAGAATAAGCCTTACAAACAAGGTATTTGTATTTATGTATATACCAGAATTAATTTCCCTTTCTATGCACTTTTTATGCATAACCAAACATTGACCACACAGGCAAGTCATAGCGGCATAGATAAGTTATGTTGAACTCAGCGGGGAGTCGTATCTGTTTACAGTTGCTAACCCTTACTCAATGCGTCTGCCAATGTGCACTGCCGAAACATTCATAAATATATCCAATTACATTTAACTGGCGGATTGACCAATTTGTTGATGGCGTGACCGAACGCCAATGGCAGTTTGTCAATGCGCCTGCCAAAATATCTATACAATAAGAAATTTCTAAAATTAGGTAAAAAAATATGCTTACACAAACTATATGTACCAAGATTTTAGATACCTTTAGCTTGTAAGTATTAATGTAATTATGTATGTGCACAATAGAAAATTCTGTATAAATAGTAAGACATTTTCTACAATAAAGTCAATCACTTTTTAATGCTACACTTCGGCGTTCCTCATTTATTTATTTAAAATATTATATGACGATCGTGCTAGCTTGATCAAGAAATAGCAAAACTGCTAAAGACTTTGCCGAAGGGAGATCCTGCCAGTTCGACCTTTAAGCATAAAATTTGCTGAACAAGCGAAAATTGCTTAAACGATCTAGTTGAACAGAGATCCTGCCTGTTTAAATTTAAAAACCAGTAAAAGTAAGTATTATTTGAAAAGCAAATCACTAAAAATGATCCAACTAAAAGGAGATCCTACAAGTTTTAAAAGTTAAAAACGTTATCCTGCCACAAGGCAAAGGAAATAAATTATGTCAACGTAATAAACTGGTTACCATAAAGGGGCTCATCAGAGAGGACGAAACCAACAGCGCATATGAAGTAAATAAATCACATTGCATCCAATTGAGCCATTGATTTCAACAATAAATGACTGGCAAATGCATAAAATCAGAGTGGACTAGAACGCAAAAAGCAATTAACAACAGGAAGCATAAGAGCTGGAAAAAATTGGACTAAAAGCACTAAAATACACATTAGACTAGCAGCAAGTTGGCGCAATTTTTTTAAGTATACTTTAAATTTTAGAATCAATTGAGCGGCCTTATGGACGCTAAACCATTAGCAAAAACTTTTGTTTTTGCTTAGGAATTTTTTTTTAAATTAAGACTAGTTGAACTCTGAAAAATAACTTAAGTTTAAATGTTAAAATTTAAAATGTATTGAAAAAAAAAAGAATTAAGAATGTTACTTTATTGGACACAGATAAACATTATAATATGCGCTTCACCATGGAAATGCTCCACATTATGAACACGCCCAATGATAAGAGAATTCATTTTAAAAGTGACACAGACCAATGCGCATATGCATATCGCAATTTATTGCTTAAGCAACAACAACACAAAATACAAGTCCCACGGCGCACATGCAAGAAAGCAGCGTTCAGAAATTATTCCGCTAGCAGCATATTTAGGATCAACAAATCATAATGTTGTTGACGACATATTCTTTGTTCTATTGTTTGTATCCCTATATATTTGTTTGTGCATATTTTTGTTTACACTTACTGCACTTTAAATTGTATACATTTTTGATGTTTATTTTACTTTTGTTTTTCGAACATATGATCAGTCGAACAAGAATAATCACAAGTGTAAGTTGCGTTTCGTTTATATGTATACCAAGTTGCATAAAGTAAATTTTAATGACCACGTATCCGAAATTAATGTCCCCCTTTTTATATATTTGTGTTTACTTACAGTCCTGCAGATGGCTTCAGATTGAAGCCGAAATATTGAAAAATTAAAAAACCAATGCAATTTTAAATATTGTGTTTTATTTAACCGCGGCCTTTAAGCTCATTATTATTAACATAACATAAACGCATAAGGCTATAAAAATTACCAAAAAAAAAAGAATTAATTAAAAATTAAAATGTCAGGAATTTTTTTTTTAGAATCAACATTTTGAAAAAGTATAATATAAAATATTTCTAAAATACAAAAATTTTGTCGTAAAGAAAATTAGAAGAAAATATTATGAGACCATTTTTATATAATTAGAAATTTTTGTATATTGAGTGAATTGGAAGGTCTAAAAAATATTAGAACTACCCCATTGAGTGGGATGACAAAGTAATTTTAGACGCAGGAAAAGTAGATTACGAAATGTCTTAGAATGGTTAAAACCTTTTTGGAAAAAGATAGGCATGAATAGGGCACCCATAATTGAGGATGTAAAAAATCCCACAACCAGGGTAGAAGAAACCATGAGAATGATTAGAATGGTATTCCCCAAGAGGGATTAAAATTAAATTATAAGAGCGTTGGGAAATTTTTTTTTTTGTCTGTGAATAAATAAAAATAATACAATACACTTTAAATTATTTAGAATATTATAAGGCTTTACCCGATAGGGATCAATAATTAAAATTATAATAGCCCCAAGAAAGTTTGATTTGTGAGTAAATACAAATGAAATAAAATCGCATAGGAATAAATTTTTAAATATTTTGTAAAGAAAATAAACTATAAATATGTATTTATATCTGGCTTTAGGTCCGGGTTTTATAATTGAAAAATTAAAAACACCCTTTGATTCGTTCTTTTAAATCGATATATTTCGATTGCTCAACGGCAATCATCTTCAGAATTGTAACTAACAAAAATAATAAACATTAACAATAAACAAATTTTGCATTTTACATATCACATAAATACATACTTTTATTAACACGTCTGCTTTGTCTGACGTGTATTATGGTACTGTTTTTAGTGAGCAGGTGTTTTGTAGATATGTGCGCTGTGGTCTACGTCGCTCTTATAGTTGAGTCGTGTGTTAGTCGGAATATTAATAATGTGTAACATTTCTAGTGTGAAGCGTTTGTTATAGTGTTGTTCTCGTTGCAGTATTTTAGTCTCATCAAAGTTTGGTGTGTGGCCGCTGTCTGCATAGTGGGCCATGAGTGCTGTTTTTTGATTATTAACTTGATGGCAAATTTTAAAATCAGACTTATGCTGTGAAATTCTCGTTTTGAGTTTGGACTTTGTAGTACCTATATATATATTATTGCACGTTTCATCGCTATTGCCTTTACATGGAATCTTGTAAACTACGTTATTTTTTTCCATTATTGGTATTTTCGATTTTGTTTTGTTAAATATGTTTCTTAATGTGTTCGTAGGTTTATGCGCAATTTTTGTAGTTTCTTTATCATAGCAGTCAGATTTTGCTAAACGTTCTGATAGCTGCGGTACATAAGCCACCGACTTGAAAATAATTGGTTTATCGGGAGTTTTTGGTCTATTTGAATTTTTGGTTTTTCTTAATAAAGTGTTTATGGTTTTTTTTCGGAAAATCATTGTTTCTTAGTAATGTGAAAATTTCTTTTTTAACTTCTTTGTGGTATACTTCATCTGAGGTCTGCAACATTTTCCGTATACAGCCCTTTGCTGTATTCATAATCATTGTTTTCAGATGTTTTGAATTAAAGTTTATAATTCGTCCTGATACTGTAGGCTTTTGATACCACTTTAGTTTTAATTGGTTTCCTCGTCTGTTTATTATGGAGTCGAGGTATGGTAATTCCTCGTCGTTCTCTAGTTCTATACTAAATTTTATATTTTTGTCAAAAGTGTTTAGTGTGTCAAGTGTGTTTTGTATTTCATTTTCTTTTATTATCGCGAATAGGTCGTCGACGTATTTGGTAAGTATTCTTGGTTTATGTCGCAACTTCAGCATAGTATCATCTAATAATTTTTCCATAAATATATCCGCTATTATTGGGGATGTGGGTGCACCCATCGGCATTCCTTTTAGTTGCGTATAGATGGTATCATTGAATTTGAAATATCTGCTCTCTTGAATGCAGAATTTAATTATTTCCATGAACAGCGTTTTTTGGTATCTTTGTGTATTCTTTAATTGTATTCCATTTCTCTTGTATTATTTCAAGTGCCAATTGTATCGGGATGCTAGGGAAAAGCGAAACTACATCAAAGGAAATAAGCTTTTCATCTTCGTATATATATGTAAAAAACAGTAGGTTTATTGATATCATATTTCATGAGTAAATAAGTATTCAATATTAAAATTCACGGTATGGATATAATTGAGGTTTAAGTAGTTAATTCAACTTAAATAACATAGGTAGGTTTAATGCCAACGATCAACTTTCAACCGATCAACGTTCTGTTGAGTCACGACTTGACGACTGACTTCCTATCTTCTGATGTTACTCCGTTTGACCTCATCTAATGGGAGCTTTTGAGAGTTGCCAGACTTCCCTTTTATATTCGGCCATCTGACAATTCGTCGTCAGACCCTGGCGACAGCAAATCTTCGTTGGATTCTACGTACCCCACAGCTTCATATTATCTGCACTCGTACACGTAGTATTTGGGCCTTCTATTTGTGCAGCTTTTCTGACGTCGTATCGGCCATTGCGTATTGCTTTAGTAACTTCGTATGGGCCAAGAAATGGGCTTGCTAACTTTTTACCGGCGACAAATTGTGTGCGCTTAATTGCAACCAGATCACCTTCTTTATATGCGTATTCCTCTTTGCGCTTCTTATCTTACTGCTTTTTATATATATCTTGAGCTCGTTGTATTTCACCTTTCGCCACCTCACGCACCCTTCTTCGCTCTTCTTCAAAGTCATCGATGATTTCTTGTTCCAGCATAGACAACAATTTATCACTGCTTTTATCTTGGAATTTAACGCCAAACATTAATTCAAAAGGCGTTTTTTTCGTAAAATTGTGAATATGAAAGTTTATTGCTTTTTGGACTTGCGAAATAAACTTGTACCACTTTGAAGGATCCTCTGTTGACAGCTTGGATATTATGGAAAGAATAGATCGATTAATACGCTCAATTTGATCATTGCCACGGGCAACACCTGTAGTGCACCATACATGTTCAACCCCATTTTTTCTTACGAATTCCTCAAACTCATTTGAGGTGAACGCTGCTCCACGGTCACTCACTATACGGGTAGGCATGCCAAATATGTTTGACCACTAATCCAACTTTTTGATGACTTCCTCACAGCCGGTAGATTTTGTTGTGAAAAGCCAAGCGAATTTAGTGAAGCCATCCACCATTGCATATATAAATTTATATTGTTTAGCTGTTGAATCCATCAGCCCCAGATGGTCGACGTGCACCTTATGTAGAGGCCTCTCGCCTTTGTCGATACAGTTCAAATACCCTTCCTTTCTACCCAGCTTTCTGTTGTGTATTATACAATGTACACAGCAGCCTACTATGTCCATTACTTTTCGCTCCGAGTGTGGTACCCAAAACTGTTGTTGCACAGAGTGTATCGTTTTATGAACTGCGAAGTGGCCGACATTATGCGCCTCTGCTATTATGGTACGTTCCATGGCCCGAGGGACTACCAGAAGATCATTTCCCCCGACGCTTTTATACAAAATATCACCTTTTAGTTTGAAACCGTCATATGGGCCTTTTTTCAATAATTCCCGAATTGCGGTGATGAAACTATCCTTCTCTTGCGCCACTTTTAAACGTGCAGAAATACTCGCAGAAACGACTAGAATACCCGGATAGCGACTAAGTGAGTCTATATGTTTCAACTTATCAGCTGCTCGATGTTCAACATCGAAATTTAAATCTTGCATGTGTAAAATCCACTGCGCTACTTCCATTGGAACGTCTTTTTTTCTTACGGTTTGCGTAAATGCTACGCAGTCTGTTACCAGCGTAAATTTTATACCAATCAAATAATGCGGAAACTTTTTAATAACTAGGTATGCTGCCTTGACTTCTAATATATAACTGTGGCGCTTGGCATCACTTGAAAACAGGATGCAGCTGTTGGTCGAATCTCTGTAACAGTGCTGCCCCGAAGCCCTCTTTGCAGGCATATGTGTGCAGCTCCGTGGGTGCATTCCTACAATACAGCTTTAAGACTTTAAGATTAAACCTGGCCGCAACTTCCAAAACTACTTTAAGTTTCGCTATGCATTCGTCGTCTGTCTGCGCATAGACAATAATATCGTCCATGTACAGCTGCATTACGTGCTGGGCTATCAAATCCTGAAATACGCAATTTACAAAACGAATAAAAGCCGCAGGGGAGTTTCAAAAACCAAACGTAGCCTTGTAAACTCAAACAGTCCCTCTTTTGTGATAAAAGCTGTGTATTTCATATCGGCTTCGTCGATGGGAACATGGAAAAAGCCATTTTCCAAGTCCATGACACAGAAAAATTCCACTGCTTGAAGTGTCTCCAGCACGTCGTCGATAAGCGGTACCGGGAAGCAATCTTTAAGAACCATACTGTTCAGTTGTCGAAAGTCAACGCAAACTCGAAGGGTTCCATCCTTCTTCTTAACTGTTACGACTCTACTTGCAAAATTCGACGATGATCTACGCACAATGCCATCTTCCAACCAACAATCGACTTGCTGTTTAAGTGCTTCGCATTCGACGGGAGGGTGACGGCTCGGCTGCTGGCGAAAAGGTTTGATGTTCCCGTCTGGTACTATTTTGAGCGTAACTGGACATTCAACGCTCGAAGTTGTTGGCTTGTATTCGTTGATTAGAGACTGGATAACTGATTGGAACTGCGGTGGAGTGCTAATTTCTACCATACTTTCGCCATCAACTCGTCGGCCACTTCGGAGGCAACGGTCACTGATGGCAACACAAACGTGAAACCCTTTTCATTCATCGTGACATGAAATTTTGAAACAAAGTCATACCCCAACAACAGATCATACCCAATTTTGCTGTCATGAACTACGATGAACCGCTGCTGCATTTCAATGCCATCTACATTGACAATGCCTATAAAGTCACCTATCGGCATGGTTTTGTTGTTCTCTAGCCCACTTAACACTGAGTAGCATTTCTGCATATTAGAGTCATTAAATTTTTTGTAAATACTGGCCTTGACAATAGAAGCATCAGCCCCTGTATCAATAAGGCAGCTGACCTCAACATCGTTTATTCGTACCACCTTAAAACGTTTTACATCTTTCACCAGTTGCACACTCTTCGAGATTTGTGTACAATTTTTTGACATATGTCCATTACCATTACACCTAAAACATTTTGTGCCAGCCTTGCAGTCTTTTCTTAAATGCTCCACTGAACCGCAGTTAAAGCAATGATTAGGTTTAACACCTTGTGTACTTTTTTTACCACCACTGTATTAATTTTTATTTGTATTTTCGGTCTCGCCTTGCATATGTTCGTACATTTCATGTTTTTCATAAAGTTCCGACCACGATTTGCAAGTGTACATAATGTATTTGCACTCTTTCTTTACATTCAAGCCGTCGACTATATAACGAATTACCGAATCAATGTCAACACTACCAAGAGCGGCTATTTTTTTCATATGTAAAACATATTCGTCACCGTGGTGTGATGGTAGCGTGCTCCGCCTACCACACCGTATGCCCTGGGTTCGCACACCGGGCAAAGCAACATCAAAATTTAAGAAATACAGTTTTTAAATTAGAAGAAAATTTTTCTAAGCGGGGTCGCCCCTCGGCAGTGTATGGCAAGCGCTCCGGGTGTATTTCTGCCATGAAAAGCTCTCAGTGAAAACCCATCTGCCTTGCAGATGCCGTTCGGAGTCGGCTTAAAACATGTAGGTGCCGTCCGGCCAATTTGTAGGGAAAATCAAGAGGAGCACGACGCAAATTGGAAGAGAAGCTCGGCCTTAGATCTCTTCGGAGGTTATCGCGCCTTCCATTTTTTTTTTTTTTTTAAACATATTCGTCAAACGTCTCTTCAGCTTTCTT
Organism: Eurosta solidaginis; assembly: GCF_040869045.1. NCBI lineage: Eukaryota > Metazoa > Arthropoda > Insecta > Diptera > Tephritidae > Eurosta > Eurosta solidaginis. Next base: position 203,089,712 of record NC_090319.1, read on the forward strand.
CTTTCTATCACTTAGTTTTTTATGCACTTCCGCACTTCCCCAATTTTTCTTGAATTCTGCTTCTAGCGCTTTCTTTAGCTCTGTATACGTACTTACAAACACGGATTCTAGGTATAATTGCGCAGTTTTAGTCATCTTGCTACGCCCCTGAACATATTTTTGTTTTTCGTTTATACCGTAAGCGTCCGCGTTTTGTTCGAAGTTAGAAAACCAATGTTGTACCGGCATGTTTTGACCATCGAAGTCCGGCACAATTTTCGCAAAACTTTCCACGGTTATCTTTGGTTAATTTTGTTTAGTTTCATCAGCTTTTATTTTCAACGTAAGCAGTTTTATAACTTCTTGTAAACTCTTATTATTTTCTTCGATCTTTGCCTCCATATTTTCACTACTTCTAACTATCGTTTCTACTTTTTCGTCCTCACTTTCGGCCGCGGAGTTCACCGTTTTTGCAAGTCTCTCAGAGCGCTTTTGAGGTTGTTGTAATTTCTTTTCGGTAACTTCGGTTTGGAATAAAGACATTCCTTCGCGAAATGAATTCGACGCACACACGCACGTTAATATTTTATGCTAACGGGCTGAAAATTTCGCACAGCACACTTTACTATGCCGTTAATAGTTCTTATTAAGTTTTTTTATATGGCTTAGGTTGAGCCCCCAAATGTAAAAAACAGTAAGTTTATTGATATCATATTTCATGAGTAAATTAGTATTCAATATTAAAAATCACGGTATGGATATAATTGAGGTTTAAGTAGTTAATTCAACTTAAATAACATAGGTCGGTTTAATGCAAACGATCAACTTTACAACTTTCAACCGAGTCTGTTGTGTCACGACTTGACGACTGACTTCCTCTCTTCTGATGTTACTCCGTTTTACCTCATCTAATGGGAGCATTGGAGAGTTGCCAGACTTCCCTTTTACATATATGTATTGTTTGCTCTTTCTTTAAACTCAATTGTGTTTTTAATATTGTACGTAGAACTCGCCGTTACGTTTTTTTAAATTTCTGCCATATATTTGGACAGTGTGTAAGAAGGTGACCCAATTGCTGAGCATATTGGTCTTAATGGAATTCCTTCCTTATGAATCTTCGGGAGGCCGTAGATTCTGGGTGGCTGTGCGGTGGTTGCTTTCATTCTCTTTCTCTCCATCTTTGTGATTAATTCCATGTTAAAAAGTTTGTCTACTAGTGCATTATTCTTGTTTTGTAAACGTGATGTTGGATCCTGTCTCTGAACTCTATATGTTAGATCCATTAATATATCCTCCATTTTCTTATTATACTCATCAATTTCCATTGCCACCGTTTTATTCCCTTTGTCGGATGTTAAAATTCTAATGTTTTTATTTTCATTCAGGAATTTCTTTGTTTGATCCACTGTATCTAAAATTGCATTGTCTATTGTACTATGTTTGTTTGTTGTTGCATGATTTGATATTAACAAAGATAGTTTGAGTGCGAGCTTCCTCTTGTTGGTCTTTGTTTTTTATGCTTTGTACCAAATCTTCGCCGTCTGCTATGTATTTAAAGAGAGGGAAATTCTTGTTATCTACAGGTAGTCCGAACTTCGGCCCCTTTGCTAGCAATGCTTGAATATCTGGCGGGAATTCCAATTTGGTTTTGTTTACAAACCACTCTTTATGCTTGGTGTTGTTGGTGAATACTTCATTTCGTTTCGCTCTAATTTTCTTATATTTCAGCTCTTGACGTTTCTTTAAAGTTGTTGTGGTTTTATTAGCGACATTGCTCTCGCTATCCAGTAATTCTTTGAAATGTTTTTCACTCAGTTGTATTTTTAATTTGTTGGTTAATTGCTCTCTTTGTTGGTTTAATCGTTGCAATATGGTGTATTTTTGTTTTATAAGCTTAAGACTTTTGTAAGGAAAAAGTGTGTATGTCTGTGTAACATTTTATCTATGTCCGAGTGCTTGTCCAAGTCAGATACAAATAAATTCTTACATCTAGTGGTGTTTTTTATAAAATTCGGAATAATTTTTGATTTCCTATATTTTAATAGGAACTTAATACTTGATTTTACTTTTACCAATGTTTTAGATGTTAACTGCAGTTTGTTCATTGTTTCTTTGGCGTTTTTGTTGTTGTTTTTTATTGTAGCATATCCCATGTTTGGTTGTTTATGCCTGCGGCGTGCCTTCCGTCTATATAAATTATGAATTTTTTGGCGACCTTTTATCTTTAAATATGTATTTATATCTGGCTTTAGGTCCGTGTTTTATAATTGAAAAATAAAAACACCCTTTTTTTCTTTCTTTTAAATCGATATATTTCGATTTCTCAACGGCAATCATCTTCAGGATTGTAGCAACTAACAAAAATAATAAACATTAACAATAAACAAATTTTGAATTTTACATATCACATAAATACATACTTTTATTAGCACGTCTGCTTTGTCTAACGTGGAGTATGGTACTGTTTTTTAGTGAGCAGGTGTTTGTAGATATGTGCGCTGTGATCTACGTCGCTCTTATAGTTGAGTCGTGTGTTATTCGGAATATTAATAATGTGTAACATTTCTAGTGTGAAGCGTTTGTTATAGTGTTGTTCTTGTTGCAGTATTTTAGTCTCATCAAAGCTTGGTGTGTGGCCGCTGTCTGCACAGTGGGCCATGAGTGCTGTTTTTTGATTATTAACTTGATGGCAAAATTTAAAATCAGACTTATGCTGTGAAATTCTCGTTTTGAGTTTGGACTTTGTAGTACCTATATATATATTATTGCACGTTTCATCGCTATTGCCTTTACATGGTATCTTGTAAACTATGTTTTTTTTTTCATTATTGGTATTTTCGATTTTGTTTTGTTAAATATGTTTCTTAAAGTGTTCGTAGGTTTATGCGCAATTTTTGTAGTTTCTGATCATAGCAGTCAGATTTTGCTAAACGTTCTGATAGCTGCGGTACATAAGCCACCGACTTCAAAATAATTTGTTTATCGGGAGTTTTCGGTCTATTTGAATTTTTTGTTTTTCTTAATAAAGTTTTTATGGTTTTTTTCGGAAAATCATTGTTTCTTAGTAATTTGAAATTTTCTTTTTTAACTTCTTTGTGGTATACTTCATCTGAGGTCTGCAACATTTTCCGTGTACACCCCTTTGCTGTATTCAGCGCACATATCTACAAACACCTGCTCACTAAAAAACAGTACCATACTCCACGTCAGACAAAGCAGACGTGTTAATAGAAGTATGTATTTATGTGATATGTAAAATGCAAAATTTTTTTATTGTTAATGTTTATTATTTTTGTTAGTTGCTACAATCCTGAAGATGATTGCCGTTGAGCAATCGAAATATATCGATTTAAAAGAAAGAATCAAAGGGTGTTTTTAATTTTTCAATTATAAAACACGGACCTAAAGCCAGATATAAATACATATTTAAAGATAAAAGGTCGCCAAAAAATTCATAATTTATATAGACGGAAGGCTCGCCGCAGGCATAAACAACCAAACATGGGATATGCTACAATAAAAAACAACAACAAAAACGCCAAAGAAACAATCAACAAACTGCAGTTAACAGTAAAAAATTAAAAAAATTGGTAAAAGTAAAATCAAGTATTAAGTTCCTATTAAAATGTAGGAAATCAAAAATTATTCCGAATTTTATAAAAAACTCCACTAGATGTAAGAATTTATTTGTACCTGACTTGGACAAGCACTCGGACATAGATAAAATGTTACACAGACATACACACTTTTTCCTTACAAAAGTCTTAAGCTTACTTATAAAACAAAAACACAACATATTGCAACGATTAAACCAACAAAGAGAGCAATTAACCAACAAATTAAAAATACAACTGAGTGAAAAAGATTTCAAAGAATTACTGGATAGCGAGAGTAATGTCGCTAATAAAACCACAACAACTTTAAAGAAACGTCAAGAGCTGAAATATAAGAAAATTAGAGCGAAACGAAATGAAGTATTCACCAACAACACCAAGCATAAAGAGTGGTTTGTAAACAAAACCAAATTGGAATTCCCGCCAGATATTCAAGCATTGCTAGCAAAGGGGCCGAAGTTCGGACTACCTGTAGATAACAAGAATTTCCCTCTCTTTAAATACATAAGAGACGGCGAAGATTTGGTACAAGGCATAAAAACAAAGATCAACAAGAGGAAGCTCGCACAAAACTATCTTTGTTAATATCAAATCATGCAACAACAAACAAACATAGTACAATAGACAATGCAATTTTAGATACAGTGGAGCAAACAAAGAAATTCCTGAATGAAAATAAAAACATTAGAATTCTAACATCCGACAAAGGGGAAAAAACGGTGGCAATGGAAATTGATGAGTATAATAAGAAAATGGAGGATATATTAATGGATCTAACAACATATAGAGTTCAGAGACAGGATCCAACATCACGTTTACAAAACAAGAATAAAGCACTAGTAGACAAACTTTTTAACATGGAATTAATCACAAAGATGGAGAGAAAGAGAATGAAAACAACTACCGCACAACCATCCAGAATTTACGGCCTCCCGAAGATTCATAAGGAAGGAACTCCATTAAGACCAATATGCTCAGCAATTGGGTCACCTTTTTACACACTGTCCAAATATATGGCAGAAATTTAAAAACACGTAACGGCGACTTCTACGTACAATATTAAAAACACAATTGAGTTTAAAGAAAGAGTAAACAATACATATATATACGAAGATGAAAAGCTTATTTCCTTTGATGTAGTTTCGCTTTTCCCTAGCATCCCGATACAATTGGCACTTGAAATAATACAAGAGAAATGGAATACAATTAAAGAATACACAAAGATACCAAAAACGCTGTTCATGGAAATAATTAAATTCTGCATTCAAGAGAGCAGATATTTCAAATTCAATGATAATATCTATACGCAACTAAAAGGAATGCCGATGGGTGCACCCACATCCCCAATAATAGCGGATATAGTTATGGAAAAATTATTAGATGATACTATGCTGAAGTTGCGACATAAACCAGGAATACTTACCAAATACGTCGACGACCTATTCGCGATAATAAAAGAAGATGAAATACAAAACACACTTGACACACTAAACACTTTTGACAAAAATATAAAATTTAGTATAGAACTAGAGAACGACGAGGAATTACCATACCTCGACTCCATAATAAAGAGGAAATCAATTAAAACTAAAGTGGCATCAAAAGCCTACAGCATCAGGACGAATTATAAACTTTAATTCAAAACATCCGAAAACAATGATTATGAATACAGCAAAGGGCTGAATACGAAAATTTTGCAGACCTCAGGTGAAGTATACCACAAAGTTAAAAAAGAAATTTTCACATTACTAAGAAACAATGATTTTCCGAAAAAAAAACATAAAAACTTTAATAAGAAAACCCAAAAATTCAAATAGACCGAAAACTCCCGATAAACAAATTATTTTGAAGTCGGTGACTGCTATGATAAAGAAACTACAAAAATTGCGCATAAACCTACGAACACTTTAAGTGACATATTTAACAAAACAAAATCGAAAATACGAAAAAATAACGTAGTTTACAAGATACCATGTAAAGGCAATATCGATGAAACCTGCAATAATATATATATAGGTACTACAAAGTCTAAACTCAAAACGAGAATTTCACAGCATAAGTCTGATTTTAAATTTTGCCATCAAGTTAATAATCAAAAAACAGCACTCATGGCCCACTGTGCAGACAGCGGCCACACACCAAGCTTTGATGAGACTAAAATACTGCAACAAGAACAACACTATAACAAACGCTTCACACTAGAAATGTTACACATTATTAATATTCCGACTAACACACGACTCAACTATAAGAGCGACGTAGATCACAGCGCACATATCTACAAACACCTGCTCACTAAAAAACAGTACCATACTCCATGTCAGACAAAGCAGACGTGTTAATAAAAGTATGTATTTATGTGATATGTAAAATGCAAAATTTGTTTATTGTTAATGTTTATTATTTTTGTTAGTTGCTACAATCCTGAAGATGATTGCCGTTGAGCAATCGAAATATATCGATTTAAAAGAATCAAAGGGTGTTTTTAATTTTTCAATTATAAAACACGGACCTAAAGCCAGATATAAATACATATTTAAAGATAAAAGATCGCCAAAAAATTCATAATTTATATAGACGGAAGGCACGCCGCAGGCATAAACAACCAAACATGGGATATGCTACAATAAAAAACAACAACAAAAACGCCAAAGAGTGTGAATAATGTGAAAATTTATTTTTTAACTTCTTTGTGGTATACTTCATCTGAGGTCTGCAACATTTTTACAGCCGTTTGCTGTATTCATAATCATTGTTTTCGGATGTTTTGAATTAAAGTTTATAATTCGTCCTGATGTTGTAGGCTTTTGATACCACTTTAGTTTTAATTGATTTCCTCGTCTGTTTATTATAAAGTCGAGGTATGGTAATTCCTCGTCGTTCTCTAGTTCTATACTAAATTTTATATTTTTGTCAAAAGTGTATAGTGTGTCAAGTGTGTTTTGTATTTCATTTTCTTTTATTATCGCGAATAGGTCGTCGACGTATTTGGTAAGTATTCTTGGTTTATGTCGCAACTTCAGCATAGTATCATCTAATAATTTTTCCATAACTATATCCGCTATTATTGGGGATGTGGGTGCACCCATCGGCATTCCTTTTAGTTGCGTATAGATATTATCATTGAATTTGAAATATTTGCTCTCTTGAATGCAGAATTTAATTATTTCCATGAACAGCGTTTTTGGTATCTTTGTGTATTCTTTAATTGTATTCCATTTCTCTTGTATTATTTCAAGTGCCAATTGTATCGGGATGCTAGGGAAAAGCGAAACTACATCAAAGGAAATAAGCTTTTCATCTTCGTATATGTATGTATTGTTTACTCTTTCTTTAAACTCAATTGTGTTTTTAATATTGTACGTAGAAGTCGCCGTTACGTGTTTTTAAATTTCTGCCATATATTTGGACAGTGTGTAAAAAGGTGACCCAATTGCTGAGCATATTGGTCTTAATGGAATTCCTTCCTTATGAATCTTCGGGAGGCCGTAGATTCTGGGTGGCTGTGCGGTGGTTGCTTTCATTCTCTTTCTCTCCATCTTTGTGATTAATTCCATGTTAAAAAGTTTGTCTACTAGTGCATTATTCTTGTTTTGTAAACGTGATGTTGGATCCTGTCTCTGAACTCTATATGTTAGATCCATTAATATATCCTCCATTTTCTTATTACACTCATCAATTTCCATTGCCACCGTTTTATTCCCTTTGTCGGATGTTAAAATTCTAATGTTTTTATTTTCATTCAGGAATTTCTTTGTTTGATCCACTGTATCTAAAATTGCATTGTCTATTGTACTATGTTTGTTTGTTGTTGCATGATTTGATATTAACAAAGAGAGTTTGAGTGCGAGCTTCCTCTTGTTGATCTTTGTTTTTATGCTTTGTACCAAATCTTCGCCGTCTGCTATGTATTTAAAGAGAGGGAAATTCTTGTTATCTACAGGTAGTCCGAACTTCGGCCCCTTTGCTAGCAATGCTTCAATATCTGACGGGAATTCCAATTTGGTTTTGTTTACAAAACCACTCTTTATGCTTGGTGTTGTTGGTGAATACTTCATTTCGTTTCGCTCTAATTTTCTTATATTTCAGCTCTTGACGTTTTTTTAAAGTTGTTGTGGTTTTATTAGCGACATTATTCTCGCTATCCAGTAATTTTTTGAAATCTTTTTCACTCAGTCATGTTTTTAATTTGTTGGTTAATTGCTCTCTTTGTTGGTTTAATCGTTGCAATATGTTGTGTTTTTGTTTTGTAAGGAAAAAGTGTGTATGTCTGTGTAACATTTTATCTATGTCCGAGTGCTTGTCCAAGTCAGATACAAATAAATTCTTACATCTGGCGGAGTTTTTTATAAAATTCCGAATAATTTTTGATTTCCTACATTTTAATAGGAACTTAATACTTAATTTTACTTTTACCAATTTTTTAGATGTTAACTGCAGTTTTTTGATTGTTTCTTTGGCGTTTTTGTTGTTGTTTTTTATTGTAGCATATCCCATGTTTGGTTGTTTATGCCTGCGGCGTGCCTTCCGTCTATATAAATTATGAATTTTTTGGCGACCTTTTATCTTTAAATATGTATTTATATCTGGCTTTAGGTCCGTGTTTTATAATTGAAAAATTAAAAACACCCTTTGATTCTTTCTTTTAAATCGATATATTTCGATTGCTCAACGGCAATCATCTTCAGGATTGTAGCAACTAACAAAAATAATAAACATTAACAATAAACAAATTTTGCATTTTACATATCACATAAATACATACTTCTATTAACACGTCTGCTTTGTCTGACGTGGAGTATGGTACTGTTTTTTAGTGAGCAGGTGTTTGTAGATATGTGCGCTGAATACAGCAAAGGGGTGTACACGGAAAATGTTGCAGACCTCAGATGAAGTATACCACAAAGAAGTTAAAAAAGAAAATTTCAAATTACTAAGAAACAATGATTTTCCGAAAAAAACCATAAAAACTTTATTAAGAAAAACAAAAAATTCAAATAGACCAAAAACTCCCGGTAAACCAATTATTTTCAAGTCGGTGGCTTATGTACCGCAGCTATCAGAACGTTTAGCAAAATCTGACTGCTATGATAAAGAAACTATAAAAATTGCGCATAAACCTACGAACACTTTAAGAAACATATTTAACAAAACAAAATCGAAAATACCAATAATGGAAAAAAATAACGTAGTTTACAAGATACCATGTAAAGGCAATAGCGATGAAGCGTGCAATAATATATATACTACAAAGTCCAAACTCAAAACGAGAATTTCACAGCATAAGTCTGATTTTAAATTTTGCCATCAAGTTAATAATCAAAAAACAGCACTCATGGCCCACTGTGGAGACAGCGGCCACACACCAAACTTTGATGAGACCAAAATACTGCAACAAGAACAACACTATAACAAACGCTTCACACTAGAAATGTTACACATTATTAATATTCCGACTAACACACGAATCAACTATAAGAGCGACGTAGATCACAGCGCACATATCTAAAAACACCTGCTCACTAAAAAACAGTACCATACTCCACGTCAGACAAAGCAGACGTGTTAATAAAACTATGTATTTATGTGATATGTAAAATGCAAAATTTGTTTATTGTTAATGTTTATTATTTTTGTTAGTTGCTACAATCCTGAAGATGATTGCCGTTGAGCAATCGAAATATATCGATTTAAAAGAAAGAATCAAAGGGTGTTTTTAATTTTTCAATTATAAAACACGGACCTAAAGCCAGATATAAATACATATTTAAAGATAAAAGGTCGCCAAAAAATTCATAATTTATATAGACGGAAGGCTCGCCGCAGGCATAAACAACCAAACATGGGATATGCTACAATAAAAAACAACAACAAAAACGCCAAAGAAACAATCAACAAACTGCAGTTAACAGTAAAAAATTAAAAAAATTGGTAAAAGTAAAATCAAGTATTAAGTTCCTATTAAAATGTAGGAAATCAAAAATTATTCCGAATTTTATAAAAAACTCCACTAGATGTAAGAATTTATTTGTACCTGACTTGGACAAGCACTCGGACATAGATAAAATGTTACACAGACATACACACTTTTTCCTTACAAAAGTCTTAAGCTTACTTATAAAACAAAAACACAACATATTGCAACGATTAAACCAACAAAGAGAGCAATTAACCAACAAATTAAAAATACAACTGAGTGAAAAAGATTTCAAAGAATTACTGGATAGCGAGAGTAATGTCGCTAATAAAACCACAACAACTTTAAAGAAACGTCAAGAGCTGAAATATAAGAAAATTAGAGCGAAACGAAATGAAGTATTCACCAACAACACCAAGCATAAAGAGTGGTTTGTAAACAAAACCAAATTGGAATTCCCGCCAGATATTCAAGCATTGCTAGCAAAGGGGCCGAAGTTCGGACTACCTGTAGATAACAAGAATTTCCCTCTCTTTAAATACATAAGAGACGGCGAAGATTTGGTACAAGGCATAAAAACAAAGATCAACAAGAGGAAGCTCGCACAAAACTATCTTTGTTAATATCAAATCATGCAACAACAAACAAACATAGTACAATAGACAATGCAATTTTAGATACAGTGGAGCAAACAAAGAAATTCCTGAATGAAAATAAAAACATTAGAATTCTAACATCCGACAAAGGGGAAAAAACGGTGGCAATGGAAATTGATGAGTATAATAAGAAAATGGAGGATATATTAATGGATCTAACAACATATAGAGTTCAGAGACAGGATCCAACATCACGTTTACAAAACAAGAATAAAGCACTAGTAGACAAACTTTTTAACATGGAATTAATCACAAAGATGGAGAGAAAGAGAATGAAAACAACTACCGCACAACCATCCAGAATCTACTGCCTCCCGAAGATTCATAAGGAAGGAACTCCATTAAGACCAATATGCTCAGCAATTGGGTCACCTTTTTACACACTGTCCAAATATATGGCAGAAATTTAAAAACACGTAACGGCGACTTCTACGTACAATATTAAAAACACAATTGAGTTTAAAGAAAGAGTAAACAATACATATATATACGAAGATGAAAAGCTTATTTCCTTTGATGTAGTTTCGCTTTTCCCTAGCATCCCGATACAATTGGCACTTGAAATAATACAAGAGAAATGGAATACAATTAAAGAATACACAAAGATACCAAAAACGCTGTTCATGGAAATAATTAAATTCTGCATTCAAGAGAGCAGATATTTCAAATTCAATGATAATATCTATACGCAACTAAAAGGAATGCCGATGGGTGCACCCACATCCCCAATAATAGCGGATATAGTTATGGAAAAATTATTAGATGATACTATGCTGAAGTTGCGACATAAACCAGGAATACTTACCAAATACGTCGTCGACCTATTCGCGATAATAAAAGAAGATGAAATACAAAACACACTTGACACACTAAACACTTTTGACAAAAATATAAAATTTAGTATAGAACTAGAGAACGACGAGGAATTACCATACCTCGACTCCATAATAAACAGACGAGGAAATCAATTAAAACTAAAGTGGCATCAAAAGCCTACAGCATCAGGACGAATTATAAACTTTAATTCAAAACATCCGAAAACAATGATTATGAATACAGCAAAGGGCTGAATACGAAAATTTTGCAGACCTCAGGTGAAGTATACCACAAAGTTAAAAAAGAAATTTTCACATTACTAAGAAACAATGATTTTCCGAAAAAAAACATAAAAACTTTAATAAGAAAAACCAAAAATTCAAATAGACCGAAAACTCCCGATAAACAAATTATTTTGAAGTCGGTGACTGCTATGATAAAGAAACTACAAAAATTGCGCATAAACCTACGAACACTTTAAGTGACATATTTAACAAAACAAAATCGAAAATACGAAAAAATAACGTAGTTTACAAGATACCATGTAAAGGCAATATCGATGAAACCTGCAATAATATATATATAGGTACTACAAAGTCTAAACTCAAAACGAGAATTTCACAGCATAAGTCTGATTTTAAATTTTGCCATCAAGTTAATAATCAAAAAACAGCACTCATGGCCCACTGTGCAGACAGCGGCCACACACCAAGCTTTGATGAGACTAAAATACTGCAACAAGAACAACACTATAACAAACGCTTCACACTAGAAATGTTACACATTATTAATATTCCGACTAACACACGACTCAACTATAAGAGCGACGTAGATCACAGCGCACATATCTACAAACACCTGCTCACTAAAAAACAGTACCATACTCCATGTCAGACAAAGCAGACGTGTTAATAAAAGTATGTATTTATGTGATATGTAAAATGCAAAATTTGTTTATTGTTAATGTTTATTATTTTTGTTAGTTGCTACAATCCTGAAGATGATTGCCGTTGAGCAATCGAAATATATCGATTTAAAAGAATCAAAGGGTGTTTTTAATTTTTCAATTATAAAACACGGATCTAAAGCCAGATATAAATACATATTTAAAGATAAAAGATCGCCAAAAAATTCATAATTTATATAGACGGAAGGCACGCCGCAGGCATAACAACCAAACATGGGATATGCTACAATAAAAAACAACAACAAAAACGCCAAATGTGAATAATGTGAAAATTTATTTTTTAACTTCTTTGTGGTATACTTCATCTGAGGTCTGCAACATTTTTACAGCCGTTTGCTGTATTCATAATCATTGTTTTCGGATGTTTTGAATTAAAGTTTATAATTCGTCCTGATGTTGTAGGCTCTTGATACCACTTTAGTTTTAATTGATTTCCTCGTCTGTTTATTATAAAGTCGAGGTATGGTAATTCCTCGTCGTTCTCTAGTTCTATACTAAATTTTATATTTTTGTCAAAAGTGTATAGTGTGTCAAGTGTGTTTTGTATTTCATTTTCTTTTATTATCGCGAATAGGTCGTCGACGTATTTGGTAAGTATTCTTGGTTTATGTCGCAACTTCAGCATAGTATCATCTAATAATTTTTCCATAGCTATATCCGCTATTATTGGGGATGTGGGTGCACCCATCGGCATTCCTTTTAGTTGCGTATAGATAGTATCATTGAATTTGAAATATCTGCTCTCTTGAATGCAGAATTTAATTATTTCCTTGAACAGCGTTTTTGGTATCTTTGTGTATTCTTTAATTGTATTCCATTTCTCTTGTATTATTTCAAGTGCCAATTGTATCGGGATGCTAGGGAAAAGCGAAACTACATCAAAGGAAATAAGCTTTTCGTCTTCGTATATATATGTATTGTTTACTCTTTCTTTACACTCAATTGTGTTTTTAATATTGTACGTAGAACTCGCCGTTACGTTTTTTTAAATTTCTGCCATATATTTGGACAGTGTGTAAGAAGGTGACCCAATTGCTGAGCATATTGGTCTTAATGGAGTTCCTTCCTTATGAATCTTCGGGAGCCCGTATAATCTGGGTGGCTGTGCGGTAATTGTTTTCATTCTCTTTCTCTCCATCTTTGTGATTAATTCCATGTTAAAAAGTTTGTCTACTAGTGCATTATTCTTGTTTTGTAAACGTGATGTTGGATCCTGTCTCTGAACTCTATATGTTGTTAGATCCATTAATATATCCTCCATTTTCTTATTATTCTCATCGATTTCCATTGCCACCGTTTTATTTCCTTTGTCGGATGTTAAAATTCTAATGTTTTTATTTTCATTCAGGAATTTCTTTGTGTGCTCCACTGTATCTAAAATTGCATTGTCTATTGTACTATGTTTGTTTGTTGTTGCATGATTTGATATTAACAAAGAGAGTTTTGTGCGAGCTTCCTCTTGTTGATCTTTGTTTTTATGCTTTGTACCAAATCTTCGCCGTCTGCTATGTATTTAAAGAGAGGGAAATTCTTGTTATCTACAGTTAGTCCGAACTTCGGTCCCTTTGCTAGCAATGCTTGAATATCTGGCGGGAATTCCAATTTGGTTTTGTTTACAAACCACTCTTTATGCTTGGTGTTGTTGGTGAATACTTCATTTCGTTTCGCTCTAATTTTCTTATATTTCAGCTCTTCACGTTTCTTTAAAATTGTTGCGGTTTTATTAGCGACATTACTCTCGATATCCAGTAATTTTTTGAAATCTTTTTCACTCAGTCATATTTTTAATTTGTTGGTTAATTGCTCTCTTTGTTGGTTTAATCTTTGCAATATGTTTTGTTTTTGTTTTGCAAGGAAAAAGTGTGTATGTCTTTGTAACATTTTATCTATGTCCGAGTGCTTGTCCAAGTCAGATACAAATAAATTCTTACATCTAGTGGAGTTTTTTAAAAAATTCGGAATAACTTTTGATTTCCTACATTTTAATAGGAACTTAATACTTGATTTTACTTTTACCAATTTTTAGATGCTAACTGCAGTTTGGTGATTGTTTCTTTGGCGTTTTTGTTGTTGTTTTTTATTGTAGCATATCCCATGTTTGGTTGTTTATGCCTGCGGCGTGCCTTCCGTCTATATAAATTATGAATTTTTTGGCGACCTTTTATCTTTAAATATGTATTTATATCTGGCTTTAGGTCCGTGTTTTATAATTGAAAAATTAAAAACACCCTTTGATTCTTTCTTTTAAATCGATATATTTCGATTGCTCAACGGCAATCATCTTCAGGATTTTAGCAACTAACAAAAATAATAAACATTAACAATAAACAAATTTTGCATTTTATATATCACATAAATACATACTTTTATTAACACGTCTGCTTTGTCTGACGTGGAGTATGGTACTGTTTTTTAGTGAGCAGGTGTTTGTAGATATGTGCGCTGAATACAGCAAAGGGCTGTATACGGAAAATGTTGCAGACCTCAGATGAAGTATACCACAAAGAAGTTAAAAAAGAAATTTTCACATTACTAAGAAACAATGGTTTTCCGAAAAAAACCATAAAAACTTTATTAAGAAAAACCAGAAATTCAAATAGACCAAAAACTGCCGATAAACCAATTATTTTCAAGTCGGTGGCTTATGTACCGCAGCTATCAGAACGTTTAGCAAAATCTGACTTCTATGATAAAGAAACTACAAAAATTGCGCATAAACCTACGAACACTTTAAGAAACATATTTAACAAAACAAAATCGAAAATGCCAATAATGGAAAAAAATAACGTAGTTTACAAGATACCATGTAAAGGCAATAGCGATGAAACGTGCAATAATATATATATAGGTACTACAAAGTCCAAACTCAAAACGAGAATTTCACAGCATAAGTCTGATTTTAAATTTTGCCATCAAGTTAATAATCAAAAAACAGCACTCATGGCCCACTGTGCAGACAGCGGCCACACACCAAACTTTGATGAGATTAAAATACTGTTACACATTATTAATATTCCGACTAACACACGACTCAACTATAAGAGCGACGTAGATCACAGCGCACATATCTACAAACACCTGCTCACTAAAAAACAGTACCATACTCCACGTCACGCAAAGCAGACGTGTTAATAAAAGTATGTATTTATGTGATATGTAAAATGCAAAATTTGTTTATTGTTAATGTTTATTATTTTTGTTAGTTGCTACAATCCTGAAGATGATTGCCGTTGAGCAATCGAAATATATCGATTTAAAAGAAAGAATCAAAGGGTGTTTTTAATTTTTCAATTATAAAACACGGACCTAAAGCCAGTTATAAATACATATTTAAAGATAAAAATCGCCAAAAAATTCATAATTTATATAGACGGAAGGCTCGCCGCAGGCATAAACAACCAAACATGGGATATGCTACAATAAAAAACAACAACAACAAACGCCAAAGAATGTGAATAATGTGAAAATTTCTTTTTTAACTTCTTGGTGGTATACTTCATCTGAGGTCTGCAACATTTTCCGTATACAGCCCTTTGCTGTATTCATAATCATTGTTTTCGGATGTTTTGAATTAAAGTTTATAATTCGTCCTGATGCTGTAGGCTTTTGATGCCACTTTAGTTTTAATTGATTTCCTCGTCTGTTTATTATGGAGTCGAGATATGGTAATTCCTCGTCGTTCTCTAGTTCTATACTAAATTTTATATTTTTGTCATAGGAAAATGCTCTTCACTCTAGCCCAACTTCGATCTGGATACTGTAACAGGTTAAAATCTTACCAATCCAGAATCAACTCCGACACACGAAATATATGTCCTGCTTGCATGTGTCTCCACACGACACTAACCATTTCTTCAACTGTAATGTGGAAGGAACGCCTCTAACACCCCTCTAATTGTGGTCCACCCCTATTGAAACAGCAAGTTTCCTTGGACTCCCTTTAGAGGACATTGATGACAATTTGTGATTGGTCGCATCAACAACAACAACAACAACAACACGATTTACCTCAGTAAATCACCATTTCGTTGAATGCGAAGCCCAAAATTATCGATTATTAATTCAAAACAGGATTAATAAATATTTTGAGTAAATCATTATACAAAAAAGTTAATATAAAATATTTTACCGAAGTCTGCTATATTTTTTTAAATTTATCGTTTGCACTAAATGCCTAAAACATTTTGGAATCATGAATAAATATACAAAAAGGAAAATAAATATGTAAATACCTTTATAGGTGAATATAAAAATAGAAATATTGAAACAGCTGAGTAAATAAAATTATTACGATAAATATATGAATGTAAAAGTGAATTTTGTGATTGCAATTTTTTAATGTTAAATTCGGAAAAGAAAAATTGCGAATATGAAGTATTAGACAAATAGCTTTTTTTTTATACTTGTGAAATGTTGAAAGTAAAGTCATATACTAAAGGCTGATGCTAATTTACCAAGTATTTTGATATACATAGGCCTAGGACTTAAACTTTAGTTCATAGTTTGATTAAATAAAATGTTAAAACTTGAAGATTAAAATGAAGATCTAAACCTCTCTCGGTCGATGACGAAATGTAGAGCTGAGCAGAAGTATGTATAGCTAGGGTTAACCTATACAAAATATCTTTCTTGCGTGGGTAGAGACATGGGGAAATGGTCCACCGTCTTCTCCCCTCGACTGTTGTTTTTTCCAAATGCTCCGTATCGCCATCCTGTATAGTAATCAAATGATTTATTTTTCTGCTGCAGTATGCGTTTCACTTCACTTGTTTCGATGTTGATTTTTTTTTTGTAGTTTGGTTTAGTCCAAACGCACCGTCGCAGGTTTCTCTTGTTTAAGCAGCATTGTGAGGAGAAGTTCATTACATAAAATAAATGGCGCTCAACGTGTGCCAGAAATAGACCAACAACTTCTGCTCTTAGCTGCCGGCTACATAAATGTATGTGAAATATTCTTTTCACTGTCAGCTTTGATGTTTGCATATACAAATGTTTGGCTGTTTGCTTTATTGTTGTGCATTTATTTAGTATCAGCACAGTGATGAGCCGAAATGCTAATATTCTCCACACTGCCCTCCAAATAAGTCTGATCGTCCCGATCGATTATTCGATCCAACTTGAAACTACTCTTGCATTCTTTCTGGGAAATTCTTTCCTTCGTTTTAATTTAATTTATTTATCAGTCTACAAATTAAACAATCATACAGACCAAATATACAGATACTTAATTTAAAGATATAATATACGATATAAATAACATATGCAGTCATAAATTTAAAAATAATATTAAACAGTATTTAATTAAACGCTCGACAATTTTAAATTCAAAACTTAGAAGTAGCCCTGCTAGATGGATATTGGTCATTTGAGACATCAATTGACAGGTATGGCTGATGGATATTGACATGAGGGCCTAAAGCAAAGTTTCTATACGTGTATGGTTTTCCGTCTTCCTTTTGTACACGAGAATTGGCATATCGCTGTCCTTGTCATTGCCTACGACCTATTCCATCATCCCTGATGTAAATATACATAAGGTATGTATAAACAAAATCAGCAAACACTTACTTACTTAGTTGGCGCTTAACCGTCTGAACGGTTATGGCAGTCCAGCAAGGCGCGCCAGTCGCTCCTTCGCTCCGCCAACCGGCGCCAATTGGTCACACCAAGGGAGCTCAAATCGTTTTCCACCTGGTCCTTCCAACGGAGTGGGGGCCGCCCTCTACCTCTGCTTCCATAGGCGGGTTCCGATAGAAACACTTTCTTGGCCGGAGCATAATCTTTCATACGCATAACATGGCCTAGCCAGCGCAGCCGCTGCGTTTTAATTTGCTGGACTATGTTGATGTCTGCGTATAGCTCGTACAGCTCATCATTAAATCTTCTTCGGTACTCGCCATCGCCAACGCGTATAGGTCCATAAATCTTTCAAAGAATTTTTCTCTCGAACACTCCCAAAGCCGCTTCATCTGCTGTTCTCATGGTCCATGCTTCTGCCCCATATAGCAGGACGGGTACGATAAGTGACTTCTAGAGTATGATTTTCGTTCGCCGAGAGAGGACTTTACTTTTCAGTTGCCTACCTAGTCCAAAGTAGCATTTATTGGCAAGATTGATTCTTCGCTGGATTTCAGTGCTGATGTTGCTAGTGTTGATGCTGGTTCCCAAATAAACGAAGTCTTTTACTATTTCGAAATTATGGCTGCCAACTGTAGCGTCGTTGCCAAGGCGCGTATGCGCTGGCTCTTTCCTCGATGGCATCAGGTACTTCGTTTTGTCCTCATTCACCATCAAACCCTTATATAAAACCAGCAGACAGCGCTGATGTAGAAATTCTTCAAACCTGTATAAATAAAATAAGACCATGTAAAAACCTTTCAGATTTCAAATTTATCGTTTATTTCATACAGAATTTTATAATTTAATATATTAGATCATATAGTAGATGTATATAATGTGATGTGTTTGATGAGCTCGAAGCCACAAAGTAAAACACAATGTTTTTACTCTGAAGTCATCTTGGGACTAACAATATAAACAACAATACGAAAAACCACAAATGTATAAATCTAATCTAATATCTAATCCAATATATATTATAAATGGCAAAGTTTGGATGTTTGGATGTTTGTCCAGACGTTTGTCTTTGTGATCACGCAAGAACGGCTGGACCGATTTGGATGCAATTTTGCACACATATAGCCAATAGTATAGAAGGATCTACTAGCTATATATTTTTCAAAAGGGGCGTGGTCTGCGCCCCCTAGGAACAGTTATAATTTAATTATATTTTTTCGTCTTTGCGACTGAATCACGCCAGAATGGCTACACGGATTTTGATGAAATTTGGGACACAGACAGTAGTCTACTAGCGAAATTTTTTTCGAACATGGAAAGAGGGGTGGGGGTCCCACGACCCCTTCGAGAAATTATTTTTCAATAATTTTTACACATTATAACTTTACGTATACTGGCCTTCACCAATATCACAGACTCAAGGGGTCAAATAAGTCGAGGGCTTACAAAGTAAGCAGTGACACCTTCCGCCCGCCCCTTTATCTCCCCCTCTGGTGTAAAATCTATAAATTGTTATAACTCAATATAAATTTTCTCCTAAATCAATAGTTTTTGGTATCTGGTACATACAGAACGAGATCTAGACAATTTTGGAGGAACGATCAGTGGTCCTCTCCTCTACTCCCGCCATCCGCCCTCCATCAATTGTTTTTATTAGCACGCTTTTATTAGCTTTACCTGTATGTTTCTATGTAACTTTTTATTCGCTCCAATGCGCCTGCTGCCTTATTAACATGGTTTTATAATTAGCTTCACCTTATTTGTAATCCCGTAAGGGTCATATCGAAACCCTTCCGGGATCATTTCTGGATGGTTTTCGGGATCGGTCCGGGATTACGCCGGGGTAATTTCGGGACTTTTTCGGGACTATTTCGGGATCATTTTGGGACCCTTCCGGGATCATTTCTGTATAGTTTTCGGGATCCGTTCGGGATCCCGTCGGGGTTATTTTGGGACATTTTCGGGACTATTCCGGAATCATTTCGAGACTATTTCGCGATCATTTGGGGACCCTTCCGGCATCATTTCTGGATAGTTTTCGGGATCCGTCCGGGATCCCGTCGGGGTACTTTCGGGATCATTTGCGTACCTTCGAGAGATAAATTCTTGATGGTTTCCGGGATCATTACGTGACTTTTTCGGGGTTATTTTGGGACCCTTTAGGCAACATTTCTGGATGGTCCTCGGGATTCGTCCGGCATCCCTTCGGGGTCATTTCGGGACTTTTTCGGGATCATTTGGGGCTCTTCCGGCATCATTTCAGGATGGTTTTCGGGATCCGTCCGGATCTCGTCGGGGTCATTTGGGGACTTTTTCGGGATCATTTGGGGGCTCTTCCGGCATGATTTCTGGATGGTTTTCGGGATCCGTCCGGGATCTCGTCGGGGTCATTTGGGGACTTTTCGGGATCATTTGGGGGCTCTTCCGGCATCATTTCTGGATGGTTTTCGGGATCCGTTCGGGATCTCGTCTGGGTCATTTGGGGACTTTTTCGGGATCATTTTGGGGCTCTTCCGGCATCATTTCTGGATGGTTTTCGGGATCCGTCCGGGATCCCGTCGGGGTCATTTCGGGACTTTTTCGCGACTAATACGGGATCATTTGGGAACCCTATCGGCATCATTTCTGGATGGTTTTCGAGATCCGTCCGGGATCCCATCAGGGTAATTTCAGGACTATTAGGGGATCATTTGAGAACCTTTCCGGCATCATTTCTGGATAATTTTCGAGATCATTTGGGATACCTACCGGCATCAATTCTGGATGGTTTTTGGGATTCGTCCGGGATCCCGTCTTGGTCATTTCGGGACTTTTTCTCGACTAATACGGGATCATTTGCGGACCCTTTCGGCATCATTTCTGGATAGTTGTCGGGATCCCATCACGGTCATTTCGGGACTATTAGGGGATCATTTGAGGACCTTTCCGGCATCATTTCTGGATTGTTTTCGGAATCCTTTCGGGATCCCGTCAGGGTTATTTTGGGACTTTTTCGGGGCTAATACGGGATCATTTGGGGATCCTCTAGGGGTCGTTTTATTAGGGACTTTTTCGGGATCATTTGGGGGCTCTTCCGGCATCATTTCTGTATGGTTTTCGGGATCCGTCCGGGATCCCGTCGTGGTCATTTCGGGACTTTTTCTCGACTAATACGGGATCGTTTGGGGACCCTTTCGACATCATTTCTGGTTAGTTTTCGGGATCCGTCCGGGATCCGCACGGGGTCATTTCGGGCCTATTTCGGGATCATTTGGGGTACCTACCGGCATCATTTCTGGATGGTTTTCGGTATCCGTCCGGGATCCGGACGGGGTCATTTCGGAACTATTTCGGGATCATTTGGGGTACCTACCGGCATCATTTCTGGATGGTTTTCCGGATCCGTCCGGGATGCCGTCGAGGTAATTTCGGGACTTTCGCGACTAATACGGGATCATTTGGGAACCCTTTCGGCATCATTTCTGGATGGTTTTCGGGATCCGTCCGGGATCCCATCAGGGTAATTTCGGGACTAATAGGGGATCATTTGTGGACCTTTCAGGCATCATTTCTGGATAATTTTCGGTATCCGTCCGGGATGCTGACGAGGCCATTTCGGGATTATTTCGGGATCATTTGGGATACCTACCGGCATCATTTCTGGATGGTTTTTGGGATTCGTCCGGGATCCCGTCGGGGTTATTTCGGGACTTTTTCTCGACTAACACGGGATCATTTGCGGACCCTTTCGGCATCATTTCTGGATAGTTGTCGGGATCCGTTCGGGATCCCATCACGGTCATTTCGGGACTATTAGGGGGTCATTCATCAGCATCATTTCTGTATAGTTTTCGGAATCCTTTCGGGATCCCGTCAGGGTCATTTCGGGGCTTTTCGGGATCATTTAAGGATGGCTTTCAGGATTCGTCCGGGAACCCGTCAGGGTGATTTCTGGACTTTTCCGAGACTATTTCGGGATCATTTTGGGACCTTCCCAAGATCATTTCTGACTGGATTTCGGGATTTGTCCGGGATGCCGTCAGGGTCATTTTGGGACTATTAGGTGAGCATTTGAGGACCTTTCCGGCATCACTTCTGGATGGTTTTCGGTATCCGTTCAGGATCCCGTCGGAATAATTGCAGGACTTTTTCGGGATCATTGGGGTCCCTTCCGACATCATTTCTGGATGGTTTTTGGGATTCGTCCGGCATCCCGTCGGGGTCATTTCGGGACTTTTTCTCAACTAATACGGGATCATTTGCGGGCCCTTTCGGTATCATTTCTGGATAGTTGTCGGGATCCGTTCGAGATCCCGTCAGGGTCTTTTCGGAATTATTGGGAGATCATTTGAGGACCTTTCCGGCATCATTTCTGGTTAGTTTTCGGGATCCTTTCCGGGTCCCATCAGGGTCATTTCGGGGCTTTTTCGGCATCATTTAGGATTGGTTTTCAGGATTCGTCCGGGATTCCGTCAGGGTATTTTCTGGACTTTTCCGAGACTATTTCGGGATAATCTTGGGACCCTCCCAAGATCATTTCTGGATGGATTTCGGGATCTGTCCGGGATGCCGTCAGGGTCATTTTGGGACTATTAGGTGATCATTTGATGACCTTTCCGGCATCACTTCTGGATGGTTTTCGGTATCCTTTCAGGATCCCGTCGGAATAATTGCGGGACTTTTTCGGGATCATTTGGTGTCCCTTCCGGCATCATTTCTGGATGGTTTTTGGGACTTTTCCGAGACTAATACGGGATCATTTGCGGGACCTTTCGGCATAATTTCTAGATAGTTGTCGGGATCCGTTCGGGATCCCGTCAGGGTCTTTTCGGAACTATTAGGAGATCATTTGAGGACCTTTCCGGCATCATTTCTGGATAGTTTACGGGATCCTTTCGGGGTCCAGTCAGGGTCATTTCGGAACTTTTTCGGGATCATTTAGAGATGGCTTTCAGGATTCGTCCGGGAACCCATCAGGGTAATTTCTGAACTTTTCCGAGACTATTTCGGGATAATTTTGGGACCTTCCCAAGATCATTTCTGGATGGATTTCGGGATCAGTCCGGGATGCCGTCAGGGTCATTTTTGTATTAGGTGATCATTTGAGGACCTTTCCGTCATCACTTCTGGATGGTTTTCGGTATCCGATCAGGATCCCGTCGGAATCATTGCGGGACTTTTTCGGGATCTTTTGGGGTCTCTCCCAAGATCATTTCTGGAAGGATTTCGAGATCTGTCCGGGATCCCGTCAGGGTCATTTAGGGGTGCGTTCGAGATCCCGTCAGGGTCATTTCGGGACTTCTTCGGGACTATATCGGGATCATTTCTGGATGGTTTATGGGATCCGTCCATGACCCCTTAAGGGTCATTTCGGGACTATTAGGTGATCATTTGAGGACCTTTCCGGCATCACTTCTGGATGATTTTTGGTACCCGTTCGGGATCCCCTCGGAATCAATGCGGGACTTTTTCGGAATCATTTGGGATTCCTTCCGGCATCATTTCTGAATGGTTTTTGGGATTTGTCCGGGATACCGTCGGGGTTATTTCGGGACCTTTTCGGGGCTAATACGGGATCATTTGTGGATCCTCTGGGGGTCGTTTCGTGACTTTCTGTATTATTACGGGATCATTTGGGGACCCTTTCGGCATAATTTCTTGATGGTTTGCCGGATCCATCAGGTTCATTTCGGGACCATTTTGGGATCATTTGGGGACCCTTCCGACATCATTTCTGGATCCGTCCGGGATGTAGTAGGAGCCATTTCGGGATTTTTTGTTACTTTTCCGGGATAGTTTTTGCACCCTTCCGGGATCATTTCTGGATCTGTGCGGGATCCCATCTGGGTCATTTCCGGACTATTTCGGGATCATTTTGGGATCCTTACGGAATCATTTCTGTATGGTTTTCGCGATCCGTCGTGGATCCCCTCGGATCCATTTCGGAATTTTTCTGGAGTATATCGGGATAATTTAGGGACCCTCCTGGATATTTTCTGGATGGTTTTTGAGATCCGCCCGGGAGCCCGTCAGGGTCATTTCGGAACCTTTTCGGGATCATTTTGGAAAACCTTCAGGGATCATTTCTGTGTGGTTCTCTGGATACGTCTAGAATCGTGTCGCTGTCATTTCGGGTTTTTTTTGGGACTATTCGGGGAACTTTTGGAGACCCTTTCGGGGCATTTCTGGATGGTTTTCGGAATCCGTCCGCGATAGCGTGGGGGTCATTTCGTAGCTTTTTCTGGATAATTTCGGGATCATTTGGGATCCTATCAGGTTATCAGCTCATTTAGTTCTTTTTTTTACTCAATTACAAAAATTAAATGCATTAGACAGAAAACAAAATTTTAAACAGATAACTTGATAAGCAGGCTAACACGAATAGCCCATATATTTAAATTTCTCCTTGCGGACGGGGCCGCGGGTAAAGGCTATTATATCATAAATGAAATATATAAGGATATACATTAGGCCGGGTCGATTTGTGGGGAGGCAAAAAAATCGCCCATTGCTCTGTGAAAATCATATTCTAGGGATCAAAATAAGAAACTTACCTCTAAAACGAATTCTGATGTACCCCCCCCCCCCCCCTTTGGGTCGTAGGGGCAAATTTTGAAAAATCGCACTTTGAAATGCCTATGATTTTTCTTTTTGGAGTTTATTTTTCTCTTTAGAAATTTATTTAGTCAGAACATATGTAAATGAAAAAATTAATTTAACTTAGTAATAGAAAAGAAATTAAAAAAAATTATTAGAAATTAGCGTTTTTACAACCCCCTTTTAAAACCAAGGCATCACTGTGATGCATTTGCATGTCGTAAAAATAGTTGTGTAGGCTTTTATTCAACCGTTTTAAAAAATGAAGGTATCACTGTGACACAATTGCGGATCGTGAAATTGCTTGTGTTGTTTTTTTTAAGCCACCACAAGACACAGCAGGTATAATTGAAATTGCCTCTACCCAAAAGTTCGACCCAAGGGGGGGACATCTGAATTCGTTTTAGAGGTATGGTTCCTTCGGCAAAGTTTCTTATTTTGATCCCTAGAATACGATTTCACAGAGCAATGAGCGATTTTAAATCGACCCGCCCTAATATACATCTATATAAATTTATGAACAAGTATTATTTATCTGTATATTTATACATATGTATGTATAACTTATACATTTTATATTTAATGTATTTTATACATTTTTGGTTTTTCGTATTTTTGTTTATGTTTATCAGAGTGAAGTCGAAATTATGGAAAAACATTGTGTTTTACTCTGTGGCCGCAAGCTCAACAAACATACCATATTAAAAAATAAGGCTATTAAATAAATAAAAATATTGTAAAGCATATAAAGCTCATATATACACATATCTGTGTTTTAATAATCAATATCAACCACTTCTGCTAGCTGCGTTCACGTGTTAGGACTTTTACAATATTGGTATAGAGCGCAGCATAGAGTAAAGATATTAGTAGACGATTATTGTTGCCATTTACATTTCAGTCAGTGCCTGAAATATGCGAGAGAAGAAAGTAGAAGTGGTGTTGATATGTATTACATAGTTAAATTTGCTTACCCGTAAGCTCAAGTATTTTATCGCCACAATTCTTACGGTTTTGCGGTATATTAACAGGCACATGTCGTTTTGAGGTCGATTAATGATGCTTCATAGGGATATTCGGTATTAGGTGGGAAACGTATCTCTAGAAAGAACCAGTTCTCTTCTTCGTTATCATTTAGGAAACCTAAAAATAAATTGTTTAATAAGTGAATGGGGTTGAAATTGTTATCACTGTAAATCACCTTCTTGTTTTTTACGTAGCTCATTGTCAGCCTTTGCTGGAGCCAAATGTGAAAACGACATATTGGACCAAATCTATAAGTGCCATCACGGTCAAAATTACGTCAACATGCTTTACCAATAACTTTTGGTTTCGTTGCATCAGCTGACAAATTCATTTGTTTGCGTCGCTCCGCTGGGTTGGGTATCACTAAGTAATCAATTTTAAATTTCATACTCCAGACCATATTTTTCTCCTATTCCTCGAAAACTTTATCATAAATATACTCCAATGCTGATTTTTCATCATAACGCATCTCCAGCATATCTCCTTTACTGATGTCATTATTTAACAATTCATCGAACTCCATAGGTATTTACATATATTTGCGATACAGCAGTAATAAGGCTGTATCTGTTTCACCACCGCAATTATCATTAGCTTCAACCCAATGCAAAGGTGCGAAACCATAATTTTCCAATTTTAAAAAAGCGAAATGTCTAAGGCGATCTTCCGGATTTTTATCACTTTTTTCGCTGAGAAATTTGTAACACTTTGTACAATCAACTTGCCCCGATCTTCCCAGTAAGCTTTGATCATCTGTCCACCACGATCGCTTTAAATTGATGCATCCTTTAGGCGAAAATCGGGGCCATGTATTGCACGCAGAGTCAACACTGTCAGCTTTTGCGATGCTTCGGAGAGGCGCAACTCTTGCAACTCAGTCTTAACCGCAACGGGGGCGCTTTGCACGGGAGTATTACTTGAGGAAGAAGCAACAAGTGAAATTTGTAAACCTAAAATATAAAAAGTGCACTGACGCTGTCCTTGGGTCGCTTAGAGTCAAATGCTATTCCCATTCTTCGTCTTGTTCAGAGGCCATGTTGCAGTCGTTCTTATCACAAGTATCGGCTTCAGTATGTATTGCAAATTAAGCTAGGCATTTCCGCTGCTGGTGAAATAAATGAAAAATAAATAAATAAATTTTGTTAAAGCGTCAAATGTGCAATATACGTTTTAATTTGTCGAATGACGCGTGTTTTTTTGGCTGTGTCGTTCTTCTTCTTCTTTCGGTAAGAAATGTCAAAGGAAAGAGGAACACAAGAAAAATTCATGCGAGTGTGTTAGTGATGTCGAAAATTCTGTTAATGTGTTGGAGTTTCCGTCAGCTCTGTCTAGCAGGGAGGGCACATGTGAATTTATGAAATTGACAACAATAGAGCAAATTAATAGTAGACACAAATTATACAGAAAAAATTTGAGTACTTACATATAAAAATAATGATCAAACCATAATTTTGCAAACAAGTTTCCAATAACTGGTACTTTCATATTTGAAATAGAAGGTTGAACAGTATTATCATGGTTTAGGGTTCTTTGCTTCATTTCAAATTACAATTTTAATGTAGTTAAAAAGATATTTTTTAATACTAAGAAGTCATTACATAAACAGCGAAGTGGTTCGAGCATTTCATAATTCGATCTGGATATAGCTACAAAAATTTAAAGAAAATATCTAGATGGCCTAAATGGAACATTAAACTTGATTTCACCAAGTAAAAATGGACCATTTATTAGTTTTACAATAAATAAGACGCCAAGCATCTCCCTGAGGCTCTTTAGACCAACGTTTAACGAAAGCCAAAGTACCTTTAGCCTTATTCACGCAAGATTCAATATGAAATTTAAAATCCAGTTTTGGGTCCATTGTAACTCCTAAATCTATAAAATTAGTGCCTTGCTTGATTATATAATCGCCATTAGCGTAAACGTGGGATTGGAAGGGCTTCCTTGTAAAACACATGAACTTTCACTTGGGTAGGTTTAGTGGCAAAGCGTTTACATTACACCAATCAACTAGACTATTCAGATCCGCCTGAAGAAATGCCCTATCCACGGGTGAGCGGATAGGCATTACAAAGTTAACATCATCAGCGTACATCAGCGGCTTGCAGCGCTTCAAAACACTTGGAAGGAATGAACAACAGGAACAAAACTGGGCCAAGGTGACTGCCTTGTGGACCACCAGAATTTACGTTTATCGACCGAGAACAGCAATTATTAAATACTAGCTGACCCCGGCAAACTTCGTTTTGCCCAAAAGATATTGTTTTAATGAATTAATTTCGAGACTTCTAGTTTTGGTTAGACATTTGTGATTGCTAATAACTTAGGTTATTAATTTATTAAAATTATGATTTGAATTAAATTCACAACGATAAGTATATTTGTTTCAGAAAATAAAATTAAATTAAATATTGTATCATTAATTCTATTCATCTTATTGCACCCTATAAAAAGGGCAAAGTAATTAGTGTGCTCAGTTCAAAGCTGCACGATACACAACATTTTTAGTTTTCTAATATCGAGCGTAAATAAAAATTCTTAATGGTTTCCCAACTCGGGAACACGCTACATATAGTTGGCCGTCTGAAAAGCATGGCATCTCTAAATTTATGCCACTGACTTGCAACGACTGTCCTTGGGACTTGTTAATGGTCATCGCATATGCCAGTTTCACTGGAAACTGAATGCGCCTAAACTGAAACGGCAAATCATTTGAAGTCAAGGGTATTCTCGGAATCAGGCATTCCTCTCCCTTGAACGGTCTTTTTAAAAGCTTTGCCATTATCAAATTGCAAATAAGCTTGGTTACAATCAATCTTGTTCCATTACACAGTTTTGGTGCATGCAGATTACGAAGCATAATAACTACATATCCAACTTTGAGACGCAAATGATGAGGGGGCATTCCAGGTAAATCTAAAGAATTAAAAAATTGTTTAGGATAATTTAATATATCCTCCTCATTATCAGTTCGATCGATTGATTTGTAGGATTGTAATTCTCCCGGAATTTGGTTTTGGATCTTCCAATTTAACTCACTAACATCACTATTTTTGGCTGCTAAAATTGCGCGTTCACTCAACCAAGTTAGGTTAAGATAGGATGGCTGCGACTCTGGATTAAAAAAGTCATAAGCCTGGCCATATGCGCAATTTTAGTGATGTAAATTGCATGGCGACATCGCCAATGCCGGTGCCAGCTCAATAGTAGCTCAATGACTCCAAGCGAATTTTTGACGCTACTCAGTAGTGAGTGCGTAGTACATTTCACTTGCGCTATTGAGTGAAACGATTTTTGTGTGTCAGGCACGAGTTTGGTGTTATTGGCGCTACGGGCAATGATGACACTAAGCTGATGACGGTAGCGTTGGTAGTTCAGCTTTTGAATCAGAGAAAGAATTGATGACCCATGTAAATTATTATGGCTTTGGCTATTATTGGCTGTGACTTTGAACCAAATAAATCCTGCGTACATAACAACCGGAGAAATTTTTTAGTTTTATATTTTATATTTAATGCACAATTTATATGGGTGTGTTTGAGCAGCCAAATAATAACCGTAGTATTTCTAAAGTGCTGCTTAGTTGATGGAATGTCGCTTATTTTCTAGCGATGATCAAAAGATTGTCAACATTTCGTTCAACGAACGCGCTCAAATTTTGCTGAAGAACGTTATGCGCTGTCATAAAACGTAACACTGCTGCAGCTCGAACACACCCTATATCGAGCAAATAAGAAACAAATAGGCAAATTAGCTTTTTTTTTACAAATCGCTTGGCTGAGATTTTCAATTGTTGATTTAACTTAAGTTGTTATGCCAATATTTTTCAGTCAGCTTATTTTCAAATACTTAGGTCATTTTTCCAAAAGCAAAATAAATTACAGAGTTATACAGCCTTAAAAACAAAAGTTGGCAACTCTGAAAAGAGAAAGACGTAAATTTTGAATGCTCTTGCGAAAACTTTGTTAAATTATTAAATAAATTGTTATATAGAAATTATCTTGCTTAAAAACTAGTGTACTAATTGAAAATAAGCACAGGTACAAGGAAGAATTGATGTAGTTGGTGAGAAAGGATGGAAGCAAGATGGTGCAAAGGCACCATTCGGACAGAAGTGGCGAAAATCCGATGTCAAGGCGTGTGTGGGAAATATTTCCATTTAACTAGCAAATGCGCTGGCTTGGACCAATACAGCATAGATAAACTGAGTGAGGGAGAAATGAGAAAATGTGTGCAGAAATAAAGAAAAATACAAATGGGGATGCCAGACTTTCATATGCAAACGTAGCAAAAAGTGACAAATCAAAAAAAGAAGAGTTGCCCGAGCTAAGAAATGTAGTTCCTCTAATAATTAAGCCTAGTACCAAACTGGATGTTAAAAAACTAAAAAAGATCTTAACTCAAAAGTTGATCCCAAAGAGTTGCAAATTATGAACATAGTGGGTGGACAAGATGGAGTGATAATCGTAGAAAATGCAAATAACGTTGAGAGAGAAAAAATAAGAAATGCAATTGAAAATAATATTGGAAATAATTATGAGGTGAGAATCCCTAAAAAAATTAACCCATCTGTTCTTATAACCGGAATAAGTTACAAATATGAGATTGAGGAGCTTGCTCAAAGAATTAAAAGACAAAATAATTGCTTAAGCCAAATTGACATAAAAATTACAAAGTTATACCAAGTAAATAAAAATGGAAATATTTACTACAATGCAGTTCTAGAATTGGATGTCAAAGAGTTTGCGAAGATATTAGCTGAGGAAAGGCTTAATGTAGGATGGAACGATGCAAAGTCTACGATGCAGTGCAGGTTTTGTGTTGTTTTAAGTGCAAAGGTTTCAATCATAAAGCTAAAGACTGTAAAGAAACGGAAGTGTGCACTAAATGTCATGGCGCACATATTTCCAAAGAATGCAATGAGACAGCAATTAATAAATGTATCAACTGAATTAGAGCAATCAAGGATCTGAATATGGAACTAGATATAAACCACGATACTATGGATAGATTGTGGCCTGAATATCAGCAGAAGCTGAATGTTAGGAAAAAGCATATGGGATACTAGCAACAAACCAAATATAATGTGACTATATCACGGAAAACTAAAGCCTATACTACACGTACTCAGGAAGGTTGTATCCTGCAGTAGAGGTAGAGGGCGGCCCCACTCCGTTGGAAGGACCAGGTGGAAAACGATTTAAAATCCCTTGGTGTGACCAATTGGCGCCGGTTGGCGGAGCGAAGGAGCGACTGGCGCGCCTTGTTGGGCGGCCATAACCGTTTAGACGGTTAATCGCCAATTAAGTAAGTAAGTAAGTAAGTAGGTATCCTGCAGTGCATATACATATCTTAATATTAATAGTATTGTTTCAAATAAAGTAGAACTAGAACGTCTTATGGAAGTTAAACAACCAGCCTTAGTAGTGTGCTCCGAAACCTGTACAACAGATAATATAATGGACTCCGAGTTAAATATTTCTACATATAAATTAATCCGTTG
The DNA here is from genome assembly GCF_040869045.1 of Eurosta solidaginis. Taxonomy (NCBI): domain Eukaryota; kingdom Metazoa; phylum Arthropoda; class Insecta; order Diptera; family Tephritidae; genus Eurosta; species Eurosta solidaginis. The sequence goes on from NC_090319.1 coordinate 203,120,343, forward strand.
TGATTCACACAGTAGGGACACGGGTGGTGTGTTATTTTATATACATGAACAAGTAGAATTCAACGTTGTATGCAATAAGTCTTTCGACATGAACATATGGTGTATTATTATAAAAATTAAAAAATGCGCTCTAAAGTGGAAATTTGGAGTAATCTATCACTCACCTCGTAGCAGCGATGCAAATTTTGTTAAATATTTAAATGTAATCGTCACAGAGCACCTTAAAGATTCGGATAATAATCTAATTATTGGGGCCTTTAATATAAACATGAATATACCATCCACGTACTCTAACTAGCTTAGAAATGTGTTTGCACAAATGGCCATGGTACAAAAAATTGATTTTAATACGAGAGTAACGGAGCACTCAGCTACAAAAATTTACCTACTATTTGCCAATAATGACCACATCAAAATTGAATGTGCCAGCGAATATAAAATATCTGATCATGAGACAATCTGCTTTCAAATACCTACTTCAAAATATTGCAGAATGAGAAAATATGCTAATGCCGTCTGTTGGGAGAACTACAGCTCAGAGAACCTGATAAATCTCTCAATAGATTGTCAACATTTCGTTCAACGAACGCGCTCAAATTTTGCTGAAGAACGTTATGCGCTGTCATAAAACGTAACACTGCTGCAGCTCGAACACACCCTACATCGAGCAAATAAGAAACAAATAGGCAAATTAGCTTTTTTTTATAAATCGCTTGGCTGAGATTTTCAATTGTTGATGTAACTTAAGTTGTTATGCCAATATTTTTCAGTCAGCTTATTTTCAAATACTTAAGTCATTTTTCCAAAAGCAAAATAAATTACAGAGTTATACAGCCTTAAAAACAAAAGTTGGCAACTCTGAAAAGAGAAAGACGTAAATTTTGAATGCTCTTGCGAAAATTTTGTTAAATTATTAAATAAATTGTTATATAGAAATTATCTTGCTTAAAAACTAGTGTACTAATTGAAAATAAGCACAGGTACAAGGAAGAAATTGATGTAGTTGGTGAGAAAGGATGGAAGCAAGATGTGACAGGTGCAAAGGCACCATTCGGACAGAAGTGGCGAAAATCCGATGTCAAGGCGTGTGTGGGAAATATTTCCATTTAACTAGCAAATGCGCTGGCTTGGACCAATACAGCATAGATAAACTGAGTGAGGGAGAAATGAGAAAGTGTACAGAAATAAAGAAAAATACAAATGGGGATGCCAGACTTTCATATGCAAACGTAGCAAAAAGTGACAAATCAAAAAAGGAAGAGTTGCCCGAGCTAAGAAATGTAGTTCCTCTAATAATTAAGCCTAGTACCAAACTGGATGTTAAAAAACTAAAAAAGATCTTAACTCAAAAGTTGATCCCAAAGAGTTGCAAATTATGAACATAGTGGGTGGACAAGATGGAGTGGTAATCGTAGAAAGTGCAAATAACGTTGAGAGAGAAAAAATAAGAAATGCAATTGAAAATAATATTGGAAATAATTATGAGGTGAGAATCCCTAAAAAAATTAACCCATCTGTTCTTATAACCGGAATAAGTTACAAATATGAGATTGAGGAGCTTGCTCAAAGAATTAAAAGACAAAATAATTGCTTAAGCCAAACTGACATAAAAATTACAAAGTTATACCAAGTAAATAAAAATGGAAATATTTACTACAATGCAGTTCTAGAATTGGATGTCAAAGAGTTTGCGAAGATATTAGCTGAGGAAAGGCTTAATGTAGGATGGAACGATGCAAAGTCTACGATGCAGTGCAGGTTTTGTGTTGTTTTAAGTGCAAAGGTTTCAATCATAAAGCTAAAGACTGTAAAGAAACGGAAGTGTGCACTAAATGTCATGGCGCACATATTTCCAAAGAATGCAATGAGACAGCAATTAATAAATGTATCAACTGAATTAGAGCAATGAAAGATCTGAATATGGAACTAGATATAAACCACGATACTATGGATAGATTGTGGCCTGAATATCAGCAGAAGCTGGATGTTAGGAAAAAACATATGGGATACTAGCAACAAACCAAATATAATGTGACTATATCACGGAAAACTAAAGCGTATACTACACGTACTCAGGAAGGTTGTATCCTGCAGTAGAGGTAGAGGGCGGTCCCACTTCGTTGGAAGGACCAGGTGGAAAACGATTTAAACTCCCTTGGTGTGACCAATTGGCGCCGGTTGGCGGAGCGAAGGAGCGACTGGCGCGCCTTGTTGGGCGGCCATAACCGTTTAGACGGTTAATCGCCAATTAAGTAAGTAAGTAAGTAAGTAGGTATCCTGCAGTGCATATATCTTAATATTAATAGTATTGTTTCAAATAAAGTAGAACTAGAACGTCTTATGGAAGTTAAATAACCAGCCTTAGTAGTGTGCTCCGAAACCTGTACAACAGATAATATAATGGACTCCAAGTTAAATATTTCTACATATAAATTAATCCGTTGTGATTCACACAGTAGGCACACGGGTGGTGTGTTATTTTATATACATGAACAAGTAGAATTCAACGTTGTATGCAATAAGTCTTTCGACATGAACATATGGTGTATTATTATAAAAATTAAAAAATGCGCTCTAAAGTGGAAATTTGGAGTAATCTATCACTCACCTAGTAGCAGCGATGCAAATTTTATTAAATATTTAAATGTAATCGTCACAGAGCACCTTAAAGATTCGGATAATAATCTAATTATTGGGGACTTTAATATAAACATGAATATACCATCCACGTACTCTAACCAGCTTAGAAATGTGTTTGCACAAATGGCCATGGTACAAAAAATTGATTTTAATACGAGAGTAACGGAGCACTCAGCTACAAAAATTGACCTACTATTTGCCAATAATGACCACATCAAAATTGAATGTGCCAGCGAATATAAAATATCTGATCATGAGACAATCTGCTTTCAAATACCTACTTCAAAATATTGCAGAATGAGAAAATATGCTAATGCCGTCTGTTGGGAGAACTACAGCGCAGAGAACCTGATAAATCTGCTGCGGATATGCGATATAAGTTCTATATCTGATATAGTGTTAGAAAATAGGGTTCAGGTTTTGAATGATATCTTGTCTGAAGCCATGCAAACGTTGACATACGAGAAGAGGATCAATATACAATTGCGAAATAAGTGGTACGACCGTGAACTAACATTACTACATAAAAGAAAATTTGAATTATATAAAATTGCGATTAGCACAGGTCATTGGGATGATTATAATGCCGTTAAAAATATATATATAAAAAAAATATAATACTTAAAAAGAAGAAATACATGGAAGATCAAGTGGTTATTAATACAGTAAGTATGAAATCCATGTGGAAATGTTTTAAAGATGCTGTGGAACTTGCAGACAATAAAGAGCATATTAAAAAATAGTATTTAACGGTGAATGTCTAGAAAATAGCAACGATATAGCTAATGTCTTGAATTGTTACTTTGTTCAGAGCATAATCCAAATCAATGATAGTATTGAAACAATTGAACTTGTTGATGAAAGTGAAACAACCAACTCGGTAGCAACATTTGAGCTCACCAGTATCGAGTTAGAAGATATAATGAACATAACAAAATCATTTAAAAACAAATATGGCGGGAAAAACCTATTGTCAGAGGGTGTTATCAAGGACTCTATGGTGTACATTGCACACTTATATAAGGACATCATAAACGAATCGCTTGATAGTGGCATTGTTCCCAGCTGCTGGAAGATATCCACAATAATACCAGTGGCAAAAGTAAAAAATACAATGAAACCTGACGAGCTGCGCCCGATTAATACCCTACCTATTGATGAAAAAATTATGGAAACAGTGGTGAAAAAGCAACTAGTAGCATACCTAGACGATCATAATATAATCATACCAGATCAATCAGGCTTCAGGAAAGGCCACTCCTGCGAAACAGCATTGAACATGGTAATTGCAGAGTGGAAAGAGGCTGTTGCTGATAAAAAGGTAGTAGTATCTTGCTTCTTAGACTTAAAGAGGGCGTTTGAAACAATCGATCGAAATGAATTGCTGAAGTTAATGGATAAAATTCGGATCAAGGGAAACGCGTTGGAATGGTTTCGTAGTTACCTGAGTAACAGAAAGCAGAGGACGGTAATTGGAGACGCAGTTTCATTGGTTGTTGATGTTAACATTGGGCTGCCACAAGGCTCAGTACTTACTCCGATATTGTTTATAATTTACATCAATGATATAAAAACTTGCTTGAGAAATTGTAAAATAAGTCTTTTTGCGGATGATGCATTAGTTAGCATTAGTGACAAAAATGTAGATTGCGCTGTCATGAAAATACAAGAAGACTTAAATAATTTATTGTGCAGTAGAAAGCTTAAACTTAATATTGATAAAACTAAGTATATGATATTTAACAAGAGCCATAATAACTTAATCCAATCTAGTCTGAAAATAAAAACCAATGCAATTGAAAGAGTAGATCAAATGAAGTACCTAGGTGTAATAATTGATGAGAAACTAAGTTTCACAGAACATATGAATCATTTAGAGAAGAAAATTGCACAGAAAATAGGATTTATGTATCGAACATGTAAGCATATTAGCCAAAATCACAAAATATTAGTATATAGATCAATTGTAGAACCACATTTTATTTACTGCCCATCAATACTACTAGTAACAAATGATACGTTAATTAATAAGCTCCAAATACAGCAAAACAAAGCAATGCATTTGATACTAAAATGCTCTTATAGAACATCAAAAAGTATTATGCTTCCTATGTTAAATTGGCTTAGTATTAAACAATTAATCTGTTATTACTCTTTGAAGTTTATACATTACATAACACAGGGAATGTTACCAAATTATCTGAGTGATAAGATACAGTACAATCATGAGATCCAGAACTATGGAACTAGGAGTAGCAGAAATTTAAGACTGCCCAAAGTAAGAACCGAGTTCGCAAAAAAGACCTTAGAATACGTAGGCTATAAAATGTATAATGAACTACCAGCAGGGATAAAAGACTGTGAAAACGTTGTTAAGTTTAAAGAAAACTATTTCTATATTGTAAAAATTTAAATATGTAATACTAGTTAAACAATGAATTTACTCATTTCTTTTTAATGAAATAGTTTTTGTAAATTGTAGTATACAATGAATTAGGCTTTTTTGGCCGTAATAAATAAAATAATAATAATAATAATAAAAAAATCAGGCGGACAGCATACCAAAAGGTATGGTGTATACCTCTTATAGCCGTCCTACAATTTCCACAAAGTTTTAGAACTCTACAATGCACCATCTTATGTTTAAAGAGTATTTGCTGCTAGTCATATAATGCCACCTATAAATATTATAGCATGAGCGGGCGACATCTGTAATCGAGAGTTGCTGCTATTCAACACTGTGCGTAATACGCGAGCATGGGATTCACCAAGTGGAAAGAAATTTTTCTCATATAAAATAGCATGGTTAATCCCATACCCGCGAAGTAATGGCATGAAATATTGCTTGATAACATGTTTTGAACCTTCTTGTTACTTCTAGTCACCAAGCGGTATAAAAAATACTCTTTACGAATGCCCTTATCAGCAGCTTTCATTTGATATCCATATTGTATAAACACATTCTAGTTGTAGCCGGGTCCACGTTTTGGGCTATATCCCTAGTCATCCAGAGGTTTGAAAATTGTTCTGCAGTAAAGTACTCATCAACAGCTTTCATTTGATATCCATATTGTATAAACACATTCTAGTGGTACCCGGGTCCACGTTTTGGTCTCAAGACGCTAGCCACCCAGCGGTATGAAATATAGCCTATAGCCTATTCGGGTAGCTAGATAATATACCTACAAAATTTTATAAAACTCGCTCCAGTAGTTTTCAGGTTTTAAGCATCCGAACATACACTCACCACGATTCATTTTTATATATATAGATAACTGTTTGTTTTCTTTCCTTCAAATAAGAAGAAACCCAAGAGAGGAACAATGGAGGAAATCCTAACCGATCAAGTTTGAACAAAAGTATGGAATGAGAAACTTTATCAAATGCCTCACTAAAATCAGTATTAACACATTAACTTCACAATTAGTTTTAAAACTGTTTGATACAAAGGTTGTAAACTCAAGCAAGTTGGACACCGTAGACTTGCCCTTGCAAAAGCCATGTTGTGAAAAGTCAACTAATGAAGATACTCTAAAAGCAAGTTGTGATAATCAATTCAAGTAGCTTAGGAATAGTGTTGCGTTTAGCTATTCCTCTATAATTTATAACGCACGTTCTACTTTCATTTTTATGCAGTGGTATTATAGGAAATATCCCTCTTAGGAAATATCCCTTGCTTCAGGGAGGCATTGAACAAACAGGCTAAAGGTCGATATAAGTATCGAGCACAAGATTTCAGCACAACTGAAGGAATTCGATCAGGACCCGTAGAGTAAGAAATTTTTAGATTCTCCAGGTGAGTTAAAACATCATCAATACATATGTATGGGACTACCTGGGAATTCAGGGGAGACAATTGAAAGGATAGTTCAATGGCGGGTAAACAGCGGTATTTGAATAATTAGATTCGAAGAAATCTGCTGATATATTAGCAAATTCGAAGCTATCATAGGAAATGAGATCGTTTAGCTCCATTGGAGAAGGAATCCCTTTTATCTTCCATGTCGAATTAACGAACCTGTAAAACGACTTAGGATTATCAAAAAGTCCTTTCATTTGGGTTTGTCAATGCCAGTTTTCTTCCCGTAAGTAAATTCGGTTTTAATTCGTGTGTTTCATTCGTTCCACCAATCTATGCCCGGTCTACTGCCTTTCACTTTTGTGGTCTTTGTCGAATTTCCTCCACCAGCGCTCTTACTGCTGAATCCTTTCTCAAAACTGAAGTTAAGTGGCACATCCTTCTTCTTATAGCGCGTAATCCTTCTTTGCATGTCGATCTTGATGCCATGGTCAACTAAGAAGTCCACTCCCAATATGACTGCATCAGAAATCTCTGCCATAACGATTTTGTGTAGAACAGTAATCTTCCCACTTAAGACTTCATATACCACTTCTCCCTGGACTTGGCTATACTCGCCAGTGACCGTACGCAATCTTGCTCCATGTAACAGCTTTCCTCTCCTGTTGACCAACTCAAATCGGATTAAGGGATGAGATGAGCCCGTGTCTACAGTCATCGACCACTCCTTGCCATCCACATATTCTCTTACGTTAAGACTGCCCGATTTTCTTCCTATTTGTGAGACAGAGATAACGGGACATTCAATAGCTGGTGTTAGCTCTCGATCTTTACATCTGACTCGCTCTTGCGAGTACTTAAGGCTTCCCATGCTGGTGGAACCACTAGGGTAAGACCGCAATGATGTGCAATGTGACCTGACTTCGCGCATTTGAAGCATGTGTTTACTCTACCACTCCGCTTTTGCGATCCTTTCAGTGCCTTTAATATTGTGTCCACGCAGTCTTGCCTTGCTACTTCCACGCAGCGTGCTTTGAAAGCTGGTTTACTCAGTAATGAGGCAGTTTCCTGAGCCAATGCATGTTACCGTTTCTGCGAATGTAGGTTTTGGGTTTGCGTATGGTACCCGTTTGGTTTCAACATCCCATATTTCATGTATAAAGCTCTGAATTTTTACCCTGTCGGTGTACTCCACGGGTGCGTCCGCATTTGTCAAATGAGCCAACCTTTCAACTTCCGAAACAAATTCCTGCAGAGTTTTGTAAATTACTACCAAAAATAGTATTTGCTTTATTTTTTTATGTTCTTTTCTAGGTCTTTCTTTAAGTTTCATGCTTTTGTTTATATGTTTTTTTGTTTTTAGTTTTTATAAACTTTCTATTTAGTTCAATAATACTTGACATTTAAACTTATTTTTATATTCAACTATTTATCAGTAATTTTGATTTTATAGAACCTTAATCCTGTTTTTATGGGTTATTATTTGCTTATTCTTGTTTGTGCTTTCGCTATTTTCCTATTTCTATGGGGAATTAAAGTCTAGTTATCTTTCCTATCAATATTTTTTTACTCTATAGGGCCCTTTATATCTCCTATCTAACTTATGATCTTTTTCATCTTTAATACTAAATATCATATATTTATTTTCTTACTGTGACTATGTCTAAACACTACGGACTCAATCAGTCTATGTGAGGTCCTCATGGACCGGCCAGTTCAACCTACTATGTCTATCATAATTAATTTTTTTGTGTTTCCTTAGCTTCTAGTCCTAACTTCTTAGCTCTTTGTTGTACTACTTGTAACCTATATTTAATTTCCTTATCATAAGCCTCGCGATTATATACTGGGCTGACTATATTTTCTTTAAACAATTTTTTAAACTAGTTTTTGCGAAAACTAGTTTAAAAGGGCAGTAGCTGCGAACTGTTGAATGTGTGGTATTGTAACAATACGAAAAGTACTTGAAGTATTCATCCCAATCGTCTTTGTCAATGGATATGTAGGAACGCACATATTCATTGAATGTTCTATGCCCGCGTTCAAGAGTGCGTAAAGTTTGATGATGGTAAGGTGTTGAGGTTTTATGCTCAATTTTGAGAAGTTTACACAATTCTTCAAATAAACTATTATTGGATTCGGTTCCCATACCTCTTATAATTGTTTCCATATAACCATAAATCATAATGAAATGTTCAAATACAACATTAGCAACTGTTACTGCGTGTTGAAAAGAACGCAAACGTCATTATAGCTGTGAAGTTGCATTTTTACTTTTATGTGTTTGTTTTGCGAGTTTTAAATTATAATAAAAATAAAAAAAAATAAATGCAAGGCGCGATAACCTCCGAAGAGATCTAAGGCCTAGCTTCTCTTCCAATTTGCGTCGGGCTCCTCTTGATTTTCCCTACAAATTGGCCGGACGGGACCTACATGTTTTATTCCGACTCCGAACGGCATCTGCGAGGCAGATGAGTTTTCACTAAAAGCTTTTCATGGCAGAAATACACCCCGAGCGCTTCCAAACACTGCCGAGACGCGACCCCGCTTAGAAAAATTTTCTTCTAATTGAAAAACCTTATTTCTAAAATTTTGATGTTGCTTTGCCTGTGGTGCGAACCCAGGACATACGGTGTGATAGGCGGAGCACGCTACCATCACACCACGGTGGCCTACCTAAATTGTAATCCTAGTTTGTGACAAAAATAAGTGCGAAAACGTAGAGTTCATTTTAACACAATTGGTTTGTTTTGAATTATTATTCATTTTGTGTTTGCCGAGTCATTGTGCATTTGTGTTTTTGTTGCAGTTTTGATTGGCATCTTTTCACTTGCAATTGTTTTTGTGCGCACTCTTTTTGTTTTCTCGCTATTTACCATTTACTGTCTTCGCAGCTGATTGCGGCTCTATTTAAGTGTCAAGTGACAGTTACTCTAAAACTGCTATCTACCGCTTAGCTCCCAAACTTTCAGAGTTACTTTTATATATAACTTTTTCATTCACAGTGCTATTTCAACTGTTTTTTTTTTTTTTTTTTTTTTAAATTTACAAGTATATCTTTACTATTTCTATATTCTTATTATTATTATCTTTCTATAAAAAAAGCGAATCCGAACGTTTTGTCTCTTGGTGGCTTTGCGATGGGTTCGCCCATGGAAAGTGCGCTGGACTAACGGCTAGAGTTGTTGACACTGTCAATAATGGGGAGAAGGGAGTACGTTGGTCATGCATTAAATGCAGATCAACTCAAATTGACCTGTTTAAACTGCTTAGACAAACTTGAAATGCGTTTTCTGAAATTGCTAAAGAGTTTTCCATAATCACAGAAAAATTCAATCAATACGATAGTTTGTTCAAGTTTTTCAACTGTTTGGATGAGTTACCGCATTGCTTAAATATAAATAGACACAACATCGATAATAAACAACGATTCGCCTAACGTTTTAAATATTAATCCTGTTCAGAACATCAATCTTCCGCAATTGGAGCTCATAGACTTGGTTTCCCCTAATCCACAAGCTGTGGTTCCATCCACTTCTAAGGCCGCGGAAAAAACCTTAGAGTCTCAAACAGTAACTTCTGAAACTGTAACTTCTCAATCTGTGACTTCTTAGTCAGAAGCACCGGCTAAGAAGCTGGTTGTAGTCCCGCTCAAAAAATCGATTTTTGTATCTCGCTTTGACAAAGACACTTTCGTTGAGGATATCAAATCTTATGTCACTTCGACTCTATGACTTTAAATTTAAATTTAATTACGAAAGAAATATTTCTTCATTTAGAATTGATGTCTACTCAACATGTAGCAAAAATTCCTCCTAAAAGTTCCGATCCAAAAAACTTAATTTAAAATCTTGCTTAACCAGACTATACGAGACTATATGAACATCAAATGGACGTGAAAAACAAAAAAACACCAACAGCGCTTTGTCAGCACCTGATCGAAAACGAACACACAGTTGATTTTGCGAACGCTAGGATTTTGGATGTTGAGAGAAGAGAAAAAAGACGGATGACACTGGAAAGTCTCCGAATTCAACAGCAACTCACAAACGTAATTAATTTTAAAGAAGACGTGGACAACACAAACAGCGCTTACACAGCTGTGATCAAACATGTAAACAAATAATAATATAAAAACAATATGTTTAATGTTAATATGTGATGTTTTTGTAATTTAAAAAATTAATCAAATTAATGTGAGTAAAGTTCCAACTGTTAATTTTTAGGTCTATTGATTGTGCTGTATTCTTATATTTCATTTCTCAATATATGCTTCACATTTGTTGCCTGAAGATGTTACTGATCTTTTAACCTTTCTTTAAAAAAAGGCATTTACCCGACGACTTGGATGGAATCATTTCTTATCCCACTCCATAAAAAGGAAGCAAGTCGTCTATTGAAAACTGTCGTGGAATTGCAAAGCTCTCCACTATCCCTAAGATTTTCGAAGTAATCGTTACTAATCACCTTACATTTTCGATTTCTACATTGATAGATAGTTCTCAGCATGGCCTTTGTTGAGGCAAATCAATCACAACTGTTTTGTATGAATACTATTTATTGAATAGTTGACTTAAAACTAACATCAAATAAAAATATGTGCTTATTTATATTAATTCTATATGTGGCTTCAAGTACGTCAAAGTAGCTGACCATATTTGTATGTATGTGTGGATGCTCCGGTCACACGCTTTAATTGCAATCTAAGCCCAAATTAAAATCACGCGTTTGGTGAAGAATGCAGACGAAATTAGAGATGCATGTATGTACATATGTATGTATGTATGTATGTACGAACAGATCAAAGTCACACGTCTGGTGAAGAATGCAACCGAAATTAGAGATGAATTTTGTTAGTTGCATTGCATTCATTCCAAACCGTGAGAATTAAAATATTCTCGTCGGCGTCAACGTCCTCCCCCCGATGAGCGCAGCTCGATTACCGAGACCGTTTCTGTTTATCATAAAATCCATAACATCTCTAGAGTGCCGTGGCACTGGGTACAGGCTGCTTCGTCTTCTCTTTGCATCTTCCTTTAATCACTGATAATAAAAGTAGGCATACGGCTAATATCAATGCTGTGTATCCAACAGTGATGTGGTGAGCATTATGTGTTTCAAGTTTGTTTGGCAGCTCCATCAAACGATGATTGGCCAACGCGGATTGTAATGTCGTTAGATTTTGTGTCTGCGCTGTACATTTCAAGTCATTAAACTTATGAAGAACAGTGTTTAGTTGTTCTGCAGAAGCCACCTTGGAGATATCACCAAGCCTGATGTAGGATGAACTCAGACTGCTGGATATTGACTCATGTGCTTGAATTGATACAAAACGATGTTTAAGAATGCAGGCTGGTTTGAGTGATAGCAGCCCAGATCCTTTTAAACTAAGTTGTGTGATAACGCTTACACATACCACTGTTGCACGAGATGAAACTGATGTGGCATATATGAATTAGTTGTCATGCTGTAGTGTTATCCACGCAAAGTCGTTGGTGTCTTCCGCAGAAGACAGGTTGATTGCGTGTTATTATTGAAAACATTTTCCTCGCATACACACTTAGTTGATCCACGGTTGTAATGGATTTGAACTTTTGGGCATATGTAGCTTCTTGATGTCGACACAAGAGTGAAACTCTGACACCGTCATTGGGAAGTACTTATCGATGACTGTGTTTATTGCAAAAATTGAGGCGTATGGATCTATTTCAATCATCGTGCCATTGATTAAGCTGGGCATCGGCACTATATTAAATAAGTTGTATGGATCGTGTTCCACCAGCGGTAAGGTGATACTAAAAAGCACATGCCTCGGTGTGATCCCACCTTAACCTTCATGAGCTGGTATAGTTTTAATAAATTTTCCTGTTGCACCGGCAGTTCACATGATGCCGGTAAGTGATCTTTAATTTTCCTTATTTCAAGTTGTAATTGACTGGGGGTAAGGAGCAGTGGACTTATTTTTCCGTGATAGGATTCCATTAGAACATGCAATATTGAAGACTGGATTCTTTGTAAGTTGGCTGCAATAAGCGTTAGCTGCATGTACAGCAATGAAGACATTTGAAAATTTCTTTCTTGGTTTGTCGCCTCAGTATCATTGCGTATTCCGTTAAGTATTTGGCTGATTTGTTGATCGATGATGTTGAATTTCTTTTCTACTGTTGTTTGATCTTGTTTCAAAATGTTGATTGTCGAGTCCACAATGGATGTTTTTTGGTTTTTGATGAGATTAAGGAGATGAGATTCATTATCTTTAATTTGGTTTACAGTGTTAGACATTTGTTCAGCGTATTGCGAATCTAGTACGCCAAACAATGAATAAGCAACATTTCCAATTACGTTCACTACACCTCTTTTTTGTCTATTGGATTTTAACATTGAGGCATCTAGTTGCAGTGTGGCTACGGTTTGTGCAAAATGCCTTACTAGAGGGTTGCATATGCTTTTTTGCTTCATATCTTGACATAGCCGCCGCATTGCTATTGTACCATTTGAAAGTGCTGCCAACTCTGTTGCGAATCCTTTAAGGTCGTAATATATGATGAGGTTCCACTCTGAGGATGAGATTACGGCAGATCAAATTCCCTCAAAGTGAATGCCAAGCTTAGACCCAAATTTTTTATTTTCAATTTGAGCTCCCAAAGCTATTGGGAGAATTAATAGTGTGATTAATAGGCTTGTAAGTTCTTTTGGCAAGGAAGCTTTTTTCGTTGGACTTTTCTCTTCTTCTGCTAAAGATTTGCCGGAAGAATTTGGTTCCGCGTCGCTATTTGTTTCCATAGGAAGTGGAGCTAGGCGGTGAATTGGCCTCCTGCAAGTACCATTTGCGGTTTTCACATCTGCCACCCGCACAACATCATCTTTACCTTTCAATACATCGATGATTCTTCCTAGTGGCCACTGAAGTACCGGTGTATTGTCTTCCTTAATGATCACCATGTCACATATATTGACATTGGGTTGTTTGATTTTCCATTTATTTCTTGACTGAAGTTCCGACAAATATTCGCTGGACCATCGCTTCCAAACTCGCGTTTGAAGTGGGAGACTAGTTTCTATCTAGTTGTTAGTCTCATGGTCTGCGTTTCGTCATCTAACTGTGCTTTGATTCGCTCTCCTATAAGGAAATGGGCTGGAGTTAGAGCTGTAAGATCGTTAGGGTCTTCGGACATTGGTGTTATTGGTCTGGAATTATGGATCCCTTCCACCTCTATGACGACTGTATCCAATTCTTCATAAGTGAGGGATGCTGTAGAGGTGCTTTTGACTAGGAGATGTTTTGCCGATTTAACCGCCGCTTCCCATAATCCGCCAAAATGTGGACTTCTCAGAGGTATGAAGTGAAATGTGATTCCTTTTGTGGCACATTGTTTAATGATAGATTGACGTGACGGGTTGTTATGCACCGCTTCGTTGAGTTCGGAAAGCTGGTTCCTTGCGCCTACGACATTTGTTTCGTTATCACAATACAGATTTAGGCAATGTCCTCTTCTGCTTATGAATCGCCTTAATGCACCAATAAATGCATCAGGTGCTACATCGCTTACCAGCTCCATATTTACCGCCTTAGTTGTGAAACATCAAAACACAGCTATATAAGCTTTTTCTGGCCGCTTTCCTCTTATCTTGAAGTGAACCCAAAACGGTCCGCAAAAGTCGACGCCTGAATTGATGAATGGTCTTGCTGGGGTTACTCTTGTTGATGGAAGGTTGCCCATGACTTGACTCAGCAGTATCGGTTTTTCTCTGTTGCATCTAACAAATTTTGTCACAATTGAACGGGCCAAGAGTCTTCCCTTTACTGGCCAAAATCGCTGCCTTGTTAAAGATAATAGTGCTTGAGGTCCACAATGCCGGTTTTCTTTATGGATCATTTGCATTAATAACTTCGTCATTGGGTTTTTGTATGGAAGTAACATTGGATGTTTGGCATCGAATGCAATTCCTGATGCTTGCAGACGACCTCCAACGCGTATGATACCATTGTTGTCCAAAAAGGGAGACAGATTACGATAGGGACTATCCTTGCCAACTTCGTTGCATTTCTTGAGCTTTTTATGTTCTTCCCCAAAGTCTATTGTTTGAACGATGACCATCAGTGCCGTTTTTAGTTCATCCACCGTCAAAGGATTTTCCGACTGTTGTGATCGTTTTCTGGTTCTGCTGATGAACCTTAACATGTGGCCTACAACTCTTTGTAATGTTTTGAAAGAGCCATTATGTCGGATGTTCTGAATGACGCTTCCTTGAACTGCCATTGTTGTCACAGGAACTGAAGTAAATTTTTTGCGCTCTATGTATATAGTTTCGCCTATTGTTGTCATTTCCTTGGAATATTTTGATGGCCAATTGTCTTCATGCTCAAGCAGTACTTTGGGCCCATAAAACCATAGGCTGCAGTTTCTCAGTTTTTCCGGCGGCAATCCTCGTGATATAACGTCAGCTGGATTGTCTTTTGAACCTATATGCCGCCATTCTTCAGCGATGGTGTGCTCCTGAATTATGGCGACTCGGTATGCTACGAATATTTGGTAAGACGCTGACGACGAGTTAATCCATGCTAAGACTATCTGAGAATCTGTCCAATAGTATGTAGGAACATCTAGCTATGGGTCCGTCTTGATCCTTGTACTTAATTGAGCTCCAAGAACTGATGCACAGAGCTTAAGCCGCGGAAGAGTTCGGCGCTTCAAGGCTGCTACTCCTGATTTTGCACACAGCAACCTTACCATCACTTGTCCATTGTTTAATTCCGACCTTATATATATTGCAGCCCCATATGCCTTTTCGGATGCGTCTGCGAATACATGTAATTGTAGTTTTGCTGCAATGTGCCCTTCTAACACGTGCCTCGAAACTTGCATATTGTTTAGTTTTTCTAAATCACCTCGGAATGAAGTCCATTTTGCATTAAATTCTGCTGGCAAAGTTTCATCCCAATCCAGTTTCAATTGCCAGAGATCTTGGACAAATATTTTTGCTGTGACCACTATAGGTGCCATTATACCCAATGGATCGAAAAGTCTAGCTATATCTGAACTCACCGACCGTTTGGTTATCACATTGCAATCTCTCAGACACACCTTTACGCAAAATTGATCAAAATTTTGGCAGCCATGTCAAACCCAAGTTTTGATTGTTTGACTGGTTTCATTGTCAAAGTCTACATCAACTTCCTGGTCCTCCACACCAGTAGTTTGCAGTAATTGTGAATAATTCGAGTACCACTTTTGTAGATTGAGGTCATGTTTCCTTAAAATGTGTATTAATTGCTGTTGAATTTCAATTGTTGTATTTAAGTTGTCTGAGCCACCAATTCCGTCATCCACATACAAGTTGTCCTGTAGAAACTGGGCCCCAGCGGATATTCTAACATATTTTCTATTGCAATTTTTTGTAAGCACTTCGTCGCCAAATATGGGGCAGATATAGTTCCATAAGTGATTGGGTTTAATTGATAATGGCTTATTGGCATGCTTGGATCCCTTCGCCAGATGATGAGTTGGAATTTCCTATATTCCGGATGAATGAGCATCTGTCGATACATTTTCTCGACATCTGTGCTGAACCCGTATTTAGGCAACAGAAAACGAAGCAAAATTGTGAAAAGATCGCTGTGAACAGTGGGACCAGTGTACATAAGGTCGTTCAGGGACACTCCAGAGGTTGACTTTGCTGATGCGTCAAATACTACTCGTAATTTTGTGGTGCGGTTTTCAGGCCTCGCGATGCAATTGTGAGGATTGAAGTACCTAGGCTTCTTGATGGAATCAATATTAACTTGTGTCATATGACCCAACCTTTCATATTCCTCCATAAAGTTGATGTATTGACTTCTTGTCTCAGGAGATTTTGACAATCGACGATCCAAGGCAAGAAATCTATTATAGGCAATTCTATAAGATTCCGCTAACGCCTCCAAGCTGTGGTGAAATGGCAATTTGAGCATAAACCGTCCATTTTCAGTGATTGTTGTATTCTGTGCAAAATGAGTTCGCACTGTTTTTTAGTCGTAGATAATTGCCTTCCTGCAGCTGCAATTTTCTCATAGCCTAGCAAAGGCAGCTTCCAAGTTGAAATCGTCGTCGGTGCAGATTCCACATATTGCGCTCGTGATGTAGTTGGAACCATCTTTCCCGGCGATGATCCATCCCAACACGGTATTTTGCAGAATGGGTAAATCTGAGGATAGTTTGATCTGCCCCACTGCCATCAACTGGTTGTAAAATTCAGCACCCAATACTATGCCAATCTTGTCAGGATGATTAAATTATGGGTCGGCTAGCGTAATGTTAGCAGGAATGTTCCATCCTTCGATATTGATATCTTGTGAGGGTTGAGGAGATATGATATGAGGTAACACTGCTGCCTCTAGCCGTGTGGTAAAACTGCTGATGCGTGAATGTAACGCAATGTTGACTCGATGTTGCACTTTAGTGTTACTTGAGCCTATGCCGTTGATAGAAATTGATGGTGGTTTCGTTGAGATACCCAGTCGCTTAACCACTCTCTCCGTAATAAAGTTCACTTGTGAACCTGAATCCAAGATAACACGGCACTGAACTTCTGTCCCATTGGCCCTAACGTTTACCATGGCAATGCCGAGCAACACATACTTGTTTGTCCTTGATTGTTTTAAGGTTGCTAGCGATGTAGCTTCTTCGTTGGAAATTGTTGCTTTGATCGTTACAGGTTTGGCATTTCTGGACTCATTTGGTCCTGTAGGAGTGGCTGATAATTTTGATGTGTCTTTGCTTGTATCCTCGAAATGCAACAAGGTGTTGGGTTTTTTGTTGCATTTTAAACATCTTCTGAGTAAACAGTTCTTGGAAGAATGTCCAGCTTTGAGGCAGTTGTGACAAAATTTTTTCTTCTGTATGAACTCAAAGCGCGCTGATGGAGATTGTTAGAAAAATTGTCTGCAGGAAAACAATTGGTGCTTCCCCTGTTTACACATGCTGCAAGCGTCGTTGTTGTTCTTTGCCGTTACTGAAGTGCATACCTTTGCTTGAGGGAGGTTAGTTTTGACACCCATGGCTTCCATGGAATGGAAGTGCTTCTCCAGAAATTGCAAAATTGGCCGGACGGGACCTACATGTTTTATGCCGACTCCGAACGGCATCTGCAAGGCAGATGAGTTTTCACTGAGAGATTTTCATGGCAGAAATACACTCGCAGCGCTTGCCAAACACTGCCGAGGGCGACCCCGTTTAGAAAAATTTTCTTCCACTGTCTTACACCTTAAAAATCTTGGGTGTGACGTTCGATCAGGATCTGAGCATGTGGCCTCAAATCTCTTGCCGGCAGCTCTTGGGGTAAAGATAAAGAAACGCTCATCACCACTTACAAAGCAATTGGCCGGCCGATTGCATGATAAACGTCTCCGATATGGTCGCCAAGCCCAAAGGTTACACACTGGAAGAAAATATAGGTCTGCCAAAATACTTCCCTCAGAACAGCTGCGGGCTGTCTTTTTATGCCCCCAGAACACCATCTACACAATCAGGCCTGAGTACTCCCCATTAGGCAGAGAAGCGAAATGCTAACCAAACAGTTTCTGTTGAATACCCAGCAACCTAGCATCCCAACAGACATCTCATTGATGAGGCTACAACGCCCAAGGTCTTAAGCGGCCATCTCCATAAGCATTATGAGGAAATACGGCACTTGAGAACACAGCCGTATGATGCAAAAAGCACAAGCAGGTGATATCCACAAACAGGCTTCGGGCCTCTATGCCAGGAATTGCCCGGCAAATCCGGTACTCAAAGAAAAATACCCAAAACTAGCAGAAGAGGAACTCACTCTCCCTAGGAAAAAGTGCGTCACTCTAGCTCAACTTCATCTGGACACTGTAACGGGTTAAACTCTAACCTATCTAGAGTCAACTCCGACACACAAAATATATGTCCTGCTTGCATGTGTCCCCACATGACACCAACCATCTCTTCAATTGTAATGTGGAAGGAACGCCTCTAACACCCCTCTCATTGTGGTCCACCCCTGTTGAAGCAGCAAGTTTCCTTGGACTCCCCTTAGAGGACATTGATGACAATTTGTGATTGGTCGCACCAACAACAACAACAACATAATTTACTTCAGTAAATCGCCATTTCGTTGAATGCGAAGTTCAAAATTATCGATTATTAAATCAAAACAGGATTAATAAATATTTTGAGTAAATCATTATACAAAAAAGTAAATATAAAATATGTGACCGAAGTCTGCTATATTTTTTTTAATTTATCGTTTGCACTAAATGCATAAAATATTTTGGAATCATGAATAAATATACAAAAAGGAAAAGAGATATGTAAATATCTTTATAGGTGAAAATAAAAATAGAAATGTTGAGACAGCTGAGTAAATAAAATTATTAAGATAAATATATGAATTTAAAAGTAAATTTTGTGATTGCAATTTTTTGTGTTAAATTCGGAAAAGAAAAATTGCGAATATGAAGTATTAAACAAATAGCTTTTTTTCATACTTGTGAAATGTTGAAAGTAAAGTCATATACTAAAGGCTGATGCTAATTTACCAAGTATTTTGATATACATAGGCCTAGGAGTTAAACTTTAGTTCGCAGTTTCATTAAATAAAATGTTAAAATTTCAAGATTAAAATGAAGATCTAAACCTCTCTCGGTCGATGACGAAATGTAGAGGTATGATACGCTGAGCAGAAGTATGTATAGCTAGGGTTAACCTATACAAAAATCTTTCTTGCGTGGGTATAGACATGGGTGGGTATACTCCGTATCGCCATACCTGTATAGTAGACATATTGTATATCAAATGATTTCTTTTTCTGCTGCTGTATGCGTTTCACTTTCCTTGTTTCGATGTTGATTTTTTTTGTAGTTTGGTTTAGTCCAAACGCACCGTCGCAGGTTTCTCTAGTTTAAGCAGCATTGTGAGGAAAAGTTCATTACATAAAATAAATGACGCCGAACGTGTGCCAGAAATAGACCGAGTGGCCAGAAATATTTTGGAAACTCACAATATCGTAAGAGGCTCGAGGTATTTCTAGGCCCATATCGTGGAATTTTGACAAGCTTTAAGCTTCTTGAAGATCGAAATCAATTATATATATTTTTTATTTGGCGCAAATAGTTAAGGCCTGTTTAAAGTAAGCAGGATCTGCAGAGTTTCGAGATCATTTCGGGATCTGACTGCTAACTTTTCAGTCTCTTGAATTGTTTTTGTAGCCATATTTTTATCGCTTCAACGTTATCTAATATTGGTTTAAAAACTTTGGATTTCTAGCATATTGAGTAATCTTGATAGCTTGCCACTAAAATGACTTCACTTTAAAGCATTGATATTGTAACGAATTTTGGGAAATTCTGCTAACGTTCGAATCGCTGAACTGTCGAATAAATAACTCCAATATTCAGCATTGCAAAGTGGTCTTTATTTACCCTACTTTGAGAGTAGTACTTCACAATTACACTTATACTTCACTAATATCGTGCTTAAATCTAACTTCTGCTTCCTCAGCTTGCGCTGCTTTTATAGTCTCGGTTACCTAGTTGCTCATTTCTCCAAGGTCTAGATGTTTCACGAACATGCCTTCTAGAACTGTTGTATCCCATGCTTGGTTATTTAGCTATATACATGTAGTTTATGTTTTTCCTATAGCTATATGCGTGTGTATGTGTGAGTAACAACTTCTGCTCTTAGCTGCTGGCTACATAAATGTATGTGAAATATTCTCTTCGCTGTCAGCTTTGATGTTTCCATGTACAAATGTTTGGCTGCTTGCTTTATTTAGTATCAGCACAGTGATGAACCGAAATGCTAATATTCTCCACACTGCCCCCCAAATAAGTCTGATCCTCCCGATCGATTACTCTATCCAGCCGCTGCTCCAACTGAATCACCCTTATATTTCGAGGTTTCCAAATTGTTTGTATGAGGTAGACGACACCACTAATCCGCTTAAAAACTTCGTATGGGCTAGGGCACATATGAATTTATAAAATGGACAACAATAGAACAAATTAATAGTAGACACAATTTATACAGAAAAAATTGAGTACATACATATAAATATAATGATCAAACCATAATTTTGCAAACAAGTTTTCAATAGCTGGTACTTTCATATTTGAAATAGAAGGTTGAACAGTATTATCACGGTTTAGGGTTCTTTGCTTTATTTCAAATTTCAAATTTAATGTAGTTAAAATATATTTTTTAATACTAAGAAACGGGTCACAGTTATGACATAAACAGCGAAGTGGTTCGAGCATTTCATAATTCGATCTGCATGTAGCTACAAAAATTAAAAGAA
Organism: Eurosta solidaginis; assembly: GCF_040869045.1. Classification (NCBI taxonomy): domain Eukaryota; kingdom Metazoa; phylum Arthropoda; class Insecta; order Diptera; family Tephritidae; genus Eurosta; species Eurosta solidaginis. Next base: position 203,141,083 of record NC_090319.1, read on the forward strand.
AATGTCTAGATGGCCTAAATGGAACATTAAACTTGATTTCACCAAGGAAAAATTTACTCTTTATTGCTACTTTGCTTTTAGCAGCTAGCAAATGGGATGAAAAACTAGTTTCATGGGTTTGTACGCGTAAATATACACAGGCACAAAATGCTTTTTCGGAAGTATCTGAAAATCCATGCAGCTGGATGAGTTTATTGGGGGAATACTGCACCCACCTAGGGGATAAGTTTTCGTAAATTGAGGTCCATTTTTGGAGAGCTCTGGGCTTCACGTCTTCGTCTCAATCCGTTCCTTCCATCCAGAGTTGTTGCAGCAACATTTGCGGAAGAATCATTATTGGCGATAGCCATCCTGCGGGATCAAACAGTTTTGCAACTGCTGATAAAATCTGCCTTTTCGTAGTTGTGTTTGCTGCCGATGGAGGGTCGTACGTATAGGTGAAGGTGTCGGTTAGCGCGTTACACTGAATTCGAAGGGTTTTTGTGGAACTCGAATCGTGAAATTTAAGAAAGTCGACGTCTAGCAAATCAGGGTCGGGAACGGGTTTTAAAATTTCAGGGTGATTTGCCGACATCTTTCTCAAAGAGAACCCTGCCGATTTTAAAACTTCGATTACTTGGGCCATGGAGTTCAAGGTGGACTGTATATTATGACCGCCTGACAAAATATCGTCAACATATGTTTAATTCAATAAAATATTTTTTGCCAGCGGATATTCGTCTTGACAGTCGTTCGCGAGTTGATGAAGGGTTCGAATTGTCAAATATGGCGCGCAATTTACACCAAAGGTAACTGTTTTTAGTCGAAAATCTTTTATCGGCAGAGTTGGGTGTTTTCGAAAAACGGCTCGATGAAAATCTTTATCTTCTTCATGGATGAGTATTTGGCGATACATTTTCTCAATATCGCCGTTAAAAACTTATAAAGTCGCCATTTAAGTATGACGAGCATTAAGTCATTTTATAGTATGGGGCCTATATGGAGGACGTCGTTCAACGAGTTGCCAGAATGTGACATTTTTGATGCGTTGAAGACGACTCGCACTTTTGTGGTTTTGCTGTCGGGTTTTATGACAGCATGATGGGGAGATAAAATGATAGATATTTACCATCTCTAATTATCTCTTGTTGGGAGGCGGGTTCCATGCGATCCATGGTTAAATATTCATTAAGGACTTCAAAATATTTGTCTCTTAATTCGGGTTTTCTTTCGAGGGTTCGTTCGATGCTGATATACTGCTGTTGTGCTGCAGGTCGTGATTGTCCGAGTGCTAGATTGGCTGGAAATTCCGATTTGAATGGCAGTTTGACTCTTTAGCGTCCATCTTCCTAACGAATTGTGGTTGTCCGGTAGAGTGCTTCGTGATATTCATCATCTGCTGATCGTTGCTGGGTTTGGTGAACTTCTTCCTATTCCCAAAACAGTCTCAAAAGTTGATTGATGAGGTCATCGTTGCATTTCGTGACATGAGTGCTGAAGTTTGGTACCTTTTCATCTACAGGGCCGCTTAATATTCATCCAAATATTGTGTTTTTGGCAAGTATCGTTCCCTTCACATTTCGTAGGAGCCCTTCCGTGAGGATTTGCGGGGTGATATCGCTGCCGATTACCACATCGAATACTGTGGATCAGCTATCGGTAATCGGGACCGTTCTTCAAGATCGATGCTTGAAACTCTGACTGTGCGCAAGAACTTAGTTAGTTTCGGCAAAATTATCGCTTGTGCGTCTATCATTTGGGTTAAGTCTGCTGAACAGAATGTTATCTGGTAGACTTCATTTGCATTCTTCACAACCGTTCCACCCATTCCAGATATCTGGTGGAGAGACTCTTTTGTGGGTAGACCAAGAAGCTTTTGTATACGGGAAGATACAAAAGTTTTTTGTGAACCTTGGTCTATTAGGGCACGAATTTTATGAAATTCGCGAGCAAAGTATACTGATACTACTGCTGTTGGTAGTAGGGTGGTTCCATGATTACTCGAAAGGAGTGTAGAAACTGATATCTGGTGGAGAGACCTTTTTGTGGGTAGACCAAGAAGCTTTTGTATACGGGAAGATAAAAAAGTTTTTTGTGAACCTTGGTCTATTAGGGCACGAATTTTATGAAATTCGCGAGCAAAGTATACTGATACTACTGCTGTTGGTAGTAGGGTGGTTCCATGATTACTCGAAAGGAGTGTAGAAACTGGGTTTTTGTCCTGAGACTGTTGGGAGGAGGTGGCTCTTGCTGCGGCTTTCGATGTCGAGGGTCGTTCGTCGTCCGTTCTCCTAGTGGTGCCGACTAGGGAATTTTGAGCTCTGGGGTTTGTTGTGACTGCTGGGGTTTGGGCTGCAAATGTAGTAGCGAATGATGACGCTTTTGGCAATAAACGCACGTGAAACTGCTTTTACATTCGTTCTTGTTGTGTGACGTTGATAAACAGTTTTCACAGTAACTATTTTCTCTCACAAATTTGATTCGGTCTGATGCCGATAAATTCCTGAACCTGACGCAAGATTATACTGCGTGGTATTCATTGCATAATCTACACGAAGCCGTTTTATTGAACTCCGTGTGATATGCATGGGTTCTATTATTGTTAGAATGGGTCGAGTTTTGATTCACCGTTCGTGGTGTAAAACTCGAAAATTGGGGTTTCGCCTTGCCGGGTCTATAGGTACTTAGTCTCTCTACTACCTCGTATCTGCTGGTCAAAAATTTATTCATATCATCCCAAAGTGGGAGTTCTTTTCGGGAGCTGAGGAATTGTTCCCATAGTGAAAGGCTTTCACCTGGCAGCTTAGATGAGCAGAGGTAAACGAGGATTGGGTCCCAGCCCGTTGTCGAGATTCCTTGGGTGTTAAGGTTGACATGCAATTGTTGATTGTTGTCTGCATCTTCTGTATTTGTTCTCCATTTTCCTCGAATATTGTGGGCAGGTTGAAAAGCGTCTTCAGTTGATTGTCGACGAGTATCCTTTTGTTCTCGTACCTAGCTCTGAGCGCTTCCTAGGCAAGCTCGAAATTATCATCGCTCAGTGGGTATTGTTTTACAATAAGTCCAGCTTGTCCTTTTGTTTTGAGGCGTAGGTGGTATAATTTTTGAGCGGGTGATAATTTAGGGCGGTTTTTATAGACTGCCGTGAACATATCTCTGAAGGATGGCCAGTCTTCGTATCCACCATGAAAGACTTCGGTGTCAAATGCTGGTACTTTCAAAAAAAACCATTTGAGTTTGAATCATTTATTGGGTGAGCGGGTATTTGTTGTTGGTTGGTGCTAGCAGTGTTGAAAGTTTGTAATGCTTCCATAACTTCAGATATGCATGTTTGATAGGTTTTCATCATGGAGGGAAATTAATAATTTTTTTTTTCGGAGTCGAAAAAGTCCTGGTCAAAAAATTGCCCTAGGTGAAAATGTTTGAGTTCCCAGGTATCCCTATAGCAATATCATGTCGAATCATGCATCCTTTTTATTTTTCGAACTTTTTCCATAAAAGTTCACATATAAAAGTAAAATCAGTATTTTTATTTTTTAAGTCCGATAGAACTAGTTAAACTCGGACTTTTAAAAATAAAAGTCCCGAAATAAAAGTTAAATCAAGACTTTTATTTTTTAAGGCCGAAATAAAGGTCCCTCTTGATAACAAAGAAACGGCTTATCCGAATTAAAAAAATTTGGTACCAATCGATTCTCCTGGATTCCTAAAATTTAAAACCTTATGGACTTTTGAAAATTTCTGTTAATAATACTAGAAATTTATCATAAACAAACTAGATCGAAAATCTCGTAGTATAAATGGTGAACTTGCAGTGGATTTTTGCAATAAATTTCGTTCCAATACAACTATTAGAGTGAAAATTGGTAAACTGCATTCTGCTATGATAGGAAAGCTTTCCAAAAAAATAAATGGTCGTAATCGGTCAGTAGCCACGCCCCTTTCTGTATATAGAAATTTTCGCACAGAACATGCGATATTTGAGTATCTAAAGAAGCCACATTATTTAAATTTGGCACGTAAATTACTGACATTGCATGTAGTTGATCCACATAATTTTTTTGGACAATGGGCGTGGCACCAACTCCTTTAACAAATAAGATTTTTTGGACTTTCAAGTGCGATAACTCGTACATACTTTGAGCAATATTTTTTCAAATTGGTAAGCGAACTTCATATTTGTATTTGTACATGTCGACGGAAAAAGTTTTAAAATCGAATTAAAGTCACACCCACTTGTATATAAAAATATCAAAACTGGCTACTTGAATTCATTGCTAAGTACGTGAATATGTCGGAGTTATTTCGGGACTATTGCGGGATCATTTGGGGATCCTTCCGGTATCATTCCTGGATGACTTTCGGGATCCCGTCAGGGTCCTTTCGGGATAATTTGGGGATCCTTCCGGCATCATTTCTGGATAGTTTTCGGGATCCGTCCGGGATTCCGTGAGGATTATTTCGGAACTTTTTCGGGAGTGAACTACCGGTTTCGAAGAGTCCTTAAATGATCCTGGAAGGGTCCCAAAATGATATCAAAATAGTCCCGAAATGATCCCGACGTAGACGTTTATTACAATGTATGGAGATAGACCAAATTTAGGGCAGAACAACGTCTGACGGGTCTGCTAGTATTACATATATACGTATATACTTTTATAATTAAGTAGGTATTTAGAGCAACGAACTTTTCGGGTACCGGGAAGTGGATTTTCCGTTAGTACGGGAATACAAATTTATGTATTGAAAAAATTATAAGGGTTTTGAAGAGACTGTACCTGTTGGTACCTGTGGGTAGGCAAATGAAATATTCTGTTTAGGCTTTATGATATCGGTTATATACTCAGGGTCCGGATCTTTAGATCGGAGGGGTATATAAATTAGGGAATTTTAGAATTCGGGTCCGTACTTTAGACGGACGGAACATATTTGGGTAGCAAGAATACTTACTCAGACATTTTTCTGTAAAAGTAGGTTTTAAAAGTATGTGGTTTGTGTTCCTTTAATGTTATCTCCTCGTCGATGTTGTGTTGTTCCTGCTTTTTGATGTAATGTTGATGTTGTTTTAATGTTGTAATGTGCTCCTCGTGGTTGTTGTGTTGTTGTACCTTCTTTGATGTAATGTCTTTTTTTCTCCACTTAAATTTTTCAGACAAAAAAATTTTCTCAATTGTATTTTTTTCTTTTTCTAAAAAATTTTTATTTTTTTTCACAAAACTTTTTCCCTTTTAGTTGAGTTTCCGGTTTTCCCAACTTTTCCTTTCTTTTTTGTGTTCTCGTGAAAAAAAATTTTGTGTTTTTTTTATATTTTCACTTTTTATCTTCCTTTGGGTTTTTTTTTGTTTTTTTTTGACAAATTTTCAGTTTTTATCCTTTCTTTTGTTTTTTCCCAGGATTTTATTTTCCTTCTTCCTTCACTTTTCTTATTAAAATTTTTGATTTCTAAAATTTTTTTTCGCACTCCTTAAGGTAAATTTTTTCTTTTTCTTGTATGTTTGTATGTATCTTTTTTCAAATTTTTATTTATTTATTTTTTCTTTCTTAATAAATTTTTTGATTTCTCAGTTTATTTATTTTACTCTTCACACCTTAATGTTTTGTTTTTTTTTGTGCATATATATGTATGTATGTATGTTTTGACCAATGTGTTTGAAATAATTTTTGTTTGTAACACTTTTTGTTGTTAGCACTTTTTGTATAAATTTGCGCTTTTTTTCTTCACCACCCTAATGTTTGCTTCTTTTCTGTATCAATTTTAAAATATTTAAATTTTTCTCTCCTTTAAACTCTTCCTTTACGCCTTTATGTAAACTTTTCTTTTGCGTTTTTGGGTACACACGATATTGTGTATGTATGTATTTTTGCTTCAATAGTTTGATATTTGTTAAATTGTATTTTGTTCAATTTTTTCAAAAAAATTTTTTTTTCTTAAACACTTTTTTAGTTTTTTTAAAATTAAAATTGTTTTTTATATTTGTTTGTTTTTAAAAAATTATTTTATTTATTTTTCTCTTTTTTGGTCGCTGGTCTTTTCAACAACAAAGGACCATGTATAATTTTAGCACTAACAATATGCACTGTATTTAGGAAAAGAGGGTGCACACGGGTTTCATGAAATATATATATATATTTGATTAAAATTAAAACTTTTCAAATATAAACAATTTTATAAATAAAATAATTAAAAAAAAAATTTTAAGTTAAACGGTTTTATTGAAAACAATACTTACATGAAATAATAATAATACGAAAAGCTAGAAAATAATTAGGTAGGTCGTAGGTACTAGTCATCACACTCCTTATCAATCTAGGGCGTTGATCAGACAATTAAATAAAAGCGTTGGGCGCGTGAAATTTCTAAAAATGTGAGGCGTAGCATAACCTGATTAAGGTACAGTGGGTTTTACTTATGACTATCAATAGAAATATGACGCGTCCAACGCTTTTATTTAATTGTCTGATCAATGCCCTAGATTGATAAGGAGTGTGATGACTAGTACCTAGGACCTACCTAATTATTTTCTAGCTTTTCGTATTATTATTATTTCATGTAAGTATTGTTTTCAATAAAACCGTTTACTTAAAATTTTTTTTTTAATTATTTTATTTTCAAGTTTTTAGTCTTTATTTAATTGCCTGTTATTTCTCATTCTATTTAGTTCATTTATTGACTCATTATTACAAGGACTCTTTACTGACATTTTGTTACAACCTAAGTCTTCAATACATAATCCTTCCAAAGACTTTACTCGACTGCGCCACGTATGCTTGTCCCTCCTCCAACTCCAAAATATTTTGATGTCACTTCTACTGGACTATATGCAATATTTGTTCCAAATATGAGCCAAATCGGGCATCATAGGTCGCTTTCTATTCATGTATGTATTATGTGTTCCAAATATGGACCAAATCAAATCGGACCACAAATACGATTTTTGTGAATATCTCGATCCATGCGCCACCTAGCGGTGATTTCTATTCTTGCATGTATTATGTGTTCCAAATATGAGCCAAATCGGACCACAAATGCGAATTTTGCGAATATCTCGATCCTTGCGCCACCTAGCGGCGATTTTTTTTTATTATTGCATTGTCATCGGGTTCTGAACTATGTTCCAAGTTTCAAGCTTGTAGCTTATCGGGAAGTTACTTAAATTTCAATTACAAGATTCGTTCACAACGGCCGGCCTGTCAACTCAAGCTAAATAAAACCGTTTAAAAATGAATTTGTTTCAATATTTCAACACTGCGCGACGGTGGGGGGCGAAAAAACTGAACGACTGATGCGGGCACGAACGATGCGTGTAGGCGGGTAGTTTGAGATAAACTAAAACTGAGAGTGAGCGCGGTAGTGGTCGGCAAGCACAGCTGAGCTGCACTTGCGCTTGGACGCACTGGCCGGTTGTTGCCAGACGGAGGGGGGCGGACTTATTCCGAAAACTGGATCATGTCTTCAACAACATATTTACACTAATACTTATTAAATGTACAAAATATATGCGTATGCCAGCAAATTGTGTGAGTACATTAGGGTGGTCCTTATAATCGAATGTAGTATTTTTTCGAGTCTCACCCCCTAGATCGGTTGCGCCACGGTCAACTATATCGCGCAAAAATTTTTATCCCGATTGGAGATGGTTTAGGCGTGTCGCAGGGGGGTCAAAGTTGAAATTGCTCTATGGCGACTCAAAAAATATAAGGATTTTTCTTTTTATCTAATGCTCGAAATCGGTAGCCCTATGGTTGAAAATATCAGATGCAAATTCTGGTCCCGATCGGAAGCGCCTAAGGGGTGTCGCAGGGCGGTTGAAGTTCAGACCCCTATGGAGACTAGAAGAATAAAAAGGATTTTTCTTTTTATCTAATAGCCGAAATAGATAGCACTATGGTCGGAGATATCACATACACAATTTGGTTATGATTGGAAAAGCCTAAGGCGTGTCGCAGGGGGCTAAAAGTTCAGACTACCCTATGGAGATTCCCAAAATAAAAGAGAAAGAGAAAAGAGAAGAATGGTCTATATATAGTAACTTATGGGTTTTTTGTCAATATTATAAGCAAATTAGTTGCATAAAATAAATTACGTTTTCAAGTGATCAAGAATTGAATTTGATATTTCGTTTCAATATGGTATCGCGAAAAAAAATTAAGATTTATTTAGTGGGCCTCATCGAAAACCAAATTACGGAACGATCAAAAAACAAACGAGGGCAAACAAATTTTATTACACCCAAACTAGTATCAGGTCTTGACAGTTGTAAATTCAGCGATCGAAATGCAGTCAGAATACTAATAGCAGTATCCGAAGCCCTTGGTGCAAATGTAAAAACTCTAACCGTAAACCGGAGGAGTATCCGACGATGTCGTCTACAAAAGCGCCGATACATAATGAAGCAGCTAAAACGATCGTTTGAATACAAAGTAATTACGTCAATTACCGTTCACTGGGATGGGAAGTTGTTGCCTGCAACAGAAGGAACAGGGAAAGTAGACAGGCTTCCAACAATTATTTCCGGGGAAGATGGAGAACAACTACTCGGTGCTCCAGCAATTTCGAACGGAAGTGGAAAAGCACAAGCTTCTTTAGTATACGACTTACTTGTTAGGTGGAAAGTACACGACAAAGTTGAAGCGGTATGTTGTGATACAACGGCGTCGAACACGGGCAGGTTACAGGGAGGTTGTGTTTTCTTGGAAAAAAAACTTGGTAAAAGCTTGTTGCATTTGCCGTGTCGTCACCATATATACGAAAGTGTTACGCAGCGCTTTCGAAGCAAAAATATCCTTATCAAAAGGACCTAATGTTGAGATTTTTAAAAACTTTAGAGATGCCTAGTCCAATTTAGACAAACGTAATTTCAAAGCTGGAATTGAGGACGGCTTCGTCAGAACAGCAATACGCAGCAAAGAAGAGCTTGTAGATAGCTTCCATCACATTTTAGTGTCAAGACAGCCTCGTGAAGACTATAAAGAATTTGTAGAACTAGCACTTGTTTTTCTTGGTTGTTATCCAATTTCATTTCAGCACCAGGCGCCTTCCACCACGCTCGGTGGATGGCAAAGGGTATTTATACTCTAAAATTATATATCTTTCGAGAAGAGTACATATTGGAAAAAAATTTAGAAATAGCACTTCGGGATTTATGCATTTTTATAGTTAAAATTTATTTAGAGAATTGGATGCACACCTCTAAATCCATAGCTGCCCCAGGCGCTGACTTCTTTTTTGTAAATGAGTTATACCAATACAAAAGCTTTGACAAGGTGATAGGTGAAGCCACGTTCTCGAAGTTCAAGAATCATTTATGGTATCTCTCACCGGAAACAGTTTGTTTGGCACTACTTGATGAAAAAATTTTAAAAGAAACAAAGCAAAACATGGTTGCAGCTCTAGGAAAAGACAATTACTTTTCAGGAAAAAAGTATGACTTTGTAATAGGAAGTGAAGAAAGAGTATTTGCCAATGATCTAGATCAGTTTGTAAGTAAAAGCAGCTTAGATTTTTTCTATAGGTTTTATATAAATAAAGAGTTTCTTCATTCAGACCCAAATTGTTGGGCAACTAAGGAAAATTATATTAAAGCTGTTCATAAATTAAAAAATTTGAAAGTCGTAAACGATACGTCAGAGAGAGGAGCTAAACTTGTAGAAGAGTACAACAAAATCTTGTCCAAAAACGAAGAGGACAAACAATACATATTGCAGGTAGTCAAATACTATAAAGAAAAATACCCAAACGCTACAAAGCAATCTTTATCAAAACCATTGGTTATTTAGAAATTTATTTTTAAATTATAATGTAAAATTAACGAACATGAATTTATTGTTATTTTATTTATAACTTGAAAACTCAATAAAAACAAATTATTTACATTTTTTGAGCCTCCATCGGTTAATCTGGACTTTCACCCCCTGCGACACGCCATAGGCTTTTCCGATCGTAACCAAATTTTGTATGTGATATCTCCGACCATAGTGATATCTACTTCGGGTATTAGATAAAAGGAAAAATCTTTTATTTTTCGAGTCTCCACAGGGTAGTCTGAACTTTTACCCCCCTGCGACAAGCCTTAGGCTTTTCCAATCATAACCAAATTTTGCATGTGATATCTCCGACCATAGTGATATCTATTTCGGGTATTAGATAAAAAAAAATCTCTTTTATTTTTCGAGTCTCCACAGGGTATTCTGAACTTTTACCCCCCTGCGACACGCCTTAGGCTTTTCCAATCATAACCAAATTTTGCATGTGATATTTCCGACGATAGTGATTTCTATTTCGGGTATTAGATAAAAAGAAAAATCACTTTTATTTTTCGAGTCTCCATAGGGTAATATGAACGTTTACCCCCCTGCGACACGCCTTAGGCTTTTCCAATCATAACCAAATTTTGTATGTGATATCTCCGACCATAGTGATATCTATTTCCGGTATTAGATAAAAAGAAAAATCACTTTTATTTTTCGAGTCTCCATAGGGTAGTCCGAACTTTTACCCCCCTGCGACACGCCTTAGGCTTTTCCAATCATAACCAAATTTTATATGTGATATCTCCGACCATAGTGATATCTATTTCTGGTATTAGATAAAAAGAATAATCACTTTTATTTTGCGAATCTCCATAGGGTAGTCTGAACTTTTATCCCCCTGCGACACGCCTTAGGCTTTTCCAATCATAACGAAATTTTGTATGTGATATCTCCGACCATAGTGATATCTACTTCGGGTATTAGATAAAAAAAAAATCACTTATTTTTCGAGTCTCCATAATGTAGTCTGAACTTTTACCCCCCTTTGACACGCCTTAGGCTTTTCCAATCATAATCAAATTTTGTATGTGATATCTCCGACCATAGTGCTATCTATTTCGGGTATTAGATAAAAAGAAAAATCACTTTTATTTTGCGAGTCTCCATAACCCCACTGCGACACCCCTTAGGCGTTTCCAATAGGGACTAGAATTTGCATCTGATATTTTCTACCATAGGGCTACCGATTTCGAATATTATATAAAAAGAAAAATCACTTTTATTTTTTGAGTCTCCATAGAGCAATTTCAACTTTGACCCTACCTAAACCATCTCCAATCGGGATAAAATTCTTTGTGTGATATCTTCCGCTATATTACTATCGATTTAGGGGTTGAGTCTTTGGAAATCTGAGGATAAAATTTTCTCCATACAAATAAGGACCATCCTAGAGTACATACATATAATGGGAAATGCAACCTAAACATAAACAAAATAATATGGATACAAACAAAATTTTGTAGTGATGTATAAGCAATTAGTCAGCTTCAAACTGAAATAAAAGAAGCTTCAAGTTATGAGACAATGTATGTAGAACTTAATGAATTTCAAGACATACTACCCCATCCGCGTTTGAAAGAATCGCCATATCTTTGGAATTATGTATGGCTATTCATTTTATGACATAACTAAATTTTGACTTTTTTATGTTTACATAATTGATATGGTGAAGTGGCATTCTTATTTTGTTTATTCAATTGGTGTGTGAGAATAATTTATCATACAATTGATTAAAAAAAAAAAAAAAATTGAATTTATTTGTTTATGTTCTTTTCTAGGTTTTTCTTTAAGTTTCATGCTTTTGATTCAATAGGCCGATAAAAACAAAAACAATTGTTTCCTTCTTTTGTTTATATGTTTCTTTTGTTTTTAGTTTCTATAAACATTCTTTTTGTTTAGTACAATAATACTTGACATTTAAACTTATTTTTATATATAACTATTTATCAGTAATTTTGATTTTATAGAAGCTTAAGCCTGTTTTTATGGATTATTATTTGCTTATTCTTGTTTGTGCTTTCGCTATTTTCCTATTTCTATGGGGAATTAAAGTGTAGTTATTTTTCCTATGAATACATTTTTACTCTATAGGGCCCTTTATATCTCCTATCTAACTTATGACCTGTTTCATCTTTAAATTTTAATCTATATATATAAAAAGAAGTGTACATTTTGATTGTCACTCCATAACTCGAGAACGGCTGGACAGATTGCCATGAAATTTTTAGGAAAGATACAGGAAGGAGAGATGATGGTTAGTTGATTTTGAAATCCCAAATCGGTTTAGCCATATATATATAAAAATCAAATTCTGTGTGTGTGTGTTCGCGGTTTTAGGCTAAAAATAAGTTCGATATATAAAAGGGGCGTGGCACCTCCCATACAAATGGAATCTTTGGTACTGCATACCTTTGAAGGTATACATGCCAGAACATTGAAATTCAATGAGGAGTTACATGAGGTCAATCCCTAACACCACCAAGAAAATGCGGAATTTGGAGAAACGGGGCGTGCACCTCCCATACAAATGGAATCTTTAGTAATGCATAACTTTGAAGGTATACATGCCAGAACATTGAAATTCAGTAAGGAGTTATATGAGGTCAATCCCTAACACCACCAAGAAAAGGCGAAATTGGGAAAAAGAGGGCGTGGAACCTCCCATTCAAATGGAATCTTTGGTACTGCATAACTTTGAAGGTATACATGCCAGAACATTGAAATTCAATAAGGAGTTATATGAGGTCAATCCCTAACACCACCAAGAAAATGCGGAATTGGGAAAAAGGGGGCGTGGAACCTCCCATTCAAATGGAATCTTTGGTACTGCATACCTTTGAAGGTATACATTCCAGAACATTGAAATTCAGTAAGGAGTTATTTGAGGTCAATCCGTAACACCACTAACACCACCAAGAAAATATGGAATTGGGAAAAAGGGGGCGTGGCACCTCCCATACAAATGGAATATATTATACTGCATATATCTGGATGTCGTAATGGTAGGATAATTAAAATTGGTAAGGAGCTATGTGACGTTAAGTCCTAAAACCTCCAGTAAAATGTGGAATGGGGAAAAACTATGGCTGCCGTACAAACTTATGTTATTTTAACACCTAAAGTTTGACTACATTGTTGAGTTTAGCTGTTATGCCTTTTGGATGTTTAGTAATCTGCCGCTGTTAAAAAAATTGCTTAGCTTCAGTCTATCTACATCTTCTATAAAAATCAAATTCTGTGTGTGTGTTCCCTATGAAATCGTGTTTGCTATACTTCGATCATCACCAAATTTTGGCTCGAGGTTCCTTCGATCAAGACGAAAGTTCTTCATATTTCAGAATTAAGAATTTTAAATTTAAATGTTTTTGTTTTTTTGGCTATGCGAAAGAACATCTTAGCTCCCAAAAATGATCATGTTAACAAAATCAATGATCGCATTCAAAATCAATTTCGACACAGTTACAGATGAAGATAAAATTGTGAATTATCCAAATGAATTTCTATACTCCTTAGAACCAAAAGGAATGCCTGCGCATATATCAACTTTGAAAATTGGCTCACCAGTCATGCTTCTTCGGAATGTAATCAAAGCAACAATCATCAGCGGTAAAAGCAATACAATAATATAAAATAAGATACAATAAGATACAAGAATAAAATGTTTTAACAGAAAACTTCACCAAATATGCGTACAAAATTCAATTCAATTTACAGAACAATAAATTAAATTATCAACAAACAAAACAGAAAAAATCGTCTTTGTCAATGGATATGTAGGAACGCACATATTCATTGAATGTTCTATAACCGCGTTCAACAGTGCGTAAAGTTTGATGATGGTAAGATGTTGAGGGTTTATGCTCAATTTTGAGAAATTTGCACAATTCTTCAAATAAACTATTATTGGATTCGGTTCCCATATCTGTTATAATTGTTTCCATAAATCAGAATGAAATGTTCAAATACAACCTTAGCAACTGTTACTGCATGTTGAAAAGAACGCAAACGTCATTATAGCTGTGAAGTTGCATTTTTATTTTGCTGTGTTTATTTTGCGAGTTTTAAATTATAATACCTAAATTGTAATACTAGTTTGTGACAAAAATAAGTGCGAAAGATCAACTGAAATTGACCTGTTTAAACTGTTTAGACAAAGTCGAAATGCGTTTTCTGAAATGCTAAAGAGTTTTCCATAATCACAGAAAAATTCAATCAATACGATAGTTTGTTCAAGTCTTTCAAGTGTTTGGATGAGTTACCGCATTGCTTAAATAGAAATGGATACAACAGCGCTCTGACGATTCTCCTAACGTTTTAAACATTAATCCTGCTCAAAACATTAATCTTCCGCATGTGGAGCTCATAGACTTGGCTTCCCCTAATCCGCAAGCTGTGGTTCCATCCACTTCTAAGGCCGCGGAAAAAACCTTAGAGTCTCAAACTGTAACTTCTGAAACCGTAACTCCACAATCTGTGACCTCTTATTCAAAAGCACCGGCTAAGAAGCTGGTTGTAGTCCCGCTCAAAAAATCGATTTTTGTATCTCGCTTTGACAAAGAGACTTCCGTTGAGGATATCAAGTCTTATGTCACTTCGAAGATTAAGGCTGAGGTATGACTTTAAATTTAAATTTAATTACGAATGAAACATTTCTTCATTTAGAATTGATGTATAATCAAAAGATTTTGATAAACTTTCGGCCAGCTCATTTTGGCCCCAGGGGCCTTTGTTCGCGAATTTGTGCATAAGACTATTGGGATTAATTAAAATGTAGCAAAAATTCCTCCTCAAAGTTCCGATCCAAAAAACTTAATTTAAAATCTTGCTTAACCATTTACTATCAGAACGTTAGAGGCTTAAATACTAAATTAACTGACTTATATTTGAAAACCATTCACTGTAACTATAATATTATTGCTTTTACCGAAACTTGGCTGAAACCCAATGTTTTAAATTCCGAAATTTTTTGCGGTGAGTACCAGAGCTATAGAAATGACCGCTTAAATAGAACCGGAGGTGGTGTCTTGCTAGCTGTACATTCTTCAATTCCATGTTAAGATTTCAATTTACCCGAAGTTGATTCCATCGTGTTTAAATGCATCCGAATCTTACTAGGCCGGGGTCATATTTACTTAGCCGTTTGCTATATTCCACTGTCTTTTGATCTATCAAGGTATATGCATCATATTCCACTGTTAAAAACAGTCAATTCGATGATAAAGCCCACGGACTCAATGATTGTATTAGGCGAATTTAACCTGCCACATATATAATGGAACACTATTGATAACAATATTGCCCCCGTATCATCCAAGATGCATAGCAATGACTTTTTGGATGGAATTTCTGATCTTTGCCTTAATAAGAGCAACTTCTTTCCGAATATGTATGGAAAATTCTTAGACTTAGCATTTGTGGACGACATATCTAAATTCTCTATAAATCGGTGTGAACCTCTTGTTTTGCTAGAAGACCTTTACCATCCTTCTCTTGAGATAACTTACGAAATTATTAACAACGATTCGGCTGCACTAACAAAACACGTCTCTCTACCAGGTGCTTTGATTTTTCCAAAACTAATTTTAACATTTTAAATAAAGAGCTTTCTGAGATAACGTGGCCTCGACATATAGAGGATGTAGAGCAAAACGTTTTACATTTTAATAAAACCATTTATACTTTATTTGAAAAACATGTGCCCAAACCAACATGCTCGTACAATGAACCAATCCTGGTTTACTAAAGAGCTAAAAGCTTTAAAAAATAAAAAATCAGAGGTTTTCAAATTATATAAGAAAGCCGGTTTACATTGTGATTATGCACAGAACGCTATTTTCCGTCATAAGTATTTTTAACTTAATAAAAAGTGTTATAAAATTTACATATGTAAAATCAAAAGAAACATTTGCAACCGAAGTGTTTTTATGACTTCGTAAATTCTAAACGCTGAACTAACGGGTTTCCTTCTGCCATGATGTTTAGAAATAGCATTTCCCGCGACAATCAAGAGATTGCAAACTTCTTCGCTCAATTCTTTCACTCTAATTACTCTGCTGTGGTTGATTCATCTCTTATTAATTATCCATATGAGCTCCATTCTAGTAACTCAATATATGCTCCACATTTGTTGCCTGAAGATGTTCTATTACATCTAAAGACCCTAAAAGGATCCTTCAAATACGGTCCCGATTTGATCCCAACATGTTTTCTTAAAAAATGTGCAGAATACATTTACCAGCTCCTTACTGATCTGTTTAACCTCTCTTTAAAAAATTGCATTTACCCGACGGCTTGGAAAGAATATTTTCTTATCCCACTCCATAAAAAAGGAAACAAGTCGTTTATTGAAAACTGTCGTGGAATTGCAAAGCTCTCCGCTATCCCTAAGATTTTCGAAGCAATCGTTACTAATCACCTTAGTTTTCGATTTCTACATTGATAGATAGTTCTCAGCCTGGCTAGAAGCAAATTAGCCACAACCAAGTTGCTCGAATTTACAACTCACGTCTTTAATGGGTTTAGAAACAATCATCATACCGACGTTATATACACTGATTTCAGCAAAGCATTCGACGAAGTATACCACTCATTACTTGTCTATAAACTCGAATTGCTTGGCTTTCAACCTGGCCTAACTCGCTGGATCTCCTCCTATCTTTGCGGCAGAACTCCAAGAGCAATTTTTAAAAACATTTGTTCGAATGTCATCGATGTTCCCTCCGGTGTGCCTCAGAGCAGCCATCTCGGTCCGATTCTGTTTTTGCTCTTTATAAACGATATTTCCACAACTATAATATATTCTAAAATTTTAATGTATGCCGACGACGTAAAACCTTTTAACACAGTTACAGATGAAGATAAAATTGTGAATTATCCAAATGAATTTCTATACTCCTTAGAACCAAAAGGAATGCCTGCGCATATATCAACTTTGAAAATTGGCTCACCAGTCATGCTTCTTCGGAATGTAATCAAAGCAACAATCATCAGCGGTAAAAGCAATACAATAATATAAAATAAGATACAATAAGATACAAGAATAAAATGTTTTAACAGAAAACTTCACCAAATATGCGTACAAAATTCAATTCAATTTACAGAACAATAAATTAAATTATCAACAAACAAAACAGAAAAAATCGTCTTTGTCAATGGATATGTAGGAACGCACATATTCATTGAATGTTCTATAACCGCGTTCAACAGTGCGTAAAGTTTGATGATGGTAAGATGTTGAGGGTTTATGCTCAATTTTGAGAAATTTGCACAATTCTTCAAATAAACTATTATTGGATTCGGTTCCCATATCTGTTATAATTGTTTCCATAAATCAGAATGAAATGTTCAAATACAACCTTAGCAACTGTTACTGCATGTTGAAAAGAACGCAAACGTCATTATAGCTGTGAAGTTGCATTTTTATTTTGCTGTGTTTATTTTGCGAGTTTTAAATTATAATACCTAAATTGTAATACTAGTTTGTGACAAAAATAAGTGCGAAAGATCAACTGAAATTGACCTGTTTAAACTGTTTAGACAAAGTCGAAATGCGTTTTCTGAAATGCTAAAGAGTTTTCCATAATCACAGAAAAATTCAATCAATACGATAGTTTGTTCAAGTCTTTCAAGTGTTTGGATGAGTTACCGCATTGCTTAAATAGAAATGGATACAACAGCGCTCTGACGATTCTCCTAACGTTTTAAACATTAATCCTGCTCAAAACATTAATCTTCCGCATGTGGAGCTCATAGACTTGGCTTCCCCTAATCCGCAAGCTGTGGTTCCATCCACTTCTAAGGCCGCGGAAAAAACCTTAGAGTCTCAAACTGTAACTTCTGAAACCGTAACTCCACAATCTGTGACCTCTTATTCAAAAGCACCGGCTAAGAAGCTGGTTGTAGTCCCGCTCAAAAAATCGATTTTTGTATCTCGCTTTGACAAAGAGACTTCCGTTGAGGATATCAAGTCTTATGTCACTTCGAAGATTAAGGCTGAGGTATGACTTTAAATTTAAATTTAATTACGAATGAAACATTTCTTCATTTAGAATTGATGTATAATCAAAAGATTTTGATAAACTTTCGGCCAGCTCATTTTGGCCCCAGGGGCCTTTGTTCGCGAATTTGTGCATAAGACTATTGGGATTAATTAAAATGTAGCAAAAATTCCTCCTCAAAGTTCCGATCCAAAAAACTTAATTTAAAATCTTGCTTAACCATTTACTATCAGAACGTTAGAGGCTTAAATACTAAATTAACTGACTTATATTTGAAAACCATTCACTGTAACTATAATATTATTGCTTTTACCGAAACTTGGCTGAAACCCAATGTTTTAAATTCCGAAATTTTTTGCGGTGAGTACCAGAGCTATAGAAATGACCGCTTAAATAGAACCGGAGGTGGTGTCTTGCTAGCTGTACATTCTTCAATTCCATGTTAAGATTTCAATTTACCCGAAGTTGATTCCATCGTGTTTAAATGCATCCGAATCTTACTAGGCCGGGGTCATATTTACTTAGCCGTTTGCTATATTCCACTGTCTTTTGATCTATCGAGGTATATGCATCATATTCCACTGTTAAAAACAGTCAATTCGATGATAAATCCCACGGACTCAATGATTGTATTAGGCGAATTTAACCTGCCACATATATAATGGAACACTATTGATAACAATATTGCCCCCGTATCATCCAAGATGCATAGCAATGACTTTTTGGATGGAATTTCTGATCTTTGCCTTAATAAGAGCAACTTCTTTCCGAATATGTATGGAAAATTCTTAGACTTAGCATTTGTGGACGACATATCTAAATTCTCTATAAATCGGTGTGAACCTCTTGTTTTGCTAGAAGACCTTTACCATCCTTCTCTTGAGATAACTTACGAAATTATTAACAACGATTCGGCTGCACTAACAAAACACGTCTCTCTACCAGGTGCTTTGATTTTTCCAAAACTAATTTTAACATTTTAAATAAAGAGCTTTCTGAGATAACGTGGCCTCGACATATAGAGGATGTAGAGCAAAACGTTTTACATTTTAATAAAACCATTTATACTTTATTTGAAAAACATGTGCCCAAACCAACATGCTCGTACAATGAACCAATCCTGGTTTACTAAAGAGCTAAAAGCTTTAAAAAATAAAAAATCAGAGGTTTTCAAATTATATAAGAAAGCCGGTTTACATTGTGATTATGCACAGAACGCTATTTTCCGTCATAAGTATTTTTAACTTAATAAAAAGTGTTATAAAATTTACATATGTAAAATCAAAAGAAACATTTGCAACCGAAGTGTTTTTATGACTTCGTAAATTCTAAACGCTGAACTAACGGGTTTCCTTCTGCCATGATGTTTAGAAATAGCATTTCCCGCGACAATCAAGAGATTGCAAACTTCTTCGCTCAATTCTTTCACTCTAATTACTCTGCTGTGGTTGATTCATCTCTTATTAATTATCCATATGAGCTCCATTCTAGTAACTCAATATATGCTCCACATTTGTTGCCTGAAGATGTTCTATTACATCTAAAGACCCTAAAAGGATCCTTCAAATACGGTCCCGATTTGATCCCAACATGTTTTCTTAAAAAATGTGCAGAATACATTTACCAGCTCCTTACTGATCTGTTTAACCTCTCTTTAAAAAATTGCATTTACCCGACGGCTTGGAAAGAATATTTTCTTATCCCACTCCATAAAAAAGGAAACAAGTCGTTTATTGAAAACTGTCGTGGAATTGCAAAGCTCTCCGCTATCCCTAAGATTTTCGAAGCAATCGTTACTAATCACCTTAGTTTTCGATTTCTACATTGATAGATAGTTCTCAGCCTGGCTAGAAGCAAATTAGCCACAACCAAGTTGCTCGAATTTACAACTCACGTCTTTAATGGGTTTAGAAACAATCATCATACCGACGTTATATACACTGATTTCAGCAAAGCATTCGACGAAGTATACCACTCATTACTTGTCTATAAACTCGAATTGCTTGGCTTTCAACCTGGCCTAACTCGCTGGATCTCCTCCTATCTTTGCGGCAGAACTCCAAGAGCAATTTTTAAAAACATTTGTTCGAATGTCATCGATGTTCCCTCCGGTGTGCCTCAGAGCAGCCATCTCGGTCCGATTCTGTTTTTGCTCTTTATAAACGATATTTCCACAACTATAATATATTCTAAAATTTTAATGTATGCCGACGACGTAAAACCTTTTAACACAGTTACAGATGAAGATAAAATTGTGAATTATCCAAATGAATTTCTATACTCCTTAGAACCAAAAGGAATGCCTGCGCATATATCAACTTTGAAAATTGGCTCACCAGTCATGCTTCTTCGGAATGTAATCAAAGCAACAATCATCAGCGGTAAAAGCAATACAATAATATAAAATAAGATACAATAAGATACAAGAATAAAATGTTTTAACAGAAAACTTCACCAAATATGCGTACAAAATTCAATTCAATTTACAGAACAATAAATTAAATTATCAACAAACAAAACAGAAAAAATCGTCTTTGTCAATGGATATGTAGGAACGCACATATTCATTGAATGTTCTATAACCGCGTTCAACAGTGCGTAAAGTTTGATGATGGTAAGATGTTGAGGGTTTATGCTCAATTTTGAGAAATTTGCACAATTCTTCAAATAAACTATTATTGGATTCGGTTCCCATATCTGTTATAATTGTTTCCATAAATCAGAATGAAATGTTCAAATACAACCTTAGCAACTGTTACTGCATGTTGAAAAGAACGCAAACGTCATTATAGCTGTGAAGTTGCATTTTTATTTTGCTGTGTTTATTTTGCGAGTTTTAAATTATAATACCTAAATTGTAATACTAGTTTGTGACAAAAATAAGTGCGAAAGATCAACTGAAATTGACCTGTTTAAACTGTTTAGACAAAGTCGAAATGCGTTTTCTGAAATGCTAAAGAGTTTTCCATAATCACAGAAAAATTCAATCAATACGATAGTTTGTTCAAGTCTTTCAAGTGTTTGGATGAGTTACCGCATTGCTTAAATAGAAATGGATACAACAGCGCTCTGACGATTCTCCTAACGTTTTAAACATTAATCCTGCTCAAAACATTAATCTTCCGCATGTGGAGCTCATAGACTTGGCTTCCCCTAATCCGCAAGCTGTGGTTCCATCCACTTCTAAGGCCGCGGAAAAAACCTTAGAGTCTCAAACTGTAACTTCTGAAACCGTAACTCCACAATCTGTGACCTCTTATTCAAAAGCACCGGCTAAGAAGCTGGTTGTAGTCCCGCTCAAAAAATCGATTTTTGTATCTCGCTTTGACAAAGAGACTTCCGTTGAGGATATCAAGTCTTATGTCACTTCGAAGATTAAGGCTGAGGTATGACTTTAAATTTAAATTTAATTACGAATGAAACATTTCTTCATTTAGAATTGATGTATAATCAAAAGATTTTGATAAACTTTCGGCCAGCTCATTTTGGCCCCAGGGGCCTTTGTTCGCGAATTTGTGCATAAGACTATTGGGATTAATTAAAATGTAGCAAAAATTCCTCCTCAAAGTTCCGATCCAAAAAACTTAATTTAAAATCTTGCTTAACCATTTACTATCAGAACGTTAGAGGCTTAAATACTAAATTAACTGACTTATATTTGAAAACCATTCACTGTAACTATAATATTATTGCTTTTACCGAAACTTGGCTGAAACCCAATGTTTTAAATTCCGAAATTTTTTGCGGTGAGTACCAGAGCTATAGAAATGACCGCTTAAATAGAACCGGAGGTGGTGTCTTGCTAGCTGTACATTCTTCAATTCCATGTTAAGATTTCAATTTACCCGAAGTTGATTCCATCGTGTTTAAATGCATCCGAATCTTACTAGGCCGGGGTCATATTTACTTAGCCGTTTGCTATATTCCACTGTCTTTTGATCTATCAAGGTATATGCATCATATTCCACTGTTAAAAACAGTCAATTCGATGATAAAGCCCACGGACTCAATGATTGTATTAGGCGAATTTAACCTGCCACATATATAATGGAACACTATTGATAACAATATTGCCCCCGTATCATCCAAGATGCATAGCAATGACTTTTTGGATGGAATTTCTGATCTTTGCCTTAATAAGAGCAACTTCTTTCCGAATATGTATGGAAAATTCTTAGACTTAGCATTTGTGGACGACATATCTAAATTCTCTATAAATCGGTGTGAACCTCTTGTTTTGCTAGAAGACCTTTACCATCCTTCTCTTGAGATAACTTACGAAATTATTAACAACGATTCGGCTGCACTAACAAAACACGTCTCTCTACCAGGTGCTTTGATTTTTCCAAAACTAATTTTAACATTTTAAATAAAGAGCTTTCTGAGATAACGTGGCCTCGACATATAGAGGATGTAGAGCAAAACGTTTTACATTTTAATAAAACCATTTATACTTTATTTGAAAAACATGTGCCCAAACCAACATGCTCGTACAATGAACCAATCCTGGTTTACTAAAGAGCTAAAAGCTTTAAAAAATAAAAAATCAGAGGTTTTCAAATTATATAAGAAAGCCGGTTTACATTGTGATTATGCACAGAACGCTATTTTCCGTCATAAGTATTTTTAACTTAATAAAAAGTGTTATAAAATTCACATATGTAAAATCAAAAGAAACATTTGCAACCGAAGTGTTTTTATGACTTCGTAAATTCTAAACGCTGAACTAACGGGTTTCCTTCTGCCATGATGTTTAGAAATAGCATTTCCCGCGACAATCAAGAGATTGCAAACTTCTTCGCTCAATTCTTTCACTCTAATTACTCTGCTGTGGTTGATTCATCTCTTATTAATTATCCATATGAGCTCCATTCTAGTAACTCAATATATGCTCCACATTTGTTGCCTGAAGATGTTCTATTACATCTAAAGACCCTAAAAGGATCCTTCAAATACGGTCCCGATTTGATCCCAACATGTTTTCTTAAAAAATGTGCAGAATACATTTACCAGCTCCTTACTGATCTGTTTAACCCCTCTTTAAAAAATTGCATTTACCCGACGGCTTGGAAAGAATATTTTCTTATCCCACTCCATAAAAAAGGAAACAAGTCGTTTATTGAAAACTGTCGTGGAATTGCAAAGCTCTCCGCTATCCCTAAGATTTTCGAAGCAATCGTTACTAATCACCTTAGTTTTCGATTTCTACATTGATAGATAGTTCTCAGCCTGGCTAGAAGCAAATTAGCCACAACCAAGTTGCTCGAATTTACAACTCACGTCTTTAATGGGTTTAGAAACAATCATCATACCGACGTTATATACACTGATTTCAGCAAAGCATTCGACGAAGTATACCACTCATTACTTGTCTATAAACTCGAATTGCTTGGCTTTCAACCTGGCCTAACTCGCTGGATCTCCTCCTATCTTTGCGGCAGAACTCCAAGAGCAATTTTTAAAAACATTTGTTCGAATGTCATCGATGTTCCCTCCGGTGTGCCTCAGAGCAGCCATCTCGGTCCGATTCTGTTTTTGCTCTTTATAAACGATATTTCCACAACTATAATATATTCTAAAATTTTAATGTATGCCGACGACGTAAAACCTTTTAAGTCATACGCGTCGGTTGAAGAACGTTCTGTACTCCAGTCGGATTTAAATTGTTTAGTTACTAATTTTAATGCGAATTTTATGCCGCTCAACATAGAAAAATGTAAATTCATGTGTTTTTCACGTGGGAACGTACAGCCAGCTTCTTACACAATTAATGGCTAAACTCTGGAAAGCGTTGATGTTTTTGTCGACTTGGGAGTTACAATGAATTGCAAACTTAGGTTCAACCCTCATATTAATGTGGCACAGTCGATAAAGCGAGAGGAGTTTTAGCATTTGTGAAAAAGATGGGCAAAAGAGTTTAGTGATCCTTACGTTACAAAGCCCTTTTTGACATCATTGGTGAGGCCGATATTAGAATATGGATCGATAATTTGGAATCCGCGTTATCGAGTTCATGTGGTTAGGCTAGAATCAATTCAAAAACAGTTTTTACTTTTCGCCTTGAGAAATTTTCAATGGGACTCCTTGTATAATCTTCCTCCTTACATTAATCGGTTAAAACCAAGGGCTAGCCGACTTAACTCGCATATTTTTCTTAAAATAAGTCATATTTATCTAGATATCTGACAACACAAGTGGGCTAACCAACTTAACTGTTAACCCATCAATTCCCGTATCCCCTAACCCCTAGGTGTAGGAAAATTCAGAAACATGAGCATTTCAAAATGCGATATCTCAACGGAAAAAATGATATTTGAGCAAACTCAACGCCATTTGAAAGAAGAATACTTGTATTTAAATATGCCATCCTTTAATTTTGGTGATAGAAAACAGCTGCAAGGCTACATAACCTCAAATATGGGCAAAACGGTGTTTGAGGCCAGATTTGAATTCAGCGCATCATAAACCTTCAGAAATATATAGTCTGGTTTCTGGGTCTCAATGTTGGTTAAATTTTGTCGGCCTATGTAATTGCTGTTTCTCTCTATGCCATGAAAAAAAAAAACGGTTCTATGTATCTTCTCTTAATAATTAAAAAATAATATGTATACTTTTAATCTATTGTATTTTTGAATCTATATTTCTCAGCTGATGAGTTCTCTGTACTTGAGCGGTTTTAGATCTCGGCGCTTAAGAAGCCAGTGCCTCTCAAAGACTCGGTAACAATAGAAACTATAAATTATAAATAAAACATAAATAAGAATTAGAATAAAAAAATTATGTATTAAAAAAAAAATTTACAGGATTAGCCTGGGTTCATCGGGCCGCCACTTGAGTGCAGTGCGCTGCCACAACGTCCGAGAAAAAAAAGGTCGATGGTCAGTTTTAATTAGGAAATTTATGCCATAAACGTATGGTCTAAAATAAGTTATGGACCTATAAATTGCTACCTGTTCTTTTTCAATTGTTGCTTTATTAATTTCGGTTTTTGTGAACGATCTTCACGCGTAGGCAAATAGTAATACTTGACTAAGAACTGCACCACAGGCATAGCCGCTTGCATCTGTTGTTATGCAAAATTCTTTGTTGAAATCTGGGTATTGTAAAATATTTGGACATTCTTCTGTCCAATCGAAGGAAACATTCTTCTTACAAAGTCTAGTTCAAATTCTTGAATGTTCTGCGAAATTTGGTACAAATCTTCGGTAATAATTACAGAATGCTGCAAATTATTTGACTTCGTCGGCTGTTTTGGGAGTTGGATAATTTTGAACAATTTCGAATTTACTTGGATCTGGTAAAATTCCTTTACTGGTGCACTGATGTCCTAGATAGGTTACTTCTTGATTAAGAAACTAAGCATTTGTCGGGATGCAGTTTTAAATTAAACTTTCTACAGTTGATAATACGTCTGTTAAATTTTTCGTCATGCGATTTTCGGAACAACCTAATACTACTAAATGATCCAGGTATAAAAATTCTTCTGAAGGTTTAAGGCCTGTGAATGCTAAAGTCATCATTCTTTGAAATGTCTTAGGGGCTACCTTCAACCCGTATGGTAATCTTTTAAAACGGTATGTGCCGTATTCTGCTGTAAATCATGATATACTCTACAGTCTTAGTCTAATTCTATTTGATGAAAACCTGAAATAAGGTCTAAACATGAAAAATATGTTGCTCTTCCTAATTTATTGAAAATGTCACCAATTCTGGGAAGTGGAAATTTATCTGCAGCTAATTTTTTACTACTCGTTTTAATTTTTCTTTATTATTATTTTTTTATTTTGCTGTAGTTTCTTGAATTAATATGTAGCTATTTAAATTTTCTGTTTAATATTGTAATTTTGAATGATTGCATTTTTATCTGTAGTATTTATGATTCTAATAAAAGCTTGATCTTTATTTGTTATGGTATTAGCAATGAAAACACCTTCAGCAAATTTTTGATTAAAAGATTTTTGGCTTTAGTTTTTACGTTAATCTATCATATTACTTCGAATCTGGCGGGTTGTGATTGTATTAACAGTTGGTCTATTTGTCATATGGATTATTATTTTTTCTGGAAAGTCATAAGGTCTCAAAATTAATTTGTCTTCAGTTTTACCGTAATCTAAAATGCAATTATATTTCTTAATAAAATCTAGTCCCTTCCATCACATGGGATTGGGAAATTGTATTCTACTACATGAAATGTGTGTTTAAGTAAGAGATCGTCTTCTTTCAAGTCTGTTGTAACTGTACCTAGTGTGCTTGTTATTCCCTGACCAATGCCTGTCAAGTCACTTATTTGTGAGGTATTGATTGTGACATTATTATAAATTTGGATATTTTTAATAAGAGATATATCTGCTCCTTTATCTATAAAGAGAGTTAGGATTGTGTTATTTAAAGATGTTTGGTAGATATGTAACTATTTAGATAAAGGTTAAGTACACGCACCTTTCTGTTGTTTACTGTTGAAGTGGAGTTTGCTGGTTTGCCTACTGGGTGCAATTAAGCACATTGCGAGGGTTATTTTGCGTTTGGTTAAAATTTCTACTCCTATTTTGGGGATTGTTAGTTAGTCTATTCCCAAAAGTGCTATTTTGTCTGAAATTGTTGTTATTGTTGACAGCCTCCGTAACTGTTATTTCAGTAATTTCGGAAACTACCACGGTATTGACTCTGTTGGTGTACGCGTGCTACCGAATTTAGGTTACCAGTGACCTCAGTACAACTTTTTGTGAATTTTGATGTTGCTTCATTCACAGATGTGAACGTTCCTGCTTTAATAATCATTTACACTTTTTCGTTTGAACAGTTTTTGCACATAGCTTTAACAACTGATTGTGTTGAATATTTAGTTGCTTGATTTGTGGGTAGTCCATCATATATATATGCTCCTTCTAAAGATTTCGAAAGTTTTTCTATCTCTGTAGTATACTGATTTTCCATTTTATTATGTTGTTATACGGTCAGGAGTTTTGCTGTCAAAACTTCTACTGATTCACCTTTAACATACCCTTATAACTTTGTTTTTATTTCTTCTATTGAGTTTTCGTTACTTAAAAGGTATCGTGACGATCCCTTAAACTTAGTCTTTATCATTGATATTGCTATTGATTCATGACTATCTTTGATTTGTTCAAGGATATCAAGAGCATCCAAAAAACTATGCAAATTCTCCGGTTTACCATCCAATTCGGGCAGCACCGATTAATTTATCTTAATGAATTCTACTGTCGTTTGGGGCATTTAACTGGTTTTTGATCTTTGGAAGAGGACTCTCATAAAAGAATATCTATATATTAATACGCTAACAAAATTTCCATGCAAACAATTGACAGGTGGTTTCGCATAGTTAGCACGTAAAATCATATAAAAGTGATATGAATCGATTCTTATAGATCAGCCGCAGTGCATAGGCCTATTTTTGCTAACAAATATTACTCTATTTGTTTTTAATTAATAGAAAATGTTTTTGTAAACAATCTCTCCAAATATGGATATTCTTGCACAAAAGCGGCCTATCTTTGGACAAATTATGTAAGTGCTCTATGACACAAACCTACATAAGCGTACGCGCTACACGGTGAAAGATTAAAACATGGTTTCCCATTGTTGCCACTTACCTATAATAGCCTCTACCAAAATCCTAAAAAATTGTTCCAAAATAATTTGTAGCGTACCAAAAAATCTTAAATAGAATTAATTTTTGACCGCCCATTTTTTTTGGCAAATTTCACTTACACGTAAATGCATATGTCTTTATTTAACAGATTATTTGTTTTTATACTCAGTTGAGCAGAGCTCACAGAGTATATTAAGTTTGATTGGATAACGGTTTGTTGTACATATATAAAGGAATCGAGATAGA
The DNA here is from genome assembly GCF_040869045.1 of Eurosta solidaginis. Lineage (NCBI taxonomy): Eukaryota > Metazoa > Arthropoda > Insecta > Diptera > Tephritidae > Eurosta > Eurosta solidaginis. The sequence goes on from NC_090319.1 coordinate 203,168,725, forward strand.
TATAGACTTCCATATATCAAAATAATCAGGATCGAAAAAAAATTTGATTGAGCCATGTCCGTCCGTCCGTCCGCCCGTTAACACGATAACTTGAGTAAATTTTGAGGTATCTTGATGAAATTTGGTATGTAGGTTCCTGAGCACTCATCTCAGATTGCTATTTAAAATGAACGATATCGGACTATAACCACGCCCACTTTTTCGATATCGAAAATTTCGAAAAACCGAAAAAGTGCGATAATTCATTACAAAAGACAGCTAAAGCGACGAAACTTGGTAGGTGAGTTGAACTTGTGACGCAGAATAGAAAATTAGTAAAATTTTGGACAATGGGCGTGGCACCGCCCACTTTTAAAAGAAGGTAATTTAAAAGTTTTGCAAGCTGTAATTTGGCAGTCGTTGAAGATATCATGATGAAATTTGGCAGGAACGTTACCCCTCTTACTATATGTATGCTTAATAAAAATTAGCAAAATCGGAGAAGGATCACGCCCACTTTTAAAAAAAAAATTTTTTTAAAGTAAAATTTTTACAAAAAATTTAATATCTTTACAGTATATAAGTAAATTATGTCAACATTCAACTCCAGTAATGATATGGGGTAACAAAATACAAAAATAAAAGAAAATTTCAAAATGGGCGTGGCTCCGCCCTTTTTCATTTAATTTGTCTATGATACTTTTAACGCCATAAGTCGAACAAAAATTAACCAATCCTTTTGAAATTTGGTAGGGGCATAGATTTTATGACGTTAACTGTTTTCTGTGAAAATGGGCGAAATCGGTTGATGTCACGCCCAGTTTTTATACACAGTCGTCCGTCTGTCCTTCCGCATGGCCGTTAACACGATAACTTGAGCAAAAATCGACATATCTTTAATGAACTTAGTTCACGTGCTTACTTGAACTCATTTTATCTTGGTATGAAAAATGAACGAAATCCGACTATGACCACGCCCACTTTTTCGATATCGAAAATTACGAAAAAAGAAAAAAAAACCATAATTCTATACCAAATACGAAAAAAGGGATGAAACATGGTAAGGTAATTGGATTGTTTTATTGACGCGAAATATAACTTAATAAAAAACTTTATAAAATGGTTGTGACACCTACCATATTTAGTAGAAGAAAATGAAGAAGTCCTGCGGGGGAAATAAAAAACCCTTAAAATCTTGGCAGGTCTTACATATATAAATAAATTAGCGGTATCCAACAGATGATGTTCTGGGTCACCCTGGTCTACATTTTGGTCGATATCTGGAAAACGCCTTCACACCACTCCCTTTTAAAACTCTCATTAATACCTTTAATTTGATACCTATATCGTACAAACTCATTCTAGAGTCACCCGTGGTCCACCTTTATGGCGATATCTCGAAAAGGCGTCCACCTATAGAACTAAGCCCCACGCCCTTTTAAAATACTCATTAACACCTTTCATTTGATACCCATATCGTACAAACATATTCTAAAGTCACCCCTGGTCCACCTTTATGGCGATATCTCGAAAAGGCGAACACCTATAGAACGAAGGCCCACTCCCTTTTAAAAATACTCATTAGCACCTTTAATTTGATACCCATATCGTACAAACAAAGTATAGAGTCCCCCTGGTCCACCTTTATTGCGATACCTCGAAAAGGCATCCACCTATAGAACTAAGGCGCACTCCCTTTTAAAATACTCATTAACTCCTTTCGTTTGATACCCATATTGCACAAACGAATTCTAGAGTCACCCCTGGCCCACCTTTATGGCGATATCTCGAAACGGCATCCACTTATGGAACTAAGGATTGCTCCCTTTTAAAATACTCATTAACACCTTTATTTTGATACTCATATTGTACAAACAAATTCTAGGGCCACCCCTGCTCCACCTTTATGGCGATATCTCGAAACGGCGTCCACCTATGGAACTAAGGATTACTCCCTTTTAAAATACTCATTAACACCTTTCTTTTGATACCCATATTGTACAAACAAATTCTAGGGTCACCCTTGGTCCACCTTTATGGTGATATCTCGAAAATACGACCACCTATACAACAACCACCACTCCCTTTTAAAACTCTCATTAATACCTTTAATTTGATACCCATATCGTACAAACACATTCTAGAGTCACCCCTGGTCCACCTTTATGGCGATATTTCGAAACGGCGTCCACCTATAGAACTAAGGCCCACTCCCTTTTAAAATACTCATTAACACCTTTCGTTTGATGCCCATATTGTACAAACAAATTCTAGGGTCACCCCTGGTCCACCTTTATGGCGATATCTCGAAATGGCGTCCACCTATACAAACCACCACTCCCTTTCAAAACCCTCATTAATACCTTTAATTTCATACCCATATCGTACAAACACATTCTAGAGTCACCACTGGTCCACCTTTATGGCGATATTTCGAAACGGCGTCCACCTATAGAACTAAGGCCCACTCCCTTTTAAAATACTCATTAACACCTTTCGTTTGATACCCATATTGTACAAACAAATTCTAGGGTCACCCCTGGTCCACCTTTATGGCGATATCTCGAAAATACGACCGCCTATACAACAACCACCACTCCCTTTTAAAACTCTCATTAACACCTTTCGTTTGATGCCCATATTGTACAAACAAATTCTAGGGTCACCCCTGGCCCACCTTTATGGCGATATTTCGAAACGGCGTCCACCTATAGAACTAAGGCCCACTCCCTTTTAAAATACTCATTAACACCTTTCGTTTGATACCCATATTGTACAAACAAATTCTAGGGTCACCCCTGGCCCACCTTTATGGCGATATCTCGAAAAGGCGACCACCTATACAACAACCACCACTCCCTTTCAAAACCCTCATTAATACCTTTAATTTGATACCCATATCGTACAAACACATTTTAGAGTCACCACTGGTCCACCTTTATGGCGATATTTCGAAACGGCATCCACCTATAGAACTAAGGCCCACTGCCTTTTAAAATGCTCATTAACACCATTCGTTTGATGCCCATATTGTACAAACAAATTCTAGGGTCACCCCTGGTCCACCTTTGTGGCGATATCTCGAAACGGCGTCCACCTATGGAACTAAGGATTACTCCCTTTTAAAATACTCATTAGCACCTTTCATTTGATACCCATAACGTACAAACGCATTCTAGAGTCAACCCTGATCCACCTTTATGGCTATATCCCTAAATGGCGTCCACCTATAGAACTATGGCCCACTCCCTCATAAAATACTCTTTAATGCCTTTCATTTGATACACATGTCATACAAACACATTCCAGGGTTACCATCGGTTCATTTTCCTACATGGTTATTTTCCCTTATGTTGCCACCATAGCTCTCAACTGAGTATGTAATGTTCGGTTACACCCGAACTTAACCTTTCTTACTTGTTTATTTTAGTTCTTTTCAAAAAAACATGAAATCCCAAATAATGAGTTAACTTCTGTTGAAACTAACTAATTTATTTATAACAATTAATGGCAAATTTGCCCGAAAATGTTTTTGCATTTGCAGATTTAATCCTCATTTTAGATAAAGTACGTCTTATACTGAACAAAAAAAAAAAGTTACAAAAATATAACATACAATTTTTTATATTGTCTTTTATGCTAATTTATTTTAGTTCTTATTTTATTTTATTATATATTCTCTTATTTCAAATTGATTTATTATTATTAAAATGCAACTTGACTGAATCGGAAAATTTCACGTTGTATATTAAACGAAACAAAAAAAGTCCCAAAAACGTTAGGTCAAAACGGCAAACGGCATCATAGCGGCCGTATTGCATAGGCAGTATATTACCCACTATATTTATTATTAGGCTAACTTTGTTGTATTATATATCCATTAATGGGGTGCTTAGATCCCACAATCCTAATTTGTTTATGTCGCTTAAATTTATGAAATAAATTTTATTTTAGTAAATATGTTTGCGTGAATAAATTCAATGTTTTTGTTGGTTTTTCTTTTCTTTCTAATTTATTCTGTTTTGTTATATCTTAGTATTATATTGTTCACAGACGATATTTTATGGTATATATGGTCATATATATTCATGAAATGGAGTGTTTACAAATTTAATACAAACTAATTACGTACATAGATCTCAATGGGAATCCCAACATTAAATATCCGAACATTAGAATCTTCATATTTCCACAATGATCACATTAAAAGCCGTATTGCGTTTTTATATGGAACTGTTTGTTCACTTCACTTAATTTTTTCGCTATTTAAGTACTTTATTTTTTTCTTTAATTAAACATTTTTTTGGTAAACTCTGCCTTCTTTCTCATTACATAATTTTTTTTATATTTTTATTTTATTTTTTATGAAGGTATCCTCTATTCTACTCGAAATTTTTGTTTTGTGTCACACTTACATATTAGATATGTATTTATACAAAATTAAACGGGTGGCATGAAATAGGTTAAATTCCTTTAGCAAATTTCTTCGTTTTTAACTAAAAGTAAAACGTAAACGGGCGATATATGTAAAATGGTGGCATCCCTACACAATTATCTACGCTGCATCTGTTAACCACAACCAAGGCACATAAAGAGAGTAAGTGGAGACAGATTGCGACTAACAGCCGAACAGCAGACATCAGCAACAGCCGTAATACTAGAAAGCAATCACTAAAGTACCAGCAGTCATTTTTTATTGTTAATTGTTTTAATACTTTTACTTTTTATTAACTTTGTATCATTCGTTTGCTTAATTAAAATATCATACTTTACATTTGGGGGCTCAACCGAAGGCGACCCATGAAAATTCACATGCGGTAAGCTATAGAACCGAACATTAATGTAAATGAGCATACAAACGAGAAGTAAAACAAAGGGGCAACAAGAAAACGACACTACCGTATATAAAGAGGAATATCCGCTAGAAGCGCAGCAGGAATCATCTCCAGGTAACGAAACGACGATGGAGAACTTAGGCGATTTAATACGGCTTTTTTCCGCAAAATTAGAGAAAGAGAACGAAACCAAGAACAACATATCAGTGGAAAATTTCGGTAAAGTTATTCCAGAATACAACGGCGCTTCAATTCCAATACGACAATGGCTGGAAAACTTTAACCAAAATGCCGAAGCGTATGAGCTAAGCGATAAACAGAAGTATGTCAATGCAAGAAGCAAGTTGACTGGAACAGCGAAATTGTTTTTGGAATCAGTGTCTGTTTCGAACTACGAAAGCTTACAAAAAGCTCTAATCGAAGAATTTGATAAAACGCTTAATATCGCAGAGGTGCACAGACTACTAAGTAGCAGAAAAAAACGCGATAGTGAGAGTTTTCACGAGTACATTTTACAAATGCGAAAGTTGGCTGTGTTAAGTGCAGTAGACGAGCAATCGACCATTCGCTATATTGTAGATGGTTTGGCGTTGAGAGCAGAGTTAGCAATGCAACTATACGCAGTAACAACATTTAAAGAACTACGCGACAAACACCATTTAAGGGATTTGGCGATTGGCAAACAACACGGCGAAACCATGCAAAAGGTACATAAAGGTAAGCGCGAAGATGAACAAAAACAAAACGAGCGTAAGCAGCACTGCTTCAACTGTGGATCATCGAGTCATAAAAGAGCAGATTGCAAGGCAGAGACAAAATGTTTTAAGTGCAATGGCAGCGGTCATATGGCGAAAAATTGTAACCAAGGAACGAAAAAGAACGAGGTGAACGTAATCGACAAAAAGAAACGTACAAAAGTAATCAAATTAAGCGACAAAAAGCTAAGCTGTCTTGTTGACACAGGCGCGGATGTTACACTTATTCAAGAAAATGTTTATAAAACAATGTTTGCTGATTTAGCTGTGCAAAAAAGCAGTGTTATTTTGTATGGTTTGGGAAACATCCCCACCTCAGTTTTCGGGACATTTATAGCGAGAGTGGAGGTAGATGGATTACACCACGAGCACAAATTTTTAATCGTTCCTGACAGCAAAATAAATTATGGTGTGATAATGGGTTATGATTTTATTGAAAATTTCACGGTTGTGCTGAATGCGAATGGCTATCAATTTTTGAGTCGCGAAGCAGATGCCGATAAAGTAGGTTTGAATGTTTATAACATAAGCAATATAATCGATGAAATTGATGTGCCATGTGCCAGCGCAGTACAAGGCAGCTATTCAAACGATGATTAGTAATTATAACCCAGCAAGTGCTCAGCAGGAGTGTCCGATACAATTGAAGATTTTACCGTGCAAAGATCTTAGCTTTAGGCAAAGCCCAACACGATTGGCATCAGTTGAACATGCGGTAATACAAAAGCAGGTTACAGAGTGGGTTGAACAGGGTATAGTCAGAGAGTCGAGCTCAGATGTAGCAAGCAGAGTTGTACTTGCCAAAAAGAAAGATGGATCGTATAGAGTATGCATTGACTATCGCGTATTGAATGCATGTGTTCTAAAAGACCGATACCCCGTTCCGCTAATTGATGAAGTGTTAGAGAGGATGCAAAACTTAAAAGTATTCACCGTGATGGACCTTAAAAACGGGTTCTTTCACGTACCGGTGGATGAAGGCAGCAAAAAATATACGGCATTCATCACAAGAGATGGGTTATATGAATTTAACAGAGCTCCTTTCGGCTTCTGTAACTCGCCAGCGGCATTTGCGCGATACATCAGCCATATATTCAGGCAATTAGTCAACGATGGTATCATGGAACTTTACGTCGACGATATCGTTGTCTTCGATCAGTCAAACGAGAATTGCCTTCAAAATTTGCAGAAGGTGTTAGACAGGGCGCAATGTTTCGGGTTGGAAATTAAATGGCAGAAATGTAAATTTTTGAAAGAAAAAATCGAATTCTTGGCCACACAGTACAGAACGGAAAGGTTTGGCCAGGCGAAGCGAAAATAAAGGCTGTGAAAAATTTTCCAGTACAAACAGACGTCAGGAGTGTGCAGACCTTCCTGGGACTAACCGGCTACTTTCGCAAATTCGTGAAGAATTACGCCATCATTGCCAGATCCCTTACAAATCTGTTGAAAAAGAAATCTAAGTTCAAAATCGGTGAAGCGGAAATGCTAGCGATCGCAGAGCTGAAAACAATTTTGACGCAAGAGCCAGTTTTAAAAATTTACAATCAAAACGCTGAAACACAGCTGCACGTAGACGCTTCTAAGCACGGGTTTGGTGGAACGCTCTTACAAAAGTTCGAAGGAGAATGGCATCCGACGTATTATTGGAGTAAGAAATCCTCTTCAACCGAAGAAAAAATGCACAGCTACATACTCGAAGTAAAAGCAGCATACCTAGCTATTAAGAAGTTCCGGCAGTATTTAGTTGGAAACACCTTTACACTCGTGACAGAGTTCGAAGGAGAATGGCATCCGACGTATTATTGGAGTAAGAAATCCTCTTCAACCGAAGAAAAAATGCACAGCTACATACTCGAAGTAAAAGCAGCATACCTAGCTATTAAGAAGTTCCGGCAGTATTTAGTTGGAAACACCTTTACACTCGTGACAGATTGTGCAGCATTTAAGCAGACTACGCAAAAGAAAGACTTGCCCAGGGAGGTAGCGCAGTGGATAATGTACATGCAAGACTTTTCTTTCACCGTCGAGCATAGACCGGGAAGTCGGATGAAACATGTGGATTCGTTAAGCCGTTTTCCTATTATGGTCATCACATCCGAGTTGCAGGCACGAATACACAACGCGCAGCAGAGCGACGAACATATACAGGCAGTTCAAGAGGTGCTAAAACAACGTCAGTTTGGCGACTACAAGATGATAGGCTCGCTACTCTACAAACAGCGGCAAGGTCAAAACCTACTCGTTTTGCCGAAATGTATGGAGAAAGAAATCGTTACGAGTGCACACAACTTTGGCCACATGGGAGTAAAAAAAAACGATGCATGCTATCGAGCAGGAGTATTTTATCCCTCATTTAGAAAGTAAAGTTAAGCAGCACATAGCTAATTGCATACAGTGTATAACGCATAATAGAAAATTAGGTAAACAAGAAGATTTCCTGCATTGCATAGACAAAGGGCAAGTGCCGCTAAACACTATTCATGTTGACCATCTTGGGCCACTTGATGCGACGGTTAAGGGGTATAAATACATATTTGCCATAGTGGATGGTTTCTCGAAATTTGTTTGGTTGTTTACTACAAAGTCGACTGATGCAAAAGAAATTGTAAAACATATGCAGACTTGGGTAAATATCTTTGAAAGTCCAGAAATACTGGTAAGCGACAAAGGATCTGCGTTCACGTCCAACATGTTTAAGGACTTCTGTACACACAACAATATTAACCATATTGAAATTACGACTGGTGTAGCAAGAGGCAACGGCCAGATAGAACGCGTAAACCGGGTAATATTATCAATACTATCGAAGCTGTCAGCAGCGGAGCCCGAAAAGTGGTTTAAGCACACAGGCCAGGTGCAAAAAGCGATCAACGCGCATGTCCACGATTCAACTAAACACACACCATTTCAGGTTTTGTTCGGCATAAAAATGAGGCACGAGCTGAATGCGGAGTTAATCAAGATGTTGGGAGAAGAAAGTATTCAATCTTTAAACGACGAACGTAGCACCATAAGGAAAGAAGCTAGATCCCAGATATCGAAAGCACAAGAAATATACAAAGCACAGTACGATAAAAAACGCAAAGCAAGCTATGCGTATCGAGTCGGAGATCTTGTTGCAATTAAGTACACACAGTTCAGAGCTGGTAAAAAGCTAGCAAACAAATATATTGGGCCATACAAAATCGTGAAGGTTAAACGTAACAGCCGCTATGACGTAGAAAAATCAGCTGACATTCAGGGGCCCAATCGTACATCGTCAAGTGCAGACAATGTTAAATTATGGAGGTTCGTTGAGACCGTAGAAGACGGGTGGTCATCCGGGTCACGCTGCATCTGTTAACCACAATCAAGGCACATAAAGAGAGTAAGTGGAGACAGATTGCGACTAACAGCCGAACAGCAGACATCAGCAACAGCCGTAATACTAGAAAGCAATCACTAAAGTACCAGCAGTCATTTTTTATTGTTAATTGTTTTAATACTTTTACTTTTTATTAACTTTGTATCATTCGTTTGCTTAATTAAAATATCATACTTTACATATATGTATATGGGTGATATAGGCCTACTGGGGAACCGAGCACCCAAAACTAGCTTCGGTAGCGCACCAATGGGGACCTTCCGGGTGGTGTGGAAAAACCTATTTTTCAATTCAATTTCAAGTAATTTCACCATAATTCTATGTCAATTTCATTTGATTTTACATAATTTTTATATTTTTGTTTAAGGAGCTCCATACCAAAACGTTATAATTACATGTGAAAAGTTTGTAGAAAATTTAAGAAAATACAATCAAAAAGTACAAAGTCTTAGATCAAATTCAAAATTTTAAAGAAAAAGTTAAGAAAGTTAGACCAGTTTGCTATATTTCCAACACTTGATGCATACACTGAGTTGAAAAAAATACACGTTGGTCGAATTTAGACCACAGGCGATACTAGTTGAAATTAATCTGTAAGTCTTCTTCAATCGTAGTTGGTACGTTACTTCTATATTGTAACGAATTTTGGGAAATTCCATGTATTGCAAAATGGTCTTTGGTAGACTACTTTGAGAGTAGTACAATTATACTGCACTTCGCAACTAACTAGGTGTTTAAATTTAATTTTGATATAACTTTTGAGCATCATAGCTATTGCAATGTTCAATAGTATGTATGCGAAAAATAAAACGATTAGCCAAACATCGGGGAATGTTGTTGGTTTATTCTTCAACTGGTGGTTCATATTTAATTATTCGGTTCTCCGATACCTTGTTTTCCGAATTTCCTGAGTTTTCTATTCCTATCTCATAACCAGCTATGGCTATCATAATACCGTTTGCCAATTTTTTCCACCAAGACATATTGAAAAATAAAACTTTCCTTTAATAACTTTCCTGTTTTGAAAAAGGGACTAAGAATATGTAAAAGGACTAATTTAAGCTTTAATAAAATTATTGATTTTATTCTTCATTCTAGCTATTCCAACTAAAAATTTTATTTTACAACTTTTTGGTTTGTAAAAAATATTTTTTTTTCTATACTATTTTCATTTATAGCTATTTTTAAAAATAGCCCATTAAAAATCTTTTTTTTGTTGTTTTATTTGTTTTGCCTAAGGTTCTTAATTTGTTGTCTTAATTTTAGTTTTTCTTCATTACTAACTGCTAGATTTAGTAATCTATAATTTATAGCTATCTCCCTCTTCTTTCTATATTGTTTACCTCCCCGTTTTTGCCGTTTTTTCTTTGAAGGGGCAGGAATTTTAATGTCTTTTTCTTTCTTATTTAACATGTTCCGTTGCCGATATTCTTCGATGGTTATCGGCAGCGGACCTTAATTCAAGGTAGTAGAGGTTTGAGGAACCTCTTCAATAACTTTGGGAGAAATTTGTTTTTCTTGTTCGACGTGTATTACATATTTTTCGAATATCTCCCGATTTCCTTGTTAGTTATATCATACATAACTGGGAAAATATCTCAAAAATATCTTTAAAAAAATCTACCCTAATTGGGTAAAAAGAATGTTATCCTAAGCAGAAATTAAAATGTTTATTGGGTATTCCAATTTACTCTTATATTTTACAAAGTTCAAAAGGATTTTTTTCTCAAATTTCTATTTAGTATTTCTAAGTTCCTTTTTTTCTTAAAAAAAAAAATCTACGTTTTATCTTAAAAAAAATGTCTTAAAAAAATTTCCTAAGCAGAAATTAAAATGTCTGCTACTGGTTGAGCAGCCGTGAAGCTGCCAAAATTAGGCTGATTATACTTATTAAATGCTGCCATTCGAAAAAGTATGCCGCTAGTCGGGAAAATTATAGCTCGTTCCATAAAAGTCCGGATGTGATAGGATCAAAATGTTATTCCACTTCACGTATGCTTGCTGCCAGTCAAGATTTATTCCACTTCGTGTATGCTTGCTGCCAGTCAGTTATCAACCTTTTCCAATTTTCAATGTAATATGTCAAAACTTCTTATAATTAACATTTCCTTTTGTATCCTGTTGTTTGTATCTCCGATTGTTTAGCCTTTTCATTGGTTAATTTTCGCCAATTGTAGTATTTAGACTTCTCGATTCAGTTGTTGTAATGACACCACTTGCATTCTTATCAAAATTACTTAGACGTTGAATGAAGTCCTGAATGTGCTTTCAAAATTGTTCATGAATAGGTAAAAATGTTTTGACTTTACTTAGAGTTAGCAGTCTGCTGCTAAAATAGCAGTCTGCTTCTTTTTCTAATTTGGCAGGATCTCACTAGGATCTTAGTAATTAATAATTCCGAACTTTAATATTAAAAATGTGTATCCTGCTTAAGATGTTTAGCAGACTGCTTCTTAAATAGCAGTCTGCTTATTATCAAGCAGGTCTCGTAGGATCGCCATATAATAATTCACACTATTTCTGGTGTTATCAAAACAGAATTCAAAGCTGAATTAATTCTTATTTATTGAAAAATTGTTTTCTTTCATCCAAATTTTCTACATGCTGAAATACCTACTTACACTAATACTTACGAACTGAGGGTATTACAGGTACAGGTCCCGGATTGGGTTACACTGAAATGACAGCCCATGGTCGGGAAAAATTCCGCATCGCTCCGGTACATAGAACCTGCTGCCTTGGGAAGCGATTCATAGAGCAACGCCTCCAAGCATTGGAAACTCGTGGCAGGACATTCGAAACTGGTTCAGGAAAGGACAATGCCAAAACTACGGCAATTGCTTCGCCCACTGCTTGCAAGTGGTGGTGTAGTTCAGCTGGCCATCCCATATATTACTGTGAGAAGTTTCTGAAATGTCACCGTATAGTCATAACGTCTAAATGGCGTGTTGTCAAAATGAAGTTCAATATTGAATTGCCTTCTTTATTAAACAATTGTTTCTTTTATACAAAATTTATATATGCTGAAATACCTACTTACACTAATACTTATGAACTAAGTGTATTACATATATACATATATGTTCAGTTCCCTGGGAACTGCAATATAAACAAGACGGAATTAGTTGCGGGAAATGCACCGTAAGCATAAATAAATCGTGGGGATAATTTGTGTGCCAGTAAAGGCTTGTGGTGAGCATATAGTCAGCTTTAAATTGAAATACAATAAGCTTCAAGTTACTAGACAGCGCATAGAGTAGAATGTCGTAGCGCAAGTCAGAATATATGTATGTACAAATAAATGAATATGTATGTAAGAGCCAATGAATCTCAGGCCATAGCAAAGCGAGCCAAAATATATGTATGTAAAAATGTATGAATATCAAGGCACGCTACAGCCGCTGCTATAACCATACAGCTATCACAGCGTTTGTTCGTTTGTTTTCATTATTTCTGCTTCTATTCTGGTTTTTGCCAATTGATATCCACAGCACTGCGACATCTGTTGCAGAATGGATGTGTAAATTGGACTTGTTTCATGGCAATGATGCGTGTCATGGCAATGATAGTGTCATATTTTATTGATACTTTTTCCCCATTCTCTGGGATGTATTAACAATTTTTGTTGGTGTATCGGCCTACTTATTTGTAAGATCACGGGTTTGAATCAAGCTCAAGGCCTAACAATAATTATTTTATCATTATTATTGTATGATAAACTTTTTCTTAATTGAAAGAATTTAAATTAGAACAGAGGAAAGAAAAATTTTAGACAACTGCCAAAGCTCGTTGTATAGATCCATTTCGGGAACTGCTAAATTCCGATATAACAACAAAAATTGTTAATACATCCCCGAGCACGGGGAAAAAGTGATTGACACTATGGCATCATTGTCATGAAACAAGTCCAATTTTCACATCCATTCTGCAACAGATGTCGCAGTGCTGTGGATATAAATTGGCAAGAACCAGAATAGAAGTAGAAATAATGAAGACAAACAAACAACCGCTGTGATAGCTGAATGGTTGTAGCAGGGGCGCCTAAACGTTGTCGGTGAAGGAATTTAGCAGTTCCCGAAATGGATCTATACAACGAACTTTGGCAGTTGTCTAAATTTTTTCTTCTATTCTAATTTAAAATTTGTTCAATTAAGAAAAAATGTATCATAACAATAATAATGATAAAATAATTATTGTTAGGTCTTGAGCTTGAATCAAACCAGCGATCTTACAAATCAGTAGGCCGATATAACAGCAAAAATTGTTAATACATCCCAGAGCACGGGGAAAAAGTGTCAATAAAATGTGACACTATGGCATCATTGCCGTGAAACAAGTCGAATTTTCAGATCCATTCTGCAATGGATGTCGCAGTAATAAGGTAAAGGGAGGAAGATACAGAAAGAGCGCGTTTATTATTTTTTTAAGCTACATACATATGTGTTGCTTTGTTTGTAGCAAATTAATATCAAAGCATATCACATTTTGGATTTGCATATAATGTGTGTTTTTAATCAACTTTACTACATACATAAGTACATATCTGTTGCTTTGTACGGAACTGACTGTTTTGATTTTCAGTGTTTGTCGCAAAACAATAACAAAGCGAAAAACTTGTGCATTTGCCAAGAGCGAAATTACGCAATCTCTTTGGCTGTGAGTATATATATCTCTTCAGAAACGCAAAGTTGTTTTTGTTGGCCCGCTGTAGCTTGGGTGTGGCCATCGAAAAGTCTTATGCTTGCCTTATTTGGGGGTTTTCATCAACTTTATACTTTCTTTAAAAAAAAAATTCATTAAAATCGGTTTGGTACTTCTTGAGATTAGCCGTTACAAACATTGCCCATATAAGCATTTTTATATAATTAGTATAGATTATTATTATTATTGTAAACTCTCTTTAATTATTTACTAATTTATTTTACCGGTTTGTTAGTGAACTCTCTTTTTAATTAATTAAACATGTTTCGTTCACCACAACATAATACACAAACATCTACTATTACTAACAATTTAAATGACTCTTTGATAGATTTACCAAATGATACTTCTCAGGAACAAATAATATATCCATATGAAAACATTAATTAAAATGAAATTTCGACAGTTTCAGTAAAACTTCCACAATTTTGGACTAGTTGTCCGGAAGCATGGTGTTTATTCATGCAGAAACAGAATTTAGTACAAAAAATATTACACAAGAAAATACTAAGTATGAATATACCATTACAGCACTTCCACAGTAAGTGATAATGTAATAGATTTTATCCAAAATTCCCCTTGATAAAATTTTAAGCGATTCTGAAAGGGGTGATCGTAAGCCTCGGAATTTTATCTTTCATTAATTATATTAGCCGGGCAAAATTTTAGCGAAAATATTTTAAAGAAAATTTGGATGCGTAAACTTCCTAAACATTTTAGTATAATTTTGGCTAGTTTGAGTTCTAATAATATTACCGAATTAACAAAATTAGCAGATAATATTTTGGAAATGATAAACAAAAATGAAGTATTTTCAGCTAATAAAACAAAAACACAAAATTCTGTTGTAGAAAACTTAGTTAAAACGACCTCTTTGATTTGTGAGAATTTGCAGAAACGCTCTTTAGACTTATCTGAAGTCAAAAACCAAATTTATAGAAATCAACCTAGATCGCGGTCCAGTTCGAGTAACAAATTTAGGAATACATTTTGCTTTTAAATGTAAATTTGGGTTTAAGACGTGAATTTCCCTTTACTTTTTTGATTGCAGATATAGCCAAGCCAATAATTGGCGCTGATTTTCTTTGTAAATACGGTCTCATTATAGACATTAAACATACGCGTTTAGTAGATCCATTAAACAATCTCTCAGTTAATACAGTATCCTACTTTTGTGATATTCATTTACCTAAATTATTTGTGGTGACAATAAATTTACAAAATTATTAAAAGAGGTTCCGTCACTTATTGCAGAGCCAGATTATACTAAACCTGTTAAACATAAAACAGTACATCGACTTGTAACAGAAGGTAGTCCTCCATTTTCTAAGCCCAGACGCTTAGATCCGGTAAAATACAAAGTTGCAAAAACGAAGTTTGATTTCTTAGTTAAAACAGGCATTTGCCGGCCTTCAAATTCTTCAGTAGCATCACCACCTCAGCTTGTACCTAAAAAAGAGTTAAATGATTGGGGTTCATGTGGTGATTTAAAACATTAAATATTGTGACTAATCCCGATCGTTATCACTTACCCCACATTCAGGATTTTAATATGAACCTTCATATCAAAAATATATATTCAAAATTAGATTTAGTTAGGGCATATCACCAAATTCCTATGGCTGAGGAAGACATTTATGAAACTGCTATTACAACGCCATTCGGTATGTTTGAATTTATGAGAATGCCTTTCGGACTTAGAAATTCTGCACAAACCTTTCAAAGAAGCATAAATGAGGTAGTTGGTGACTTAGATTTTGTATATGCTTACATCGACGACTTACTTATTGCAAGTAAAGAAGAAGAGCAACATTTAAAAGATTTACCGATCCTTTTTCAACGCCTTATAGAGTACAGCTTAAACATTAAACCAAGTAAATGTACTTTTGGTGTACAAAGTATCGATTTTTTAGGACATACAATTTCTGGAACAGGTATTCGACCTTCTGATGAAAAGGTATCAGTTATTCGCAACTTTGAAAGCCCAAAACCAGAAATTTATTGGTATGGTAAATTATTACCACAGATACATTCCAAAACTAGCAGAATTTACAATCAAAATTTATGATCTAATTAACATAGTAAGTAAGAAACGTGACAAAACTTTGGTATGGGACGGGAATTCGAGTGAAGCTTTTGAATGCATTAAAGATAAATTTGCATCTACGATATTGTAAAATCATTTTAACAAAGAGAAGTGGTATGGGGTTGTATGTTGTCTGCTGGGATCGGAGAACTCATATTTATAGAAAATTCAATGGATAAGTGTGCCTACTTGAGTATACTAAAAGAAAATTTAGCAAAAGGCCCGCAAAAGCTAGGCATAGAATCCGATTATCATTTTCAGCATGACAACGTCCCCAAGCATACTGCCGAAATTGTTCGATTGTGGATCTTATATGTATAACACTGCGAACACCTTAAAAGCAACCCACAATCACCGGACTTAAATCCCGTAGAACATATATGGGATCATCTTCACAGAAAGATCAGATAACGCCATATAACATCAAAAATCTTACTAAAGGAAGAATTTGGAAAAATCGGTCCTGATGTTACAAAAAAATTGGTACACACAATGCCTAGTCGGCTTCAAGAAGCCGTAAAGTCCAAAGGAAGACAAACCAAATATCAGAAACTAGTATATTTCATTATTTTTATTACTTAATTCAAGGTGACGATCACTTTTGTCCACATAATTTAGTACCTATTTTACTTATTTTATTCAAATTAGGACGCACTTAATTCGTTCACTTATTCTGCATTACCATATATGTATAAGTTTTGAGAGGTGATTCGCGTGCGATACATATACATATTATTGGTTTTTACATGTTTATGGCTTCGTTTTTTTATTGCTACTAAATAAAATATCTTCTTTCTCTCAACTTAGAATCACTGGACTTCCCTTAAACGAACACAACTTGCCAATGATGTTACCGAATGGACAAATATTTGGACAATTGGTATGCATGTTTATATAGTATTCATTTCACTCTTAAATCTTTATATTTATAGGCAGTGCCACAAATCACCAAAGACGATGGAGCTGTTGTATGCCCGATAACAAATACAAAGTTTTCCAAACCAAAAGTTGAAAAAGTGTTTGTGATGTAAAACAATCATATGAAGTGAAAATGCTTAAATATATCGAAATTTAAAATATATCAGAAATAAGATGTTTTTCTCAATACTTAATTTTTTCAAAAGAGTCCGAAAGTTACGAGTAAATAATTTTTTGTCATCTGTCCGGGAAATTGGTTGTTAAACTATACTGTAAAGTATTTTCTGAGAGGCGAGATCGCTCAGATAAAATTTGTCTGAACATACCTGGCTCAGCTCGTCTTGTTTACTTTCAATTTGCATTGCCATGTATGCACGGCGGCCATCGGTGTGTGGTTGTAGCGTGCTCAATCTACCACACCGAGGATCCAGGGATTACGCCCCGGCAAAGCAACATCAAAATTTTAGAAACAAATTCTTTCAATTAAAAGACAGTTTTTTAAGCGGGGTCGGTCCTCGGCTGTGATTTGGCAAGCACTCGGAGTGTATTTCTGCCATGAAAAGCTTCTCAGTGAAAATTCTTCTGGCTTGCAGATCCTGGCCAGAGTCGACATAAAACATGTAGATCCCTTCCCGCCAATTTGTAGGGAAATCAAAAGAAGCACGACGCAAATTGGAAAAGAAGTTCGGCCTAAAATCTCTTCGAAGGTTATTCCCGCCTTACAGTTATATAATTTATTATGTATGTTAGCACGACACACATTCAAAATACATAGCAACACACTTATTCAAAGTTTACAAATTCCAATGTGCAAGAAAATACCATATTGCACATACAAGTAAATAAACCTCCATTATGGAATATAACACCTCGACAACAAATAAACAAGTTGGAATGCAGGAAGTCATGAAAAGCGCACAGTCAGTAAAATGTCCCCAGTAGCAGGCAATAGCAAGTGGTGTCGGGAATCGTCACGTCAGCAAAATAACAGCAGATGCAGTGGCAGATTAAGTTAGATTTAAGAAATAACAAGTTTGTAAGTTAAGTTCTAAGTTGCAGTTGAAAGAATATAGGAGCAAAGCTCCTGAAAAATAAATTTTTTCTAAATTATGTGATTTAAATTAACTGGTGCCCGTGCAGAGCCCAGCGCGAGTGTCGAAAGTAACGTAGTAACGTGAAAGAACGTAAGAAGCAATTAGCAATTAAAAACTTTTTAAATTTGCTTCTTACTAAATGTGTTATGTAAAAAAATTATAATAAATATTGGTAAGAATGAAAGCCTATAAGGAATTGATTATTATATCAGATCGAAAACTGTTTTTATATAAATGAAAATAGAAGAAAGTAATATTAATTTTCAAGTAGAAGAAAGATATATAAATTTTTAATTTCGTTTTATACTAAATGTGTTATTAAACTTTGTTGTTAGGCTGGCTTTAGTTTAATTTTCGTAAAAAAAATAAAACACAGGCGTTTTTCTTCTAACCAATGGTTCAGACACTTGAAAACAAAGAGCAAATAGAAGAGGCGCGGACAAAGCTCTCTCTACTTATTAAAAGCCACTCAAAAAACAAACAAAAAAGTGATAGTACAATATCTGATACAGTGGCGCAAACAAGAAAATGTTTGCAGAAAAATAAAAACATTAGAATTTTGGCATCAGATAAGGGTAATAAAACGGTCGCAATGGAAGCAGAAGATTATAACAATAAAATGAAATGTATTTTAAATGACTTGACAACATACAGAATCCAAAGACAAGATCCGACATCGCGATTACCAGCCAAAAAGAACACTTTAGTCGAAAAACTCTTTAAAATGGAAATTATCACAAAAGCGGAGAAAAACAAACTTAGCACAAACACGGCATTGCCCCCTAGAATCTATGGTCTCCCTAAGATACATAAGGAAGGAACAAATTAACAAAGGTCGCCGATGATTTAGTCGGTTTTAATGTCAGGTTTCGCGAGGTGAAAAAACTGGAGAGATCAGGGAGGCAGCCGTTTATTTTGTTACAAAGCTCATCGATCTGTGGGCCTGGGCCTGTGGCTATTATTGTGCAGTCATCGGTGTAGGCAACGATAGTAACTCCTTCAGGTGGCGATGGTAGCTTTGATATGTAGAAGTTAAACAAAAGCGGGGATAGGACACCACCCTGTGGGATCCCTTGTTTAATTCTTCTTGGTTTTGATGTTGCGTTTCTAAATAGCTCCGATGCCTGCAGGCCACCCAGATAATTTACGGTCCACCTTTTAAGACATGGGGGAAGGGTAGACCCTTCCAGGTCTTGCAGTAACGTGCCGTGGTTGACCGTATCAAAAGGTTTTGATAGGTCTAGAGCAACGGGTACTGTTCTATGGTGGGGTTTGATTTTATTGCGTTGTATTAAACTCAATGTTCCAGCTAGAAACTTGCGACATCATGATTTATTTGCTATTGACCTCTGCAAAACCAGGAATGCTCAAAATGAACCAATTATCAGACTGCTATCGGAATTAAATTTGTTATGTAGAGAAATAAATTTAGATATATTTGTAAATCGCAATGAATTTTAAGAAAAACTTTGTATGTAATATTTTTAATATAATGAATAGCATATGTACGTCTTAGTCTGTAAGGTTTCTAAACAATAGACTTAATAAATAAATAAATAAATCGCAATTTATCTAGGTGCTAATGGCATTTAGCGCGGTGGTTTTGCTGCGAAATTTTCTAAAGCCATGCTGGTGACAGGCTAGTTGCAAATTTGCTTTGAAGTAGGGGAGCAAAATGGCTTCAAGCGTCTTGGCTACTGGTGATAGGAGAGATATCGGGCGATATGACCTTCCTATGTTAACTGGTTTCCCAGACTTTAGTAGCGGGAGCACCTTGGTCATTTTCCATTTTTCGGGGATGACAAAGGTGGACAGAGACAGGTTGAAGACACGTGCTAAATATTTGAAACCCTCTTTTCCTAGGATTTTAGGCATCGGCATGGTCATGCCCTTTGGGCCCACTGCTTGGGATGGTTTAGCTTGACCGATGGCATCCTCAACCTCTTTGGCTGTGATGGTAATTGGGGACGCGATGAATTTATGTTTATGTGCGTGTCCGTTGGCCCTCCGTCTACCTTTGTCAACCGTAGAATGCATTATATATTGTCGCCAAAAAGCGCTCGCGCATTTTTTCGCATCCGACAGCACTTTATCGCCAAAGGCGATGGAAATTTTGTCGTTGTACTTGGATGGATTCGATAGGGATTTCACAGTGGACCTAAGCTTGCCCAAACCGGCAGAGAGGTTACAACGACTTAGATGCTCTTCCCGTTTCGCCGGCTTGTGTTCATCCAAAAGCAATCTGATGCGTTGGTTTATATCCCTTATTTGGAGGTCGCCGGGATCGAGCTGTATAAGGTCACGTTCTAAATTTGCGGCATCCGCCGGTAAATGAGGCCGAATTTCGGGAATTCTTCCGGCGGGAATAAAGCGAGCCGAGGCGGATTCAATGACCTTGCGGACAGCGCGCTCTCCTTGGCGAGCATTAGTCGGGATAGGGAGGGCAAGAAAGCGGTTGTCTTTAAAGGATTTGTATTCATTCCACTTTCCTTTTTTCAAATTTATGAAAGTGCGTTTTTCGGTGACGATGAAGTCGGCGGTACGCTCGAGCGAGATAAGTATTGGCAGGTGGTCGGATGCGAATGTTACCATCGGCTGCCAGTTGACGCGTTTACGAGCCCTGCGCTCACGGTTGATATATTTGGTGAACTGTGACAGCTTCCTACCATACGAATGGGGGCGTTCCTTTTATTGTGCAGAACGTCGTTTGTTCTATTTGATCCGCCAACATCTCACCCCTGCTGCCCGCTCGCAAGTTTGAATACCACAGGTTGTAATGGGCATTGTAATCGCCTATAATAATGAGATTATCGCCAGTGAGTAAGGCGCTAATATTAGGGTGGTATCCACTGGGGCAGCAGATGGCGGGAGGGATGTAGATGTTGATGGTTTCGAGGTTTGCATCGCCTGACCGGACAGATAAGCGTTCTGGACATTGTGCCTGCGGCCGATGTTGGGATCAGATGTATTGTGAAGACCAAATATAAACCATTAATTTGGCCCACACAAAACCACCGCCCCACAACACAGGATCAGTAACACAGACAACGCAACACAAATAAAACTTCACATAATTACACGATCAGCAACATAGCCTACACAACACGAAACACGACCAAGTCTCTGAAATATCACTAGCGCAACAAGTTGCCGCAACACTCCATAGCAACACCGTAACCATGGCAACGCAACGAACTAAGCTAGCAACATCAAGAGCATTGGCTACGAAAAAGGTAACACAAGAAGACAGCAGTCAGTCAGCACGAGTTTGTGGTTGCGACCGGAGCTACTACTGAAGCGTTCTGGAAGGCATATCGGTTTTAACCATTGCAATCCAGTGCGTTTCGTAGGAGAAAGTCGTGGGCTGAGAATTGTGGGTAAGCTGGTTTTAACCGCTCTACAACGCTTTAGACGACGCTCGCTCCCTCGTAAGCAAACGTCCTCTACCGCATCGTGATCAGCCAATCGCCAACCGCGGCAGAAGTACGTCGGCATCCGCAGTAGAAGTGAAACGCCAAACGTGTCTGTACCGAGGCTAACGGATCTCACCTAACGGGACTCGAACTACGATCGTCACCTGAGCAGCAATTCAAGGGCATCTGAAAGGCGTGTCGGTTTTAACCATCGCCAGACAGTGCGTTTTATAGGAGCGGGCGTGGGCTGAGGATTGTGGGTAAGCTGGTTTAACCGCTCTACAACGCTTTAGACCACGCTCTCTCTCTGCTAAGCGAAGGCGCGACAGCGTCACGAATCCGCGCATCACCGCCGTAAGCCTCACACAAACACAGGTCGTTGGCCGCAGCAGAGTAACGCAAGCATACGACGTTGGCCACAGTAGAGCTACGCAAACATACGACGTTGGCCACAGCAGAGTCACGCAAGCGCACGACGTTAGCCGCAGCAGAGCTACGCAAACATACCACGTTGACCACAGCAGAGTCACGCAAGTATACGACGTTGGCCACAGCAGAATCACGCAAACACACGACGTTGGCCGCAGCAGAGTCAGGCAAGCATACGTCGTTGGCCGCAGCAGAATCACGAAAACATACGACGTTGGCCGCAGCAGAATTACACGAGCATACGAGGTTGGCCGTAGCAGAATCACGCAAACATAGGACGTTTGCCGCAGCAGAATTACGCAAACATACGACGTTGACCGCAGCAGAATTACACGAGTATACGACGTTGGCCACAGCAGAGTTATGCAAACATACGACGTCAACCATACCAGAGTTACCCTTACGCAGACGCCCCAGCTCAGATTGGGACAGTATCATCGGAGGCAGTTATCGACACAGGGGCCTCAAGGAGTCTCGTTTCAGTCACCCTCGCGTATCAGGTGGTGAGTTCTGGAAGCGGAGAGAAGGTAAGAGTGGCCATCGAAATAACAATGGCCAATGGAGTTAGCACTACGATCTTCGACGCCGTAAGGGCAGAGGTACACCTCGGTGGCTCGTCACTTCACACAGTCCTACATGTGATGCCCGTGGAAATTGATGACATTATACTTGGCCTAGACACGGGAGCTAGGGAGCATAAGAGCAGCCATATCATGTGGAGGAGGCCACCTCGTGTTAACCAGACCCCTTGCTCAGCACACACTGCCGGGAGCCACGTTAGAGACCATTCAGAGTATAACACCACCGAGAACGAGTAACGACAGGTACGGCATCATTGGAGCAACGTCAGGGACCATTCAGAAAGTAACACCGCCGAGTACGAGTGACGACAGGTACGACACCATTAATCAAATTAACGACGACGTACCCAGCAATAAACACAATGGAATAGAAGGCGAGGCGGATCGCATACGACTTACAACAACGGTGGAACCACAATGTATGTGGTGGCACAAGCGTGTCGGCGAAGTACGTACCAACCCGGAGAAATACGCCCACTATAAGATACAGGATGGACACAAGGCCGTAGAAAGAAAATCCGGGCCCGGGACTAAATAATTTACGGACCCCTATAAAAAATCCACTAATACATTTGATAAACTTGAATTAATGACGTTCCATTCATTAATTATTATTGATGGATTACATAAAAAAAATTTGACAATAAAATTAACACAGAATATTTACTTTTTATTTTTTTTTTATTGTAACGTAGAAATAAAATTCTCTTTTAACAGCCATATATTATTTCAAATAATGATGTATATTGGAACGATTTTCCGTCATCCCTTGTTAAATTTGGTTTTGAGACAAACCGGTTTCTGCGTTATGCCATCATCAGTGTCGACTTTCCTTCTGGGGTGGCTTTCTGTAATTCGATATCGAGCAGAAACGAGTATCGAAGTATCGTTTTTGCTTTCTCTAGCAAAAAATATCGTCGCGTTGTATCGAACGTTCGATATAAACAGCTCGACACCACTTTTTCTATCGTTTTTCTTTTTCGCAGCTATTAACCGCATCAAAATGTAAGTTAAAATTTTTAATATTTTTGTGATTTAAAGTATTTGATATTTATTTACATAGGAGCCAACAAACAAACGCTCAACTGAAGTTGATTTTATCGAAAACCATAACGCGTTAGCTAAAAAAAAGCTTACAAAATACTAATAACGGCCGCGCGAAGAAAAAAGAGCTATGGAGCAAAGGGACGGACTTGCTAAATAGTAACGGCCCTCCTGTAAAGGCGACGCTGGCATGACAGAAAGTGCGTTGTGGCATTAGAAATTATACAAATTCTCTTTGAAAAGGTATTGTTTGTGGTAACAACATACTTTTATTTCTTCTAGGTATGGACTGATTACAAATATAACACGAAACGCAAACTAACAAAACTCATGAACAATTTGAAAAGAACGGGCGGTGGTCCATATGATGCCGTTTCTTTAAACGACATGGAAGAAAAGATAATTGCCGTAGCAAAAATAAATGAAGATTTGTTAGGAGTTCCAGGCGCTACGTCACATGGAAGCAATACAGACCGTCCTTGCTCTTCTAAGCAGTCCGAGCAAGCATTCATAAACGACTGCTTCACAGCAATTTCGAGCGCAGAAAGCTCCTCTAGCAACGACGAGAATAAAGCGTCAAGTGAGTCGCCACGAGATAATATAAGTTCAGGATCAGAAAGCGATAACGAGCCACCACAAACTCCCAGAGCAAGAAAACTTACAGATCCAAAAATGAAAATTATCGAAAAAGAAATAGATAAACAGGAAAAATTTCAAACTGAAATGTTAAGGCTCTTAAAAGAAAGCAACGAAATTGAACAAAAGAAGCTGCAGTTAATGGAAAAACAAATTGCAATGGAAGTTCAGTATAAGATAATTAAAGTGCAAGTAATGGAGGCAGATTTGGAAAAAGTGAAAGTTGAACTCTCTTTGCTGAAACGAAAAATTAATAACAAATGGAGCTACCTATATGTATGTATGTGTTAAATGAGTACAATGTTTATATATTTTTTTATTTAATTAATTCGTCTTATGAGTGAACTTTTACGAGAATGAAGTGCAATTTTATGTTATTTATTACCAATTTACAAACAATTTTACTTTATTTTCTACCAATTAAAATGAAATTCTTACATAGCTGAATGGAAAAGATGGTCTTTTATTGTGCAATCTCATTGCAATGAAAATTTGGGGTTCTTAATATTTGTTTGCTTGACTCTTTAACTTTATTGGTTAGCCATTCATTTTACAAACTCAATATGCAAAATCGGTACAAGTTCATTTTAGTAGCTCACATAATTCTTAGAGCTGGCGGTAGTTTTCGATACTTGTTCTTTTTTGCTCTTTATTTTTCGTAGTGCTGGTAGTCAGTTCGATACTTCTCCACTTATGGTGTGTTCTCATGCCGGATTGGTAAGTTGGGATTATACATGCCCCCCCAGTGCTGGACCAGCATGATAAGCCGGTTGCAATTGGACCTGCATGTGTAGCTACAGGTGAATGAGAATGAATAAGCATGTGCATGGGGGTTACATTAACTGAGGATAGTCATTGTTGAAGGGAATCGGCAATCGGCAGATCTTAAGAGACCGATCGTTTATATGTAGCATTCTGTGTGCGAACCGTGACTACACGTACTAAATTGTCTGACCCAGGATGAGTTTCCAGAACTCGACCCAGCTGCCATTGATTTGGTGGTAAGCGGTCGTCTTTCACCACAACCAGCTCATTAGTAAACAAGTTGGGCTCCTCACGACGCCATTTCGGACGTGATTCCAGGTGCGAGAGCCAATCCGAAGACCATCTGTTCCAGAAGTGCTGAACCATACGCTGGAGCTTAAAGTATTGCGTAGACAGCGTCTTGTTATTTGGAGCCACCTCAGGGACTGATAGTAGACCGTCGCCGATCAAAAAATGTCCGGGTGTTAAAACTAATAAATCATCCGGATCCGACGTGAGTGGGCACAGAGGCCGTGAATTTAGACACGCTTCGACGCGTACTAATACCGTTGATAGCTGTTCGTATATAAGTTTTACTGTGCCTATTATGTGCTTCAAATGATGTCTGACGGACTTCACATTCGCCACTCAGAGTCATTCGAAATTGGGTGAATGAGGTGGATAAAAATGCCATTGAATATTTTGGGCTGCTAGCTTGGGAACAATGTCATTCGTCTTCAATAGGATGTCTGATCCGACAAAATTCGTACCACAGTCGCTATACAACCGCTGAGGCGCCCATAAGAAATGTTCGTTTGTCATGCCTGTGACCGCTTCTAAATGCACAGTCTTTGTAGCCAGACATATGAACAGAGCGATGTATCCTTTATAAACTGTAGTACCCCGATACCTTGATGCTTTTAGCTCTATAGCTCCTGTGTAGTCTACCCCTGTTGCTAGAAAGGCACGCTGTGGCGGATTGACTCGTTGTGTTGGCAAATCTCCCATTAATTGCGTGATTGCTTGAGGCTTATTACGGAAGCATCGTATGCAACGTCGTAACTGACTTCGGACCGTTTTACGAGCGTTAAGTATCCAAAATCTTTGTCGGATATTGGCAAAAGTTAATTGTACACCCCCATGCAACGTATTGTTACGATTTCTATTTTCTAACGGACATTTATTTCAGAAAAAGCGTTTTACAAATTATTTAAAATCTATGAGCACTAAACTGATCGAATACAATTATAACAAGTATAAAAATTGAAAAGTATAAAAAGTTGTTTAAACCTGCAAGTAGTAGTGCCCTATTCAAAGTTTGTTACACTGCTCTCTACTTAAGTCTGATCGTCCCGATTAGACAAACAATTCTTCGACCCATATGGTGCCTGTTTAGGCCCAATGCCTAACTTTTATCTGATTGACGGCGCCCCTCCCTAACGTTTTAATAATATTTCCAGCCACCCACACTCACGCCGCATTTGTGTGCATGCATGCACATGCATGCGTTTCATACGCATGCACGTGTGTGTGCGGGTTGTCAGCACCCATGCACGTATATGTGGGGGTTGTTGTGTGTGCGGCTTTTTTCCCCTCCTTAATACCAGAGGACTTTTTCGCGGCTTAGCGGTTGTCCTCAACGGGATAACCGGCCTCTTTTTCGATCGACCGCCAACCAGCACACATCGCAAGGATCACCATCGTCACTTAAAGCGCCAAGGTAATATTTTGTCAACACTGTATATATTCCCATCACTCTAAATTAAAGTATTATTTTATAACGAGGAATTCCTCTTGTGTTTTTATTTATTTCTTTTGAGCGAACCATCCACCCCAAGATCGACCCGTGTGCGCCTACCCACTGCCGGTTCCAGACGCACCCAGGCCGAACATTGGTCCTTCGAGCCGGAAAAGGAACTAAAAGCACCTACAAATTACAGTCCACATATCAACCTGCACAGCACATTTGCATACTAGACAATTTGTCAAAGGATTGCCGCAGCAGCCAAACACAACACGAGAAAAGTGGGATTATATTACACAAATTAGCAGCCACCGGAGCCACAGCCATCACAGCAATAAATACCGCCAGCACAAAAACCAATAAGAAGTAAGTGTTATATTTCTTGCCACTTTTTTTGAGTGTCCGTGACTAAAAAAAATTAAGAAAATACCCGTGTTTTTGCGAAAAAATTTAGATCGAGCGGGGGTGAAAAAGGTAAACTTTATTTTAGTGGGCGCCAGTTTTTTTCTTTCTTAAATTGTTTTTTCTTCGAATTTAATTCACTTGGTTTTAATATTTATTTCGGTCCTTGTGATTATCTGGTTCATCCCCCCACAAGCGGTAAGGTTTTCCAGACACAACACAAGGAAGAGGATAACCTAACCTCACTTTCCTCACTATATTGAATAGGTTTTTTTGTTGTTGTTATTTCGTGCACATCACAAAACGAAGTTAAGTTGAACTTAGTTAATCCGGCGCTCACTTCACTGAAAACACTTTTTACACTTTTTTTTCCGCTTATTCTTAATTCCGAAAAACAATATCGCATGCACTTGTCTTTTTACAATTCAACCATTAAACTGTGTAGGTGGCGAGTGGTCCCCTTTTTCTGTTATTTACTGCCGAGGCAAAAGTCCAAAAATAAATCCTTTTTGTTGTCGCTGTTGTGACAAAAAGTCGAAAAATAAACCTCTGTTGTTGTCGCTACCGAGACAAAAGTCTGCAATACAAAAATAAATAATAAAGCTTCGGATTTCAATAGTGTTTATTTACGGCTGGGCAGGTATTTTTACTCAAAATCGTTCCATTTCTCTAATCAATTATTTCTTTAATAAATTCAAATAAGACCATGGAAACCTACATCAGACTGGTAGAATTAATCGCAGAGTTTGATACAGCTTACAGCCTTATTCCGGAAAGCGACCATAGCAAACACACCCTTGCGATACAGCAGGAAGAGTTGCGGTCCTTGTGGAAGAAGGTAAAGTCTGCGTTTGATTCGCTATTGGGATCTGATGAGGTGTCAGCAGATGACGTTATGGCGGTAAGAAAAAAGCAAAAAGCAGCATACGCAATCTACATGCGATGCCTAGCGTCCATATCTGCTGAGGCAGAAAAATACAAGAAAGCGGACAAGAACGTCAACCCTGAGCAAGAACCTCATGCGCATAAAATTCGCCTCCCTGCTTGCGACACGGAAGTTTTTAAAGGGGATTATCTGTCTTGGCCAACTTTTCGTGACCTTTTCACGGCAATTTATATAAACAATTCCAGCTTGAAAGGGGTGGAAAAGTTACTCCATCTCAACAACAAAACGCAGGGCGAAGCAAAAGATATCGTTAAAAAATGCCCTCTCACAAATGAAGGTTTCGAGATGGCCTGGAAAAACTTGTGTGAAAGATACGAAAACAAACGTATCTTAGTTAACACACAACTACAAATTTTATTTAACTTAAAAAAGGTAGAGAGTGAGTGTGGCAGTTCAATAAAAAAGCTGCAAAATGATATAAATAATTGTATTTCGTCCCTCAAATGCCACAAAATTGACACTTCCAATTGGGATGCAATCCTGACCTATCTATGCTCAACCAAGTTACCAGAGAGCACGCTGGCTCTTTGGGAGCAAAGTATAGACCATAAAATGGACATATCCAAGTGGGAGGATATGGATAAATTCCTGTCTAATCGGTTTCAGACACTTGAAACAGTGTCTGGTTTTACAGGGCATGCCACTTCGAAAGTGCAAAAACAAAACGCGTCGCGACAATCGTCAGAAACCCCTACGAAAAGACTTGGTGCTTTTCAAACGAAAGTATCCAAGCAAACAATAAAATCAATTTGCAAAATGTGTAAATCCCCTGAACACAGATTACGCAACTGTTCACGCTTCTGCGAGTTAACCCCAGTAGAAAGGATTAAATTTATAAAATCCACAAGTGGCTGCCTGAATTGCTTATCCCCAGGACACACCGTGACGAAGTGCACCAGTTCCTACAACTGTTCCAAGTGCCACTCTCGTCACCACACGCTCCTGCATGCGGATACATCTCAGCACACGGCTGTACGCAATCCTTTCAAAGATGCGGATAATATCCCAACAACCTCGGCACAGGCGCGACAATCTGCGAACCAGAATGTAAAATCCTGTCATGCCAATTCCAGCACAGGCGTGCTATTAGGAACTGCTCGCGTACACATTCATTATAATGATACCGACTTCTCCGCGCGGGCACTAATTGATTCATGGTCTGAATGCTCTTTCATGACAGAACGACTAAAACGCAGAATCAATTTGCCGGCAAGGAAAATGCATGCCCAAGCCTCAGGCATCACCAACGCAGTATCTGCTCAAGTGAAAGAAGCATCCACCATCGAGCTACGTTCACCAGTGGACCCATGCTTTAGCTTGACTACTCCTGTTCTAATTTTAGCCAAACTAACTGGGAATCTGCCATCCTGCCATATCGAAACAATGACTATGCAGGCATTCCCAGACTTAGTTTTGGCAGACAAGAGGTTCTACGTCAATGAAGATGTAGACCTCATACTTGGTGGAGACATATATCCCTAAATTATACTGAGCGGTCTAAAAAAGAATGTACTAAATACACTTCTGGCCCAAGAGACAGTGTTCGGTTGGATACTAACCGGTCGTATTGAAGCGCCGAATCCAACAAAGAACATAGTGTCGTTTTACAACGAAGTCGCGCTGGACAACCAACTAAAAGCATTGTGGGAGTTAGAAAATTTGCCAAAAGGCAAAAGCATTAATGCAGATGACGCATATTGCGAACAGCTGTATAAAGAAACAACAAGAAGAAACAAAGATGGGAGGTATGTAGTATCCCTCCCATTCAAGCAAGGCTACTCAGAAGAGTTGAGTTTAGGAGGATCCCTTAAGCGCGCATTCTCACAATATTATCGAAACGAGTCCCGGTTAATAAAAAATCCGGACTTAGGGAAAGAATATATTAGGGTACTCTCAGAATACGAGACGCTTGGACATATGGAAAAAATCAGCAGTGTCGTCGCGGCAGATGAAACAAATAATTACTTTCTGCCACACCACGCCGTTGTCAAAGCATAAAGTATAACGACGAAAGTCCGAGTCGTTTTCAATGCCTCAAGCCCGACGGCTAATGGCACCAGCCTAAACGACATTCTCCTCCCTGGTCCAATACTACAAGCAGATCTCCCAATTCTTATTCTACGTTGGAGACTCTATCGATATGTCTTTAATAGCGATATAGAGAAAATGTATAGGCAAATTTGGATGGACCATACCAAATTTCAGAGGATTGTTTTCCGAAAGGACATTAGTGAACCAATAGGCCTCTACGAGTTAAAGACTGTAACGTTCGGAGTTAACTGCGCTCCATACCTGGCCATCAGAACGCTTCTACAGCTAGCTGACGATGTGGAACATTCCCATCCAACAGCATCGAACATCCTGCGAGAGTGCATGTATGTAGACGACGTATTAGCGGGAGGACACACCATCGCATCGGCCATTAAGGCAAGGGATGAAATACGACAGGTACTACAGTCAGCTGGTTTTCCACTTCGGAAATGGACATCAAACTCGGAGGCAGTTCTAACAGACATCCCGAAAACTGATCGACTAAGCGAAGACTTAATGGCGTTCGAAGACACCAGCACCGTGAAGGCATTGGTCATAAGATGGAATGCGCACTCCGATCTCTTTTATTTTAAAGCAGGACCACTGGAGGATCCAGAAAAACTAACTAAGCGAGAAATATTGTCAGCCATCGCCAAGCTGTTCGACCCATTAGGGTGGCTCGCCCCAATGGTCATAGTGGCGAAAATATTAATGCAGAATATTTGGTTAGAAGGCACCGGATGGGATGAGCCTGTCTCACCAAATACATTAGAACGGTGGAAAACCTTCACCCAACACTATGGCGAAATAGATAACATACGGATACCGCGGTGGGTAAATTTTTCCCCGGAAGGCGAAATAGAAATCCACGGTTTCTGTGACGCTTCCGAGAAAGCATATGCTGCAGCGATATATATGCGCGTAAAAAGAGACGATCAGGTTTTCATACACTTACTCTTAGCAAAAACCAGGGTAGCTCCAGTGAAAACCATCTCGTTACCACGTTTAGAACTCTGCGGCGCCGTGCTTCTCGCAGAAATGATGGAATCAATATTCCGAAATATTCATTTGGGATCAGTAAAAGTTCACCTCTGGACGGATTCAAAAATCGTACTCGCATGGATACGCAAGCCGCCCTGTACTTGGTCAACCTTCGTCGCACATCGAATCACCAAGATCCTCGATATGGTCGGTAATAAGGACTTGCTTCACTTTGACTCGGAATCTAACCCAGCGGACTTAGGGAGCAGAGGACTACTAGCGTCAGATTTGGTCAACAATTCGTTGTGGTGGCAGGGACCTTCTTGGCTGCAAGAAGACAATTCCCACTGGCCAGCACAAGACACCGAATACAACACGTCAATTGAGGAAAAGCGGATAAAGGTTCATGCAGCGTCATTAAACAACAACCCTAACATCCTTGATAGGTTCTCCGACCTTTCAAGGGCGCTGCGGGTTATATCTTACATTTTTCGATTTGCCCGCAGAACACATCCCAAAACTAGAGTTTCCTTCAATAGGCAGTCTCATACAATCGCACCTGATGAAATCGAAACTACGTCACAACGATTGATAGCTATATGCCAGAGGAAATATTATCAAGCAGAGTATGCCAACTTGAAGTCAGGGAAACCAATTCATGGGAAGAGTGAAATTTTACCCTTAAACCCATTTATCGATTCTGATGGTATAATCAGAACTGGTGGTAGGATTGACGCATCCAAAGATATGCCCTACAACGAACGACACCCAATTATCCTGCCGTACACTTGTAGGCTATCCAGACTCCTAGTTGAGTTTATACATAAGATCTCCCTCCATGGAGAAAACCAGCTGATGCTGCGCTTTATTCGCACTCAGTACTGGATACCGCGTGTTAAAACCATGATTAGGTCTGTCATCCACAAATGTAAAGTGTGTACTATTTACAAGAAGCGGGCACAAACTCAACTCATGGGCATCCTTCCCAAGGAGCGCACCACTTTTGCCAGGGCCTTCACAAATACAGGGGTAGATTTCGCCAGACCTTTTGACATAAAGTCCTACCGAGGGAGAGGGTGTCGGACCTCAAAGGGATATGTATGTTTGTTCGTCTGCTTTTCAACGAAAGCTATTCATCTTGAAGCGACAAACGACCTTAGTACCGGGTCCTTCTTGGCTGCCTTTTCCAGATTTGTATCCAGACGAGGATGCCCAAAAAACGTCTACTCCGACAACGGTACAAACTTTGTCGGAGCTTCACGATCCTTACGATCGGAGTTCAAGGCATTTCTTCGGGAAGCGAGGGACGATACCATGAATAAATATAGCCACCAAACTCTCGCATGGCATTTCATACCCCCAGGTGCTCCTCACATGGGAGGCTTGTGGGAGGCAGGGGTAAACAGTTTTAAAACCCATTATAAAAAAATCGCGTCCGACCATAAATATACCTTCGAGGAGTTTACGACCCTGTTATGCCGAATAGAGGCATGTCTTAACTCTAGACCACTGAGTCCCTCATCAAATGAACCTTCCGACCTGGAGCCGCTTACTCCAGGCCATTTTCTCGTGGGTGGGCATCTGTTAGCTCCACCCGAACTCGAATGTGACGAGAATCCTGCCTCAATAGTCAACAGATGGCAAAAAATGAAGGCCTTGCATCATACTTTCTGCCAAAGATGGAAATCGGAATATCTCACCGAGATCCAGAAACGATATAAGTGGAAACATCCACAATCAAATTTAAAATCCGGAGACCTGGTCGTTATCAAGGAGGATAACCTCCAACCTAACGAGTGGATAATGGGGAGGATCGTCAACATACACCCAGGCTCTGACAACAGTGTGCGTGTTGTTGACGTCCAGACAACCAAGGGACAAATAACTAGACCAATTTCGAAATTGGTACTCCTTCCGTCCCACGACAAGGAGGAGGAAATGTAAGGGGCAAAATTCCACCTCACAAAACCCCAGAAAACCACAACACTATTTCCCCCGACTACCTACAATTAGAGGCCCACGGTTAGTGATAGCATCGAAAGCATATTAAGGAACCCACGTCTTCGTGTCTCTCTATCCCTAAGCTTGTGTTTCTCCCGAGCCATATATTATCATCAACCCCCCGGTCTCGTGAGGGTGCGAGTCTACCGGAGGGGAAACCTAAGGCGTACTACGCGATGGCAATGGGGAAAGGGAGCGCGGGACATAAAGACGCGTTCAACCACGCGCCGTGATGCCCCGCTATCCCTAAGCTTGCGTCGCTCCCGAGGCCCTAATTATAATCAACCACCCCGGTCTCGTGATGGTGCGAGTCTACCGGAGGGCGATCCTACATTTTATTTTTCTTTTTTTTCTCACCCCTGGTCTCGTACCGAGTCTGCCGGAGGGGGAATCCTACACCTAGCTACTTGTGGGCAATGGGGAAAGGGAGCTAGAGGCACGAGGACGCATGAGAGCTTATCAAAAGCTCGCAAAACCAAAAGGCACAACTCAGTGCTTCATGAAGACACTAACCGCGGGCCCCTTGAAGAAACCATCCCACAAGTCACTCGCTCACCCAGAGCGAAGACACCAG
The DNA here is from genome assembly GCF_040869045.1 of Eurosta solidaginis. Lineage (NCBI taxonomy): Eukaryota > Metazoa > Arthropoda > Insecta > Diptera > Tephritidae > Eurosta > Eurosta solidaginis. The sequence continues at coordinate 203,201,986 of NC_090319.1, forward strand.
AAAACACCCAAATTCACTCACTCTCCAGAGCGAGGACAACATCAAACCCCAATTCACTCGCTCCCCCAGAGCGAGGACACCAGAAAAGCCTACCGCGGAAGGGGAACCCATCTGCCACAGAAAGCCAAGGCATTCGGCCCATTAAATTTTTAAACAAATTTCACAAGGTCAACGCAAATTTCACTCGTTCGCCCGAAACGAGGCCATCCAACAATTCTAACGCAGATTCGCTATCTGCTACAGAACCTAAAGACATGCGACCCAATATATTTTAAAATTTTCAAAATAACATCCCACAATTCACTCGCTCACCCCGAGCGAGGTCACCAGAACCCTCATGCAGATTTGCATCTGCCACAGAACATCCAGACCAAGCCGTTGCATACTGTAATTGACGTTTACGGAATGGTTCCAATAGGAATACGATAGAGAAAGCGTGAATACGCCACATCATATAATCGACACTTACACGATTTGGTTACGTTCCAACAATGGACCTAAAGCATCGAAGAAACTAGGCACTGATAGATTAACAGGTTCACCTTCTGTTACTTGGGTTTCGGAAGGCGATAAAGCGTATGTGTACTTCAACCATTGCACAGAGGGATAGGTTTCTTGTAACTGGTTTTTGGCGCCGAAATTATAGAGCTCATTGGTGTTGCGACATTTTTCAGCGGGCCGGAGATGTTGGTCAATGCGTTTTCGAAATCAATCGATTCACGGAGCCCCTTCGCTGCACGTTCCTTATTAGCACAAAATAGTATAGCAATATCCACCTGTGATCCAGATAAGTTTGATTTAACAAATCGTTGGACATACTCAGATGTTGCTTCGGCGGCACCCACTAAAACTTCAAATATCCCCAATGAATTTTTGTTGACAATAAAAAAGGAGGAACACGCTGATTCTATGCGCTTTTCATCCGAGTATCGCAAGGACATACCTTGTTCGATACTGAAATATTATCAAAGTTTGCTGATAAGCCTAAAAATTCACAATGGTTCTCTGCTTATAAATACCATTGGTCCTGCATCAGCTTACCCACAATGCTTGAAGTTACGCCGTGCTCCTCAGATCAATTGGATCCAACAGCCCGTGGACGTTTACTTGCGAGTAAAGTTGGATATGGCGCATTTACAACTTTACCAGGCTTCCGCGAAATTATTGGCCCTAAAATTGTAGCCGCTCTACGCCGTAAAGATTTGGCAGTGACACATGCTGCAATCGATATGATAAACGCACTCTTGCATTCAGTGAATCATTAACTGTTAATGATCATTGCAACAACAAGTTTTTTCAATTAGAAGGAAAGTTTTCTAAGCTGGGTCGCCCCTCGGCATTGTTTGGCAAGCGCTCCGCGCGTAATTCTGCCATGAAAAACGCTCAAAGAGGACACATCTGCCTTGCAGATGTAGTTCAGAGTCGGCACAAAAGAAGAGGAGCACGACGCAAATTGACAGAGAAGCTCGGCTTAGAATCTCTTCCGAGGTTATCGCGCCTTATATTATTTGTCTATAACTGCGCAATTCACAAAAGTGTATTCAAGCACAATTTAAGGTTTGGATCGTTTTCATGGTTTCCACTATAAAATTTGACCACATTCGGCGAATAGGACACCTTGTGAATTGCCTAAATTATTTCTTAGCAAACGGCTCTTCATACCGAACTGTGATTACTCGAAAGTGCATTTCATTAACATTTCGCTATTAAATAAGAAAACTTTATAAAATGTTCGACTTCATACTCTGGCCCACGGTGTCATTGAACTCCCATTATTTTTAAACTCCAGGCAAGAGGTTTTCCTCAGCCTCTAAAAGGGCCTGCGATTTTTGTGGCGCTGTCGTTGCTGAATTTGTTTGTCCAGATTTTTTAGGATCATGACCCCTAAGGATATTGATGCAACCGCCTCTTCCAGCAAAACCTAACGTTAAATTTAAAATCAAAATATATAGTGAAGCTATACACGATATAACAATTGCTAATGATGTGGCAAAACCTTTTAATATGTTATCAGCATATTCAACAATAACAGCAACAATTAGGCCATCACCAGCTTGTAAAAATATTAAATACCCCATAAATAAGTCATAACCCGAAGAACCCATTTTTCAAAATTTGACGTCCATCATTAACGAAACATGTTAGTACACCGAATGGTATACTCAATAAACTTCATTGTACATTACGCATCCATACCGATATATCGGCACTTTTAAGAAATTTTTTTTTTTTATATACCGGCAAAACCGGATCGAAAACAAGCACCAAGTGCAGCCCATAAACCAAGTAAACGATTTTGTTCACGACCGCTTGTTTGTTCTTTACCACCAACCTTAGTCTTGTCGACCGTTTGTGCTAGTTGTACCATAACTACGCCTGCAATTAGTAGTACTAGCGCACCCCATTGTGTCTGGATGAGACGCCGGCGCAGTATGATTACGGCAAACATAGCTGTGGTGAGTACTTTTAGTTGATAAACGACTTGATAGGTAGCTGCATCCAGATGCAGAAGCAGACACGTAAATTGACCCTATTGCAACTTTTGTGCATTTACTATAGATAAAACGTCTCTTTTTTTATAAAAAACTTAACGCAATTCTTTTCGAAAAATTCACAAACAAATTACTTCATGAAAGTCGAGTATAAACTACTTTATTTACTTTTCCATTGCCATTAATTTGGTACTGCTTGGCAAAATTCAGCACTTAAAAATAATTTGCCAACATAGAATTACAAATATCTCTGCATCTTTTAACCTTGTTCTTGTGCCAGTTCACGCGCCTCAGCGTGCTCCAATTCAGCAATACGTTCCAAACCCTTGGAGCCGAGAATACCACCTCCCCAGTGTTTACGGATCTCATCATGCGCAATTACAACTAGCTGTGCCTTCTTTTGCTCCACCAGCAGTCACGGTATTTGTACCAGACCGCACGAAAGTGAGTTTTTTCTTGGGTTGTACATCCTTGCCCTTGGTTTTAGCTTCCTCAATCCTCTTCAAACGTTGCTTTTTAGCAAGCGCCGATTCTGGGCAGTATTTCTCCAAAAGTTTGAACGTTTTTACTGCTGTTGTTTTATCTAAATTGATGATTTGGTGGAGGTACCTTCAAACACTTTTGCAAAACAGCCTTTTGGCGCTGAACCCGAATATATTAGGGCCATTTTACAAAACGAGATAAGTCACGTTTAGGTTGGACATAATGGCCTATGCCGAAATTCTTGGGACGCTTTTCGAAGAGCTGGTTAACCACCTTCTTTACAACAGGTTTCTTGACGCCCAACGGTGCGGGTGCAACCTTCTTGGTAACTGGCTTCTTCTTTGGCCTGAGCTTCTTCGCAACCATTTCGGATTGTTTTCTGAACGCGATATAATTGAAAAACGCAGATTTTATTAGCTGCTCAAAGTTAAGAGCTGCTTTTCTCTCTGCTTGTTAAAAAGGTATTGCACGTATTGTTGAAATTTGCCAATTCGCATATGGACAGCTGTCAGACAAACAGCTGCCCAGTTGGTGCTGCCGGCTGGAATGACGACTGCCCTCTGCATAAGGCAACTGGGGTATTTTACAACTAGGGCGGTTTAGGCAAAGAGGGGACTTTTAGAAACATTATTGGGCTGCGAATGTTTACGCATGGACATACTCTTACGAATGATTATTGAACCTTAATTACCTTTGAAATGTACCCACCAGCAGCAGTTTTTTTTTGCCAATTGCCTGAGCAATAACGTTATCAGGAAATCGAAGCGGCTTGAAAACTCCAGAGGAGACATTTCAAATGGTTTTGTATTTTACAGGTTAGGAAGGAATATTTGCATACCCAAGAACTCCAAAAAAAAAAAACTTTTTTTTCGGTACAACCGGTAGTTTAACATCTTACTCACTTGCAATTCGGTGGCCAGTTGTGCTTTGCATTATAGCAGGGTGCCGGCGATGATTCGTTGGCCATGGCGTTGGTTTGTATGCTTTGTTGGTAAGGATTCAATGGGCCCAGCTTCTGGGGTCAAACTCACTCGGAAAGTGTCGAGATTTCTCCTGTCATCTCAAATGTTTGAGGACCCTTTTCCGCAGGCAGAGCAATCGTTTTTTTTGGTTGTCTTTCGGCGAGTTTTCAGCGGGTGCTGCTGTTTTTTGGGCGCCTTGCTTAAATAGATACCTAAAACGAAATAAAAAATAAAGAAGAAATTAGTAGAGCTGTAAAAGAGGAAGATATTACAAGAATTTATCAATATACTTACCAAACCACGTTGTACTCGTCCGGATGAAAATTCATTCAATAAGTGTGTATCCATATCTCATGAATGAATGACATTTCTGAATGAACAAAGAAAGGTTGCCACTCGTACAACATTTTCCTCCGGCCGTGAACACGTTGGAAGCGATCCACGGGAATCACAATTCGGATCCTTAAGCGCAACAAGTCCGATTATTTGGAACGCGATCTAGGTAAGGTGTCCTACACCTCTTGTCAATAGCCATGGTTCGGGATACTCAAGACGAACCAGAATCAATAAGTGGCCGAATACCGTCATTCCACTTATATATAAAAAAAAAAAAACGATATTTAAGAAGTATCGATGATAACGCGAAATAAAAATATAAATTTTTCCTTTATATCGCATAAAATTCTGCTGTCCAAACATGTTTTTTGCGGCGGGCAGGAAAGTTGTTGGTTTTTTAGCACCAACAACACAAATCACAGCGACTCAAAAGAACCCACGCTATACACTTTCTACCCGGTTCGGTACCAGAATGTGCGAATCGAAAATCGTATATGCTCATTTTTCTGCAGCACTAGTGTGCCCGTGGCCACCCTGCAAAAACGCTATCGTCATTCCACGTCATTTGACTAGTCATTTTACGGTCATGGGTAAGTTTTGTGACCAAATTTTTGTAGGGCAACTAAAACGCTACCGGGTGACACGACATAAACAAAATAAGGCACTAAAGACCCAGGCACATAACGTGCGGGGAAAGAGGCCATGTTCATAATGCACGCCACATATGAACATTTTTTTTTCTTTTTGCGGCGACAGATGTTTCCCCTTATGCGCGTGCTAATAAAATTTCCCAAATCCCCAACAATACAATTAAGGAAGGACCACTCGCCCCTGCACTTTGACAATGACCCGACCCATTGAAACCTATTTCACTCCTTTGAGGAAAATGGGTCGTTTTGCCGCTTTAAAACGTAATGCTGCCACGAACGCAGCGCGTTATTCGTCGGAATGCCGAGTGTGTCTTGAGCGACACCCTATCCGCTTGTGCCCAACCTTTCGGGCGAAAAGGCCAGAAGAGCGCCTTTACGTAACCATTCGCGAAAGCTACTGCGGAAATTGTCTGGCGCCTGATCACCGCTCTGACGCGTGCCCAAGCCAAGGGCGATGCAAACGGTGCGGCGAGAAGCACCACACGATGCTGCACATCGCCTCGATCGACGAAGAGGAGCAGCTATTACGAGAAGCCCGCTCCAAGCCATGGATCATCCAAGTGGAAGAGGAGCTAGATTCACCCCGAGAGCGGATAGACGACTCAATCTCGTTATATGCGTCGGACGCTGGAACGGAGACTGGACCTCTTCGTCCACCCCGGAACCGAGATGCCAGCCGAACCGGAGCGGAGACGCGGTCTCTTCGCCCGACCATAACGCCTACAGCCAAATCATTTCGACCACTTCTGCAGCACGAGAGAAGCGGCTCCAACAAGGGACAGCGACAGCCCAGTGCCACACATATAACGGCCGAGCGGAGACCCGGTCTCTTCGCCGGCAACCCAGGAACTCCCAACGGAGACGACATTCGCGCGACCGCAGAGCGGAGACACGGCCTCTTCGCCTGCACCAACGACATCAGCTACAAGATCGCAGCCACGGAGGCAACACGCTGCAGCTCACCACCCTGTCCACCTTCCGGTCAGGGCTCGTAGCCCAGCATCCAGCGGCCACCGCCACCATGATCCCAACGGTAGCGATCACACCCACCGCGGTCGTGAAGATAGAAGCTGGGGGGCGGCTACACCTCGTCCGGGCCTTAATTGACGGATGCTCCCCCACCACCGTGATAGCATATGAGCTCGCCCAGGAGCTCCAACTCCCTGCCAGCAACATTGGCGGGCAAGCAGGATGCCTACTACGCATACGAGGAAGACACGGCCAAAATAAACGAATTGCAACTCATGCGGCGGTCGTGTCCAATTTTCGGCGAATGGCCCCACGACCAGCGTCGACAGCGCCATCGCATCCCCGTACGCACATCTCCGTCTGGCGGATCCACAGTTTTATTCATCCGCCCCGATCCGCCTCGTACTAGGGACAGACGTATATGCCGAAATAATGCTACCAGGGATTCTGCCCACCACGTTTGGCCCTTTGCTGGCTCAGAGTACCATCTTCGGTTGGGTACTCTCGGGCACAACCAAGGCCTAACATGAAAATGTTCGGTAACGACCGAAATCCATGAATTTTTACACTTTTTTATTTTTATTGAATTTCTGCTGTACACAGTCGCAAGAGGTGTGCATTGTGATTTCGTACAAGTGAAAAATCTTTCTATCCCTCCATTGCCATACCTACGTGTCAAATCATAGCTGACAGGGAGAACGGCTGTCGCGAAGGGTCAGAGAATGGAAGAAAGGTTTCTTTTTCTTGTGTTCGCCGTTATTAAATTGAAGTGCCATGAATTGCACATTTGTTTCAAATCAGCTTTTCCGTTAAATTTATATACAGAAAATCAAACTACATATTAATACTCACTCGCTGTTCACTATTGTGAACGTTTTATCGAAAATTCGCCACTTGTATGAATTCACAATCGAGGTGTGCGTATTAAAAGCTTGTATCATTACAATAAGTTATTTTTTATTGAATTTTCTTCATACAAAATTCACAAGCATAGAATTTCCAATGAATTTGTAATAAACGGCAAGAAATATGAACACGTATATCTTCTTACTTCTTTTCGCAATCCCTAGCCCTAGGCAAACCTGGCTCACGCCTTACACCATAACGGGAAAATTGGTGAATGACCGAGGCAGCAGCAACCAAGCTCCCACACTGCGCAAACCATTTTGCGTGCCGCCAAGCCGGCGGACTGGCCGGCATTATGTTAAGTTAGATATAATTAATTATAAGTTTTTTATTTTTTTCCTCTTCTTCACGGTCGGTGATCCTTGGCGGACTGTGATGTTGCGTACCGCAAGGGGGGCGGCATGTTTAGGCCCAATGCCTAACTTTTATCTGATTGACGGCGCCCCTCCCTAACGTTTTAATAATATTTCCAGCCACCCACACTCACGCCGCATTTGTGTGCATGCATGCACATGCATGCGTTTGGCTTTTCCTTGTCCGGGCTGGCTTCGCTTTATACGATACACAACGTCGTTCAGTATTTTAATAACCTTATATGGACCATCCCACGATGCTTGCAGTTTTGGGAAACTGCCTTTCTTTCTCTGTGGATTATACAGTAGTACAAAGTCATCTTTGAACCCATCTGAATCTATCAAATCGAGCTTTCATCTTGTCACTCTTTATCCGCATATGGTCCCTCACATTACGATGCAACTCATCCATTTCACTCTGCACCCTTTCCCAATAACTGTTATCTCCCATTGCAGGGGCAACACCTTTCCCAAATACTAAATCACACGGAAGTGTTCTTGCAGGCGATTGTCCGGTAGCCTCGTGCACAGCGGAGCGATAAGCAAATAGGAATATTTGGATGTGTTTGTCCCAATTTTGTTGACACGTCACCACTACAGTTAAATCTTTCAACCATTCCATCTGACTGTGGGTGAAGAGGTGTTGAGCGCGTTTTATCAATTCCCAACAAACAACGCATTTCACTGAATACTGCGCTCTCAAAGTTTCTTCCTTGGTCTGAATGTATCTCAATTGGCACTCCAAACCTGGCTACCCAGTTTTGCACGAAAACATCTGCAATGGATTTTTCCTCCTGGAAGTAATCCATAACGACTAATACATATGTGTTGCCAGAGTCACTAACTGGAAACGGAATTGCAACATCCATTTCCACTCGCTCATACGGTGCTCCCGCATTGTATTGTTGTAATTTACCCCGATTTATGGTGTGTGAACCCTTCGCTACCATACACCGTGCGCAGTTTCGAATCCATGCTTCAACTGATTTTCTACAGTTTACCCAGTAAAATCGCTGTTTAATTTTCTCCAGGGTTTTAGTTACACCCAAATGACCTCCACTAGATCCGTTAAGGAATTCCTATAAACCGTTTTAACTCTGGATTTCGGAACTATGATGAGATTCTTTCCGTCTTCACTTTCCCATACGCAATCAAGAACTCCATAAATTATTTTAAGGCTATTCCACTGGACCCAGTATGCCTTAGCCGCAGAACTTTGTGGTGCAGTTTTAGAACGTCTATCTCCAGCTTCTTTGGCTTCCATAAGTTTTTCTATGTCCACATCATTATTTTTCATTGCGCTGAAAGTCCATTCATCATCGGGTTGTATTTGCATTAGCCTTATGTCTATTTTTCCTTCGGACCTTTCAACTTTGGAACAATGCCTACACTCTATGGCACACGGTCGTCGCGATAGCGCATCAGCATTTCCATGCTGTTTCCCATTACAATGCTCAATATCAAATTCATAATCTTGCAGCCTTTCAATCCAACGTGCAACTTGTCCCTCTGGTTGCTTAAACTGTAGTAGCCATCTCAATGCTGCGTGATCCGTTCTAAGATGAAATCTTTGTCCATAAAGGTATTTGTGGAAATGTTTTACACAGTTCACCATAGCTAGGAGTTCCCGTCTAGTCACACAATAATTCATTTCTGCTTTTCCAAGGACCCTGCTATAATAAGCGATCTCTTTTTCTTGACCATTTATTATCTGGGAAAATACTCCTATCCCATATGCGCTAGCGTCTGTATCTAAAACGAACTTTTCTCCCTGGACCGGATAAGCTAGCATAGGCGCGGTACAAAGTAGTTCTTTCAGTCGCTGGAATGCTTCCTCTTGTTCCTTGTGCCAGACAAAGGTGCAATTTTTCTTAGTGAGATTGTGAAGGCTTCGAGCAACATTGGCGAATCCAGCTACACAACGTCGGTAGTACGTACACAGTCCTAGAAAACTTCGAATTTCGTGCACGTTTTCCAGTAGGGGCCAATCTTTCACTGACTGTAACTTATCCTGGTCAGTCTGAACACCTACAGTTGTCACCTTATGTCCAAGATACGTGACCTCTGACTGTAAAAATGAGCATTTCCTCGGAATTAATCGTAGTCCTGCGGATGCTATGCGCTGAAAAACTTCTTCTAACTTTTCCAAATGGTCATTGAAATTTTTACCCATAACGATGATATCATGCAAATGGACTAAGCCCGTTTTCCAATAGAGTCCTTTCAGAACGTTCTCCATTAGGCGCTCAAAGCTTGCTGGGGCATTGCATAACCCAAAAGGCATCACGGAAAACTGCCACAACCCTTCACCCATGCTGAATGCTGTCTTCTCACGGTCGCAATCCTCAATCTCCACCTGCCAGTAACCGCTTTTTAGATCCCGTGTTGAAAACCATTTCGCGCCGGATAATGTGTCGAGAGTATCATCTATTCGTGGTAAAGGGTAGCTGGCCTTCTTCGTGACCTCGTTAAGCTTCCGGTAATCAACACAAAACCGAGTGCTACCATCACGGAGATAGTCGACTTCATGAAGCGGCACAACATCCGAATTTCTGCGATTCAAGAGACTAAACTCACAGCAAGATCTGCATGTCTTAAAAAATGGACCGCAAATTATCTGGGTGGTCGACAGGCATCGGTGCAATTCAGAAACGAAATATCAAAGCCAAGAAGAATTAAACAATGGGTGCCACAGGGTGGTGTCCTATCCCCACTTTTGTTTAATTTTTACATATCAAAACTACCTTCGCCACCGGAAGGAGTTATTATCGTTTCTTACGCCGATGACTGCACAATAATGGCCACAGGCCCGGGCCCACAGATCGATGAGCTTTGCAACAGAACAAACGACTACCTCCCTGATCTCTCCAGTTTTTTCGCCTCGCGAAACCTGGCATTATCACCTACTAAATAATCCGCGACCTTATTTACAACTTGGACGTCCCAAATGTCGACCATTTTGAACATTCACGTCGATGGCACTACGCTACCGACTGTCCTACACCCCAAAATCTTGGGTGTGACGTTTGATCAGGATCTACGTTTTGGTGAGCACGCAGCCGCAATTGTTCCGAAAATCCAGAGCCGTAATAAAATCCTCAAATCCCTTGCTGGAAGTACTTGGGGAAAAGATAAAGAAACGCTCATTACCACATACGAAGCAATTGGCCAGCCGTTTGCGTGCTACGCGTCCCCTATATGGTTGCCAAGCCTAAAAACTACCCACTGGAAGAAGCTACAGGCCTGCCAAAATACTGCGCTCAGAACCGCCACAATCTATCTTCTTATGTCCCCAGAACACCATCTACATAATGAGGCAAGAATACTCCACATCAGGGAGAGAAATGAGATGCTAACCAAACAGTTCCTGTTGAATACCCAGAAACCTGGGCATCCCAACAGACACCTGATTGATGAGCCAGCACCGTCTAGGGACTTAAGGAGTAATCTCCGTAAACATTTTGAGGAAATACGGCACCTGAGAACTCAGCCGTATGAAGCAAAAAAACACAAGCAGGTCCTTGGTGAACTCCACAAACAGGCGTCGGACCTTTATGCCGGGAATTGCCCGGTGAATCTAGTACTCAGGGAACAGTACCCAAAACTTGCGGAAGAGGAACGCATACTTCCTAGGGAAACGCGAGTCTCTCTGGCTCAACTACGTTCTGGATACTGTAACAGGTTAAACTCTTACATATCCAGAATCAACCCCGACATACAGAATGTATGCCCCGCTTGCAATATGTCCCCACATGACACCAACCATATCTTTAATTGCAATGTGGAACCAACGCCTCTTAACACCCCTTTCATTATGGTCTACCCCTGTCGAAACAGCAAGTTTCCTTGGACTCCCGTTAGAAGATATTGATGACAATTTGTGATCGGTCGCAGCTATTAGGTGGGGCGAAAAATTCCTACAACAACACCAACAACAACATCTTTCTTTTTAACCAACACAACAGGTGAACTCCAGGGACTTACTGATGGCTCAATTACTCAATTTTCCTGCATGTCCTGGATAATTTGTTTTGCTTCTTCACGTTTTGCTAGTGGAACTCTGCGTGGAGCTTGGCGAATTGGTTTTGAATTTCCTTTATATATTCGATGCTTCACAATGGCAGTTCTACCAGGTTTCCCACTGCCCACAGCGAATATGCTGCTGTATTTTTCCAGCAATCCCTTAGCTTTTACCCTATCATTTTCTTTCACACCAAGCAGCCAAGTCTTTAAAAATCTAGAAGCCTCTCCGCTTGCTTCCTGGAATCCGTCGCATCCTGTTTGAGGGCTCACGCAATTCACTATGGCTTCCACAGGCTGGCATTTCCCAATTACAATCCCCTTATTCAATATAACTGTTGAATTAAAATTATTTAGTACTCTTACCGGAACCCGAATACCCTTTCCAATATGCACCAGCGTTCTTGCAATGGCTACACTTGTGTTTCCTTCAGCAGCTTCAATAACGCAAACTTCGCCCACTCCGCAGCTTCCTTCCGCATTAGTCCATACAACTGCTTCGGACTTTGGCGGAATCCGTTGACGATGACTTAAGCTGACCTTCCGTACCTGAACGCTGTGCGCACACCCGGTTATAAGAGGTATCTCAATATTTTGACACAATAGCAGTTTCTTTCTCAAATACAATGTAAAACCATTATGCAGCATAAAATCTACGCCAATTATAAGTTCATCCATGATCTCAGCTACTAAAAATGTGTAATAAACTGACAAAGCTCCAATAATAACATTGCAAGCTACCCTACCGGAAATTGCGGCTTCCTCACCTGTAGCAGTTCGGAACTTGAACCCAGCTAATGGTTCTACAATACCCTTTATCACATTTGACCGGATGATTGAATTCGTTCCACCTGTGTCCAAGTGTCCAAAGCATCGAACATTTACAGTTCCCCGACAAGTTATTGCTTTCCCGTTCAATATGCGAAACGGGAACTATGGAGCATTCTGTTGTGGGAACCAACTCAAGCTCCTTTGAGGTGGTTCGTTTTAGTTTAACGGCTGCTGTTTTGGGATATCCCCATTATTAGCTCTGCCTTATTTTATTTATTAGCTTTGCCTTCTTTCACCAAAGCTCACCTTGGATTGGCCTCGTGTTGTACTAAAATTTCGTGCAATATGGCCATTCATCCCGTAGTTATAGCACTTGATATCTGCACTGCTGCGCCGGTTAAACTTAGATAAGGGCTCTTGTATTATATCCTTTTTGGTTGCCTCCAGAGAGTTTGCCTTTCAATTTCAACCTGATGAACTTTTGTGTGCTGGCTTGCTCAGAAGAGCTGCTGTCTCTTGCGTCAGTGCAAAATATACTGTTTCAGAAAACGTTCCTTTCGGTGTTCAGTAAGCTGCTCGTTTCGTGTCGGAATCTTCGAATTCCGGAACAGACTGCAGTACTTCAGCAGCAGAATCTGTAAGTGAAACAACCAATGCAGCTGCGTTGTCTGCGGTACTCCAACGATTTGCTGTTGCTGTTGTCTCGAAATGAATCTTAAAGATTGTGAAAGACACACTACCGTCGAATTTTGGAGGCTTTACCTTGAACCCACTGAATAAAAATTTGGGATGAGTTGATTGTACCTCACCGGGACGAGTTTTCATTGCATCTACTTCAGCTTCAATACTTCCTGCTTTCTCTTTTAATTGTACAATTTGTGCATCTCGCGTTTGCAGTTGTGATGTTACATGCAACTTCTGTGCTTCTAGCTGGGAAAACAATTGCGAAATGCGAGTATCCAGCTGCGAATTTATCTGCAACGACACTTCCGATGATATTTGAAAAGGCAACTGAGACATCCTTGACGAAATTTGTGATATTGCATTCATAATCATATTCACGTGCATACCTGTTGAAGAACTCATAGCTTCTGTTTTTTCGTCAGTTCCAGTGGGGATCGCCTCTGTTTCCAACTTGAACACATATTCGTCCACACTAATATTCTCCGACTCCGTAGCTTCACGCAATCGTGCTTGCAATTCTATTTTATTTCCAGAAGTAGATAGACCACGTTCCTCCAATTCCTTCTTGAGTTGGAGGATCTTAAGCTCACTCAACTTTGCCATTTTCATAAAAATAAAATTATTTTGACTATCCCACTTCGACACCAATTGTTACGATTTCTATTTTCTAACTGACATTTATTTCAGAAAAAACGTTTTACAAATTATTTAAAATCTATGAGCACTAAATTAATCGAATACAATTATAACAAGTATAAAAATTGAAAAGTATAAAAACTTGTTTAAACCTGCAAATAGTAATGCCCTATTCAAAGTTTGTTAAAATATTATTGTGGGCATTGTTAATTACCAAGGTTGTAAAATGATGATTGCTTGGCAAAATGAGAGGATGCCGGTGACCATACGGCAATGCTGCGTTTTTGAGACGACCACGTATTCTCAGATCCATCTTATCGTCGACAAATGGGGTTAAACTAACTAGTTTGCTACTCGTTGGTAGAGCATGGCCAGCCTGAATTCGAAGAATATCCGGTTCATACGCTTCATGTTGCACACACCGTACAATCCTAAATAACCTTTCTTGAAGTTCCATTGCAGTAAGCGATCCAGCTCTGCGATTTGAATATTTCCTGGGCGCATATTGTGAGTTGCTCTCAATATCCATGCAGTAATACGCATGAGTCTCGAAAATGAAGAGAAACATTGTATGAATGATTGTTGCGATACTGTCTAACTAACATTTACCTTGACGGGTTTCTCCACGTGATTCCATTGACTTGGCTAGAATTTTGCCGATACGATTTGCGATGTAAGGTTTCCACCGGTTAATGTCGCCTTTGATCCAATAGAGAACGACCGTAGCGTCCGTCCAATAGTATATTGGCACAATTCCGCATACAGAGCTTACCGTCTCCTGTGCCCAACTCGCTAGGTTTGTGGCCAAGACTGCGCCACATAGTTCCACGCGTGGTATGGGAATCTGACTCGTAGTAGTAGCTTTACTCTTGGCCGCGAGAAGATGCGAGTGGATTTCGTTATGGTTGTACTCAATTCGAGCATAGACGGCGGCTGCATAGGCGACGGAAGAACCATCGCTGAATGCATGTAGCTCCACTGATCTTACATGTTGCCGGGAATATTGCACCCATCGCGGTATTGTGATCGACTTAACTAGTGGTAATTATGTAACGAACTTCAGCCATATCGTTTTTAGTGACGAAGGTAGCTCTTCGTCCCACTCTAAAGATGACATATGACCTTCTTGGCGTTTAACCCTTGTAGTTCAAATTTCTTTTAAGATGATTTTCGCAGCAACCGTGACTGGAGTTAGAATTCCGAGAGAGTCGAATAATCGGGCGATGGTGGACAAAACAGATCGTTTTGTTGCTGTAACGTCAACGGAAAAATTGATTGAAAATGTAAATTAATCCATGACAGGGTGCCAATGAAGGCCAAGAGTTTTAACGGCTTCGTTCTCGTAGAGTTGCAGAATAGGATGCACCCCAAATGCCGATTGATGCTCACTTGGGATGGACTCCAAGAGCTCTGGTGTATTGCTTGACCATTTCCTGAGTTCCATTCCAGCTGACCTCAGATAATATGGGATCCGCTGGTACCTGCTCACTTTCATAAAATTTGTGTACGAGTGATTCAAGCTCGATGTTGCTAAGGTGACAGCGGACTGTGCCCTAGGCGATGGGGTGGATGCGATGCAACCTGAAAGGGTCCAGCCTAAGTGCGTATGCTGTGCTATCGGTTGATCCATGTCACCGATCCGAGTCTCCGGGATCAAAATTTGTGCAACCATGTCAGCTCCAATGATCAGATAAATCTTTTCCGGTAGATAGTACATAGGGTCGGCTAATTGGAGCCCCTGTAAATAAGTTAACGACGGCGGTACGATTGGCTGACTTGGCAGCTGGGTTGTGAGTTGTTTTATGACATACGCATTCAATATAGGAGCGGCAGGGTTGAAGTATGCAACTAACCCTTTCCTTTGAATGACTAGATGTGCTGGGACGTACTCCACATATGTCTGCTGAGGTAGGACTACGTTGGAGCCTTAATCGCTGAACGGCAGTTTCCGCGATGAGAGTCCCTTCCGACCCTTGATCGATGAGCGCGTACACTAATGTGGATTGGTCGTTGGCCTCGTTGCGTAGCGATACTAAAGCGGTAGCTAGAAGTACTGGTGTCGCTGACCTTTCAACGATCACCTGATCAAAATGGGTGGAGGGTATGGCAACCTTGGCATGAGCATTCGTGATCACATTGGGGTAAAAGACATCTGCTGATGGAGATAGTGTGTTAGCCCTTGGAAGGGTGTGTGTATCTTGTGCGATTGCTGGTGAATGGTTTGATCTTAGTTGTTTTGGTGTGTGTGTGTTGAATGACTTTGATGCTAACGGAAAATGTTGCAACGTATGATGCCGTTGACCACATTGGAGACAGTTTTTACTGCTTGTACAACGTGAAAGTTTGTGAGATGTACCTAAACAATTTAGACAAAGCTTGGCCTTATCGACTATGTCTCTTCGTTCGTAGCAATCCTTTGAAAGAAATGTGGGGACAACGTCGTAGAATATGTGCCTGACTACATAGGATACACGCCTGTTCTCTGCTTAGGTCAACTTTAGTCGATGCATGTAAGCATTTGACCCTTTGAGCCGGTATCGCAGACTTAGGGTAATGATAACTGGAATTTGTTAAAGTCTTTGTACCTCTAGCGATATTGCGTGAAGAGGAATTATCAAATGCCATGTTGCGGTTTTCGATAGCAACGATGGTGAACAAACGAGTTGTCAAAAACTCTTGGAGTTCCGAAAATGTTGGTATGTCAGTCTTGCACCCCAAATGCCGTTCCCATGCCCGATGAGTTTCGCTGGGTAGCTGTGTTGTTAAATAATGGGCGATCCAATGATCGCACTGTGTAATTGGAAGTTTCAGACGGTTGAATTCAATAATACAAGCATTGGCAGCATTAAGCATTTTTTAATTTTTTGCTATTTATTAGTCTACAAATTTAACAGTTAATAAGACTAAGTATAATTACGGATTACAGAATAAATTACAGAAGCACACATAGTGAGCAAAATTATATTATAAAATATGTATATATATTGTTAAATCAGTTGTCGGGATGGACTGTGATGCCAAGCAACGGAATTGATTATTAGTGCTGTCGGAATGGACGTTATTTCGAGCAGCTGATGTATATTTAACACACAATGAGTAGGGCTGCGATGCGTGGGAGGTTGGAAAGGACGTGATTCCAAGCCACCCGCCCAACGTAACAATTGATTATTAGTGATGTCGGAATGGACGTGATTTCGAGCAGCTGATGTATATTTAGCACCCAATGAGAAGGGCTGCGATGTGCGGGAGGTTGGAAAGGACGTGATTCCAAGCCACCCGGCCAACGTAACTATTGATTATTAGTGCTGTCGTAATGGGCGTGATTTCGAGCAGCTGATGTATATTTAACACCCAATGAGTAGGGCTCCGATGCGTGGGAGGTTGGAAAGGGCGTGATTCCAAGCCGGAGTTAGCATGGATTAATCGGTTGAGTGAATCGTGAAAACTAGGCCACTCCGTAATCTTTGCAGAAAATTTTGGAACGGGTAAACGAGGGAATTGAATAGCCGATGTGCAATGCGCGTGAATCACGGATTCGTTGTTGCTGCGACTTGGTTCCACCAGCTCCGGTTTAGGTTGATGCAGCTCATCGCAAAATCGGTACAGGTTCATTTTAGTAGCTCACAAAATTCTTAGTGCTGGCAGTAGTTTTCGATACTTGTTCTTTATTTTTCGTAATGCTGGTAGTTAGTTCGATACTTCTCCACGTATGGTGTGTTCTCATGCCGGATTGATAAGTTGGGATTATACATTTATTCTATTTCTTATTCTATCTGCTTCTCGGTTGTCTGTGTCCGGCGGGGTAGGTTCTATCACCCCTTCTTGCCTAGAAGTTTCAGCTTCATTATTGGTACAAAAAGGAATATTTCGGCTAATGCACACATTATAAAGAGCGGTACACACGTTTGCATTTTCGTAACAATTGTTGGGCTATATCTTGGTTTTCTGTCGTCTGATAATATCCTTCAGCGGTCTAAACGGGACGATGTAATTAAAGTTAATATATTTAAAATAGATTTAATTAATAAACTAAATAATAAACTAACTAACTAAACTAGCTTTGCTATGAGTATCATTAAAAAAGCTTTTGCTTTCGTCTGGCTCATCTTCTCGTTAGCGGTACGGGGTCATTAGCCATGGTTCAAGAGGGTATCCCGAATCACCCAATAGCCACGATTTTCTATTCGCACTGTTGTATTGTCGCTCCATTCCCAATCTCTCTTTTGAGGCCTTCTACACAAATGAGTCATGTGCAGCACCTCCATATTGTGGGCATACAGCTTTGATTATTAGTTTATGATCACATATCTGTAATAAAACATGTCCAATGCGATTACTCAATAAACAGTTCTAAAGAAAAGATTTACATAAAAAATACATATGTATATAGGAATATACGTACATATATACTTGCAATCATTGTATTAATGCTATGCTTCCCTTTTCTGTTGAAATATATACATATGTTCATTTTCCACAAGTCTTAGCAACTGCAAATGAGTACCATCAACGGCACCAACAACTGGAATAAATTAAAAAAAAACTAAACTTTCGTTATTAATTAATTCATTGAACTGCATTTCCTCCAGGAATGTTATATTTTTGGTTATACCACTCCTTGCATGGCTGAAAGTCTTTCTCAAAAAGTATCCACTTTCTACAAAGATGTTCATCCATAGATACCAAAGTACTGCGAAAAACCTTCGACAATGTACTATGCCCCATGCCGGTATTTTGTTTGGAAGCTGTGAAATGCAAATGTACAGATTTAAGACTTACTCTTTAAAATGTGTATAATCTTACTGTTTTTGTGGCAACTCCATAGAGTTAGATGCATGTCTTATCCTCCTCATATTAATTGACGAGTTTTCCGCACTAAAATCGTCCAAAATCAAAAAATAACGCCAATTAAACATTTTTTGCTTTTTATTTTTTATTTATGGCACACAGTTTTTGACAGGCACAAATCACTTTCCAAACACTTCCCAAAATATGAGAACGATAGTACCTTTATCGAAATAAGGAAACCAGAACGGCCTCGTCGAGGGTTCGATATCGAATTGAAGTATCGTACCGACGAATCCATCACTAATCTGTTGTTGTCGTTTGTCCTGTATTTATAGTTCGTATATACATGAGCAGGTATTGTCAAAATTGAAGCTTGTGTATATTTAGTTATGTGTATGTGCTGTGTGTTCATTTAGAACCGAGGGTGGGTTACTAATCGATTTGTGTGGCTGACTGGGGTAGGTAAAAATCCGTAATTTTAGTCGGCTAACCTTCTTTGTGTGTTTGTTGTTTTGGTGTGTTAATTGTTTTGTGTTTATTTGTTGTTGTGTGTTTGTCTGATGTACCTGTGTGATTACTTTGTTTCTTGTAAACAAGTTTTAAAGGCTCGAATATTGTGTCAGAAATTGTGTTTATCTGTTCGTTTATTATTCTACCGTCGAATGTTTTCTGGTTTTCTAAAACTTCACAAAGATGTCATAATCGTAACAGACGGGGACAAGGGGAACAAAACAGTCGTTCTATATAAATAAAAATTAAAAAAAAGTTCTATATAAAGCGGACTATAACACGAAAACTGAAAAACTACTAGGAGACAAGAATACCTATAAAGCGATAAGAGCCGACCCAACATCCACACTTCAAAGGAAAAACAACAATATAATACTCGAACTTTTCAAAGGAAAACACATTAGCCTAAAAGATAAACAACAACTAACTAGCACAGCAGCTACAGCACCTCGTTTATACGGACTGCAAAAAATAATAATAATAAGCCAGAATGTCCCTTACGTCCGATTGTCTCGTCTATCAATGTTCCATGTTACACTTGTCCAAATACATAGGAACAATTCTTAAGTCATTGATTTCCACCGAATATAACATTAAAAACTCGTTTGAGTTAAAAGAAAGCCTGCAAAATTTAACTATACGTGATGATGAATTGTTAGTGTCGTTCACTAATATACCAACAAATATGGTCTCCAAAATAATAATTCAAAAATGGGATGAAATAAAGGAAAATACGAATATACCTAAGAGCAAGTTTCACAATATTTTAGAGTTCTGCTTAAAAGACAACAATTACTTCGTGCACAACAACAATATATATACACAAACATATGGAATGCCTATGGGCAACCCCCTTTCCCCAACCATTGCCGATATAATAATGGACGACGCGCTTTCACACACTTTTATTGAATTACAAAAACAACACAACATACAAATAAAGTTCCTAGTCAAATATGTAGATGATATTTTCGCCATCGTCCCAAGAAAATACACAAATACAATATTAGATGTTTTAAATAAATACCATAATCGACTAAAGTTTACGATCGAAAAAGAAGAAAACAACAACATCCCCTTTCTAAACACACGTATACACAGGCTCAATAATAAACTAATATTGGATTGGTACTCGAAACCAACCTCTTCTGGGCGCCTCATATCAGAAACAAATGGAAATAGAAAATATAACCCCAAAAAACACAGTCTTTAGATACCAATAACCAGACAAAGCGATACTTCAGTGTCACTTACATTCCTAGGCTCACAGAAAATTTCACACATGACTTGACAAAAACATCAAACACAAACACTAAACTAGCATACAGCTCGAACTGCACTTTGGCAACGTGCTTTACAAAAACAAAAACACCCATAGATCTCCAACAACGTAGCAATGTAGTTTACGAAATCAAATGTAAAGGGAATGAAGAAGATAGCTGCAATAAGGCGTATATTGGGACCACAAAGCGGGCGCTCGGCACGCGGGTAGCTGAGCACGAATCCGATATACGTAAACAAAAACAAAGCACAGCTTTGGCACAGCATGCATTAGAAAATAAACACACAGCTGATTTTGAAAACATAAAAATAATAGACACCGAAAGGAGAGAAAAGGCGCGTTACACCTTGGAAAGCCTAAGAATTTTGCAAAAAAGAGGAAACACAATAAACAAAAAAGAAGATACAGACAATACCGCCGCCGCGTACCTATTATGTTTGTAATTAAGTTTTTAGTATGACAAGTTTACCGCATGTAGGTGGTATCGATTTTTCCATTCTATTAACTTTACACAATTTTTTAATATTAAAATGTTTTTAAATGTTTAAATGTTTTAGTGAAAATTATGTGTTTCGTTTAATTCCACTTTTGTAAGTAAGAAAATACTTCTTGTACAAACAATATTTAATTGCAATATTTTAAATTTTAATTCTATATGGATCTGATTGTGTTCTTTGTTGTTTTTTGTTTTATTAAATAAATATAGTGTCACGCTCCTGAAGATGCCAAGGAAAATTGGCGAAACGTTGAGCTGAAAGGTGGAATAATCTTTGTTTTATTTGCACCCAACACAATAGATCTACCTAGCTTAAAATATACATAAATATTATTCAAACAGATCGGAAGAAAATTATATAAGTTATTTAACTTTTTTCTTAAAAAAAAAATTAAAGTTAAAATGTCCACTAGTCATCTACCAATTTTGGACACACATTAAATATGCTAATCAGCTACCGTCGATTCCGAAGTTCCAAAGGAAAAGAAAGAGGAAAATTTGCGGAAGCTGATACTAAGCCAAATTAGCAGTCATGTCTATCGCTATTTCTCTAGACAAACATAGCATAAAAAGGAAATAAAAAAATAAATGCGTTTATTTTTGTGTAGGGCGTCCGTGTATGCAGAAAAGTAGACTGGTAATCAATAGTGTTGAAATACGATATATGGAATAAAGCTTGCCTTTGCAGATAAAGTAAAGCGATTCTAACATGTACTCATGGTACACCCCCCCCCCCCCCCCCCCCCCCCCCCCCCCCCACCTAAAGTGTTGGCGGAGTGCGCAATCAGTCTTTCGCTTTCTGCATGTCTTTACGATGGTATATACCTCGTTTCCCGTTCCCCACATCCTCGAGCTGATACATGCAGTTTCCCTTTAGTGCAATTACTTTGGCTTTTATAAATTTCGGTGCAAATTTAGCGCAAAATTTCCTAATCGCGTCACTCTGAGCAAAATTTCTTCTGTACACTATATCGCCTACTTTGAAAGTTTCTTTGGTAGTCCAGAGGTTGTACCGCTTTGCGGAATGTTCAAATGCCGCTTTTATATTTTCCATGACATCCTTTCTAACGATCTTTAATTTATCGATTCTATCCAAAACATTGGAATCCAGGGTATCAAGCTTCCTCAATAGCTCATATTCGCTAGCATGTGCTACCATCTGTTGGCCGAACAGTGCAAAATATGGCGAGCAGCCAATCGTTTGGTGCAATGAACTCCTAAGCGCTTCTGCGATGTCCGTCAGATGCTTGTCCCAATATGTTTGATCTTCTTTCAAATAGGACCTAATGCCTGCTATAATTGACCTTATAACCCTCTCACTGGCGTTGGCCTGGGGACTATAAAGAGCCGTGAAGATATGCTTAATACCCCGCTCTGCCAATAGACTGCTAAACTGTTGTGATTTGAATTGCTTCCCGTTATCGCTAAAGATTATTTCAGGAGTGCCGAAAACGCTAAAGACATTATCTTTCAAGAAGCTGCAAATCGAGGTAGTATTAAAGTTACGGATAGCTTTTAGCAGGGGGGCTTTGGTGAGATGATCAAGCAAAATCAGTATGCACATATTTGCCTGCTTTGATCTTGGATAAGGACCAATTAGATCAATATAAATTTTTTGAAATGGCCGTTGGACAACGTATTGAGCAGACATAGGTGGTCGTGATATACAATTAGGGGCCTTACTCTGTCGACAAGCCTGGCAACTCGCAACGTAATCTTTAACATCTGTAGTCATGTTTGGCCAATATAGGTTAAGTCTCAACCGCTCTAAAGTTTTTGCTATGCCATCGTGGCATTTATTTGGAGCACAGTGGGCATTTTCGATTGCCTGTCTAGCCAAAGTTTTCGGTATCCACAATTTCCAGTTAAAAGCCTCACGTGCCGGATTTCCATCGGCATGTTCCGTTCTTTTATATACTTTTTCATCAATAATTTTGAGATCTGGTAACTGTGATTTATTATTTCGGACATGACTAACAATCTTTTTGTAGTCTTCGGACAGAAACTCGGACGAACTCAAATCGGACTTCTGACTCGTTGGTTTCGACAGCTGTGTCGAAATTTTGCCTTGAGAGGCTGTCGGGCACGACATTGAAGGAACCTTTTCTATGTTCGATTTTGAACCTATATCCTTGTAATTTTAAAGACCATCTCGCTAATCTGCTCGATAAATCGGTCTGCCGCATGAGCCATTGTAAACTGGCGTGATCGGTCACAATCGTAAATGCCTGGCCTTCCACGTATGCCCTGAACTTCTTCAAACTAAGGATAGCCGCTAGACATTCCAACTCGGTTACACTGTAGTTACTTTGGGCCTTATTTAACTTTTGATAGAAGTAGGCGATAGGAACCTCAATACCCTCAGCATCTTTATGGGACAGCACAGCACCGACACCGAGTTTGCTTGCGTCACATTGAATTATAAAGGGGATCTCATAGTTAGGACTGGCCAACACTGGCGCGGAACAAAGCATGTTCTTTAAAGTGTCGAATGCTTTTTGGGCTTCGTCATTCCAAGTAAAATTTTTGCTCTTTCTCAAAAGATTAGTTAACGGGGTTGTAATGGACGCGAAGTTCTCTACAAACCGCCTGTACCACCCAGCCATGCCCAAAAAGCGCCTTAATTGTTTAACATTTGTTGGAACCGGGTAATTAGTAACCGCTGAAACTTTGTCAGGGTCGGTTTTCAAGATACCATCACCTACAATATATCCGTGATGTTTGCGCAGTTTCTCGCCTCTGCAAATGAGCTCAGCCAAAGTGGAACCTAAACACGAAACCTGAGCTCCACTGTCTAAAAGACCTAAGTATTCTGTGCCTAAAAGTTCGACCTTGGCATATGGCCTCAAATCGGAGGGTTTGTGCTCAATGGCAGAGATAAAGGCGTTAACCACCTTTCGGCTTCTTTTTACACGTTTCCAAAAATCTTTCATTCTGGTAGCGGAACGGGTTGGGCTATCTACATTTTTATTTTTGTCATTCAAAATTCGGTCTCTAATTTGATTGTATTTAGCTAACCGTATTTCATACGGGATGATTTTGTGCACCAATGGGTTGTTTGTGACTGGTATATTAGCGCGAGTGGGTGGTTTAACGACATTGCCGTTAGACTGTATTGGGACATTATTTAAACCTTTTTCTTCGTGTCGTAGCGAGGATTCCGTCTTGAAACCTCGCTCTCCTTCAAGTTTCCCGGACTGCAGGTCTGACATTTCGGGCGGTAAACCTCTGGAGCACCACATCCATAGCAAAATACTGATCTGTCCTCCAGGCAATCCATGTATCGATGACCGTCGGCTTAGCAGTTCCAGCAAACTAACTTTGGCCTTGTTGCATTTCTTCCCACCTCAGTTATCTGGACCTCCAGATCCTCTGCCAAGCTGTCTGCATCGTCCACTTCCTCCACATAGCTCCGCTGTTGTCGCCGGGCGTTGGCCGCCAGTAATTGAGTGGTTGGCGATTTCGTTAAGCAGGCTTTCGCCTTTTAAACATAACCTACGCAACTCCGCTAGTGAGCTTATATTCACGTATAGTATTGTTGACGTACGCGTGGTCTAAGGTTGTGTTGCAAAATTTCAAGTAACTCGGGTTCGGGTAAGGGTGTTTGTAGGGTCTCACCTAATTTAAGGACAGCGTTCCGGAAATCATCGAAACTTTCAGTTGAACCCTATTTGCGGCTTCGAATCATTCCTTTGATCTTGAAGTCGGATTTGTGAAGTTGAAAATTTATTCTTAAAGCTTGACAAAGTGAGGGCCACGTGACGCGTTCAACCGAGCGTCGATATCGCCAATACCATTCTCTAGCTTCTTTAACAAACAAACTTTGTACGTGCTCGCATAATACGTTGAAGTTTCGCCCAAGCGTATCAGTCACCTGACACTCTATACGATAGATGAAACTATCAACCGAAAGTTTGGGGGATTCATCAAATTTAATATCCCAATTCGAAATCAATTGCGCGATTCTTCCTGAGTTTGGCACACTGGACAAATCGCTAAACCGAAATTGGTCAATTTGATGGTGGAAATTATTAGTGTTTTGATTAAAGCTTGGTATCTCCCTAGGCCAGACGGGTGTTGATCGGTTACGTTGATTTGGGGCTGGTTGGGCAAAAACTTCAGGGCTAATGTTAGGGCTGTTGTGTGCCGGCTGTGGCTGCGGAGGATTGAATTGCAAACGGTCTACTAAGGTGGTAAGTATACCATCCAAAGTAAGATTATCCAAGTTCGAATTTAACTGTGCGGCACTTGCAATTTTTGAACGTGCACCCGATTTTTGAGTAAACTCACTTCTGGTGCATTTGGCCCGACATTGGGGACACGAGGAGTTCTTCTTCAGCCAATTTAGCAGACAGGTCCTATGGAAGCGATGTCCCCACGTCGTTACCAAAACATCGTCACCTTCCGAAAGGTCATCTCTACAGATAGAACAGGAGCCAATTGGCTCAAATCTAGAGTCGCTTGCATTTCTTAGCGACATCTTCATAACCAGTAGGTATTCGACAAAACCCAAAGATCGAGCAAAAAAAACAAATTTGTAAAAAAAGATTGTGTGAACCAACGAAATTTGCTTGAATAATTCCAGTAGTCTTATGGAAATATCTCAAGCACTAGGTTCCTGTTTAAGTTTTGTGCTATTCCTTGTAGGAATGTACCTATGTGTAAAAAAAAATTGGGGTTGTTCCCTACGATTGGTAAAAGGGCAACAGTAGTTATCTACTAAGAGTACCTAACTAAGTGTAACGAATGTGAAGTAAACTAATAAATGTATGTATGGATGTCCACACGAATTTCCCGTGTACAACAAAAAAAATAAAAAAAGAAAATAGTTTTTCTTGTAATCGAGAGCGGTACAAAAGGTATCAATAAATGGTCTGATTTTCCGGTCATGTGGTGGTATTTCTTGGTGTAGGTGGCTAAGGATCAACCCAAAGTGGGTTTCCTATCAATCTGGAGTTTGACAAAAAGCTAATCAATCAAACAAAATCAGAAAAAAATGTTTGTATGTGTATTATTGAAAGGCTTCTCGAAGCAAGACTGAGAAATAAACGCCGTCAATTCTGGAAGCTGTAATTCTCTAACGTTGCTGGTGAGCCAACTATCATTTAGATGGCTCTAACCCTCAATTCCAAACAACTGGCAAGAACTCCAAAATAGAATTGGAACGGAAAATCAACTGGTTCGGCAAGAATTTGAATGTATACCCTATCCTAGTGGTCAACTTCCAAAACATATAGTCTATAAAAGTCGCAATTCCAGCTAGTCGTCTGCATACTAACAGTACCAAGATTATACCAACTTTAGTAACCTGGTCGAAAATCTGTGCTCTTCACATTAAATTTAATTTCCAAATAGTCTCACAATCTTAGTCTCACAAAACAAACAAAAGAATATTAGAACAGTTTATAGAGTAAAAAACCCAATAGGACTAAAACTTATTCCAAAGAGGAATATACTGTTGGAGCCGCAATTACTTTGGCTAATTAAAATCAGTCGCATGCTTTATCGGGCCCCACACTTGGACGCCATTTCTGTTATGAGCTGGTAGCCTGAGCCTGGCGTAACGGTCGTATCAGTTCAGCGAGAAGGTTTTGTGATGCTGCCAAACGCTAAGGCGTGTGCACTCGCTTGTTCCCGGAGCTTCAGCCTGGGGTGGGTAAAACTCTTAGCGGTTGACCAAGCCCCTTCTTCCTCAGACAATGATCCTAACAAAACTTAGTTTGCACACTAAATAACCACAACTCCAGACTAACCGTCTCCCGGTTTGTGCCATTCCTGCCCCTACACCTGATGCAGCGCCTGCTTATAATGATATTGGCGACTGCGCTGCACCCACCCTACCATGGCTTTGTTGATGTTCTTAAAGCCCCTTTTCAACCACCTACACTTCCTTCTAAATCAGACCAAAATTATAAATCAGCAATGCATAACAATATTTTATTTAAAAATTCAACTCATAGCTGCTTATACCTATATATAAGGCCTATATACAGTAAAACTAAGCTATATATGACTTCTAAAGAGAATAGTGAATTTAAACTGGATTACAATATTCAATGGTTAAAAGTATATCTACGAACATTTTTCCTAGGGCGTAATATGATAATTTTGTATCCCGAACTACCTCAACGCCAGAATCTTTGATGTCGTTGACCCATTTGAAATAAAAGTATGTGCATGCATTCGCAAGTAAGATAAGCCAAAAGGAACTCGGAAATTGGTTTATGAAAGAAGAGAGGAAAACTAATCGAATGGATAAAGATATTCAAAAGGGTGTACTCAGAGAGTGGCCAAGCAACGACATTATTGGTCTCTGCGGTTAGTGAAGCATATACCGGAGTATGTGCCGGATGTAAGTACGACAGGGAGCGTGAAGCGCGAACACAAAAAAATTAACCACGACATCTATAATAATTCAAGCATTTAGGTTTACCTGGGTTTTTCTTTGATTCAGAGGTGACTTAAATTGCGCACCCCTCTTGATTCACTATCAAATAATATGTGAATATACCTATATGCATGGATTATTGCAAGTTAATAAATATGCATATTAATACCAATACTTAATATATGTTTATAAATAAAATCAAACCAGACGAACTCACGTTGTTGGCATTCCCACGTAGCGAAGAGGCCTCCTTGCTGTGTTGCTGCTGCTTCCTGTGAGTAGCGATTCCGCTTAATGTGCTTGGTTTATTCATATGCATTGTTACGTAACTGCTTGTGTTGGGAGAGGAGGAGTGGCGGCTCGGCATGGTTGTAGCCCGGCTGAGGCTCGTCGGCTTAGGGGCGCGGTTCTTGCCACGTCTCTTTCCCACAGTTACATAGCAAAAAGGGTTCATGCCTAGATGTGCGTGTTTGTGCAAAAGAAAGGAAAAGAGATAGGAAGGCAAAAGCGGGAGAAATGCCCAGTCCTTGTCAGGTGTGGAGCCTTCCCACCCCTTCTGTTCACAAAAGGGTGAACAGCCTTGGACTCCTCTATGGCTCCGTCATCCGAGTGGAGTCCCCTATTTCCTGACATCGTCCGTCACTAAGTCTTCAGTCCCTGTCCATCACTCCTACACTTATCTCAACTCACCTGCAACACTTGCCACAGGGGCAACACCTGCACCAACAAGGAAAGAAACTTTAGCCTGACATACCTGTGGTCATTGCTCTATAGACTCAACCCATATAAATAAATATCCTGAGGATTTCTCTAAAAATTTACAATAATTTCTTTATTCACAATTTTATTGTCTTAAATTATCAAAGAAAATCAAACATGTAACTATTAATAGGTACTACTATTAAAACTTAAAATTTAATAAATTTAAACTTTAAAGTGATTTTAATCAATTTCCCAGTTTCAATTATCTTCAAAATTTTATACAAAAAGTATTCAGGCTACACTAATACTAAATTTATTTTCTTTTCATTATTATTATTAATCTATTGATATATATTTTTCTTCGATAAAAAGTTTATTAAATTCGTTAATAAATTTCATACTAATGTAATTTATTTTATTTCAAAATCTCTATATGCCTTATTCTCCCAACAAAAGAAAAACCTCTAAAATTGGTACGCCCTAACGCCTATTCAGATATTTTCCTTGCACTTGCTCTAAGACAAGCTTTCGCAAAAACCCTATTAACTTCTTAAAATATGTACATTCGTGTGTACACGCATATCTATTGAAAACAAGAAAAATGTGTTTATAAGTATGTTAATTGTTGTTCAAACTCACCTCCCATTGTCAACCGGGTTTGGTACCAAATGCGGCGTATAGCTGAAAGTGGAGGACAAAAAAAAAAACATACAAAGCTACAAAGTAAAATTAGTATACTTATTTGATCAGTTAGTAGGGCTTTGGCCGTGTGACCGCGATCAAGGGCAATATTTGCCTTGATTTCGAAATTAACCGCGTGGCGTGAACAAACAAATTAAAAAGTAAAAAAAAAAACGCGTATTCGATTACGTGAACTTTGGTTTGGCCCTTGGCCTAAAAGTGCAAAAAAAAAAAAAAAAATTGAACAAAATGGTAAGTTTGTTACTACTGTCGGGCAGTAGTTACGCAACTAAAAAAAAAAATGTAGTTATTAAGAAAGTTTTAAAGAAAGAAATCAAAGTTGATTTTATCGAAGTTATGTGTTTTTACACAACCCCAAGCATGTGTCAACTATAAACAAAATGAAAAAGTATAAGAAAATTCAAAGGTGCAAAATATTACGAGTTTCTCGTGGAGTTGAGGAGAATTATGAAAAGTTGTAAGTTCAAAAAAAAAAAAATTTTTAAAAAAAATCAAATTCAGTAAAAAAAACCAAAAATCGAAAATATGTATATGATGTGTTTGCCTTCTAATAAGATTAGAAGGATTATTTCAAATTGAAATTCGAGGGGAAAAAAAAAATTTATAATGCCTAAAAAAAATTCATTAATTCAAAAAAAAAAATTCTCAATTTGTATTGGATTCACAAAAATGTGTGTATAAAAATAAGGTAAAAAAAAATGTTTAAGTCTAAAAATTAAAAAAAAAATTTTTATTATTTTTTTTTTCGAGGAAATAATATGAAAATTGTGGTGCTCCCTAATGGTGTGATTCGTTTTGGCTATTTTTAAGTGTTGTGAGAGCCGCTGATTGATTTTGTATGTGAAGATTACTGAGAGCCGCTGTGGTGGGTTCTCCGTGATGTGCTCTGTCTGTCTCCTTTTGGATGCTGATGGAAGGTTGCCGGCGAAAATGTGTGGTGTGTATTCTGATGTTTCGTGTAACTAGCTATGTGTTACCAAATGCTGCTGGCGCTAGGTTGCTTTCGCCTTGTAAACCAAGTCAAATGCGAATGTTAGGTGTTGCGTGTTCGTGGAAAGTTGAGTTAATGTTGACGTGTTTAGTCAACAATGTTGCCTCACGTGTGTTGTGGAAATGGGTACGTGGGCGTGTATTGGTGTAATTTTGTCTTACCAAATTAGTGTTTGTGCATACGAATGATGACTTCCGTTTGTGTAGGTGTGATTCTGGGTTGGCGCAATCTGTTGGAAAAGATCGTTGTGTTGTGTTTCGTGTACCTCTGTGAATTTGCCGCTTTATTGCTGCCCCCTTAAAAACGTTTTATGGGCTTTTCTCCGGTCTGCTGGATGACGTCCTCTACCCACTATCTTCTCCTTCTGCTTTAAACCTCCTGGGCAGTTTTAATCTTTCTTAAAATTCGTCCAAGTCGCGGCCTACGACTGCTTCTCGTTCCGAAAAAAAATCAGCAATATGAGGGCAAAAGGAAACTGATCTCCAACCGGGATGTGTTTCTTCCTGGTTCCAGGATTTTGATGGTCCTGGGGAAAATTCCCAGGGACTTAAGCGTTCACTCACACTTCACTTAACGCGCGACACTTTTCGTGGAACCCGCACTTGCTAAAATAAAACTTTATATTTCAAACTTTATTTTTCAGCACTGTACACTTTTAAAATAACTTAAATTTGTTTTACTGCCTTTGACAAAGCAAACCCTAAGACCGCGACTTGCGATTTTTGTGAAACCGAATACTAAGCGGACCCCCTTATATACCAAAATGTATCTTGCGGCACTTATCTTTGTCACCGTACAGCAAAGCCTTTCTGCCCCTGTTTAGCTGAATGTCATAGCGGGCGTGTATGTACGTATACGCATCCCTCTAGTTATCTAACTACAACATGCATGCATTTACTTTAGTGTGTGAAGTGCTGAAAGGGGAAAGATCGTTACTGCCGTTGTATAGCTATCTGTGCATATACCCACTTGCACGTGATTGGAAATTATTTTAGGGAAATCACAAGGGCTGCCGTTACAGCATATGGCGGCGTTAGAAAAAAGATGCGCATCTAAACCACGCTGTCCTTCGACGTGGGACGACAGGTTTATATGACTGTTCTATAATATAACTATGCCGGTCATAGTTATATAATGGTCTACCTAAATCGGACATATAAAAATGTTGCTAAGGTATGTCTAAGGGGCACATTTTATTTTTGGAGTTATCAGTAGTTATATGCCAACTAAGCATACTAAAGCAACGAGGATAAATATAATAAGAACCATCACTCGTTATTTTTTAGGCATTTACTCGATGTAAACTGTAAGGTAGTCGCTACTTTTTTTTTGGGCGAGATGTTTATAAATGTCTTCTATACATTTTCATGGGGTATTTGTGTTTATTTTTCCGACTGTATTTAATTAATTATTTAATTCTCTTTCCAAAAAACACGTTTGCATAAAGTGGCAACACCGCATGGATGAATGGAAGGCAATTCAAAAATGTCCCTCACAAAACAAAAGTAGCGACTACCTCACAGTTAACATCGAGTAAATTCCAAAAAAATAACGAGTGACGGCTCTTATTATATTTATCCTCTTTGACTAGAGCACGGAATGGGAGATGGAGTAAGCGCTCATCTCAAACGCAAATAGAAACAAAAATCAAAGAAAGAAATGTCAACCGAAATGTCTTGTGCTCTTAAAAGCGTACGCTCTTAAATAGTACATATAAATTGAGTTAATGTGTATGAACATATCCTATGTTGAGTTAGGTGGGACGATCTTATTGATCATTATTACGATTTAAGCAAGAAGGCTGTTAAATCCTATACACTAGTTTGTATGTGTGTACCTACCACTTTAACATAGTTCGACAATCAAACGTAAGTATAAGTATGTATGATGGCAAAAATTATAAGTCAATATGCATGTTTTAGATTACATTTAAAACTTGAATATTGGTAAATATCTAAAAGCAGCGAAATTCTATTGTATTATAATTTTTATAATTTAAGCTTTTTCTTCATAGTGCGTAATTAATTTCAGGAAATCTTATTGTAAGTATTAAGGTAAGTGCGTATACTTATGTATATTTAGAGGTGAGTATCAAATGTAATATGCAAATGCATATTGGACCTTGCCCTTTATATTTCCTTTGATTTCAGGTTTTTATTTTTTTTTTCGTTTTCTATAATTATGTATAGTTAAATATTTGCGTGAAACTTTATGGTGGGAAAAATGAAATAATTGTATTTTTCTGTGATCGCACAGAAAATTTGTAAATTTTATCTCTTAGCCCGCAGGCTTTTAGCAAATTTAAACGCAGAGGTAAGGCGAGAAATCCTTAGCCTTTTTATGCCTACTCGCGCGTTAGGTAAAAATTTCAAGAATCTTAAATAAATTAATATATTTTGTATTAATATAAACAGCTCCTGTGGCTGTTAGCAAATCCCTTTAACACAATTTCTTTAAGTAGAAATTCAAACACCTAATAAAAAATTGCAAATAATCACTGGGCACTTCACTATATACTTTATTCTTCTTACCAATGATTGTCTCTGCTAATATACTGTCAGCTACGGTATTCTCCTGGCGCGGTAGTTACTTTTTTCTTTAAAAAAAAATCAAAGTTAAAATGTCCACTAGTCATCTACCAATTTTGGACACACATTAAATATGCTAATCAGCTACCGTCGATTCCTAAGTTCCAAAGGAAAAGAAAGAGGAAAATTTGCGGAAGCTGATACTAAGCCAAATTGGCAGTCATGTCTATCGCTATTTCTCTAGACAAACATAGCATAAAAAGGAAATAAAAAAATAAATGCGTTTATTTTTGTGAAAGGTACAGGGCGTCCGTGTATGCAGAAAAGTGGACTGGTAATCAATCGTGTTGAAATACGATAAATGGAATAAAGCTTGCTTTTGCAGATAAAGTAAAGCGATTCTAACATGTACCCATGGTAAAACTGCTCAGATGATTTGATGAGGGACCCGTAAAATGTACGACTTACGCGGATGACCTTGCAATTGTCATAAGTGGAAAGTGCCTTCCAACGATTAGCTCTTTGATGGATCGGGCGCTTCGGGATATTCATAACTGGGCATCAAATGTCGGGTTGAAAGTCAACACGGATAAGACGGATATGGTCTTGCTCACAAAGATGTACAAGGTCCCAAATTGGATAAGGCCTAAGTTAAGAGGGGTGACCCTACAGGAGAAACCTTGCACAAAGTATCTAGGAATCATTCTAAACAGTAAGCTGTAATGGAAGCTCAACGTGGAGGAGAGGGTGAAGAAGGCTTCAACGGCACTTTATGCATGTAAAAGAATGCTGGGGTATACGTGGGGCTTATCGTCCTCTTTTTCTCATTGGGTTTTTACAGCGACTGAAAGCCATATCTTATACTATGGAGTTCTTGTTAGGTGAAAAGCCACACAAAAACAACCTACCTCAAAAAGTTAGAGGGGGTATGTAGACTATCAATGCTTAGCATTAAGGGAGCCCTGAAAACAACCCCGACAGCTGCACTGTATGCCATGCTGCACATTCCACGTGTAGACCTGGTAGCAAAGAACATAGCGTTAACAACTGCAACCAGGCTCGGTGCCTCGGGGAGCTTGAGCGCCAACCATACGGCCGTAGTAGTATAGCGTCATCAACCACAAGACGAACAGACTACCTGATTCCCTATACGCGCTTCGAGGATGCTCTTAAGGCCACCATAGGGGGGACGGTTGGCGCAAGGGTGCTCAAATGGCGGACGAGGCGATACATGTGTACACAGATGGTTCCAAAAAAGTGTAAGGAGTAGGGTCTGCGGTATAGTGTGCTGATCCAGAAATAAACAGATCCTACAGGCTGCCGGATTACTGTAGCGTTTCCCAGCGGAAATAGTAGCAGTAAAAACCCTGGAGGAAAATAGCCCAAACTGCAATCGTGTTAACTTTTATTTTGACAGTCAAGCAGTAATTAGGGCAATAACCTCGCATAGCACAGCATCTAAATGCGTGTTAGAGTGTAAGTAGTCGCTGGAGAGAATAGGGACAGGGAGAAGCATACATCTATATTGGGTCCCAGGGCATATGGGAATAGATGGGAAGGAAAAAGCTGATGAACTAGCTAAAAACGGCGCATCCCTTGCTCCGTAGACGACCCAATAAGACTGGGCGAGATTAAGCGAAGGCGAGAGGTGCACATGATCGACCAAGCAAGAAATGCGTTGGTTCAAGCGCGGGGCTGTAAAGTGTCGAAGATTATGTGCAGGTCTTACAATCTTAGACTAACAAAGTTGCTTCTATCATTAAAAAGAGAGGTCTGTAGAATCATGACGGGTATTCTGACTGGACACTGCCTCCTGGCGTCACATGCCTTTAAATTAGGCTTTGTCAGTGATAGCAGATACAGGAAGTGCGGGCTGGAGGAGGAAACGGTCGAGCACGTTCTGTGCTCTTGCCCTGCGCTTGCCATGCTAAGACTCCAGCTATTAGGAGTGATACAGCTTTCAGATCTAGAAGCAGAAAGTTGTTTAAATCCTAGGAAGCTTCTAGTAATTGCCAAGAGGACAGAGTTATTTTATAACATAGGTCCTGGTTTTTGATAGGGGGTTTCAGTTTGGTCGTTAAAATAAACCTCTGGTAACACTACGCTTTTATTCAGTATATGTAAGGTCCTACTGGACCGGCCAGTTCAACCTAACCTTTCCCTTATGAACCGTGCGGAAAGGATAAAAAGCATCCATCATCAGTTGAGCAAAAGATGGAAGAAGATTACCTAAAAGATCTGCCTAAAAGGCAAAAGTGGAAATATCAACAAACTGAGCGCTTGCATTCACGACGAATCACTCCCCCCGACAGAGTGGCGTTATACCCAGGGCCAGACGGTCATATACGCGTTGTCGGCGTTCGCACTCAAACCGGCAGCCTCAAACGCCCACTTGTAAAATTATGTTTCCTCCCTCATAACGAAACCTTTATAGGGCAAGCACGGAAAACACACGAAGTTACCACCAAACCACCTCTGTCCACGTCTACCGCATCATCGTCACTACTATGTCGTGTCTCGCAACATAATACCAACTGAAACTCCCTGCATTAACATTTCTCTCACTTAAAATACCTTTACCGCTGTAATTCCAGATCGCTATGGATCGCGATCAACCGGCATCCCGAAGGCCAGTGCGGTCGGAGATCGTCGATCCGAACCACGCCAGCGAGTCAGAACCCCAACACTGCTAACAGATTATAAATGGTGCCGGATCTGCACACGTCAGCACGCCCTCCGAAATTGTGCTATCTTTAAAAAATGAAGCCACCCCAGAGGTGGATGCTCGCACGAGCTCACAAATTTTGCATAAATTGCTTGGCATTATCACACGCCGTCAGCGAGTGCAGTTCGTACGAGCGATGCCGGATTTGCGGAGCGCAGCATCACACGCTACTCCATCGTCGGGACGCTACACCAAGCGCCCCACGCGCCACCCGGCCTGGTCGAGCAGCCGTACAGGCACCCCTGCCCCCACCGGGCGACCCCTTTCTCGCCCGGGCAACAACACTCGGTCATCAGTACCCAGCATCGCCTGACGTACTATTCGCTTCATCGCGCAAGGGCTGCAGACTGCTACCGTTGGAGGAAAAGTTTCCGACATTCTGGTACGACATGCATTGCGGACCCTTACGGAGTTGCAGGAGGCTCTAGCCGCTGAACGCGCCTAGGGCGGGGAAGATGTCCAAACGACCAATATTTACAAATTAATCAAAAGAACGAATTATGGATACATGAAGATATCTGAATATTTAGCAAAATTAGTGATGGATGAGTTTACGTGGAATGTCTCATTTCTTACATACCATTAGAAGATAATGGAGCTAATTCGCAGTTAAATTACATTGATCAGTAGCAACTGCTCAATGATTTCACGAAAATAATTTTATATTTGTTGTACTATGTAAAAACAACAATAACGTTAACATTAAGTTCCTCATAATACAGTTCAGCTTAATCTCAATACTTATTGTTTAGGCAGGATGCCTAACTTTTCCGCATCTGATTTTTGGTTAAAAAAAATAATAAATAAGAAAGTGCAAAAAATCGATTTAAAGTGCCATACGTGATTATAATTAACCGCGAAAAGTGTGAAAAAACTGTGTAGTGCCAAAAAGGAAAATAAGTGAAAACGCGTTGCATTAACGTCGTTTAAGATTCCTTGTGACGATCTGGCCTGTCCCCCCACCAGCGGTAAGGCTCTCCGGACACAGCACAAGGAAGAGGTACACATAACCTCACTTTCACATAAAATTTCACGCCATTCGATTTAAATTTTCTTTTTGCATCACATTATTTTCACTAATTTCTCTAATTAATTTTGTTACACAGTTTTGTTCCTTGTTGCATAAGATTTATTTCACGGTTTCACACTTTTCGTCGAGTTTATATCAACGCGCGCACTTATTTCATAATAAAATTGAAGGTTGAAGTGGCGAGTGGCCCGTCCTTTACTTTACACAGTACACATCGGTGTTGCTACCCCCTGCTCTCGGTTTTAAGGCACACATAATCTGCAAAGTCAGACAAAAATAAACAAAGTAAAAGTAGTAACTAAAATTTTGCGTAATTAAAATAGTTGTTGGTTGGGTGATCCGCTCAGGTTTTTCAAGTTTTATATCCCTTGGTTAATTTGCTCTCCACCTTTCAACCATGAACATGGATTCTTACATTAGATTGGCCGATCGAATAATCGAATTCGAGGCCGATTTTAATGATATCAATGCGGCTCTGCACTCTGTACACACTCTTCCAATACAGCAAAAAGAGTTGCAAGCTAAGTGGGAAAAAGCAGAGAACGCCCTAGAGGAGTTGCTTGGCTCTGACACGCTCGACGCAAAGAAAATTGCAGCGGTCAAGATCAAGCATAAAACTGCATATGCCGTATTTTTGCGATGCATGTCGAACATGGCTGAACTTCAAGCCAAATTGAAGCAGTAAAGAGATAGTCAGGTTCGACCTGAAGGAGAGCGTGCGCGTGAACACAGTATCCGTCTGCCAGCTTGCGATACTGAGGTATTCAAGGGCGACTACCTCTCTTGGGCATTGATTGATTCTGGGTCTGAATGTTCCTTTATAACTGAAAGACTGAAACGCAGAATCAATTTGCCAGCGAGGAAAATGCATGCCCATGTTTCAGGCATCACAAATGCGGTGTCAGCTCAGGTGAAAGAAGCATCCAACATCGAATTACGTTCACCAGTGGATCCCTGCTTCAGCCTGACTACACCCGTACTAGTTCTAGCGAAACTCACTGGGAATCTTCCATCCTGCCATATCAACGCAATGACTATGCAGGCATTCCCAGACTTGGTTTTGGCAGACAAGAGGTTCTACGTCAACGAAGACGTATACCTCATACTTGGCGGAGACATATATCCCCAAATTATAATGAACGGTATAAAAAAGAATGTGCTAAACACACTCTTAGCCCAAGAGCCAATGTTCGGTTGGATACTGACCGGTCGTATCGAATCACAGAATCCAACGAAGAGCATT
This sequence comes from Eurosta solidaginis, assembly GCF_040869045.1. Classification (NCBI taxonomy): domain Eukaryota; kingdom Metazoa; phylum Arthropoda; class Insecta; order Diptera; family Tephritidae; genus Eurosta; species Eurosta solidaginis. The sequence continues at coordinate 203,238,633 of NC_090319.1, forward strand.
ATGTCTTTCTACAACGAGGTTGCGTTAGACAACCAACTCAAAGCTTTCTGGGAGGTAGAAAATGTACCCAAAAATAAAATATTAAATGAAGATGAAAGGTACTGCGAACAACTATTTAAAGAAACAATGCAGCGAAGTGAGAATGGAAGGTACACCGTGTCACTACCATTCCGGCAGGATTACCCTAACAATATTAACTTAGGACCATCCCTGAAGCGTGCATGCTCTCAATGGGGGGCGGCTAATAAAAAACCCAGATTTAGGTAAGGAATGTGTTCGGGTGTTGTCAGAATATGAAACGCTCGGACATATGGAAAAATTGAAAAGAAATGTCCCATCCGACGATTCGGATCATTACTTCCTGCCCCACCACGCCGTTATTAAATCGGAAAGTACCACTACAAAGGTACGCGTAGTATTCAATGCCTCGAGCCCTACGGCCAGCGGTAATAGCTTAAACGATATTCTCCTCCCAGGCCCAGTTCTACAAGCCGATCTACCCATCCTTATCTTACGTTGGAGACTATACCGTTTCGTCTTCAATAGCGACATCGAAAAGATGTATCGACAAATTTGGGTGAACGAAAATCACACCAAATTTCAACGCATTGTATATCGCACTTCCCCGAATGACCCTATTAGTCTCTACGAATTAAAGACGGTTACCTTCGGAGTGAATTGCGCTCCATACCTCGCGATAAGAACGCTTCTCCAACTAGCAGACGACGTCTCAAATTCGCACCCTACAGCGGCTAGCATACTGCGAGAATACACGTATGTAGATGACGTGTTAGCGGGTGGACATACGATCACATCGACTATTAAAGCCAGAGATGAAATTCGTCAAGTCCTACACTCAGCGGTCTTTCCACTTTGCAAATGGACATCCAATTCAGAGGACATTCTAAGGGACATCCCCAAAGCAGACCTGCTCAGTGAAAACTTCCTGGCCTTCGAAGATACCAGTTCAGTTAAAGCATTAGGAATTCGGTGGAATGCCCTCTCCGATTTATTTTATTTTAAAGTAGGGACGCTGGACAACCCGGAAAACATTACAAAGAGAGCGATACTATCAGCAATCGCCAAACTTTACGATCCATTAGGGTGGCTGGCAACAATGGTCATTGTGGCAAAAATACTCATGCAGAGTATTTGGTTAGAAGGCACCACTTGGGACGAACCAGTATCTACCAGTACGCTGGAACGATGGAAAACGTTCACCGACCAATACCATGAGATCGATAAAATAAGGATACCTAGATGGGTCAACTTTTCTCCAGGAACCGACATCGATATCCATGGATTTTGTGATTCATCCGAGAAGGCTTATGCAGCAGCCGTTTACATGCGCGTCAAAACGGATGATAACGTCTGCACAAACCTGCTTGTAGCCAAAACCCGAGTAGCCCCAGTGAAAACCCTTTCTCTTCCACGGTTGGAGCTTTGCGGATCCGTGCTGTTAGCGGAAATCACCGAATCCATTTTCAGAAACCTTAAATTGGGACCAGTGAGAGTTCATCTTTGGACGGATTCAACGATCGTTCCCGCATGGATAAGGAAACCGCCTTGTTCCTGGTCAACCTTCGTCGCACATCGGATCACCAAGATCATCGACATGGTCGGAAATAAGGACTGGCTGCACGTGAACTCAGAGTCCAACCCAGCAGATTTAGGTAGCAGAGGATTACCTGCGTCTGAATTGGTCAACAGTTCGTTGTGGTGGCAGGGACCTTCATGGCTGCAAGAAGACACTTCCCAATGGCCAGCACAAGAATGTGACTACATCACCTCCGTAGAGGAAAAGAGGGCGAAGACCTGCGCAACAACAACAGTAAATACTACCGATGTTCTCCAACGCTTTTCAGACCTACCTAGGGCTTTACGGGTGCTCTCATACGTTGTGAGGTTCTACCGAAGAACTCACCCCAAAACAAAAAAATCATTTCAGGTCGAGTCACCCTTAATCTCTCCGGATGAGATCAAATCAGTAACCCAACTCTTAATTAAAATCTATCAGAAACAACCCCAATTCACTCGCTCACCCAGAGCGAGGACATCATAAAAGCCTACCGCAGAAGGGCGAACCGATCTGCCACAGAATCTAAGGGCCTTCGGCCTTTCATATTTTCAAACTTCCAACAAGTCAACCCAAATTCACTCGCTCACCCCGAGCGAGGACACAAGAAACCATTCCCATTCACTCGTCATCCCATAACGAGGATACCAGAAACGCCCTAACGCAGATACACTGTCTGCCACAGAACCTGAACGGACTCGGCCAAAGGCGCGAGGCCAACAGAATTTACCAAAATTCATCCCCTTACCCGGAGCGCGGATCACAGAACACTTACGGGTCGGAATTGTGACACATCATTTAGGGAAGACTCCAAGTACCAGTGTTCATACGAGGAATCAACAAAAAAAACACGCAAAATGTTTGCGAGATTGAGTGCTACGTATATAAAAAAAAGGATAATAATAAACATTTTTTAGAAGCTATTTAAAACACAATACATGTCTCAACACTTCGAAAAAAAAAACAAACGCTAATTATACGAAATAGCGAAAAACTACCGATACTTATTAAACACAAGAACTACATAACTCAAATTTAATCAAAGGATCGCAAAAAGAAAACAATTCGTGTAACCACTTCTTATTGTTGTAAAATGGTGTATACCATTTAATACACTTTTGTGCAGGAGCAAGTTAATGTGTAATTTCTCTGAGGGTCGTATCAACCCCAAAAAAAAAAAACCGCCCTATTGTAGAGTTAGATTGTGGAACGCTGCATCTCGGAATGCTTTCCATTAACTTTTCTTACGACAAAATGCATTGCACTCATGCTCATATTGGGAGGTTTGGCAACAAATTTGAGATAGTGCATTTTTTGAATAAAACTCTAACGTACGGCATTCTTCAAACAATTTCGGGAAGGAATGACCAAAACAACATGACTTTATCAATTCACGAAATCTTTAGTAGAAACGGAATTATTTCCCCAAAAACCTTTGGCATTTACAAATTTATTATCATTACTAATATACTACCAGAGATACTTGTCTACTACAATTTCACAGATTGTTCCTCAAAGCACAAACCTCTAGTAATTGAATCAAACTCAGCCACTCACTGAGACAGCTTGAGGCTGTTGCTGCCACACGCTAAAACTTTGGTTGCACTTTTCTATAGGAATTTCACGCATACACGCTTCATGTACTGCGATACGGGCTATCAGCCTGAATTGATAATTTCTGAAGGAAAAAAATAAAATAGAATTGACATCCTTTTCCGTAATTGAGATATATATTCAAAATCATTGGGAAAGTCTTCAATGACATATGATGTATATTGGAACGATTTTCCGTCATCCCTTGTCAAATTTGGTTTTGAGACAAACCGGTTTCGGCGTTGTGCCATCATCAGTGTCGATTTTCGTTCTGATCTGTTGTTGTCATTTGTCCTGTATTTATAGTTCGTAGGTATATGAGCAGGTATTGTCAAATTGATGCTTGTGTATATTTAGTTATGTGTATGTGCTGTGTGTTCGTTCAGAACCGAGGGTGGTTTACTAATCGATTTGTGTGGCTGACTGGGGTAGGTAGAAATCTGTGATTTTAGTCGTTTGACCTTCTTTGTCGGTTTTTTGTTTTGGTGTGTTAATTGTTTTGTGTTTATTTGTTGTTGTGTGTTTGTCTGTTGTACCTGTGTTATTAAGTCGTTTCCTGTAAACAAGTTTTAAAGGCTCGAATATTGTGTCAGAAATTGTGTTTATCTGTTCGTTTATTATTCTACCGTCGAATGTTTTCTGTTTGTAGATTTCCATGTTTTCGAGTACGTTGAGACGTCGGCCCTTTTCTTGTATGTGAAGAACCCTAACTGTTTTATTAATGTTTGCTGGGGAACATTCATTCTCGACCATGTGATTCGCGAAGTTAGACTCGGGTATAATATTTGGATTCCGTATTTTTTTGTTGTAATCTCTAATATGTTCTCTGAACCTCATTCTTATTTGCCGTCCTGTTTGTCCTATGTAACCATGCTGGCATCCGCAGGTAAGCTTGTATACGCCGTGGCTGCTAAACGGATCCTCTGAGTTAATGTTAGTTCTTAGTTTTCGCCCTAGATTGTTCGATGTTTTGAATGCTGTGTTAATGTTGTATTTTTTAAAGAAGTTTGCCAATTTATATGTTGCTTTTCCAGTATATGTCATAGTCGTCCAGCTATTATTTTCCTTTTCATTATTTCTTTTTGGTTCTCCATTTGTCCTTCTGAGCTTTTCTACTAGTGCTTTTTTATATCCGTTGTTTGCAGCGATATTATATATGACCTCAAGTTCTCTCTTATATGCCTCTTGTGTAAGAGGTGTTCTTTCAAGTCTATGTACCAAGTGCCTTAAAGCTGCATTTTTATGATGTTGAGGGTGATTTGAGGTATTGTGTATTATTGTGTCGGTGGCCGTTGACTTTCTATATATGTCATAGTTAAATCTTTTGGCTTCGTTATCAATATTTATCGTGAGGTCTAGATAGTTGATTCCTCCGTCTTTTTCGGTTTCCATTGTAAATTTTATATTGCCGTGCTGTTTGTTGAGGTACTCCAGTACGAGCTCTTCGTTATTAGTAGTTAAAACGCATATTATGTCATCCACGTATCTAGCATAAAATGACACGCCTAATTTGGACTTCAGCTCCTGTATGTACTTTTCTTCCAGATTTTGCATGAACACTTCCATAAGAATTGCTGACGTGGGGCTTCCCATTCCAAGACCGTTTGTTTGTCTATATATTTTATTGTTGAATTTAAAATAGTTTTGACGTAAAGTGGTTCTTAGCGTATTTGTGATTTGCATACTTTTCACTTTGTTTTTTGTGTTATGAACTATTGTTGAGCTAACTATGTCCAAAGTCTCCGATAGTGGTATAGATGGATATAAATCTTTTATGTCAAAAGATACCAATTTGCTGTTTCTTGTTAGCTCTACGGTCTCGAGTCTCTCTATTAGATCTGTTGTGTTAGCTATAGCATATTCGTTCCTTAGCTCCAGAGTATCTATCAATATCGTTTTTAAATATTTGGACAGTTTGTAACATGGTGCCGATTTGAAATTAATGATGGGCCTCATTGGCGTGTCCGGCTTGTGGATTTTTGGTAGCGCAACCAGTGGAGGAGCCGAAGGGTTCATTTGGACCAATCTATGTGCCATGTTAGAATCTACTATATTTGTTGCATTTTTTATAGCAACTTTGATTTGTTTTTGGTATTCATCTGTGGGATCCTCTCTCATTCTACGACATTTCATTTCCTCTATGAGATCCTCGGTTTTGGATATATATTGCTCTTTTTCGATTAGCACAGTGGTGTTTCCTTTGTCCGCTTTCGTTGTGACAATATTGTTTTTCCTTAGTTTATGCCGTAGATTCTTTATTGTTTTCTCCTCTGTATTCGGTTTTTGTCCTTCTTGTGCTTTCACCTCCTTTTTTATGATTTCCCTGCACATGTGTCTTGCGTGCTCCTGTTCTTCCTGTGGTATCAATGATATTGCGATCTCCGCATCTACAATCGCTTGCTCCGTTTTTCTTACTGTATTCTGGTCCATGATATTGTGCTTCAGGCCCTTTTCGAGAAGTTGTGCCTCTTCCTTGGTAATGGCCACTGTCAATGACACTTTAGTCAAGCAGTTCCTTTTTGATGATCTCGTCAAGATAACCTGACGAACGACAAGTAGGTGTCTTGATTGTTAACCAGTATTTTCTAAATCTGTACGAATGCTAGTGCTAGCAAACAAATGTTTGTCATTAATGGTAGCACCCTCAGTTAATATTTCATTAATTGGAGGAGTATTATCTACCACATGCACACTGTCGGCATACAATGATTTTATAGATACAGATCGCTGTGATAGGTATGTTTTGCGAAAGATTCAAAGTGGAAACCAACTCATCGGGAAAATTACATACATCAGCAAGGTGTGCACTCATTTGAGATGGCAATGGCTCTCTATTGAATTCTAATAGGGTAAGACTGCAATTTCGCGTGCGCATTATTATTTTCATCCATACGCTGCTGCTCCGAGCAGCGCAGCGTCAACGGAGGACTATCTAAATGCAGCAATGCCTCTAAGTCATTGTCAGTTATCTCACGTAACTCCATAGCAAAGGTACTATTTAGTGTATTATTATGTTCCATGCTTGATGTTTGTGTATTTTTTAGTTTTTTTTAAATTACATTGATATCGCTTCAATCTACTTATGCACACATTTTGGAAAATCTTCTGATTACTAGTTAGCTTTGGTGATATTTCATCAGCATCTTAAAGTCCACAACAAATGTGAGTTTAGTTAAAAAGTCAGTATCGTTTTTGTTTTTTTTAACGTTAGAGGAAAATGCAAAACAGGAATTCTTAAAAAACCTTTTTATCATACTTAGTTTGAAAACTTCACTTATATATTTTAAAAACAAGCAAATAATATAACTTTTAAGAGTTCTGGTTGGGTCGCTCTACTACACCGTTATTAACTTGATTTTGAAACAAGTGTTTCCAAAATAACCCAATTGAGATATAGCTCCTTCTTCTTTTGCCATATTATGTGGCAATTTTTTAGGCTTTATAAAACCGGGTGTTTTTTTTTTAACTTGCAGTGTAAAAAAGGTAATATTTCCCATCGGAAAATATTGATATTTGAAAACATGTAAATAATTACCCAAAGTTAAATTTGAATGACGAGCCAAAATTGGGCAAACTTGATGCAACAATAGAGCCGGGCATTGTTTCAGATCGTTGAATACTTTTGTTGAGTTGCGTAGAGTCATCAAAGGTTGCACTGCGTTGACCTTTAAATAATACCGGCTTATCGGTATATATAGTGTTGATTGGTATGCCAGCATGCTGTTGATTTGATGTGTCTTTGTTGGGTTCTGTATTTGTGGGTGTGCTTGATCTGTTAGGTCTTCGTTCAATGCGCCTAGGGGATCATTGTGAGTGACTGGTGTACGCGGAGATATTCTAAAAAACACAAAAAAAAACAAAATTAAGACATTTATATTACTCTCAAGTTGCATGTCCACTTACTTAGTAAGACTCTGCACGAGATCTGCATGTGCATTCGTCATGTTCAAATCTGCATCCTCCCCCACTTATCAAATGCTGAGAAATCCGATAGAGTTGCACCGGAGAAATTAGCATCACCAGCACCACGATCTAAATGTGAAGATGTTGATGAATTCAAGCTAGTGCGCGATGTACCATCCACCGTTGCTAACGTACTCAAATTATTTTCACACGACGCTGACAGGGTTTTTTTTTAGCAGAACGTCTTTTTCCAACGCGCCTGAAGTGCGCTGCGCCGAAAATAACATTATTAATTCGAGGCCAACGCAACTGACTTAGTGTTGTGCTGTCACTAGGCCATTCGGACTCAAGTACACAACGATTGTAAAAGCCATAAGTGAGTGCGTTCGCCTGTACCCCAGAGCGCTTCATCAGATAATGCAGACGAACGGCTAGTACCGGTAAATTATGAATACCACACAATTGCATCATAATGCGATAACAAAACTCATCACAGGTAATATTCAGCTGTGATGCACGCACTAGCATATCATAGCGGTACGCAAGGTGCCATGCTCTTTACCCGGCTGACGTGTATCATTCAGCATTGACGGTAGGATGAGAAAGTAAAGAGAGTAGCAAGTGGCTAGTAAATATTTTGACCATGCCTCTGGATGCATTTGACAGCGGCGTGCCATCTTCTGCGAAAGTTTGACTTCGTGCTTTGCGCGGCGTGCAATTGGCGATCCAGGTGCGAGTGAACCATTAATTTGCTGTTGCAAAAAGTGGGACAACGCGCTCCTCTTCGTCGTTTTCAAGAGACTGGGATTTAGTGTGAATTTAGCATAGTTATATATAGCGTTTGGACTGTCTATTTTAAGTAAATAAAAAGCATGACTTCATATAATTTATTTTATTTTTCATATCAAACTAACCTTGCTTCGGCCCAACACTATCGGGTGGAAATATGTACTTGGTACGTTCGCTATTTTGTCCGGATTCCCAATCAACTAAACGCACATCTGATGGTGTATCATCATGGGCGCCTACCTGTTCGGCGCATTCGTCGAAAAATGAAAGTCCATGATCACCATCTGATACGAAGGAGCGTTCTTCAATAAAGCGTATAAACATTTGTGTTTTCATAAGCTCAAAATTTTCTGATGTGCCTTATCACGCGATCTCAAGAATGCCTTGAAATCAGGCACTTGGATCTGTGGCGCCAACGGAAGGCGTTTTCGATATGGGCGTTAAGTACTCGCAATAACCTCGTAAAATAAATGCCATGAAGAGTAAAAAAGGCCTCTTGAATTCGTTGTTCGAAATCTTTCTGTAGAGTGATCAAGAAAGTGAGGAAATAGAAGCAAAAAACCTTTTGATTAAAGCGCTTAATTCCAGCCATTCTATCCCGAACCTTCCAAGGGATTTAAAATATTTCTTTTTCGAATTTTGGTCAAAGCATTACTTTCATTATTTACCATAGTGCTGTCAAAGGTCCTAATATCTTTAAACGTTTTTTTTTTTACAAAGAAGGATAAATAAATTGCAGTCGCTGTAGCGCTTAGAATATTTGGTAAAATTTGTATAATATTTTGGGTGTGGGTGTTTATCTCGATTTAAGCCCATAATATGCTGATTGATTTTACAACCTAAAAATTAAAAGAAAGTTAATTAATAAATGAAATATATTTATCATTAATAAAATTAATTCAGAATATTACAAGTCACTTACCATTCTTCTTGTCCTCAATGACCACCAAATGACCACCCACGCGCCGTAGTAGGAAAAAGAAACGGGAAAATCGTTCGATTTTAGTCCCGTTTGTTTCAATAGTAATCTTAAAATTTATACACGGGTGTGTATGGATGTTCGCTTTTTTGTCTTGCGGCTGGTACTTATACCAGTGCGCGGACTTTTAGAGCATGTTGGTACACAACAACAAATGAAAACAGTAGTAGTTGGTAGATTTTCATCCAAGAAACAAAAACAATATCTACAGTTTTCTGATTGTAAAACAACAATGTTCAATACTGTGAAACAAACAAAGCACATCTCACGGAAATAACCCTTTTTTAAAACCATGTAAACAAGACTAGAAATGCATGTAGATTCGTATATAAATAGCGTATTCCTATATAATACTCAATTTTTGGAATTGCATTTATTTAAAACGTTTATTTTCGTACAAATTTAATCACAAGAACTGATGAAAATAGCGTAAGGAAATATGTGCGAACTCATTTGCAACATTTATCTCATAATTTGTACACAAATTTTTTTTCAGAATTGGTTAGTGTCACCTCTAAATGTTAGTTGGATATACTCGGCAATTAATCACATTTACCAAATGAGCACAGTATTTGTTTTAAATGCGAAAATCCTGAAATATTGGCAGATTTTGGGTTTTTGGTGGTAGGAGTAGCAGGCATGAAAAATGGGTCAAAAAGGTTGGTCACTCTACCAACGCGATAAAGTCTGTGCACTGACTGACCATATACTTGTAACCAACGTATGTACATATGTATGTATGTATGTATGCCTACTTGGTTCGGCATATCATATTAGTGCTGCATCAAAATGACGCACACTGGTACCGCAAACCCGCAAAAGGAACAAAATCGGGATCTTATACTTACACACAGAAAAAATAAAGGCGAACACCTCCTTAAAAATTAAGTGCTCGCGTTTACAAACAAAAAAACAAAAAAAAGGACCAAAAAAAAATTTATTTTTTCTTTTTGATTTTTTTGCCGTCGGTACTGCCTGCTTTCTGGCTGGGGGGCAGGACTTGTTGTTTTTCAACAAAAAACATCACAAACAGTCATTATAAGGGCTCGGTACAAAAACAATCCGGGTCCCGAAATAAAAGAATCCCGACACGACAAAATCCCGAAATGGGAAAAAGTCAACTGTTTCTACCGGCCTAGTGTGCTACTGCCCCAGTGACCTAGTTTTTTTTTCAAGGGCAAGCAAATACATATATGTATATATATATACTCGCACACCACAAATTCACCATACCAGCTGTCAACTAACCAAGAAATACACGACAGGGTTGCATGCAATTTCAGAATGGTACGTGCAGATAGAACGCGTCGTGGAGAACGCATCGCCAATCTGCATGCAAGCGCCGGCAGTTGGTACACTTTCGAGTTTAATTACGATTTTCGCTATTCGTCATGAGCTGTCGCACAAAATTAAATCCATACCTTCGTCAGCCTCTACGCTTCGCTTTAAACTCGGTTTATTCAGCTATTTTAACGTACGTTTGTTAATAAAACAACACACGTATCACGAAAACAAGTACTTTTGCGCGGGCGGCTTGGAATCACGTCCGTTCCAACCTCCCACACACCGCAATCTTGCTGGTTTTGTTGAAAGGCATAAGCTGCTCGAAATCACAGCACTAACTACCTTGCAAAAACGCTCTCGTCACTCCACGTCATTTGACTAGTCATTTTACGGTGATAGGTTATATTCGTAGTCACATTTGCATGGGCGTGGGTAAGTTTTGTGACCAAGTGTTTTGTAGGGTAATAATATAATACACAACTGACGAAATACATGCGCTGCAGCGAAAACGCGCATCACCCAACCAACCTCACGGCCACTCGCCCAGGCACATCCATAAAATGCCACATTCGACCTGAGAGCGACACGACACGTTATACGCTGGAACGGAGACCTCGGCCTCTTCGTCCAGCCCATAAAAACCTCAAAACCGTCGAGTTTGGAACGGAGACTTCGGCCTCTTCGTCCAACCAAACAAAATAATGCGAATCTGGAACGGAGACCTCGGCCTCTCCGTCCAACAAAAAAAAATTGTTTGCCAGTCTGGAACGGAGACCTCGGCCTCTTCGTCCAGCACTATTTACCTTCTACCTCACATCACTTTATGGATTCTCTATATATAACTAAGAATTATGTATAAACCAATGGCAAGAAATATTCCCTTCTAACTGTTCATAACCGCTAATTTTTTCATCTTAGCTCAGGTGGCATGCTAAGCAAGTCGGAAAGGATTCCCGGCCATTTTGCGTCGCAGGCGAACTCCTCATTTAGATTAAGTTTAGTGTGTAAGTCTTATAATAATTTTTCTCGTTTCAGCGGAGGTCATTGGCGAAAAACGATGTTGCGTATCGCAAGGGGGGCCGGCATGTTTAGGCAGGATGCCTAACTTCTAACGCATCTGATTGCGACCACCCCCCCCCCCCCCCCCCCCCCCCCCCCCCCCCAATGCAACTCTGCAAATTGATACTCGATGCTCGAATTAATTTATAACCACCCACACCATCACCCTCATGCATGTGCATGCATGTACATGCACGTGTATGTGTGCCTTTTGTCAGCACATGCATATGCATGTCGGGGTTGATGTGTGGGTGCCTTTCCCCTCCAAAACGGAGGATTTTGCGGGTCAACGGTTGCAGCTTGCTATACAACCGGCCTCTTGGATTCTAACAGCCAACCTGTTCACATCTGCCGCCAGCGATCTCTGCCGTGTTTCTACAATACAGTCAATACAGGTAATATTGTCACCAAAAAATTGTACTTCTATTCAATAAAACATATTATTATAACGAGAAATTCTCGCCTATTTGTCTATTCCTTTATTCCACACGCCACATTCCCACTGAGATAGACCCCGGTGCGCCCATCGACTCAGGAGCAGACGCACCCCGGCCGAACACTTATTATTCAACAAATTTCTATTATACAAATAATACATTTAATGTAGGTACAGTACAGTGAGAGAAAATTGTTAAGTTTGTTCATACAAAAAAAGGGATTGAATTTTAAATCGAATTTGAATTGCGCATCATACCTATAAGTACCTATATGCAAAAATGCATATTGAATTAGTTGCACAAGGAGATATGAATCATCATATTATACTCATGGATTATACTCATTTTATTGTAGTATAACACTTACGTAGATTTCACCTCTATGGCAACCCCAATAATGGGTTGACATATGTGAGTATGTGTATACATTAGAAAAGTATCGATATTCGGCTTACTTGATATTTTCGATATTTAAGAGGGAGGTTATCGATATATCGCGATATATATCGACTACTATGAGAAAAGGTCGAACGTCTGCGGTGACTAAACCTTAGTAGGGTGCTGTCAAAAGCCTTTTTACGTCATGATGGATCTTAATATGTTTTTTTTTTCATATAAAAATCGATCTTATTTGGTGAGCTATGCGAATTTAAATTGCAGTTTTATGCAATCGTTCTAGGTGGTGAAACAAATTGGACGTATTATCACTAGTTTTATAACATATTTTGCAATAGTGGCATATTGCAAAAGTATTACTGATTTTGTCAAAATGGATCCAAATGATTGACTTTGTACTTTGTAGCTTTTTGGCAACACCATTTTTTCTTCCAGCTCAATGATGTCTTCTGTTGCGTGTATATCTACATATACGAATACATGTATATATGTGTATATAATATGGAAAAAATAACGTTCCTTTCATACTGAACTTTTGTAAGAATTTTTCAATATTTAGAGACACCAACTTGTTAAGTATTCATCTAAAATAAACACAAATCTGACATAATGTATGTAATTTTATTTCTACCGCCAGTAAAAGGAATAAAAAATGGGAATACAGTACTCGATATTTAGAAAAAAACATTGATAATCGTACTGTGAACCTAGTACTCGATGTATCGATACTTATATCGATACTTTTGCAGCTCTTGTATACATATTCTTACCTTGTTGACGTTATTATTCCTTCGGATTCTGTTTAACCATTCGGTGTGACTGAAAAATTGTACAAACTCTTATATTTAAATATAAATAGTTTTTGATTTGAAATTTATAAAGTGCTCTTTCACTGGTGTAAAGTTATAGTTTGCGGCTCAATTCCTTCATTAAACAACAAGTGCAACGATTACTTAAATAGGCTTGCATAGCCCCATATACCACCGAAATTCGTTTTCTGCAAAGGTTGTGCAACCACCATTAACTCCATTCGCCACCGCCGTCAGACATAACCACCGCCACCATCATCATAGCTCCACCACCATCACCACCGCAGCAGCCATACATCCACATACAGAGAAAGGAAGGTACGCCACTAAGGAACCAGCGACACAATAAGTACCCATTTTCCAAAAAACCGTGAGTATTAAATGTGATTTCAATACTCCCTAACACGGAAAAATACATAAAAAACGAAAAATTTAAGCAATTTGATTATCGAGAGTTATCATTTGCCGCCAAAAGTTGCAGTTTCCCGCAAAAAATTATCATTTCCCGCCAAAAATTGCACATCCCATTTCATATATATATGAGGGGTAATTTTGTTGCGGCAAATCTCAACATATTTAAAAATTTTCTCAAGTTGAACTAAAATATCTCTTGTCGTCAATTAAATATATTACAAAACCTCCGCAAGTTTCTGATTTGTCCCCACTTGAACAAAAATTTTGTCTTACTTGCGTTCACACATTTACGCACACGCATACACAAAATTAATTACACAAATAAGCGGTAATATAAAATCTCGTGCGCAGTGGTAAAAGAGTGGTTCAGTGCGCACACTAGCGTTTTTAAGAAATACATGTTTTCTCTCGTGTAAAGCTAAGATTTCCCTGAGTTATTTATTATATTTACTCTGTATCCCTCGTTATACAGTCCAAAAAATATCGATAGTGAAAATTTAAAAAATAATAACTCATTATCTTTACATACATACATATATATATATATATATGCGACAAATCTCAGCAAACAAAGTTTTTGAGTTATATTTTATTTGAGGGTGTGACCGAGCGAGTTTGACCAATGTGCCGCGTTTGCATTGTATTTAATATTATACTCATGTATATGTATAATATATGTATTATTATATGTATATATGTATTATTCCCACGTATATTTAACCCACCCGCATATACATATTAAATACAATGCAAACGCGGCACATTGGTCAAACTCGCTCGGTCACCCCCTCAAATAAAATATAACTCAAAAACTTTGTTTGCCTTTGAAATTAAGTTTTTCTGTCTAAGTTAAATTTCGTTTAATTCTCAACGAGGAAACAAAAGTAAAAATGGGTGATGATGAAAGAAGACAAAGTGGCTCCAATACTTAAGGAGTTAAAAAATTTAATTTCTCGTCTGCCCCTGAAAAGTTCATTACCGACACATATATTTTCATGGACTATTGTGCTCTGTTCAAGTCAACGTCCCTCCAAGATAATACTGAGCCTTCCCTCAACGTAAAAAACCCGAATATCGACAAATTCTGGAATAGAGTCCAAAAAACGTTCGATAAAGTGGTAGAAACGGCGGATCAGGACATGCCCGAAGAATTTGCAAAACCTGCCCATACCAAATACATGACCTGCTTCGTAACTTATGAGGAAACAAAGGCTCAGATTGAGGACCAACTTCAGTTCATAAACCAAGCGAGAACCGAGCGCCCTCTACCGTCATAACAGTTCCATCTGACAACTCCGGTATTTCGTTAAAAATCCCCCCTGCGATACCGAAATATTTTATGGTGGTTATGAAAAATGGCCCTCATTTCGTGTTCACAGCGGTCTACATTAATCACACCAAACTCTTCCAAGCGCAAAAATTGTATCAACTCAGATACAAAACGCAAGGAAAAGTAGCTCAAATAGTCAACCAACTTCCCTTGACTGATGACGACTTTGCCTTATCATGGGAAGCCCCAAGGTCTCGATACGAGAACAGACGAGTTCTCGTAGATAACCAAATACGTGACCTAATGAATTTACCACGGAAAACAGTGAAGACATACAATAGTTGCAATCGTCGGTAAATAATTCCCTACAAATTCTCGCCACGCAACAAATCTCCACAGATATCTGGGACCCGATGCTTATTTATCTGGTAACCTCGAAACTTCCAGAAAATATAGTCACGTTGTGGGAGCAATCTCTGACCTCCAGAAGAGAACTTCCCAACTGGATCCAAATGGACCAGTTCCTCCCTACTCGATACGAAGTGGTAGAAGAAGTTGATAAATGGCGCCCAAGTAAAAGTAAATTCACTCCTCAAACTAGGGCGCCGTTTAAACCCCAACAGTCTCATTCGTTCCAAAATAGATTGACAGCTCAGACTCAGTCTCACATAACAGAGCATCGAACGATGTACAAATGCTCAATGGGCAAAACCTCCTCTCATCCCTGAACAAATTGTTTCAAATTTAAGAAATTATCTACCTCTGACCGCAGGAAGTTTGTAAAAGAAAACAATATGTGTTTCAACTGCCTCTCCCAGTCACACATGTTGAAAGATTGTCCTAGCACTCAAACCTGCAATCAATTTTGAGATCGGCACAACTCAGTGCTTCATGAAAACACTTCACCCACGCCGCAGAGACAACCCTCCCGAGCGCAAGGGACAATCTCCCAAACCATAACGGCAAAACCCATTAACTCATCCGATAAAACCCCTGATCAAGCAGATCTCATGGAGGAAGGACCTTCCTGTTCGCAGAAAATCCAAGTCCAATCGTTCTGCACACAAACCGATTGCAAAATAATTTTGCCCACGGCTATCGTCCCGGTAGAACATAGAGTGGAGATTTTCAAACATAGAGCTGTCGTAGATCAGGGATCTGAAAGAAGCTTTATCTCCATAAGAGCCCAAGGCAGGATCAGACTCCCTTATAAACCCTCTAAGTTTGATCTCTGGTATGGGAGGAAAAGTAGTTCAAACCTCAAACAAACTGTGTTCCCTGACCCTAGTTTTCGCCGATATGCAGACAAAAATAAATGGGGAAGCAATAGTATTACCTCAGCTGATGAAAAAGCTCCACAACTTCCAACTTACCAACGAACTCCAAACGAAATGGGCACACCCTAACCTCGCGGATTCAAATTGTGACTCTCCATCCCAAATATACCTTATTTTAGGTAGTGATATAATCCCCCGAATAATCAAGGAAGGCGTCGAAAAGCTCTCACCCCACCTGCTAGCTCAAAACGCGATATTTGGATGGATCATGAGCGGCAAGACGCCCGTGGAAGTATCCTGCTACTCCATTCAAGTATTGGAGGTAACGAATAACGAGCTAAGCTTCCTACTCCAGAAGTTTTGGGAATTGGAAGAAATAACCAGTTTCAATGACAAAACTCCTGAATATGAATTTTGTGAAAATTTTTACACAGGCAAAACTATGCGCGCGGATAATGGACGTTATGTGGTCAGGTTCCCATTTAAGCCTAGCTTCCCCGACGCGATCCCCTTATCAAATTCACGCCCCTCGGCCCAGAGCCAATTTTTAGGGATGGAAAAAACTCTCCAAAGAAGAGGAAATCTAAAGGAACTATATGATAGTGTATTAGAAGAATACATCACCCTCGATCATATGGAAGAAAGGGGCTCCCATGAAAAATTCAACGAAGGCAAATGCGCCTCATTTAATCTCTCCCATCATGCGGTTATAAAACCCGAGAAAAAAACACGGAGGTAAGGGTCGTATTCTCTTAATGATGTTCTCTATACCGGGCCTACCCTCCAACAGGATCTGATGCTCCTTATTATCAAATGGAGGACATACCAATTCTTTTTCAATGGAGACGTAGAAAAATTGTATCGCAAAATCATAATGCACGAAGACGACAGAGACTATCAGAGGATCGTCTTTCGCTTGTCACCTAGCGACCCCATAAAAGATTATCGTCTGAAAACAGTTACATTTGTTGTGAATTATGCCCCCATGCCTTGCCATACGTACTCTTCACCAACTGGCCAAAGATGTAGAAGAAACTTTCCCCAAAGCTGTCCCTGTCTTGACCAAAGAAACGTATGTAGATGACATTCTCTTTGGTAGTCGTGATAATCTCTCGGCTGAACAGTCTCTCTCCCAAGTCATCCAAGCGCTCGGTTCAGCAGGATTCCCATTACCAAAAATAACGGCCAGCCACCCTAGTATTCTGAAGGATATCGACAAAGAGGACTTGCTCGACACAAATCTCTTGGAATTCGAGAAAACGAATAAAGCCAAAACTCTCGGTATTCAATGGAACGCCCTCACGGACACATTCTCGTATACAGTGGACTCTATACCCCTGTCGTCTGCTAGGACAAAGCGTCAGATCATCTCTGTCGCTAAAGTTTTTGGGTGGCTTACGACGATAATGATTCAGGCAAAGATTATCCTTCAAGAGTTGTGGATAGACGGAACCGACTGGGACGAAGAAGTGAAACCCCTCCGTCTCATAAAGTGGTCTCAACTCACAAAAAATGTGTACGGTATCTCGAACATTAAGATAACCCGATGGGTCAACTATAACCCCAACCAGCAAGTAGAACTCTATGGATTCTGTGACGCATCGGAAAAGATATACTGCGCCAATATATATATTAGGACCACTCACGATACCAGTACCTCCTCTCACCTTTTGGTTTCCAAGGGTAAAGTTGCACCCCTTCGCACTTCCATCCTGCCAAGGCTAGAACTATGCGCGGCTCTGCTTTTGGCACATCTAGCCGCTGACTTTATCCCCGGAAGCCTGGCAAAACGCATTGTACGAAACACAAACCCACCGGAGGTACGCCTAGTCGAAGCTTTACTCGCCACGGAAGATGAACCAGATTTTCTGTAACAATTCTCCTCTTTTTCCCCTCACTAAGGTAGGCAACTTGTCGTTGGTGTGAGGGCTTAGCCGAACTCCATAGCGCACGACTATGATGCGGAACTGTTTAGGACTGACATCTACGCCGTTTCGCCTCATAGGAGGGCGGCGGGACGTCGGTGACCAAGAACCCCTAATCCAGGGTGTTAAGCGGACTGTGCCTATTGGACGATTTGCAGCAAGGGGATAAATTCGGCTGTATTCGAACGGAGCCTTCCCGATACCGGGCCACCTCGGGAAGTATTTATGGCCTTACTACAGTAAGAGACGCTGCTGTGGCGGACGGTTCCTTATAAAATACTGGACCGCTGAGCACGCCTTGTCGGGCAGGTGGTCGTACGACCAAGATGAAGTACTCATTACCTGATTGTAATAAGGACGATGATAAGAGGAGTGAGTGGCAAGCCAAGGACGACAAGTACGCATTAAGCGATGCGTCGGACTCGGGGAGCGAGAGTAGTGCTGATTCAATGAACTCCGTGTTGGAGAAGCACACAAATGAAAACGGAGTAGAAGAGTGTAGAAGGGCAGCACTAAGAATTGTAAAACGCTTGGGAGCGGTGGTCGACCCAACAGAAGTGGAGATCGAGCGCTTGGAATTGGCCCATGAGGCGGTAGAAATAGGTCGAAGGCAGTTCAAAAGGTTTGCTGTGAGAGACCCTCGGTTCTGCAACCGGTACGAAGAGGAAGAAGCGTCGAACGGCAGAATGAATAGGCAACGTTCGGCGGAAGGCGACAAGCCTGCTTTCAAGAGGCAGAAAGGACCCAGTCCTAGAGCCGCGAGGCAGGCCAATCAAGACAAATAAGCCCAAAGCTGTAAGACAGATGGGCCCCAATAGCGAGGTAGCAACTGCCTCGAAAGCTGCGAGTCAGAGGGAAATTCCAACTACGGAAGTAGGAGATAAGCCAAAGGGAGTTAACGCTAAGACTCCTGCTTTCTCGGAGGTGCTAAAGGGAGTTAACGCTAAGACTCCGGATTTCTCGGAGGTGCGAAAGGGAGATAACACTAAGACTCCGGCTTTTTCCCGAGAAGATGACTGATGTGGCCAAGCAGTCACTGACTGTGGGGCTGATTTATCGTAGAAGTCCTTTCGGACAAATGACTATTGAAAGGTGGACATCTGTGAAAAGGAAGCTTATTAGCTTAATGCTTAAGATGATGCGGGAACAACCAAGTAAGCCCCTTCCAAACTTTGATTCGGGGGATGGTATAATGGTGTGAAGATGATCGCGTGCGACAACATCGGGACCTTGCGGTAGCTGCAGGAAGTGGTTCCAAACCTCCAAAGGAAAGGCACGAACGCGCGGTTTGAGGTGGTGGATAAAGCGCAAATCCTCACGGTACCAAAAGTTAAGGTATGGATACCATGCGTGATGAAGTCAGAGAATACACTGCGACTTCTGCAGAGTCAGAATCCGAACATAGCGACACAGGATTGGAAGGTACTCACTGTATCTCGGCCTTCCTGGGAAAGTCATTTCTACATCTTCCAAATAAACAGGCAGGCGGAGGATATTTTGTACACGCAGCTTGGCAAAATGTCCTTTGGCACTGGCAAAATTTACATGCAACTCAGGAAAAGAAGTCCCGAGGATACAAATCCTAACACGATAGAGGTGGGGGAAGTCGAAAAGGACCTCAAAAGCTTAAGGGAAAAAAGACAGGTGGAGGTCCCCTACGTCACCACGAAGGTGTTAGAAGAGGACCAATCGCCAAATGGTGCTGCGACTCGCACAGAAGAACACCCGGCACAACAGTTACGTGAGGCTGAAGGGGGCCTCGAATACTCTAAATCAAAAGGGCAAGGGGAGGACGACGACGTCACGACGAAGGTGCTGGAGGGGGCAAACAGCCCAATGGTGCTGCGAGTCTTACAGGTAAAACTCCAACACAGTGAAGTGGCGTCGAGCGAACTCCTAACTCTTGAGGAGGGTTCGTTTGACATGGCGCTGATCTAGGAACCGTGGCTCTCATCGGGAGGAAAGGTTTCTGGACTTAGCGCGCGCGGGTTTGGCGTTTACTACGCGCAAACGTAGCACGGGTGCGAGCTGTAGTAATGGTAAGGAAACAGCTGTATTCATATATGTTGCTTAATTACACCACTGAGGACCTCGTAGCGGTGGCCGTTGAGCAAAAAAATAAGCAGGCATTTATTC
Source organism: Eurosta solidaginis (assembly GCF_040869045.1). Taxonomy (NCBI): domain Eukaryota; kingdom Metazoa; phylum Arthropoda; class Insecta; order Diptera; family Tephritidae; genus Eurosta; species Eurosta solidaginis. The sequence goes on from NC_090319.1 coordinate 203,258,480, forward strand.
TGGCCTCTTTCTACATGGCCCATGCTGCGGAGCTTCCACCGATGGAGTGCAAAAGGCTAGTACAGGAGGAAGGGCGGTTGGTCATAGGCGCAGATGCAAATGCGCACCACAATGCGTGGGGAGGAGCAAATACGAACGAGAGAGGCGAATCTCTATTTTGTTACATCCTACAAACCAATTTGCAGATAGCCAACAGGGGAAATGTCCCTACATACATTGGTCAAACACCCAGCAATGCTCTGGACATTACGTTGATCTCCAAGCATAATATATCAAGGCATGATTAGATGGTTCTTGATAGACCATCCTTTTCCGACGTATATAAGCTTCAGCATCCCCCTAAAGAGGGTAGAGAAGGGAGGAAACTTTAGAAATCCTAGGTCAACAAACTGGACTAAATTCCAGAAACATGTGGAAACAAAACTGGGACAACCCAAAGAAGTTGCGAATGTGGAGGAACTGGAGGAGTCGAATTAATTCCTACAAAGACGCTTATGACTGCGTATAACAAAGTTTGCCCTCTAAGAAGATTCAGGGGAAAAGCAAAGCCGGCATGGTGGAGCTATGGGCTGAGTCTTCTAAGAAGACAGGTAAAACAAACGTTTTAGCTCGCAAAGGCCGCGGAAAGCGAGGCGTGTCGGGACGAGTACAGGGATCTACTGAGGATCTACAAGCGTGAAATTTCCAGGGGGAAGAGAATCTCATGGAAAAGTTTCTGTACGGACATAGAGCGCTCCAGCGAAACAGCACGGTTGAAAAAGTCTTAGCAAGGGGAAACAGAGTCCATGGACTAATGAAGAAAGAAAACGGGGAATGGTCACGTACTAGTGAGAAATCCCTTGAGGTGCTTCTCGATACACATTTCCCATCGGGAGGTGGTTTCGAAGAGCCAGCAGACATCACTCACACTTCGATCACGGAGTGGGCAGTGCCGGGCTTGGTGACCGATACCAAGATCGAATGGGCAGTGAAAACGTTTTCTAAGTTTAAATCGCCGGGCCCAAATGATATATTCCCGGCCATGCTACAAGTTTCAAGTATGACGGTCGCGAAATGGCTTAAAATAATACTCGATGGGTGAATAAGGCTGAATCATGTACCGCACTCTTGGAGAACTGCTCGTGTAGCTTTCTTACCAAAGGCGGGGAAGATCGGTCACGTGTATCCCACAGACTATAGACCCATTATCTTAACATCATTTCAGCTCAAAACCTTTGAGAGGCTGATAGATGTGTACATAAATTGCAATGTGGATGAAAAGCTGTTCTCCACAACACAGCATGCGTACACCAAAGGAAAGTCGGTAGACACCGCATTGCATAGGATGGTAATAAGCATAGAGAAATCCCTGGAATATAAGGAGTATGCTCTAGGAGTCTTCTTGGACATTGCCGGGACTTTCAATAATGTTTCTATATGGGCGATTATGGATGGTCTTAATCACCTGTGGACGCTGGTCATCAACCAACTGCTCAGGCGATTCGATGAGGGACCCGTAAAACTTACCGCTTACGCAGATGACGTTGCAGTTGTCATAAGTGGAAAGTGCCTTCCAACGATTAGTTCTTTGATGGATCGGGCGCTTCGGGATATTCATACTTGGTCATCTAATGTCTGGTTGAAAGTCAATGCGGAGAAGACGGATATGGTTTGTCTTGTTCACAAAGAGGTACATGGTCCCAAATTGTGCCAGGCCTAAGTTAGGAGGTGTGACACAGGAGAAACCTTGCACAAAATATCTAGGAATCATCCTAGACAGTAAGCTGTCATGGAAGCTCCACGTGGAGGAAGGGCTTCAACGGCACTCTATGCATGTAAAATAATGCTGATGTTTACGTGGGGCTTATCGCCCTCTCTTTCTCATTGGGTTTTTACAGCGATTGTAAGCCCATTCTATACTATGGAGTTCTTGTTTGGTGAAGAGTCACACCACAACATGCCTCAAAAAATTAGAGGAGGTATGCTGACTATCGATGCTTAGCATTACGGGAGCACTGAAAACAACCCCGACGGCTGTAGTGAATGCCATTCTGCACATTACGCCTGTAGACCTGGTAGCAAAGAACATAGCATTAACAACCGCAAACAGGCTCGGTGCCTCGGGGCAGCAGCGCCAACCATATGGCCATGGTAGTATAGCGTTATCAATCACAAGACGAACAGACTACCTGATTCCCTATCTGCGCTCCGAGGGAGATCTTAAGGCCACAATAGAAGTGGACGGTTGGCGCAAGGGTGCGCAAATGTTAGACGAGGCGATACATGTGTACACAGATGGTTCCAAAGTAGTAGAAGGAGTAGGGTCTGCGGTATACTGTGCTGATCCGGAAATAAACAGATCCTATAGGCTGCCGGATTAATGTAGCGTTTTCCAAGCGGAAATATTAGCCGTAACCAAAGCACTAGAAACCATTGGAGATAATAGCTTAAGCTGCAACCGTGTTAACTTTTATATTGACAGTCAAGCAGCAATTAAGGCAATAATCTCGCACAGCACAGCATCTTAATGCGTGTTAGAGTGTAAGCAGTCTCTGGTGAGAATGGGGAAAGGGAGAAGCATACATCTATATTGGGTGCCAGGGCATATGGGAATAGATGAGAATGAAAAAGCGGACGAACTAGCTAAAAAGGGCGAATCGCTTGAAGCTTGCTCCGTAGACGTCCCAATTAGATTGGGCGCGATTAAGCGAAGGCGAGAGGTGCACATTATCAACCAAGCGGGAAAGGTGTGGGTTTAAGCGTGGGGCTGTAAAGTGTCGAAGATTATGTGTAGGTCTTACAACCTTAGACTTACAAAGTTGCTTTTATCATTAAAAAGAGAGGAATGTAGACGGGTATTCTGACAGGACACTGCCTTCTGGCGTCACATGCCTTTAAATTAGGCTTGGTCAGTGATAGCAGATGTAGGAAGTGCTGGTTGGAGGAGAAAACGAACGAGCACGTTCTGTCCTCGTGCCCTGCACTTGTCAGGCTTATACTTCAGCTATTAGGAGTGATACAGCTGTCAGATCTAGAAGCAGCAAGTGGCTTAAGTCCTAGGAAGCTTCTAGTATTTGCTAAGAGGACGGAGTTATTTTATAACATAGGTCCTGGTTTTTGATAGGGTTTTTCAGTTTGGTCTATAAAAAAAAAACTTCTGGTAGACTCAATCAGTCTATGTGAGGTCCTCATGGACCGGCCTAACCTAACCTCCTCTTTTTTACGGGACCTTAGGGTAATGGCATATGTCCTAAAATTCATACGCAACCTGAATCATGGAACAGGAGGCACACGTTCCCCGTCCTCCACTCTTTCGTACGATGACCTCCATAAAGCGTAATATAAGATTATAGCCTTGACGCAAATCCTCTCCTTTCACCGTGTAAAGGCATGTTTAGAAAACTCCAAGGTGATATACAAACGGAGCCCCCTATTGGCTCTTAGTCCATATCTCGACAAAAATGGCCTGCTCCGGGTGAATGGGAGATTAGCCCATTCGACCTTGACCTTTAATGAACGACACCCTATCATCATCCCTGAAAAATCGCGATTCACGACTCTCTACATTAAGTTCCTGCATGAGCTATTTCTCCGCGCCGAGGCACGTCTCTTGCAACAATGCGTAAGTCAGGAAGTCTATATCCCCCTGCTAAAACCCCTTATAAAGAAATGTATACACCAATGCAAGACCTGTACCCTCCATAAATCATGGCAGCGTTGCCCCCGGAACGATGCACTTATGCTCCGCCTTTTACTATCACCGGTGTTGACTTTGCGGGGCCTTTTCACATAAAAGCCTCTATGCTAAAGTCTCACACCCTATTTAAAGGCTACCTGACCGTTTTTGTATGCTTTTCAACAAAAGGTGTCTACCTTGAGCTGTGCTCAGACCTAACCGCTAACGCTTTTCTCGCAGCGTTAGCTCGCTTCCTCGGACGCCGCGGATATCCAGCGAAAATGATAAGCGACAATGGCAAAACGTTTATAGGAGCTAAAAGGGCCACCGAAAAGGAATTTGCCGATTTCTTCGAAATTGCCTCACAAGAAGTCATACAGAAATATTCCCCTCAAGGTATTAATTGCCAGTTTATTCGTCACGGTGCTCACCATATGGGTGGTCTGCGGGAGGCCGCAGTAAAAAGTTTCAAATTCCATTTTAAAAGGACTGCAGGAACTCATAACTTCTCTTTTGAGGAATACACTACCCTCTTAGTCAGGATAGAAGCCGCCTTAAACTCTCGCCCGATTTCGCCTCTATCTCAACACCCCTCTGACTTCACTGCTCTAACCCCCGGCTACTTCCTCAGAGGCTGTCCTCTCCTGGCCATCTCGGATGGCAGATTGTCCCTTATGAACCGTTGGGAAAGGGTAAAAAGCATCCATCATCAGTTTAGCAAAATATGGAAATAAGATTACCTAAAAGATCTCCAGAAAAGGCAAAAGTTGAAAAATCCACAAACTGAGCCCAAAGTCGGTGAATGCGCTTGTATTCACGACGACTCACTCCCCCCGACAAAGTGGATTCTAGGACGCATTGAAAAATTATACCCAGGGCATTGTCGACGTTCGCACTCAAACCGGCACCCTCAAACGCCCGCTTGTAAAATTATGTTTCCTCCCTCATAACGAAACCTAAATAGGGCAAGCACGGAAAACCCACCAAGTTACTACTAAACCACCTCTGTCCATGTCTACCGCATCACCGTCACTACTATGTCGTGTTTCGCAACATAATACCAACTGAAACTCCCTGCATTAACATTTCTCTCACCTAAAATATCTTTACCGCTGTAATTCCAGATCGCTATGGATCGCGCTCAACCGGCATTCCGAAGGCCAGTGCGGTCGGAGATCGTCGATCCAAACGACGCCAGCGAGTCACGAACCACAACACTGCTAACGGATTATAGAAGTTGCCGGATCTGCACACGTCAGCACGCCCTCCGAAATTGTGCTGTCGTTAAAAAAAATGAACCCACACCAGAGGTGGATGCTCGCACGAGCTCACAAGTTTTGCATAAATTGCTTGGAATTATCACAACCCACCAGCGAGTGCAGTTCGTAAGATCGATGCCGGATTTACGGAGCGTGGCATTACACGCTACTCCGTCGGCGGGAGGCTATCCCAAGCGCCCTACGCGCCACCCAGGCACCCCGGCCTGGTCGGTCAGCTGTACAGGTACCCCCTACCACCACCGGGCGACCCCGTTCTCGCCGGGCAACAACACTCAGTCACCAGTACCCAGCATCCCATACCGATCGAGGAAAAGTTTCCGAAATTCTTGTACGAGATGCATTGCGGACGCTTACGGGGTTGCAGGAGGCTCTAGCCGCTGAACGCGCCAGGGCGTGGACGATGTCCAAACGACCCATATTTACAAATTAATCAAAAGAACGAACGAATTATGGATACATGAAAATATCTGAATATTTCAAAATTAGTGATGAATGCGTTTACATGGAATGCCTCATGTCTTACATACCATTAGAAGATAATGGAGCTCGTTTGCAATTAAATTACATTGATCAGTAGCAACTGCTCAATGATTTCACGTAAATAATTTTATATTTGTTTTACTATGTAACAACAACAATAACGTAAAAATTAAGTTCCTCATAATGCAGTTCAGCTTAATCTCAATACTTATTATTCAACAAATTTCTATTATACAAATAATACATTTAATGTATGTATGTATATTCAGTACATTAAGACAAAATTGTTAAGTTTGTTCATACAAAAAAAGGGATTGAAGTTTTAATCGAATTTGAATTGTACCTCATACCTATAAGTACCTATATGCAAAAATGCATATTAAATTAGTTACACAAGTATATATGAATCATCATATTATACTCATGGATTATACTCATTTTATTGTAGTATAACAATTACGTAGACTTCACCTCTCTGGCAACCCCAACAATGGGTTGACAGATGTGAGTATGTATATACATATTCTTACATTGTTGACATTATTATTCTTCCGAATTCTGTTTTACCATTCGGTGTGACTGAAAAATTGTACAAACCCTCATATTTAAATACAAAATAGTTTTTGATTTGAAATTTTTAAAGTACTCTTTCACTCGCGTAAAGTTATAGTTACCGGCTCAATTCCTTCATCAAACAACAAGTGCATCGATAGCTTAAACAGGCTTGCATAGCCCTATATACCACCGCAATTCGTTTTCTGCAAAGGTTGTGCAACCACCATCAACTCCATTCGCCGCCGCTTTCAGATATAAGCACCGCCACCATCATCAAAGCTCCACCACCATCCCCACCGCATCATCGCCATCACCACAGCAGCCATACATCCACATACAGAGAAAGGAAGGTAACTTTGGTATCGAAGCAGAGGCAAGACGGCGGCTGACCGGCGGTAGGATGGCGGGCGCCAACGGTCGTCATAGCAGCGTCGGGCTAGAAGCAGCGGCTTATCGGCGGTAGGATGGCGGACGGCCAACGGTCGTCGTAGCAGCGTAGGGACGGAAGCAGCCGCTTAACAGCGGTAGGATGGCAGACGGACAACGGTCGTCGTAGCGGCGGCGGGGCGGAAACAGCGGCTGAACGGTGGTAGGATAGGGGACGGCCGTCGTAGCAGCGGCGGCTGAACTGCGGTAGTAGGGCGGACGCGTCCAGAGCAGCGACGGCACCAGCACGGCGGTAGTATGGCGGACGGACAACGGTCGGCGTAGTACCGGCAGGATGGAAACAGCGGCGGCACCAAAGGGTCGATGATGTGACGGCAGCGGCGGTGGGCTACGGAGCGCGTACGGGGACGGCGGTGAGAGGGGAAGCAGGGTGGCGACGGAGTTTACCTGTACAGCGGCTGCTTGTTCCGGGCGGGATATTCGGCGGGATCGGATGGATCGGTAGTCGTCGGTAGGATCGATAGTCGGCGGGTCGGCGACCTAAGGAAGAGACTGCGAGAACTCGTTAGTGCTGGCTCCACCGCTGGACACGCCCGCCTTCTTACTTGCACGCTAGATAGAAGGTGCGCAAGGGGGCGGGACTGTACCAGCCGATACACCGTGGATCGATCCGTGTGCGCAGGGGAAGTGCAGAGTCGGGGCGAGGGGGTCGTGATTTCGTTCGGGCGGCGGGTCACTCCCTACCGAACCAGGGCGACGGAGGGAGAGAGTCCGAAGACACCACTCCATTCGTCCAGGCCCAGCAGGGGGTGACTCGCGCTCCGGCCGCACCCTCTTCTCCCTAGCTCGCTAGTGGGAGTGATTAAATTTGCTCAGGCTAGCTTACTATACCAGAGTTGCGGGGCGGGGTGCAAATTAAACGAGATTGAGTAGTTGAATGTAAGATCATAAGTGTTCTTTATTTGGAAATGACTTTCCCTTTTATACAAAATATTCTTATTCAACAGATACTAATATTTACAAACCAAGTTTATAATATTTCTGGTATGCAATGTCAGCATATTGGTGGCGACCTATTTAGGTACGTTATTACATATGTATGTAAATGGTTCGATGTCAATATGACTGACAGGCAACTATGTCGGTCAGCGTGAATGATCGAGAAGTATGTTGATCAATGTGACAAATGTAAAGAAATATGCATGTGCAAGCATTAATAACCCCTTGGTGAACTCCCGCTGGTCTATAAGTGCTTGTGTATTTTGCATTGTTAAGTGCATTTCGAACAAGGGGCATTTCCATGTAACTCTACACCACCGGTTTTTCAAGAATGGCCGCACACAATGTGCGTGTGCTAATTGCGTGTGGCTATTCAAAATGTATCGTAAAATTTGGGGGGTGTTTCGTATCATTTTACATTTGTGACCTATCTAAAATTCGATTGACACAATGGTCTTTCAAGTGTGTCGACCTACTTGTTGTTGTTGTTGTTGTAGCAATGCTCGCCCCACCTAATAGCCGCGACCGATCACAAATTGTCATCAATATCCTCTAACGGGAGTCCAAGGAAACTTGCCGTTTCAACAGGGGTGGACCATAAGGAAAGGGGTGTTAGAGGCGTTGGTTCCACATTACAATTGAAGAGATGGTTGGTGTCATGTGGGGACACATTGCAAGCGGGGCATACATTTTGTATGTCGGGGTTGATTCTTGATAGGTAAGAGTTTAACCTGTTACAGTATCCAGAACGAAGTTGAGCAAGAGTGACACGCGTTTCCCTGGGGAGTATGCGTTCCTCTTCCACAAGTTTTGGATAATTTTCGTTAAGTACTGGATTCACCGGGCAATTCCCGGCATAAAGGTCCGACGCCTGTTTATGGAGTTCACCAAGGACCTGCTTGTGTTTTTTCACTTCATACGGCTGGGTTCTCAGGTGCCGTATTTCCTCAAAATGCTTACGGAGATGACTCCTTAAGCCCCTAGGCGGTGCTGGTTCATCAATCAGATGTCTGTTGGGATGCCCAGGTTTCTGGGTATTCACCAGGAACTGTTTGGTCAGCATCTCTTTTCTCTCCCTGATGGGGAGTATTCTCGCCTCATTATGCAGATGGTGTTCTGGGGACATAAGAAGACAGCCCGTGGCGATTCTGAGAGCAGTATTTGGCAGGCCTGTAGTTTCTTCCAATGGGTGACTTTTAGGCTTGGCGACCATATGGGTGACGCGTAGCACGTAATCGGCTGGCTAATTGCTTTGTATGTGGTAATGAGCGTTTCTTTATCTTTTCCCCAAGTACTGCCAGCGAGGGATTTGAGGATTTTGTTACGGCTCTGAATTCTCGGAACAATTGCGGCTGCGTGCTCACCAAAATGTAGATCCTGATCAAACGTCACACCCAAGATTTTGGGGTGTCGGACAGTCGGTAGAGTAGTGCCATCGACGTGGATGTTCAAAATGGTCGACATTTGGGGCGTCCATGTTGTAAATAAGGTCGCGGAAGATTTAGTCGGTGATAATGCCAGGTTTCGCGAGGCGAAAAAACTGGAGAGATCAGGGAGGTAGCCGTTTATTTTATTGCATAGCGCATCGATCTTTGGGCCTGGGCCTGTGGCCATTATTGTGCAGTCATCGGCGTAGGAAACGATTGCGACTCCTTCCGGTGGTGAAGGTAGCTTAGATATGTAGAAATTAAACAAAAGTGGGGATAGGACTCCACCCTGTGGCACCCCCTGTTTAATTCTCCTTGGTTTTGATGTTTCGTTTCTAAATTGCACCGATGCCTGCCGACCACCCAGATAATTTGCGGTCCACCTTTTAAGACATGGGGGAAGGGTAGACCCTTCCAGGTCCTGCAGTAACGAGCCATGGTTGACCGTATCAAAACCTTTTGATAGGTCTAACGCTACGAGTACTGTTCTATGGTGGGGGTATTGATTTAAACCGCAATTTATCTGGGTGCTAATGGCATTTAGCGCGGTGGTGATGCTATGGAGTTTTCTGAAGCCATGCTGATGAGGGGCTAGCTGCAAATTTGCTTGGAAATAAGGGAGCAAAATGGCTTCAAACGTCTTTGCCACTGGCGATAGGAGAGATATCGGACGATACGACTCACCTACGTTAGCTGGTTTCCCAGGTTTTAGTAGCGGGACCACCTTGGCCATTTTCAATTTCTCAGGTATGACAAAGGTGGAAAGAGACAGATTGAAGACATGCGCTAAATATTTGAACCCCTCTCCCTAGGTTTTTAAGCATCGGCATGGCTATGCCGTTTGGGCCCACTGCTTTGGATGGTTTAGCACGACCAATGGCGTCCTGTTGTTGTTGTTGTTGTAGCGATTAGGTCACTCCCCGAAGGCTTTGGGGAGTGTTATCGATGTGATGGTCCTTTGTCGGATACAGATCCGATACGTTCCGGTAACACAGCACCATTAAGGTGCTGGCCCGACCATCTCGGGAACGATTTATATGGCCACATTGAACCTTCAGGCCATCCCTCCCTCCCCACCCCCAAGTTCCATGAGGAGATTGGGGTCGCCAGAGCCTCGTCTGTTAGTGAAACGGGATTCGCCGCTCGAAGGTGAGGTTGACAATTGGGTTGGAGAAGCTATATGTTGCGCTACACAACCCCTTGAATCCCCAATGGCGTCCTCAACCTCTTTAGCGGTGATGGTGATTGGTGACGCGCTGAATTTGTGTTTATGTGCGCGTCTATTGGCTCTCCGTCTATCTTTGTCGACCGTAGGATGCATTATATATTGTCGGCAGAAAGCGCTCGCGCATTTTTTCGCGTCCGACAGCACTTTGTCGCCAAAGGCGATGGAAACTTTGTCTTTGTGCTTAGTCGGATTCGATAGGGACTTTACGGTGGACCAAAGTTTACCCACACCGGTAGAGAGGTTACAACCTCTTAGGTGCTCCTCCCATTTCGCCCGCTTGTGTTCATCTACAAGCAATCTGATGCGTTGGTTTATATCCCTTATTTGGGGGTCGCCTGGGTCAAGCTGTCTTATAAGGTCACGTTCTCTCGCTAAGTTTGCGGCCTCCGCCAGGAAGTGGGCCGGATTTCGGGAATTCTCCCGGCGGGAATGAAATGTGCCGAGGCGGATTTAATGACCTTACGGAAGGCAAGCTCCCCTTGGCGGGCATCAGTCGGGATATGGAGGGCAGCTAGGCGGCTGTCTGTGAAGGATTTATATTCTTCCCACTTTCCTTTTTTGAAGTTTATGAAAGTGCGTTTTTCAGTGACGATGAAGTCGGCGTTACGCTCAAGCGAAATAAGTATGGGCAGGTGGTCGGATGCCAATGTTACCATCGGCTGCCAGCTGACGCAGTTTACGAGTTCTTCGCTCACGATTGGGGTATCTGGCGAGCTGTGACAGCTTCCTCCCATACGTGTGGGGGCGTCTCCGTTTATTGTGCAGAACGTCGTTTCTTCTATTTGATCCGCCAACATCTCACCCCTACTGTCCGCCCGCAAGTTTGAATGCCATAGGTCATGCTGGGCATTGAAATCGCCTAAGATAATGCGATTGTTGCCAGTGAGTAAGGTCCTGATATTAGAGCGGTATCCACTGGGGCAACAGGTGGCAGGAGGGATGTAGATGTTGATGATTTCTAGGTTTGCATCGCCTGACCGGACAGATAGGCCTTGACGTTCTAAGACATTGTCCCTGCGGTCGATGCCAGGATCAAATATATAATAGTGCACAGAGTGGTGTATGATAAACGCGAGACCGCCTCCATTTCCGCTCTCGCGGTCTTTCCTGTGGACGTTATACCCAGAGCAGGTCTGCAATGCAGATCTTGCTGTGAGTTTAGTCTCTTGAATCACAGCAATGCGGATGTTGTGCCGCTTCATGAAATCGACTATCTCCGTAATCTTCCCAGTTAGTCCATTACAGTTTAACTGCAGAATTCTGAAGTGCATAAGGGGAGACGTCGCCACTCTGGGGGTAAGTGACGGGTGACTACGCCTGGGTTGGGGAAGGCCAGGACGCAATTGCTGTTGTGGCCCTAGGACTGGGCGTCCTTGGGCAAGCATTGGGGTACCCGGTTGATTTGGGTTTGCGACCTGGCAACATGGCGCGATGAAACCCGTCGGGGGGTTGCCGTCGCGGAGACCAGAACATCTAGGGAAGTGGAACCACACAAGGCAGGAGCTGCATTGGGCGGATGTCGCAAACATATATATTCTGTGCTGGCAAACGGTGCAAACGGAGGTAGGGACTAAGAGTCTGTTTCCCTGACCTACACGATTGCTGCCGGAAAAGAGGGGGGGAGAAGACGGGGGCAGGGGCTATTGCTCTGCATTGCTTCCGACTCTACTACGAAGATTGTAGTTATGAGTGGTAGCAGCTGTTTGAGTGGTTGGCGCCGTGGGGCGCGAGCAGCAGCGGGTACTTGTTGTGGCTTGCTGAGCAGCGGGGCTGCTGGAAGGTAGTGGGGGTGCTTAGACGTAGACTACGGGGCGCCCTTGGGCGTGAACAGCAAGGAGCCACAAAAGATTTATAAAAGTTACGTGGAAGTCGGGTTTTGGGATCAAGCCCAAAACAACCTGTCCGATGCAACCATCCCTTGCACGAGACACACTGAACAGAGTATGACCGTCCTAAAAATATTCTTTTCCGGCAGATGCAGCAAAACCATTTCTCAGGACCGGGGTTAGGAGACGCACCCGGATTGGATTCGATGCCTTCCCGGAGTAAGAGAATATGGAGCAGTCCTGCTGCAAGGAGCTGCTGGGAGGATGACAATTTGTGGGAGGGACGAAACAAATTAGGTGGGGTCACACTGAAATGACAGTCCTTGGTCGGGAAAAATCCCGAGTCGCTCCGGTACATAGAACCGACTGCCTTGGGAAGCGTGTCGACCTACTTAAAACTCGCTTGTGTTTACAAATTAGTCTTTAACATTGAATCGTTGTATTTTCATAATTTATGAAGTAAAGGTAACTTGATGCCAAAATGAATTTGTATGTTTATGTAGTTTCTTTTTTTGTATTTATTTGTTTACATTTGCATTACTACTTATTGTCTGTTATTTTTTATTATTATTACAGTTCTTATTGTCTATTTTGTCATATGTATATACTGTGTTGACTGACATATTTTGTTGTATGCAGACTTTCGAGTATACTTAATGCCAATTATGAGTAAATTGCGTTTTTTTTTCATTCTTAATATTTGGAAATGTTATGCTGATTCTGGTCTTTTTTTTTCGTTTACATATAATGTGTTGGCATTTTATTTTTTTCTTTGTGCTTGACGAGTAAGAATGCTTATGCTGAGACTGTTATTATTATAGATATTTTTTTCTTTTTTTCATTATTTTAATTACTACCAAATGTTTTATATTGGTTTAAGCCTATTCTTATAAACTCTTGTTTCCTTATCTTTATTTGTTGTTTTTTTTGTTTTGAACATATTTTGTTGTGTGCTGACTTTCGAGTATATTTAATGCTAATTATGAATAAATTGCGTTTTTTTTTTATTCTTAATATTTGGAAATGTTATGCTGATTCTGGTATTTTTTTTCGTTGCCATTTAATTTTTTTTTCTTTGTGCTTGACGAGTAAAGTGGAATGCTTATGCTGAGACTGTTATTATTATAGATATTTTTTTCTTTTTTTCATTATTTTAATTACTACCAGATGTTTTATATTGGTTTAAGCCTATTCTTTTATTATTATTATTTGGGAACCAGCATCAACACTAGCAACAACATCAGCACTGAAATCCAGCGAAGAATCAATCTTGCCAATAAATGCTACTTTGGACTAGGTAGGCAATTGAAAAGTAAAGTCCTCTCTCGGCGAACGAAATACATACTCTACAAGTTACTTGTCGTACCCGTCCGTCTATATGGGGCAGAAGCATGGACCATGACAACAGCAGATGAAGCGGCTTTGGGAGTGTTCGAGAGAAAAGTTCTTCGAAAGATTTATGGCCCTCTACGTGTTGGCTATGGCGAGTACCGAAGAAGATTTAATGATGAGCTGTACGAGCTATACACAGACATCAACATAGTCCAGCGAATTAAAATGCAGCGGCTGCGCTGGCTAGGCCATGTTATGCGAATGAAAGATGATGCTCCGGCCAAGAAAGTGTTTCTATCGGAACCCGCCTATGGAAGCAGAGGTAGAGGGCGGCCCCACTCCGTTGGAAGGACCAGGTGGAAAACGATTTAAACTCCCTTGGTGTGACCAATTGGCGCCGGTTGGCGGAGCGAAGGAGCGACTGGCGCGCCTTGTTGGACGGCCATAACCGTTTAGACGGTTAAGCGCCAATTAAGTAAGTAAGTAAGTATTTCATCTAAACTAACACGCGTAAGACTCGGTTTAGAAGAGTATGATTTTGAAGTGGAGTACATTGCTGGAAAAGAAAAACACATAGCAAATGCTTTATCTCGCATACTATTACAAACTTAAAAGAAAAGTCAGTGGAAGAATGCAAAGTACTGAAAGTAACAACTAGATCAGCAGCTAAAAATACTACCAATAGTGGTTGCCAAGGCGCGTATGCGCTGACTCTTTGCTGGATGACAGCAGGTACTTCGTTTTGTCCTCATTCACCATCAAACCCAACTTTACCGCTTCTTTTTCCAGTTTGGAGTAAGCAGAACTAACAGCGCGGGTGTTTAGGCCGATGAAATACTCTTCATCGAAAAAAGATATGGTAAAGGGCGGTGGTCGGTCTTAACTAGGAATTTTCTGCCATAAATGTTTGGTCTGAAGTTATGGCCCAATGGATTGCGGCTAATTCTTTTTCTATTGTGGCCTTGTTGATTTCACCTTTTGTGAATGATCTAGAAGCATAAGCGATTGGTAACTGTTTGCCATTGTGTTCTTGGCTAAGGACTGCTCCGCAAACATACTCACTAGCGTCTGTTGTTATGCAGAATTCTTTAGTGAAGTCTGGGTATTGCAAAAGTTTTGGATTGATTAATGCTTCCTTTAAATAGACAACAGCTTTTTGATATTCTTCTGTCCAATCGAAGAAAACGTTCTTTTTGCAAGGCCTAGTTAATTTTCTTGAATATTCTGCGAAATTCGAAACAAATCTTCTGCAATAATTGCAGAAAACTACGAATCTTTTAACTTCATCGGCTGTTTTTGGTATTGGGTAGTTTTGAACTGTTTCGAATTTGCTTGGGTTTGGTAGTATTCCCTTGCTTGTACATTTATGCCCTTAGTAAGTTACTTCCTGGCTGAAAAATAGGCATTTATCTGAATTTAATTTTAGTTTATATTTCTTACAGGTAGAGAACACGTGTCTTAAGTTTTTTAACATATGCTTTTCAGAACAACCTAATACGACTAAATCGTACATATAAAGAAATGCTTGTGAGGGTTTGAGGCCTGCGAATGCTAGTTTCATCATTCTTTGGAATGAATTAGGTGCTACTTTTAGTCCATAGGTAGTCTTTTGAATCTATATGTGCCATTTTCGGCTGTGAACGAGGTTATATCCCTTGAGACTGGATGTAATTCTATTTGATGAAAGCCTGACATAAGGTCTAGACATGAAAAATATTTTGCTCTTCCAAGTTGGTCTAGGATATAATCAATTCTTGGGAGTGGGAATTTATCTGCTGCTAACTTTTTGTTTACCTCTCTGTAGTCGACAACCAATCTCCATCTTTTTTCTGTATTCTCTGGAAGTCATCTTTTAGGAACTAGTAGGTTTGGGCTGTTGTATTCCGATATGGAAGGTTGTATTATGTCATCTTCGATTAACTTGTTTACCGGTTTGATTATCTCCCCTTTTTGTGTCTGAGGCAATCTATAGTTTTTTATATAGGCAGGAGTATCATCCTTCATGTGTAATTTTTGTTTGTAAAAATTATTGAAAGAAATGAGTTCTGTTTGCAGTGCAAATATGTCTATGAATTCTGTGTATAATAATTTAACTAAGAATTGACAAATTTTGGAAAGTTTTTGGTTAAACTTTTTAATATTTCTGTATCATTGCTCTTGTTATTATGTGTGGTTGTTTCAATTAGTGTATAGTCATTTAAATTTTCAGTATTAATTTTGTAATTTTTAATAGTTGTGTTTTTATTTATTGTGTTGATAATTCTCACCAAAGTTTGATCTTTATCTGTAATTGTGTTTGCTATGAAGATGCCTTCAGATAACTGTTGGTGAGGTATGAAGATGTTTTTACTATCGGTGTTCACTCTAACTTGTCTAATAACTTCAGGGATCGTGATTGTGTTGACGGACAGATAGTTTGTTAAATGTATTGTTATTGTTTGGGGGAATTCATATGGTCTTAGGATAAATTTATCCTCTGCTTTGCCATAATCTAGAATGCAATTGTATTTCTTTATAAAATCTAGACGTATTATTCCATCGCATGGGATTGGGAAGCCGTCTTCTACAACATGGAATTTATGATAAATTAGGAGGTCATCAACTTTTAAATCCGCTTTAACTGTACCTAATGTGCTGGTGGCTGGCGGCCACCGTGGTGTGATGGTAGCGTGCTCCACCTACCACACCGTATGCCCTGGGTTCACACCCCGGGTAAAGCAATATTAAAATTTTAGAAATAAGATTTTTCAATTAGAAGAAAATTGTTCTAAGCGGGGTCGCCCCCCGGCAGTGTTTGGTAAGCGCTCCGGGTGTATTTCTGCCATGAAAATCTCTCAGTGAAAACTCATCTGCCTGGCATAAAACATGTAGGTCCCGTCCGGCCAATTTGTAGGGAAAAATCAAGAGGAGCACGACGCAAATTGGAAGAGAAGCGCGGCCTTAGATCTCTTCGGAAGTTATCGCTATTTACATTTATTTTATTTTTAATGTGCTGGTTACACCTTGACCGGTGCCCTTTAAATCTATTGTTTGTGTTGTATTTATTTTTGTATGATTATCTATTTAACTCTTTTCGATGATTGATATATCTGATCCTGTATATACTAAGAAGTTTGTAATTGTCTAATGATGTTTTTGTAGATATATAGCTATTTAAGTGTAGGTTTAGTACACATATCTTTCTATATACTGGCCTTGAAGTGGAGTCTCTTGGTTTTTCTTGTGGGTGCAACTTCGCACGTTATGGGTCTGCTTATAAGTTCAGTTGCCGTTTTGGGTTTGTGAACCTCTTTGAGAATTATTAGTTGGTCTAGAGTTGTATCTTGGCTGCGGTCTAAATCTTCTACCTCGGTAACTCCCGTCGTTGTTATTTCTGTAACCTCCACGGAAATTACTTCGATATTGACTCTGCTGCCGTATGTTTAAAATTGTATTTGAGCTGCCCGTTATTTCTGTACAGGTGTTTGTAAATTTGGAAATTGCATCGTTCATTGATGTGAACGTACCTGCTTGCATAATAATTTTTACTTTGCCATTGGAACAATTTTTACAAAAACAGCGTTGACTGCTGCTTGTGTGGAATATCTAGTCGCTAAGTCTGGGGTGAGTCCATCTGAGATATATGCTCCTTCCAATGACCTAGTAATTTTTTTTTTCGGTTGTGTATTGGTTTGCAGTTTTGTTGCGTTGTTGGATATTCAGGAGTTTTGCCGTTAAAAATTCAACTGATTCACCATTTATTGCAGTTTTTACCTTTAGCTTTATTTGAAGTTTCTTGCCGTGCCTTTTACCTCTTTATCATTGCTATTGCTAAGGCTTCGTGTGCATCCTTGACTTGATCGAGTATATCAAAAGCATCTAAGAAATTGTGTAAATTTCCCGACTTACCATCAAACTCCGGTAGTACTGATGAGGCAGTTTTAATGAACTCTACTACTGTTTGTGCCATTGTGACATTTATAATTGGGATATTTAATGGCTTATGTTCTTCCACTGATGGAGTCTGACTCCGAGAAGGTTCTGATAGAATTGAATTAAAATCAACCTGAAGTTTCTCCTCTACTGTGGTTGGTATTGTTATTTCTATGCGTGTCTTGCTAAGGAAGATACCAATTTATCTCGTACGTAGGAGAAAAATTGGTAAGCTTCTTTCTGGTGCTCTTTAGTAAGTATATAATTTACTTTATTGATCACCTGTCCTATGCTATTTAGTGCCTCTAAAATTATATTCAAATGCTTTGCTATTGTTTCTGTTTTTATACTCAGTTGAGCAGAGCTTTACAGAGTATATTAAGTTTGATTGGATAACGGTTGGTTGTACATATATAAAGGAATCGAGATAGATATAGACTTCCATATATCAAAATAATCAGGATCGAAAAAAAATTTGATTGAGCCATGTCCGTCCGTCCGTTAACACGATAACTTGAGTAAATTTTGAGGTATCTTGATGAAATTTGGTATGTAGGTTCCTGAGCACTCATCTCAGATCGATATTTAAAATGAACGATATTGGACAATGGGCGTGGCACCGCCCACTTTTAAAAGAAGGTAATTTAAAATTTTGTAAGCTGTAATTTGGCAGTTCTTGAAGATATCATGATGAAATTTGGCAGGAACGTTACTCCTATTGCTAGATGTACGCTTAATAAAAATTAGCAAAATCGGAGAAGGACCACGCCCACTTTTAAAAAAAAATTTTTTTAAGTAAAATTTTAACAAAAAATTTAATATCTTTACAGTATATAAGTAAATTATGTCAACATTCAACTCCAGTAATGATATGGTGCAACAAAATACAAAAACAAAAGAAAATTTCAAAATGGGCGTGGCTCCGCCCTTTTTCATTCAATTTGTCTAGGATACTTTTAACGCCATAAGACGAACAAAAATTAACCAATACTTTTGAAATTTGGTAGGGGCATAGATTTTATGACGATAACTGTTTTCTGTGAAAATGGGCGAAATCGGTTAATGCCACGCCCAGTTTTTATACACAGTCGTCCGTCTGTCCTTCCGCATGGCCGTTAACACGATAACTTGAGCATAAACCGACATATCTTTAATGAACTTATTTCACGTGCTTACTTGAACTCACTTTATCTTGGTATGAAAAATGAACGAAATCCGACTATGACCACGCCCACTTTTTCGATATCGAAAATTACGAAAAATGCCATAATTCTATACCAAATACGAAAAAAGGGATGAAACATGATAAAGTAATTGGATTGTTTTATTGACGCGAAATATAACTTTAGAAAAAACTTTATAAAATGGTTGTGACACCTACCATATTAAGTAGAAGAAAATGAAAAAGTTCTGCAGGGCGAAATAAAAAACCCTTAAAATCTTGGCAGGTATTACATATATAAATAAATTAGCGGTATCGAACAGATGATGTTCTGGGTCACCCTGGTCCACATTTTGGTCGATATCTGGAAAACGCCTTCACATATACAACTACCACCACTCCCTTTTAAAACTCTCATTAATACCTTTAATTTGATACCCATATCGTACAAACTCATTCTAGAGTCATCCCTGGTCCACCTTTATGGCGATATCTCGAAAAGGCGTCCGCCTATAGAACTAAGCCCCACGCCCTTTTAAAATACTCATTAAAACCTTTCATTTGATACCCATATCGTACAAACATATTCTAAAGTCACCCCTGGTCCACCTCTATGGCGATATCTCGAAAAGGCGAACACCTATAGAACGAGGGCCCACTCCCTTTTAAAAATACTCATTAACACCTTTCATTTGATACCCATATCGTACAAACAAAGTCTAGAGTCACCCCTGGTCCACCCTTATTGCGATACCTCGAAAAGGCGCCCACCTATAGAACTAAGGCCCACTCCCTTTTAAAATACTCATTAACTCCTTTCGTTTGATATCCGTATTGCACAAACGAATTCTAGAGTCACCCCTGGCCCACCTTTATGGCGATATCTTGAAACGGCGTCCACCTATGGAACTAAGGATTACTCCCTTTTAAAATACTCATTAACACCTTTCTTTTGATACCCATATTGTACAAACAAATTCTAGGGTCACCCCTTCTCCACCTTTATGGCGATATCTCGAAACGGCGTCCACCTATGGAACTAAGGATTACTCCCTTTTAAAATACTAATTAACACCTTTCTTTTGATACCCATATTGTACAAACAAATTCTAGGGTCACCCCTGGTCCACCTTTATGGCGATATCTCGAAAATGCGACCACCTATTCAACAACCACCACTTCCTTTTAAAACCCTCATTAATACCTTTAATTTGATACCCATATCGTACAAACACATTCTAGACTCACCCCTGGTCCACCTTTATGGCGATATTTCGAAACGGGGTCCACCTATAGAACTAAGGCCCACTCCCTCATAAAATACTCTTTAATGCCTTTCATTTGACACAAATGTCATACAAACACATTCCAGGGTTTCCCTCGGTTCATTTTCCTACATGTTTATTTTCCCTTATGTTGTAACCATAGCTCTCAACTGAGTATGTAATGTTCGGTTACACCCGAACTTAACCTTCCTTACTTGTTATAGTAGTAATTTTATTTATGCATTTGAATGACTTATGATATTTTGTTTTTTCTTCAGATAATGTGTTGTAAATTTCTTCCCATTGATTAATTTCTTGGCATATCGAATTCGTATCCTGCTATTCCTATTAGGATACCATGCAATATTACAAAAAAAAAATCAAAAAAAAATTTGTTTGTTGTTTTATTTTATTTATTTATTAAAACGAATATATATATATTTTTTTTTAAGGCTATTATGATTTAATTTAATCCCTATTAGGAAAACCCATTCTAATCATCCTAACTATTTCGTCTTCCGTACTTGTAGGATTTTTTACGTATTCAAGAGTTGGTTCCCTATTCATTCCTATTAACTTCCATAATTTTCTTAAACTGTTTAATTCTTTTTAAAAGTTTCTAGTTTTAAATTCTAAAGCTGCATTTTCATCCCATTTAAGGGGTTTTTTGAGAAATCCCACGGCATTTCAATTTACTTACTTGAGATACAAAGTTTTTATTTCTATTTGCTATTCCTTAATTTCTTTTATTATAATTTTTTTTAGTTTAATTCTTTCCTTAGCCCCTACTGTTAAATTTAATAAGCTTTTTATGCTTTTAATAAGTGAGCTTTTAGTAAGATACCAAATTTTAATTTCTATTGAGAAATCTTTCTTCGTAAAAAAAAAATTTGTATATAAAAAATTGTCCTGAGGAGAAATCAAAGATTTCTGCTTCCAGTTGAGCAGCTGAGCGGCCAAATTTTTTCTAGGTCTTAAATACTTATTTACATATATTTTTTTTGCTGCCGGTCCTGTTGCTGCCAGACATTTCCTTTTGTGTTTTGCTGTTGGTCTTACTCGTCCCGATGATGTTTTCATTCTTTGCTGCCGCCTAAATTGTCTATATGCTGCTAGTCGGTTCCAAAAATGCTATTCCACTTGATTATGCATTCGCAAATCTTCGCTTGTTTTTGTTGCTAATATATCCCAAATATCTAGTTTTTGCTTGACTTGGTTTAATTTTTCCTTATAGTCATAGTTGTTTTAGAGTCCTTCTCCTTTTTGGCACTGATGTATGGCCATTTTAATTTTGAGAGTGAAATAAAATTTTATATGTTTAGCCGACTAGCTGAATCTGTTCTGTTACTTAGTGATCAAAGCTGGCAGGATCGCCATGTAAATTTAACAAGACTGAGTAGTTGAATGTAAGATCATAAGTGTTCTTTATTTGGAAATTACTTTCCCTTTTATACAAAATATACTTTATGTAAATTTTAAGCTACGCAGATCTGTTGTGTTGGGTGCAAATAAAACAAAGATTATTCCACCTTTCAGCTCGACGTTTCGCCAATTTTCCTTGGCATCTTCAGGAGCGTGACACTGTATTTATTTAATAAAACAAAAAACAACAAAGAACACAATCAGATACATATAGAATTAAAATTTAAAATATTGCAATTAAATATTGTTTGTACAAGAAGTGGAATTAAACGAAACACATAATTTTCACTAAAACATTTAAAAACATTTGAATATTAAAAAAAATTGTTGAACGTTAATGAAGTAAAAAAATCGATACCACCTACATGCGGTAAACTTGTCATACTAAAAACTAAGTTACAAACATAATAGGTACGCGGCGGCGATATTGTCTGTATCTTCTTTTTTGTTTATTGTTTTTCCTCTTTTTTGCAAAATTCTTAGGCTCTCTAAGGTGTAACGCGCTTTTTCTCTACTTTCGGTGTCTATTATTTTTATGTTTTCAAAGTCAGCTATGTGTTTGTTTTCTATAGCATGCTGTGCCAAAGCTGTGCTTTGTTTTTGTTTACGTATATCGGCTTCGTGCTCAGCTACCCGCGTGTCGAGCGCCCGCTTCGTGCCTCAATGCAGACCTTATTGCAGCTATCTTCTTCATTCCCTTTACATTGAATTTCGTAAACTACATTGCTACGTTGTTGGAAATCTATGGGTGTGTTTGTTCATGTAAGGCACGTTGCCAAAGTGCAGTTTGATCTGTATGCTAGTGTAGTGTTTGTGTTTGATGTTTTTGTCAAGTCTTGTGTGAAATTTTCTGTGAGCCTAGGAATGGAAGTGACACTGAAGTATCGCTTTGTCTGGTTATTTGTATCTGAATACTGTGTTTTTTGGGCTATATTTTCTATTTCCATTTCTTTCTGATTTATTAAATTTGGTATGATATGGTCCGGATAATTATTCTTTTAAGCGTCAATTTAATTTTTAGATAATATTTTGTCTATAAAATTCTTCGCCGTATTTATTTTGTATTTGAAAGGCTGTGAGGATATAAAGTTTATGAGGCGCCCAGAAGAGGTTGGTTTCGAGAACCAATCCAATATTAGTTTGTTATTGAGCCTGTGTGTACGGGTGTCTATAAAGGGTATGTTGTTGTTTCTTTCTTTTTCGATCGTAAATTTTAGTCGATTATGATATTTATTTAAAACATCTAATATTTTATTTGTGTCTTTTCTTGGGATGATGGCGAAAATATCATCTACATATTTAACTAGGAACTTTATTTGTATGTTGTGTTGTTTTTGTAATTCAATAAAAGTGCGTGAAAGCGCGTCATCATTTATTATATCGGCAATGGCTTGGGAAAGGGGGTCCCCATAGGCATTCCATATGCTTGTGTATATATGTTGTGGTTTTGCACGAAGTAATTGTTTTCTTTTAAGCAGAACTCTAAAATATTGTGAAACTTGCTTTTAGGTATATTCGTACTTTCCTTTATTTCATCCCATTTTTGCATTATTATTGTGGAGGCCATATTTGTTGGTATATTAGTGAATAACGAGATGACATCAAACGACACTAACAATTCATCATCACGTATAGTTAAATTTTGCAGTCTTTTTTTAACTCAAACGAGTTTTTAATGTTATATTCGGTGGAAATCAACGACTGATGAATTGTTTCTATGTATTTGGACAAGTGATAACATGGAACATTGATAGACAAGACAATGGGACGTAAGGGACATGGCTTATGGATTTTTGGCAGTCCGTATAAACGTAATGCTGTAGGTGCTGTGCTGGTAAATTGTTGTTTATCTTTTAGGCTAATGTGCTTTCCTTGGAATAGTTGGAGTATTATATTGTTGTTTTTCTTTTGAAAGCTCTTATCGCTTTATATGTATTCATATATCCTATTAGTTTTCCAATTTTCGTGTTGTAGTCCGCTTTATATAGAACGACTGTTTTGTTCCCCTTGTCCGCGTCTGTTACGATTATGTCATCTTTGTAAAGTTTTGGAAACGCTTTTGTGTTTTTGTAAGTCTCTAATACAAATTTCTCTATCGAATTATGTTTAATGTTGCGCCTAAATTGAAGAATTCTGCTACACAATTTGTTTCTTATTTCTTTTTCATTCTCAGTTTCTAATGTTTCAAATAGTTGTTCCATTTCTGCTATTGTGTGTATAGGTGAGAAATTATTGTTTGTTGTAGGGACTGTAAATTTTTTACTAAAGACAGCAACCACTTCACATCATCGGGAAAATCTATGTTTGTAGTGTTGACAAACCATTCGCTGTTAATGTTGATTCCCAGTTTTCAATTTTGGTCGTGCTTAAGTTGGTTAATCTTAGAGGATAGTGTTGCTACTTTCTGTTCTCCTATCTTTTTGCTGAGTCAGTTTTGCTTGACTATAACTGCATTAAATTCTTCCTCACTAAGAGCTCTACGTATTTGTTGTTGAGTGTGGTATGTTGTATCCTTGGTGGTTTTTATGTTCATATTTGTTTGTGTTATCTCAATGTTAAGTATTTTTAAGAAAAAATTGTGTTTGGTTTTTTCTATTTGTTGTGTTATTTTACCTGACGTTGTGTCGACTATTGCACTTTTTAATGTGTTGGATAGATGCTTGGGAATAAGAGCGTACCTTTTGCATTCTAACAAAAATTTAAGAGTTTCTGTTTGTTTCGAAAGTTTAATTTTCTGTTTACTAAAATACTTAAGATTCATACAAATATGTTCACGATATTTTTATTTCATGTGGTTGTAGTAGTTCTTAATGGTTTAGCTATGTTGTTCTTTATTGTTGTTGTAAATTATGAAGTAGTACAGAATTTTTAAAACCGGCAGGCTTTCCGTGAATAATATTGTTACGATTTCTATTTTCTAACTGACATTTATTTCAGAAAAAGCGTTTTACAAATTATTCAAAATCTATGAGCACTAGACTAATCGAATACAATTATAACAAGTATAAAAATTGAAAAGTATAAAAAAATTGTTTAACGCTGCAAGTAGTAGTGCCCTATTCAAAGTTTGTTACACTGCTCTCCACTTAAGTCTGATCGTCCCGATTAGACATACAATTCTTCGACCCATATGGTGCCAATCTTTCCAAATGAACTACTTTGGCTTTTCCTTGTCCGGGCTGGCTTCGCTTTATACGATACACAACGTCGTTCAATCTCTTAATAACCTTATATGGACCTTCCCACGATGCTTGCAGTTTTGGAGAAATGCCTTTCTTTCTCTGTGGATTATACAGTAGTACCAAGTCACCTTCTTTGAACCCATCTGAATTTACAG
Source organism: Eurosta solidaginis (assembly GCF_040869045.1). NCBI lineage: Eukaryota > Metazoa > Arthropoda > Insecta > Diptera > Tephritidae > Eurosta > Eurosta solidaginis. The sequence continues at coordinate 203,282,747 of NC_090319.1, forward strand.
CTCTATCAAATCGATCTTTCATCCTGTCACTCTTTATCCGCATATGTTCCCTCACATTACGATGCAACTCATCCATTTCACTCTGCACCATTTCCCAATAACTGTTATCTCCCATTGCAGGGGCAACACCTTTCCCAAATACTAAATCACACGGAAGCCTCAAATCGCTACCAAAAAGTGTTCTTGCAGGCGATTGTCCGGCAGTCTCGTGCACAGCGGAGCGATAAGCCAATAGGAATATTTGGATGTGTTTGTCCCAATTTTGTTGACACGTCCCAACTACCTTTCGTAAGTGTTCTTCAAAAGTACGGTTAAATCTTTCAACCATTCCATCTGACTGTGGGTGCAGAGGTGTTGTGCGCGTTTTCTTAATTCCCAACAAACAACACATCTCACTGAATACTGCGCTCTCAAAGTTTCTTCCTTGGTCTGAATGCATCTCAATTGGCACTCCAAACCTGGCTACCCAGTTTTGCACGAAAACCTCTGCAATGGATTTTGCCTCCTGGTTTGGTAACGCGTAAACTTCCGGCCATTTACTGAAGTAATCCATAACGACTAATACATATTTGTTGCCAGAGTCACTAACTGGAAACGGACCTGCAACATCCATTGCCACTCGCTCAAACGGTGCCCCCGCATTGTATTGTTGTAATTTACCTCGACTTCTGGTGTGTGGACCCTTCGCTACCATACACCGTGCGCAGTTTCGAATCCATTCTTCAATTGATTTTCTACAGTTTACCCAGTAAAATCGCTGTTTAATTTTCTCCAGGGTTTTAGTCACACCCAAATGACCTCCACTAGACCCGTTGTGGAATTCCTCTAATACGGTTTTAACTCTGGATTTTGGAACTATGATGAGATTACGAGCATGTTTTCCGTCTTCACTTTCCCATACGCGATGAAGAACTCCATCAATTATTTTAAGGCTATTCCACTGGGCCCAGTATGCCTTAGCCGCAGAACTTTGTGGTGCAATTGCAGTTTTAGATGGTCTATCTCCAGCTTCTTTGGCTTCCATCATTTTTCCTATGTCCACATCACTCAGTTGACTATTTCTTATTGCGCTGAAAGTCCATTCATCATCGGGTTGTATTTGCATTAGCCTTATGTCTATTTTGCCTTCGGACCTTTCAACTTTGGAACAATGCCTACACTCTATGGCACACGGTCGTCGCGATAGCGCATCAGCATTTCCATGTTGTTCCCCATTACGATGCTCAATATCAAATTCATAATTTTGCAGCCTTTCAATCCAACGTGCAACTTGTCCCTCTGGTTGCTTAAACTGGAGTAGCCATCTCAATGCTGCGTGATCCGTTCTAAGATGAAATCTTTGTCCATAAAGGTATTTGTGGAAATGTTTTACACAGTCCACCACAGCTAGCAGTTCCCGTCTAGTCACACAATAATTCATTTCTGCCTTTCCAAGGACCCTGCTATAATACGCGATCACTTTTTCTTGACCATTTATTATCTGGGATAATACTCCTCCTATCCCATATGCGCTAGCGTCTGTATCCAAAACGAACATTTCTCCCTGCACCGGATAAGCTAGCATAGGCGCGGTACAAAGTAGTTCTTTCAGTCGCTGGAATGCTTCCTCTTGTTCCTTGTGCCAAACAAAGGTGCAATTTTTCTTAGTGAGATTGTGAAGACTTCGAGCAACATTGGCGAATCCAGCTACAAAACGTCGGTAGTACGTACACAGTCCTAGAAAACTTCGAACTTCGTGCACGTTTTCCGGTCGGGGCCAATCTTTTACTGACTGTATCTTATCCTGATCTGTCTGAACGCCTTCAGTTGTCACCTTATGTCCAAGATACGTGACCTCTGACTGGAAAAATGAGCATTTCCTCGGATTTAATCGTAGTCCTGCGGATGCTATGCGCTGAAAAACTTCTTCTAACTTTTCCAAATGGTCATTGAAATTTTTACCCATAACGATGATATCATCCAAATAGACTAAGCACGTTTTCCAATGGAGTCCTTTCAGCACGTTCTCCATCAGGCGCTCAAAGGTTGCTGGGGCATTGCATAAACCAAATGGCATCACGGAAAACTGCCACAACCCTTCACCAATGCTGAATGCTGTCTTCTCACGGTCGCAATCCTCAATCTCCACCTGCCAGTAACCGCTTTTTAGATCCAGTGTTGAAAACCATTTTGCGCCGGATAATGTGTCGAGAGTATCATCTATCCGTGGTAAAGGGTAGCTGTCCTTTTTCGTGACCTCGTTAAGTTTCCGGTAATCAACACAAAACCGAGTGCTACCATCTTTCTTTTTAACCAACACAACAGGTGAACTCCAGGGACTTACTGATGGCTCAATTACTCTATTTTCCTGCATGTCCTGTATAATTTGTTTTGCTTCTTCACGTTTTGCTAGTGGAACTCTACGTGGAGCTTGGCGAATTGGTTTTGAATCTCCTGTATCTATTCGATGCTTCACAATGGCAGTTCTACCAGGTTTCCCACTGCCCACAGCAAATATGCTGCTGTATTTTTCCAACAATCCCTTAGCTTTTACCCTATAATTTTCTTTCAAACCAAGCAGCCAAGTCTTTAAAAAGCTAGAAGCCTCTCCGCTTGCTTCCTGGAATCCGTCGCATCCTGTTTGAGGGCTCTCGCAATTCACTATGGCCTCCACAGGCTGGCATTTCCCAATTACAATCCCCTTATTCAATATAACTGTTGAATTAAAATTATTTAGTACTCTTACCGGAACCCGAGTACCGTTTCCAGTACGCACCAGCGTTCTTGCAATAGCTACACTTGTGTTTCCTTCAGCAGCTTCAATAACGCAAACTTCACCCACTCCGCAGCTTCCTTCCACATTAGTCCATACAACTGCTTCGGACTTTGGGGGAATCCGTTGACGATGACTTAAGCTGACCTTCCGTGCCTGAACACTGTGCGCACACCCGGTTATAAGAGGTATCTCAATATTTTGACACAATAGCAGTTTCCTTTTCAAATCCAATGTAAAACCATGATGCAGCATAAAATCTACGCCAATTATAAGTTCATCCACAATTTCAGCTACTAAAAATGTGTGATAAACTGACAAAGCTCCAATAATAATATTGCAAACTACCCTACCGGAAATTGCAGCTTCCTCACCTGTAGCAGTTCGGAGCTTGAACCCAACTAATGGTTCTACAATACCCTTTACCATATTTGACCGGATGATTGAATTCGTTGCACCTGTGTCCAAAGTAAGTACCATGCATCGACCATTGACAGTTCCCCTCACCGACAAGTTATTGCTTTCCCGTCCAATATTCGAAATGGGAACTATGGAGCATTCTGTTGTGGGAACCAACTCAAGCTCCTTTGAGGTGGTTCGTTTCAGTTTAACGGCTGCTGTTTTGGTATATCCCCATTATTAGTTCCACCGCTTTGTCTTCTTTCCCCCAAGCACATCTTGGATTGGCCTCGTGTTGTACTACAATTTCGGGCAATATGGCCAGTCATCCCGCAGTTATAGCACTTGATATCCGCACTGCTGCGCCGGTTAAACTTAGATAAGGTCTCTTGTATTACATCTTTTATGGTTGCCTCCAAGGAGCTGGACTTTTCAATTTCAATCTGATGAACTTTGTGTGCTGGCTTGCTCAGAAGAGCTGCTGTCTCTTGCGTCAGTGCAAAAGATACTGTTTCAGCAAACGTTCCTTTCGGTGTTGAGTACGCTGCTCGTTTCGTGTCGGAATCTAGTATACCTCTCACGAATGCTTGACACTTCATCTTCTCTATGAAATCTGCAGATTCCTTAGTGTACGCTAAGTGCGCTAGCCGCTCGATCTTTGTTGCGTACTCCTGCAGAGTTTCACCTACTTTTTGGAAGCAGTTAGTTAGTTCCATTTGGAATACTTGTTGCCTATGGTCACTACCATAGCGCCTTTCTACTGCCGCCATTAAAGCGTCGTAATTACCCAGCTCGACTTCCGGAACAGACTGCAGTACTTCAGCAGCAGAACCTGTAAGTGAAACAACCAATGCAGCGACCTTGTCTGCGGTACTCCAACGATTTGCTGTTGCTGTTGTCTCGAACTGAAGCTTAAAGATTGTGAAAGGCACACTACCGTCGAAATTTGGAGGCTTTACCTTGAATCCACTGAATAAAAAATTGGGATGAGTTGATTGTACCTCACCGATACGAGTTTTCATTGCATCTACTTCAGCTTCAATACTTCCTGCTTTCTCTTGTAATTGTACAATTTGCGCATCTCGCGTTTGCAGTTGTGATGTTACATGCAACTTCTGTGCTTCTAGCTGGGAAAACATTTGCGAAATGCGAGTATCCAGCTGCGAATTTATCTGCAACGATACCTCCGATGATATTTGAGAAGTCAACTGAGACATCTTTGACGAAATTTGTGATATTGCATTCATAATCATATTCACGTCCATACCTGTTGAAGAACTCATACCTTCTGCTTTTTCCTCAGTTCCAGTGGGGATCGCCTCCGTTTCCAGCTTGAACACATACTCGTCCACACTAATGTTCTCCGACTCCATAGCTTCACGCAATCGTGCTTGTAATTCTATTTTATTTCCAGAAGTAGATAAACCACGTTCTTCCAATTCCTTCTTAAGTTGGGGAATCTTAAGCTCACTCAACTTTGCCATTTTCATAAAAATAAAATTATTTTGAGTATCCCACTTCGACACCAATTGTTACGATTTCTATTTTCTAACTGACATTTATTTCAGAAAAAGCGTTTTACAAATTATTCAAAATCTATGAGCACTAGACTAATCGAATACAATTATAACAAGTATAAAAATTGAAAAGTATAAAAAAATTGTTTAACGCTGCAAGTAGTAGTGCCCTATTCAAAGTTTGTTACATAATTTTCTTCCGATCTGTTTGAATAATCTTTATGTAAATTTTAAGTTATGCAGATCTATTGTGTTGGGTGCAAATAAAACAAAGGATATTCCACCTTTCAACTCGATGTTTCGCCAATTTTCCTTGGCATCTTCAGGATCGTGGCGCTGTATTTATTTAATAAAACAAAAAACAACAAAGAACACCATCAGATATATATAGATTTAAAATTTAAAATATTGCAAGTAAATATAGATTGCACAAAAAAGGATTTTCTTACTTACAATGTTGGAAATTAACGAAAAACACAATTTTCACTAAAACATTTAAATATTTAAAAACATCTGGATATTAAAAAAAATTGTTGAACGTTAAAGAAGTAAAAAAAATCGATACCACCTACATGCGGTAAACTTTTTATACTAAAAACTAAGGTACAAACATACTTCGTACGCGGCGGCGATATTGTCTGTATCTTCTTTTTTGTTTATTGTTTTTCCTCTTTTTTGCAAAATGTTTAGGTTCTCTAAAATGTAACGCGCTTTTTCTCTACTTTCGATGTCTATTATTTTTATGTTTTCAAAGTCAGCTGTGTGTTTATTTTCTATAGCATACTGTGCCAAAGCTGTTTTTGTGAGCCTAGGAATGTATGTGACACTGAAGTATTGCTTTGTCTGGTTATTTGTATCTGAAGACTGTGTTTTTGGGTTACATTTTCTATTTCCATTTGTTTCTGATTTATTAAATTTGACATGATATCGTCCGGATAATTATCCTTTTTAAGCGTCAATTTAATTTTCCTAATACTTGCGTCATGAAAACTTTGATGGCTGAAAGATAATATTTTGTCTATAAAGTTCTTCGCCGTATTTATTTTATATTTGAAAGGCTGTGAAGATATAAATTGTATGAGGCACCCAGAAGAGGTTGGTTTCGAGTACCAATCCAATTGAAATGAGAACAATAAGCGTTTTTACTGTCCGTTTAAGTTACAATTTATTAAGCACAATAGCTTTAGCACAATAGCTTTTAGTTCACAATGTATAGTTAGTTTTAGCACGAGAGGTTTAGTTTACAATTTTTAATTTGCTTTTCTTTTAAAGCCTAAAAAGCGAGATTATGCTTTACCACAGGTATATTAAGCGATTAAACACAACAACATTTTTTTTATAATTTGCACGATAGGTATATTTTTTGGTGATTTATCAAAATGTATGTAGAAATTTATTAATGTCCCTGGCACCATAATTTTGACTAGACTAAAAAACACTAAATTCAATTCTACTTTGAATTCATACAAGATTCAAATTCCTAATATAGGTAATTACTTATATTCAAAGGAAATGTAAAAAGCAACAATTTAAATGGCATTAGTGGGATCGCAGAATCAAAGCAGGCGACGGCTTATGCATTTATGTATAGCAATATGTACATGCATGTGAGCATTGATACTTGCAAAAGGCAAATGGTAAAATAGCAGTGATAATAAATAAATATGATTGTCAGTGATCGAACTTACAAAAAGGTAGAAATAAGTAATTAGTAACTTATACCACTGGAGGGGGAGTAAATGTGGGGTCTATATTTAGTTGTTTACTCTAATTTATTTATGTTAATACTTTAACTTGTTTTTCTACTTGCAATATTTTTAATTAATTATGTTACCTTTTTTAAAAGAAAATTTTTGTATCTTTCAAAATATTAAAAATATTATTCAATTTTGTAGATTAGAAATTTACATATAAATCTTTTAATAAATTAAATTATATTAAAAATAATTTACCAATTTAATTACCAGACTTAAATATGGGACTTATGGAGCATAATTTCAACGAGTCCAAAAAAATTCCGCTGTTCAAGCATTTTTGAAATATAAGAGCTAAGGGTTCCGCAATGGAGTTTGCGCACATTTTGAAAAATATCTGAGAAAACACCTCAGTATCTGATTTTGCACTACTTGTCAATTTAGAGATTGATAGAAGAACGTCGTCTGTGGTAACAACGAAATTAGAAATTTGGCATTGGTACCCAGAGTGAAATATAGGATTAGGTGAAGAGGTAAACTTTGAGTAAACTTTTTGGAATGATCTCGTGAACAAGTTGCAGGCATCCTGTGGATTACTGAATACTTCGCCATCATACTCCATGGTCGTTGGAAAGCCATTGTTTTTCTTTTCGAGTTAATAACCGACCAGAAACTAGACGGATTTGACTTTAATTTTGATTAAGTCGATTAATTTCTTTTCCTATGTTTTTTAATAGCTTTATTTTTTCTTGTTTTAAGATTATTTAGTGTTTTAATTAAGGGTTGCCTATTCATTAAGACCTTACGTTTTAGAGGTACGAAACTCGAAATGTCTAGTGAAAGCCTCTTCAAAATTTTGTAGGAGGCCTCCGGATTTCCGCAGAAGTTAAGAAAATTCCAGTCAGTAGCTGAGAAGAACTTGTTTATCGCCACATGGTCGGCCTTGAAATAATTATATTCCAATGTTGATTCGGCTGGTTTTTTATAAAAATTATAAAAATCGAAATTTATAGCCAAAGCATTATGGTGAAAACTATTTTCCAAAATTGGAAACGGACACTCAAGGCATGATATTTTTAAATCAGCAGACCCGAAAACTAGGTCTATGAACCTACGAATCTTATTTGGTGGAGAGTTATATTGTTTTAGACCGTATGAAAATAAGGTGCTAACAACTATCATTTCGATGTCGGATTTAATATTTGAAGGTAAAATATTACATCATTCAAACAAGATATATTACTTAAATTGAAATCGCCTAAATATATAATTTCATCAGACGGATTAGCATTATTGACAACTTGACTTAACTTATCTATATGCTTCTGATATAATAGAAAAATTATTTTTTTATTACTAGTAAACGTAACTCATATACAAATTTGTTCCACGTTGCCATTATTATAATCAATATTAATTTGTCTACTACATATATAAGATCTAACCGCAATTAGGACACTACCACCCCTTTCAAGCCCGGTGGCGTTAGAGCAACGTTCATTACGATATACATAATAATAATTATCGAAAAACTCATTAGATGAAAAATTCTCAGTCAACCACGTCTCCGTCAAAGCTATTATATCATATTCATGTGAAATGACATTACCATATAATTGCGATTATTTAGTACGCATTCCACTTACATTTTCATAATAAAGCGTATATTTAGATTTTAACTCAATAGGTCTAAGAATACCCACGTTAGATTCTATGGTTACGTTTTCCGAAAAAATGGTTTTTGGCGGAACCGGAAAGGGTAAACAGCCACATCAGCAGGCCAAAGCTCAGGTTTGAGCATACTGTTAAACCAGGATTCGGGAACACCTAGTTTAAAGATGATTCGTTTTAATGATTCCACGGCAGTACCATTCCTAATAAGCCTGTGGCATGAAAGCAACTCTTTCTGTATCCCAGAATGTTTGGAAACATATTCAATTAATCATTTTCCGTGACTGATGCCACTTGGTTTTGGCAGCAACACAAAGTTCAGAGTTAGCATTTGAGCCAACAATGCGAACATATTTATCGTAAGATTTATTTTTTGCAGAAATTTTAAAAGATTCGCAAAAAATAGATGAGCAGGTTGCCCCTCATTGTCGATGTTAGTGTTCTTGGTACGAATGTCTGCAGTTTTGATATTGTCAACATCACTATGATTGTTATTAACGTTTACAATAACAATACTTGCATGAGTTGGTTCGCCAATTTTCGAAGGCGACGTGAAATTGTTGTTGCCAGTGAGAACAGATTTTTGTACAAGAGGGCGATCACAATTATCATTTGGACAGATGTTATTATTTGCTTTGTTACAGACCGAAGCATAAGAAGGCAAACATTTAGCCAACATAGCAGGCGAGAGCTCAACATCAGTGACGGAACGTTTAGCTGTTGCTTCGGACGAAACAGAAGAAGATAAAGACGATGATAACTCAGCAGCATCACCATTTGTTTTACTGGAAGCAGCGCCGCCAGTAGCATCTTGTGTTGGTTGTGTAGTTTTCGTACACTTGTTAGAATTTCGTATATTAATCGAAATGCAGTTGGTAGGCGAGTCAAAGAACTTACCGCGAGAACGGGCCTTGATTGCATAGCTGTTGTTGTCACTCATTCTTTTTGTTATTGGCCCTAACAAATATTTTTCTGCCAATGATGAACATTCTTTATTAAACTCTGAGAGGCATATTGATATTGTGCTATTCACGCAATTGTCACATTTAAACATTAGATTCGCGTTTGATTTTAAAAGATTTGCTGCACAATTATTTAATTTAGCACATTTTAAATGTACTTTATGACCACAAATACCACATGAGATAAAATCTTCTCTTATACATTTAAGCATTGCGAAATAGTTAGATACACGGAGCGATCAAAAACACGTCCGCACGCAAGGAACTTAAGTGAACTTAAGTGATATAAGTGATGTTAATAAAAAATACGAAACACTCGTTACGGACTTTAAGGTAATCTAGCCAAGGACTGTACTCAGACTTTTTATTGTGCTCAGTGATTTTTTACATTTTTGCCCGATTACAATTTCGCAAAAAATAGATCAGTCAAAAAACGGAGATCTGTATTGCCGCAAAAGTGAAAATAATAAAAAATATTTTAATTTTACAAATTGAATCAAAATTAAGCCAATTAGCCACCCTAACTGAGAAATAAGTGGTACGACCACGAATTGACCGAAATAAACAAGCTAAAATACCACTTACGGTCCGAAGCTTTGTCAACGGGTGATTTCATAGAGTACAGCAATGTTGCGTAGTACTACAAAAAGCTTATATAAAAGAAAAAAGTTAAGTATATGGAGAATAGGATTGACAAACAGTTCAGAAAGCTAATCAATTTGGAGGCATCTATAACAAGCAGTAAACCTAACTGAAGTGAGAGACAATTAAATTGTAAAGGATATTACTTATGAAACCCCAGAGGATATATGTAGCTAAAGCGTTAAACTCATTTTTTTATTGATAGTATTGTTGATATTAACCAAGGAATTCAAAGTCTAGATAGTGGTCAAAATTAGCAGTCCAGTACTACGACATGTCTACAGGTTAAAGAAATTTCGGTTAAAGAGTTAACTCGGATAATTAACCGATATCAAAATAAAATTGGTGGGAAAAACCTTCTTTCTGAGGGAGTTATTAAAGATTCGGTATTCTTTTATGGGACATTTCTATTCCGAAGTTGTAAGTAAATTCCTCAGAGCTGGAATAGTGCCGGAATCATAGAAAATATCAACCATAGTAACTATTCGGAAGGTAAAAAATTCAGTTCTAGCGAAAGGTCTGAGACCGATTAACACATTACCAAATTTCGAAAAAATTTTAGAGTTAGCCTTAAAAAATCAACTTGTTAGCTACCTTGAAAATAACAAAATACTTATGAAAGAACAATCTGGTTTCAGAGAAAGGCACTGAAACTGCGTTAAATTATGTCATATCGAACCAGAAAGAAGAACTAAGTTCAAAGAAAAGTACAGTCGCAGTGTTCATTGATTTAAAAAGAGCTTTTGAAACAATTGATAGAAATATAATGCCCGCTAAGTTACGTCAAATTGGGATAACGGACATTGAGCTGAAATAGTTTAAGAGTGTTTTAACAAACCGGAAACAAACAACGGCTATAGAATCAGTGGTCTCGGAGGAGGCCGTTGTAGAAATAGGACTGACACAAGACTCGGTGTTAGCCCCAGTCCTATCTAGCATTTATATTAATGATATATCCTTAGCATTGAAATACAGCAAAATTAAGTTGTTCGCGGATGATGTCTGACTCGAAATAAGTGAAACAGACTTAACTTTAGCTAAGAGTAAAATTAAATGTTAACAAAACAAACTTTATGATCATATCCAGAACGTATAATAAAGATTCGCCAAAAATTGATCTAGAAGTTATGAATACAAAAATAGAGGAAGTTCAAATATTTAAGTACTTAGGGGTACGTATTGACAACAAGTTAAAGTTGTATGATCACATTGAATACATAGTTCCTAAAATTGCCAAGAAAATTGGATTCTGGAAGAGATCACGTAAATATAAAAGTAAAAATTATAAATCGAAAGTCTACAGATCCATAATTGAGCCGCACTTTACATACTGTCCAACAATATTTTTTATTGCTAGCGATACACAAGTAGATAAGCTACAGGTTATGCAAAATAAAGCTATGAAATTTATCCTTAAGCTGCCATACGATACTCCAATAAAAACTATGATCGAAACACTTAGCCAAGGTGCACAAGAGGATACGCGTCATAGACGCTGCAGGCGAAATTTGTACGCTTTGATGCAGAACACATGTATTTGAATGGAGAGCTGCATACGAGGCGTCAGCTGCATGAAAGCGACAAAGCATGAAATTTTCGTGTAGTTAAGCGTACAGTAATGTTGGTCGCTGAGCGTACGTACGCTTGAAAAAAAGGAAGAACAAGATTTTTGTTTACATTTTTTTGTATGCAAATTTGTGTAATTAGTTAAAAAATGTTACTTTATTTAATAAAAGTGCGTGAAAGGTATACTACCAAAGCGAAAAAGAGTATTAAACACCACAACAGCTTGGTTAGACATTGTTGAAGAGTTTAAAAGGCTAAAAAGTGTTGGAAAATAGAAATCACACTTTTATCTAGTCCGCTGTGGTTTAAAATTGCCTTTCATAATTTACAAAGGCACGGTGATGCAAACAACGTTTAATACCTATTTTCCTATGATTTCGGGGACGGATATAGCTAAAGAAATTTAATTTTTTATTTGTTTTCAATAATTGTTTGCTTTTTGTAGCGACGTTCGAAAGTAGCTTCGTGTGCAGATCTTGAGGCGTACAGAAATTGTAGCTATATGAAATATCTTGTACACGTCTATGACGCGTAGCCTCGTGTGCACCTTGCCTTAATTGGCTCAGCGTAAGACAGCTTATATTTTATCACTGAATGAAATTTGTGTTTCATAGGAAGAATGGAATGTTGCCTGAATACTTGAGTGATAAAATAGTTTATGTTAATGAAACCCACTCATACGTAGTCAGAGAAAACAATAACTTCAGACTTCCTCTCTTCAAAACAGAACTGTATGAGCAAAATATATTTTATAAACTTCCTGATCACGTAAAAAATAGTAATCATTTAAAAACATTCAAGAAAAGTTTGCTAGAACACTGTAAAACTCTCCCGCTAAGGTAAACAGGTTTTAATTGTCCTTATTTTTGATTTTTCATGTACGGACACATGATGGGGAATGCAAAACCAGCTAAGCTTTTAGCTGCCGAATGTTTAACCAAAAAACGGATCGCACGAAACCTCGAAATCGCACTCTCAGACCGACAGTTGCTGCGTCGATGGTACACAACGTGATTCGGGACGTTGCTCATCCCTTTGAGATACCACCCACAATAAAATAAAATAAGGCCAAACAAAAGTTGGAACGCGGGGGATTGGAAACACGTCCTTTTCATTACATGTTGAGCTGTGCGTGATCCGACAGCGCCATACATGAAAACATATGTTCAAAATTTTGTTGCCCTATGCTGGGAGCATTGGATGATTGGAAACGCGTCCTTTCGAACCTCCCTTAAAAGAGTGATTCCCAGACTCGTCCGTTTGTCATACTAGTAAATATGCTGATCGGAATCACATGGCATCCGACATCATATTCAATAGAAGTGATAAGTGATCTTAATAATGAATTGTATTTAGTAGTTTAAGTTTTAGGCCTAAACAGCCGTAATAATAAATAAAATTAAATTAAAAATTAAAAAACTACAAAAATATGTGCAGTTGACAATAAGTGCACTTTTACCAGAACAATAAAAATAACTGGCAATCGTAGTCAAAATGGAAATAATAAGCGCAAGTGATTTTGTTTGAGGAAAGGATCTAGTTAAATTGACTATGTGCTCTTGATTTAAAATTAAATATTTTATGAGGTGGGTTTGGTCAAACGCGGATCTCAGGCTAGAATATCCACAATCTTGTAGTAGAGAGAGATGTTTCCTAGGTAGTGTCGCAGGGAGAGATAGAGTACTAGCTAAGGGTGGCTCTTAGCAGATGGTGATGACGGCGGTGAATGACGGTGGTAGTCGTGATCACGGCCAGACGATCACGGCCAAGGAGAGAGTATTGAATGATGGTGGTTCTCATCAAAGAGCTATGACAACGGTGGTGGCTAGACTCCGGGATGGGATGTCCAAAAATCGGGACGGCGATGATGGTTGTACCTAAGGCGAAGTGTAGATTAATGGGAGTTTAGTGACTAATGGGCACCTAACTACAGTATATTGGCTCGGGTACTCGGCTAGGGTAGTAGGGGAATTTGTCCCGCCGCAGGTGCTAGGACGTGTTCCCCTATTACCTGAGCCGGATATCCGTACGTTACCCTTCTTGATGACCAAAATATTTAGGGCTTCCAAATAGGCCAGGGGGAAATACTGTTGGCAGAACCGACCTTGTAACTTAACTCCACCGACCCAAAAGGAGTCCCATCATATGTATATATTTATATTGGCTCGGGAAGTCTGCCGGGGTAGTGGGGGAATACGCCCCGCCACAGGCGTTGGGACGGGTTTCCTTCATACCCGATAAGACTGCTCGTGCATTACCTTTTTTCGATAGGCAGAGGTGGCGTACTTGTCGGCAGAACCGACCTTGTAACACTCCCCTCTGACCCAAAGGCTACCCATTGTCGACTGCCCATGGCAGTCGGCACGCACTCTACTCACCTAAGACGAAGTGTGCCTGGTGTGATTTGACAAATCATCGTATTCATATGTGTCTATGAACACACTGGGAATTATACCCGCATTGCCGGGCACAGCGCGACACGAATGAAAATTCTTAAGCATTGTGCGTTCAACATCGCTGGCTTGCCTTGTGCTGCGCGATGGTTGTTGGGTCGATCTGTATGCAGTTAGTGTGTATATGTATGTCGGTATGTATGCATGGCTATCGCCTTTCATTTTGTTTGCACGGTAGGCCCGTAATATGTAGTAGGAACATATAATACATGGGGTGGGCGTTGTATTGAGGGAAAGATATTGTGGCGTAATATTTGCTACGTTACAGTCCCCCTCCTACTTCGGTGGACGAAAGGTTGTGGCATTCTAGTGTTTTGGCCCGGAGGCCTGCACTACTATGGGCAGAGCCCAGGTATATTATACCATCGCTTGAATCCGATGGCTCGGCCGACATGTATGTATATGTATTCTTTTATGTTTTTATTATTATTGTTATTTTTCTTTATTTTTTATATTTCTTATTTTTTTTTACAACAATAATGTGTACATTTCATTTGTGTTTAAATTTACATTACAAGTACGAAATTCATTTTAAATTAACATTTCAACATTAAGGTACGTACATATGTATGTACATTTGAAATTTACATTTCTAACTTGAAGGTTTTACATTTCATGTGTAGAAGAAGAAAAACTTATCAATCTATGTGGAATCTTGCTTCCCCTCGGCCAGCGAATCGTACCATCTTGGAGTGCCCTTTCAGCCTGATTATGGCGTGATCTTCGTCCACTCTACGCGCCGTGATCCACCCTTTGCGTTTTTGCCACAGTCTGGAGAAGAAGTCTGGGGCGTGGTTTTCATTAGTAGTATCGTATGGCTCTCGGGTTGGTGCATACGGTATAGTGTACCAGTGGTTGGTTTGTTGCATAATGGCGATTAGATGGTCGGCTATTAATGGCGGGCCACAGAATATCTTAATGTCTAGTATTCGTGGCTTATTTGGCGGCTACGGTAGAGCCTGGAATGGAGGCGGCTCTTTGGGTACGACATTTTTGTTCGTGCTTCTCTCGGCCCGACGACGTTGGGATAAAAATTTATTTCGGCAGTTGATGTGTGTGCTGATTTGTATTCGGCCGTATTTATGGCGAACGCTATTTCTGGTAAGGACTGTAAATTGTTTGCCTAACGACAACAACCACTTCAAATCTTCGGGAAAATCTATGTTTGTAATGTTGACAAACAATTCGCTGTTAATGTTGATTCTCAGTTTTCGTATTTGCTCGTGCTTAAGTTGGTTAATCTTAGAGGATAGTGTTGCTGCTTTCTGTTCTCCTATCTTTTTGCTGAGACAGTTTTGCTTGACTATAACTGCATTAAAATCTTCCTCACTAAGAGCCTTACGTATTTGTTGTTGAGTGTAGTATGTTGTATCTTTGGTGGTTTTTATGTTCATATTTGTTTGTGTTATCTCAATGTTAAGTATTTTTAAGAAGAAATTGTGTTTGGTTTTTCTATTTATTGTGTTATTTTACCTGACGTTGTGTCGACTATTGTACTTTTTAATGTGCTGCATAGATGCTTGGGAATAAGCGCGTGCCTTTTGCATTCTAACAAAAATTTAAGAATTTCTGTTTGTTTCGAAAGTTTAATTTTCTGTTTACTAAAATGCTTAAGATTCATACAAATATGTACACGATATTTATATTTCATGTGGGTGTAGTAGTTCTTCATGGTTTAGCTCTTAGTTCTGCATGGTTTAGAAGAGTGTAGAAGGGCAGCCCTAAGAATTGTAAAACGCTTGGGAGCGGTGGTCGACCCAACAGAAGTGGAGATCGAGCGCTTGGAATTGGCCCATGAGGCGGTAGAAATAGGTCGAAGGCAGTTCAAAAGGTTTGCTGTGAGAAACCCTCGGTTCTGCAACCGGTACGAAGAGGAAGAAGCGTCGAACAGCAGAATGAATAGGCAACGTTCGGCGGAAGGCGACAAGCCTAGTTTCAAGACGCAGAAAGGACCCAGTCCTAGAGCTGCGAGGCAGGGCAATCAAGACAAATAAGCCCAAAGCTGTAAGACAGATGGGCCCCAATAGCGAGGTAGCAACTGCCTCGAAAGCTGCGAGTCAGAGGGAAATTCCAACTACGGAAGTAGGAGATAAGCCAAAGGGAGTTAACGCTAAGACTCCTGCTTTCTCGGAGGTGCTAAAGGGAGTTAACGCTAAGACTCCGGATTTCTCGGAGGTGCGAAAGGGAGATAGCACTAAGACTCCGGCTTTTTCTGAGAAGATGAGTGATGTGGCCAAGCAGTCACTGACTGTGGGGCTGATTTATCGTAGAAGTCCTTTCGGACAAATGACTATTGAAAGGTGGACATCTGTGGTAAGGAAGCTTATTAGCTTAATGCTTAAGATGATGCGGGAACAACCAAGTAAGCCCCTTCCAAACTTTGATTCGGGGGATGGTATAATGGTGTGAAGATGATCGCGTGCGACAACATCGCGACCTTGCGGTAGCTGCAGGAAGTAGTTCCAAACCTCCAAAGGCAAGGCACGAACGCGCGGTTTGAGGTGGTGGATAAAGCGCAAATCCCCACGGTACCAAAAGTTAAGGTATGGATACCAAGCGTGATGAAGTCAGAGAATACACTGCGACTTCTGCAGAGTCAGAATCCGAACATAGCGACACAGGATTGGAAGGTACTCACTGTATCTCGGCCTTTCTGGGAAGGTCAGTTCTACATCTTCCAAATAAATAGGCAGGCGGAGGGTATTTTGTACACGCAGCTTGGCAAAATGTCGTTTGGCACTGGCAAAATTTACATGCGGCTCAGGAAAAGAAGTCCCGAGGATACAAATCCTAACACGATAGAGGTGGGGGAAGTCGAAAAGGACCTCAAAAGCCTAAGGGAAAAAAGACAGGTGGAGGTCCCCTACGTCACCACGAAGGTGTTAGAAGAGGACCAATCGCCAAATGGTGCTGCGACTCGCACAGAAGAACACCCGGCACAACAGTTACGTGAGGCTGAAGGGGGCCTCGAATACTCTAAATCAAAAGGGCAAGGGGAGGACGACGACGTCACGACGGAGGGGCAAACAGCCCAATGGTGCTGCGTGTCTTACAGGTAAAACTCCAACACAGTGAAGTGGTGTCGAGCGAACTCCTAACCCTTGAGGAGGGTTCGTTTGACATGGCGCTGATCTAGGAACCGTGGCTCTCATCGGGAGGAAAGGTTTCTGGACTTAGCGCGCGTGGGTTTGGCGTTTACTACGCGCAAACGTAGCATGGGTGCGAGCTGTAGTAATGGTAAGGAAACAGCTGTATTCATATATGATGCTTAATTACACCACTGAGGACCTCGTAGCGGTGGCCGTTGAGCAAAAGAATAAGCAGGCATTTATTATGGCCTATTTCTACACGGCCCATGCTGCGGAGCTTCCACCGATGGAGTGCGAAAGGCTAGTACAGGAGGAAGGGCGGTTGGTCATAGGCGCAGATGCAAATGCGCACCACAATGCGTGGGGAGGAGCAAATACGAACGAGAGAGGCGAATCTCTATTTTGTTACATCCTACAAACCAATTTGCAGATAGCCAACAGGGGAAATGTCCCTACATACATTGGTCAAACACCCAGCAATGTTCTGGACATTACGTTGATCTCCAAGCATAATATATCAAGGCATGATTGGATGGTTCTTGATAGACCATCCTTCTCCGACGTATATAAGCTTAAGCATCCCCCTGAAGAGGGTAGAGAAGGGAGGAAACTTTAGAAACCCTAGGTCAACAAACTGGACTAAATTCCATAAACATGTGGAAACAAAACTGGGACAACCCAAAGAAGTTGCGAATGTGGAGAAACTGGAGGAGTCGAATTAATTCCTACAAGGACGCTTATGACTGCGTATAACAAAGTTTGCCCTCTAAGAAGATTCAGAGGAAAAGCAAAGCCGCCATGGTGGAGCTATGTTCTGAGTCGTGTATCCCACAGACTATAGACCCATTATCTTAACATCATTTCAGCTCAAAACCTTTGAGAGGCTGATAGATGTGTACATAAATTGCAATGTGGATGAAAAGCTGTTCTCCACAACACAGCATGCGTACACCAAAGGAAAGTCGGTAGACACCGCATTGCATAGGATGGTAATAAGCATAGAGAAATCCCTGGAATATAAGGAGTATGCTCTAGGAGTCTTCTTGGACATTGCCGGGACTTTCAATAATGTTTCTATATGGGCGATTATGGATGGTCTTAATCACCTCTGGACGCTGGTCATCAACCAACTGCTCAGGCGATTCGATGAGGAACCCGTAAAACTTACGGCTTACGCAGATGACGTTGCAATTGTCATAAGTGGAAAGTGCCTTCCAACGATTAGTTCTTTGAGGTATCGGGCGCTTCGGGATATTCATACTTGGTCATCTAATGTCTGGTTGAAAGTCAATGCGGAGAAGACGGATATGGTCTGTCTTATTCACAAAGAGGTACAAGGTCCCAAATTGTGCCAGGCCTAAGTTAGGAGGTGTGACCTTACAGGAGAAACCTTGCACAAAATATCTAGGGATCATCCTAGACAGTAAGCTGTCATGGAAGCTCAACGTGGAGGAGGGGCTTCAAAGGCACTCTATGCATGTAAAATAATGCTGGGGTTTACGTGGGGCTTATCGCCCTCTCTTTCTCATTGGGTTTTTACAGCGATTGTAAGCGCATTCTATACTATGGAGTTCTTGTTTGGTGAAGAGTCACACAAAACACAACATACCTCAAAAAATTAGAGGGGGTATGCTGACTATCGATGCTTAGCATTACGGGAGCCCTGAAAACAACCCCGACGGCTGTACTGAATGCCATTCTGCACATTCCGCCTGTAGACCTGGTAGCAAAGAACATAACATTAACAACCGCAAGCAGGCTCGGTACCTCGGGGCAGCAGCGCCGACCATATGGCCATGGTAGTATAGCGTTATCAATCACAAGACGAACAGACTACCTGATTCCCTATCTGCGCTCCGAGGGAGATCTTAAGGCCACAATAGAGGTGGACGGTTGGCGCAAGGGTGCGCAAATGTTAGACGAGGCGATACATGTGTACACAGATGGTTCCAAAGTAGTAGAAGGAGTAGGGTCTGCGGTATACTGTGCTGATCCGGAAATAAGCAGATCCTATAGGCTGCCGGATTAATGTAGCGTTTTACAAGCGGAAATATTAGCCGTAACCAAAGCACTGGAAACCATGGAAGATAATAGCTTAAGCTGCAACCGTGTTAACTTTTATATTGACAGTCAAGCAGCAATTAAGGCAATAATCTCGCACAGCACAGCATCTAAATGCGTGTTAGAGTGTAAGCAGTCTCTGGTGAGAATGGGGACAGGGAGAAGCATACATCTATATTGGGTGCCAGGGCATATGGGAATAGATGAGAATGAAAAAGCGGACGAACTAGCTAAAAAGGGCGAATCGCTTGAAGCTTGCTCCGTAGACGTCCCAATTAGATTGGGCGCGATTAAGCGAAGGCGAGAGGTGCACATGATCAACCAAGCGGGAAAGGCGTGGGTTTAAGCGTGGGGCTGTAAAGTGTCGAAGATTATGTGTAGGTCTTACAACCTTAGTCTAACAAAGTTGCTTTTATCATTAAAAAGAGAGGTGTAGACGGGTATTCTGACATGACACTGCCTTCTGGCGTCACATGCCTTTAAATTAGGCTTGGTCAGTGATAGCAGATGTTGGAAGTGCGGGCTGGAGGAGAAAACGAACGAGCACGTTCTGTCCTCGTGCCCTGCACTTGCCAGGCTTATACTTCAGCTATTAGGAGTGATACAGCTGTCAGATCTAGAAGCAGCAAGTGGCTTAAGTCCTAGGAAGCTTCTAGTATTTGCTAAGAGGACGGAGTTATTTTATAACATAGGTCCTGGTTTTTGATAGGGTTTTTCAGTTTGGTCGTTAAAAAAAACTTCTGGTAACACTACGGACTCAATCAGTCTATGTGAGGTCCTCATGGACCGGCCTAACCTAACCTCATCTTTTTTACGGGACCTTAGGGTAATGGCATATGTCCTAAAATTCATACGCAACCTGAGTCATGGAACAGGAGGCACACGTTCCCCGTCCTCCACTCTTTCGTACGATGACCTCCATAAAGCGTAATATAAGATTATAGCCTTGACACAAATCCTCTCCTTTCACCGTGTAAAGGCATGTTTCGAAAACTCCAAGGTGATATACAAACGGAGCCCCCTATTGGCTCTTAGTCCATATTTCGACAAAAATGGCCTGCTCCGGGTGAATGGGAGATTAGCCCATTCGACCTTGACCTTTAATGAATGACACCCTATCATCATCCCTGAAAAATCGCGATTCACGGCTCTCTACATTAAGTTCCTGCATGGGCTATTTCTCCGCGCCGAGGCACGTCTCTTGCAACAATGCGTAAGTCAGGAAGTCTATATCCCCCGGCTAAAACCCCTTATAAAGAAATGTATACACCAATGCAAGACCTTTACCCTCCATAAATCATGGCAGCGTTGCCCCCGGAACGATGCACTTATGCTCCGCCTTTTACTATCACCGGTGTTGACTTTGCGGGGCCTTTTTACATAAAAGCCTCTATGCTAAAGTCTCACACCCTATTTTTGTATGCTTTTCAACAAAAGATGTCTACCTTGAGCTGTGCTCAGACCTAACCGCTAACGCTTTCCTCGCAGCGTTAGCTCACTTCCTCGGACGCCGCGGATATCCAGCGAAAATGATAAGCGACAATGGCAAAACGTTTATAGGAGCTAAAAGGGCCACCGAAAAGGAATTTGCCGATTTCTTCGAAATTGCCTCACAAGAAGTCATACAGAAATATTCCCCTCAAGGTATTAATTGCCAGTTTATTCGTCCCGGTGCTCCCCATATGGGTGGTCTGCGGGAGGCCGCCGTAAAAAGTCTCAACTTCCATTTTAAAAGGACTGCAGGAACTCATAACTTCTCTTTTGAGGAATACACTACCCTCTTAGTCATTATAGAATCCGCCTTAAACTCTCGCCCGATTTCGCCTCTATCTCAACACCCCTCTGACTTCACTGCTCTAACCCCCGGCTACTTCCTCAGAGGCTGTCCTCTCCTGGCCATCTCGGAAGTGGGTCATGCAGATTTGTCCCTTATGAACCGTTGGGAAAGGGTAAAAAGCATCCATCATCAGTTTAGCAAAAGATGGAAAGAAGATTACCTAAAAGATCTCCAGAAAAGGCAAAAGTTGAAAAATCCACAAACTGAGCCCAAAATCGGTGAATGCGTTTGTATTCACGACGACTCACTCCCCCCGGCAAAGTGGATTCTAGGACGCATTGAAAAATTATACCCAGGGCATTGTCGACGTTCGCACTCAAACCGGCACCCTCAAACGCCCGCTTGTAAAATTATGTTTCCTCCCTCATAACGAAACCTAGATAGGGCAAGCACGGAAAACCCACCAAGTTACTACTAAACCACCTCTGTCCACGTCTACCCCATCACCGTCACTACTATGTCGTGTTTCGTAACATAATACCAACTGAAACTCCCTGCATTAACATTTCTCTCACCTAAAATATCTTTACCGCTGTAATTCCAGATCGCTATGGATCGCGCTCAACCGGCATTCCGAAGGCCAGTGCGGTCGGAGATCGTCGATCCAAACGACGCCAGCGAGTCACGAACCACAACACTGCTAACGGATTATAGAAGTTGCCGGATCTGCACACGTCAGCACGCCCTCCGAAATTGTGCTGTCGTTAAAAAAATGAACCCACACCAGAGGTGGATGCTCGCACGAGCTCACAAGTTTTGCATAAATTGCTTGGAATTATCACACCCCACCAGCGAGTGCAGTTCGTAAGATCGATGCCGGATTTACGGAGCGTGGCATTACACGATACTCCGTCAGCGGGAAGCTATCCCAAGCGCCCTACGCGCCACCCAGGCACCCCGGCCTGGTCGGTCAGCTGTACAGGTACCCCCTACCAGCACCGGGCGACCCCGTTCTCGCCGGGCAACAACACTCAGTCACCAGTACCCAGCATCCCATACCGCTCGAGGAAAAGTTTCCGAAATTCTTGTACGAGATGCATTGCGGGCGCTTACGGGGTTGCAGGAGGCTCTAGCCGCTGAACGCGCCAGGGCGTGGACGATGTCCAAACGACCCATATTTACAAATTAATCAAAAGAACGAACGAATTATGGATACATGAAGATATCTGAATATTTCAAAATTAGTGATGAATGCGTTTACATGGAATGCCTCATTTCTTACATACCATTAGAAGATAATGGAGCTCGTTTGCAATTAAATTACATTGATCAATAGCAACTGCTCAATGATTTCACGTAAATAATTTTATATTTGTTTTACTATGTAACAACAACAATAACGTTAAAATTAAGTTCCTCATAATGCAGTTCAGCTTAATCTAAATACTTATTATTCAACAAATTTCTATTACACAAATAATACATTTAATGTATGTATGTATATTCAGTACATTAAAACAAAATTGTTAAGTTTGTTCATACAAAAAAAGGGATTGAAGTTTTAATCGAATTTGAATTGTACCTCATACCTATAAGTACCTATATGCAAAAATGCATATTAAATTAGTTACACAAGTATATATGAATCATCATATTATACTCATGGATTATACTAATTTTATTGTAGTATAACAATTACGTAGACTTCACCTCTCTGGCAACCCCAACAATGGGTTGACAGATGTGAGTATGTATATACATATTCTTACATTGTTGACATTATTATTCTTCCGAATTCTGTTTTACCATTCGGTGTGACTGAAAAATTGTACAAACCCTCATATTTAAATACAAAATAGTTTTTTATTTGAAATTTTTAGAGTACTCTTTCTCTCGCGTAAAGTTATAGTTACCGGCTCAATTCCTTCATCAAACAACAAGTGCATCGATAGCTTAAACAGGCTTGCATAGCCCTATATACCACCGCAAATCGTTTTCTGCAAAGGTTGTGCAACCACCATCAACTCCATTCGCCGCCGCTTTCAGATATAACCACCGCCACCATCATCAAAGCTCCACCACCATCCCCACCGCATCATCGCCATCACCACAGCAGCCATACATCCACATACAGAGAAAGGAAGGTAACTTTGGTATCGAAGCAGAGGCAAGACGGCGGCTGACCGGCGGTAGGATGGCGGGCGCCAACGGTCGTCATAGCAGCGTCGGGCTAGAAGCAGCGGCTTATCGGCGGTAGGATGGCGGACGGCCAACGGTCGTCGTAGCAGCGTAGGGACGGAAGCAGCCGCTTAACAGCGGTAGGATGGCAGACGGACAACGGTCGTCGTAGCGGCGGCGGGGCGGAAACAGCGGCTGAACGGTGGTAGGATAGCGGACGGCCGTCGTAGCAGCGGCGGCTGAACTGCGGTAGTAGGGCGGACGCGTCCAGAGCAGCGACGGCACCAGCACGGCCGTAGTATGGCGGACGGACAACGGTCGGCGTAGTACCGGCAGGATGGAAGCAGCGGCGGCACCAAAGGGTCGATGATGTGACGGCAGCGGCGGTGGGCTACGGAGCGCGTACGGGGACGGCGGTGAGAGGGGAAGCAGGGTGGCGACGGAGTTTACCTGTACAGCGGCTGCTTGTTCCGGGCGGGATATTCGGCGGGATCGGATGGATCGGTAGTCGTCGGTAGGATCGATAGTCGGCGGGTCGGCGACCTAAGGAAGAGACTGCGAGAACTCGTTAGTGCTGGCTCCACCGCTGGACACGCCCGCCTTCTTACTTGCACGCTAGATAGAAGGTGCGCAAGGGGGCGGGACTGTACCAGCCGATACACCGTGGATCGATCCGTGTGCGCAGGGGAAGTGCAGAGTCGGGGCGAGGGGGTCGTGATTTCGTTCGGGCGGCGGGTCACTCCCCACCGAACCAGGGCGACGGAGGGAGAGAGTCCGAAGACACCACTCCAATCGTCAAGGCCCAGCAGGGGGTGACTCGCGCTCCGACCGCACCCTCTTCTCCCTAGCTCGCTAGTGGGAGTGATTAAATTTGCTCCGGATAGCTTACTATACCAGAGTTGCGGGGCGGGGTGCAAATTAAACGAGATTGAGTAGTTGAATGTAAGATCATAAGTGTTCTTTATTTGGAAATGACTTTCCCTTTTATACAAAATATTCTTATTCAACAGATACTAATATTTACAAACCAAGTTTATAATATTTCTGGTATGCAATGTCAGCATATTGGTGGCGACGTATTTAGGTACGTTATTACATATGTACATATGTAAATGGTTCGATGTCAATATGACTGACAGGCAATTATGTCGGTCAGCGTGAATGATCGAGAAGTATGTTGATCAATGTGACAAATGTAAAGAAATATGCATGTGCAAGCATTAATAACCCCTTGGTGAACTCCCGCTGAGAATGTATAAATATTTGGGTAGACACATATATCTCTTTATGTGGTCTATAAGTGCTTGTGTATTTTGCATTGTTAAGTGCATTTCGAGCAAGGGGCATTTCCATGTAACTCTACACCACCAGTTTTTCAAGAATGGCCGCACACAATGTGCGTGTGCTAATTGCGTGTGGCTATTCAAAATGTATCGTAAAATTTGGGAGGTGTTTCGTATCATTTTACATTTGTGACCCATCTAAAATTCGATTGACACAATCGACTTTCAAGTTTGTCGACCTACTTAAAACTCGCTTGTGTTTACAAATTAGTCTTTAACATTGAATCGTTGTATTTTCATAATTTATGAAGTAAAGGTAACTTGATGCCAAAATGAATTTGTATGTTTATGTAGTTTTTTTTTTGTATTTATTTGTTTACATTTGCATTACTACTTATTGTCTGTTATTTTTTATTATTATTACAGTTTTTATTGTCTATTTTGTCATATGTATATACTGTGTTGACTGACATATTTTGTTGTATGCAGACTTTCGAGTATACTTAATGCCAATTATGAGTAAATTGCGTTTTTTTTTCATTCTTAATGGAAATGTTATGCTGATTCTGGTCTTTTTTTTCGTTTACATATAATGTGTTGGCATTTTATTTTATTTTTTGTGCTTGACGAGTAAAGCGGAATGCTTATGCTGAGACTGTTATTATTATAGATATTTTTTTCTTTTTTTCATTATTTTAATTACTACCAAATGTTTTATATTGGTTTAAGCCTATTCTTATAAACTATTGTTTCCTTATCTTTATTTGTTGTTTTTTTTTTGTTTTGAACATATTTTGTTGTGTGCTGACTTTCGAGTATATTTAATTCTAATTATGAATAAATTGCGTTTTTTTTTATTCTTAATATTTGGAAATGTTATGCTGATTCTGGTATTTTTTTTCGTTTACATATAATGTGTTGCCATTTAATTTTTTTTCTTTGTGCTTGACGAGTAAAGTGGAATGCTTATGCTGAGACTGTTATTATTATAGATATTTTTTTCTTTTTTTCATTATTTTAATTACTACCAGATGTTTTTCTATTGGTTTAAGCCTATTCTTTTATTATTATTATTTGGGAAACATCATCAACACTAGCAACAACATCAGCACTGAAATCCAGCGAAGAATCAGTCTTGCAAATAAATGCTACTTTGGACTAGGTAGGCAATTGAAAAGTAAAGTCCTCTCTCGGCGAACGAAATACATACTCTATAAGTCACTTATCGTACCCGTCCGTCTATATGGGGCAGAAGCATGGACCATGACAACAGCAGATGAAGCGGCTTTGGGAGTGTTCGAGAGAAAAGTTCTTCGAAAGATTTATGGCCCTCTACGCGTTGGCGATGGCGAGTACCGAAGAAGATTTAATGATGAGCTGTACGAGCTATACACAGACATCAACATAGTCCAGCGAATTAAAATGCAGCGGCTGCGCTGGCTAGGCGATGTTATGCGAATGAAAGATGATGCTCCGGCCAAGAAAGTGTTTCTATCGGAACCCGCCTATGGAAGCAGAGGTAGAGGGCGGCCCCCACTCCGTTGGAAGGACCAGGTGCAAAACGATTTAAACTCCCTTGGTGTGGCCAATTGGCGCCGGTTGGCGGAGCGAAGGAACGACTGGCGCGCCTTGTTGGACGGCCATAACCGTTTAGACGGTTAAGCGCCAATTAAGTAAGTAAGTAAGTATTTCATCTAAACTAACACGCGTTAGACTCGGTTAGAAGAGTATGATTTTGAAGTGGAGTACATTGCTGGAAAAGAAAAACACATAGCAAATGCTTTATCTCGCATACTATTACAAACTTAAAAGAAAAGTCAGTGGAAGCATGCATAGTACTGAAAGTAACAACTAGATCAGCAGCTAAAAATACTACCAATAGTGGTTGCCAAGGCGCGTATGCGCTGACTCTTTGCTGGATGACAGCAGGTACTTCGGTTTGTTCTCATTCACCATCAAACCCAACTTTACCGCTTCTTTTTCCAGTTTGGAGTAAGCAGAACTAACAACGCGAGTGTTTAGGCCGATGAAATACTCTTCATCGAAAAAAGATATGGTAAAGGGCGGTGGTCGGTCTTAACTAGGAATTTTCTGCCATAAATGTTTGGTCTGAAGTTATGGCCCAATGGATTGCGTCTAATTCTTTTTCTATTGTGGCCTTGTTGATTTCACCTTTTGTGAATGATCTAGAAGCATAAGCGATTGGTAACTGTTTACCATTGTGTTCTTGGCTAAGGACTTCTCCGCAAACATACTCACTAGCGTCTGTTGTTATGCAGAATTCTTTAGTGAAGTCTGGGTATTGCAAAAGTTTTGGATTGATTAATGCTTCTTTTAAATAGACAAAAGCTTTTTGATATTCTTCTGTCCAATCGAAGAAAACGTTCTTTTTGCAAGGCCTAGTTAATTTTCTTGAATATTCTGCGAAATTCGGAACAAATCTTCTGCAATAATTGCAGAAAACTACGAATCTTTTAACTTCATCGGCTGTTT
The DNA here is from genome assembly GCF_040869045.1 of Eurosta solidaginis. Taxonomy (NCBI): domain Eukaryota; kingdom Metazoa; phylum Arthropoda; class Insecta; order Diptera; family Tephritidae; genus Eurosta; species Eurosta solidaginis. The sequence continues at coordinate 203,309,284 of NC_090319.1, forward strand.
TTGGTGTTGGGTAGTTTTGAACTGTTTCGAATTTGCTTGGGTTTGGTAGTATTCCCTTGCTTGTACATTTATGCCCTTAGTAAGTTACTTCCTGGCTGAAAAATAGGCATTTATCTGAATTTAATTTTAGTTTATATTTCTTACAGGTAGAGAACACGTGTCTTAAGTTTTTTAACATATGCTTTTCAGAACAACCTAATACGACTAAATCGTACATATAAAGAAATGCTTGTGAGGGTTTGAGGCCTGCGAATGCTAGTTTCATCATTCTTTGGAATGAATTAGGTGCTACTTTTAGTCCATAGGTAGTCTTTTGAATCTATATGTGCCATTTTCGGCTGTGAACGAGGTTATATCCCTTGAGACTGGATGTAATTCTATTTGATGAAAGCCTGACATAAGGTCTAGACATGAAAAATATTTTGCTCTTCCAAGTTGGTCTAGGATATAATCAATTCTTGGGAGTGGGAATTTATCTGCTGCTAACTTTTTGTTTGCCTCTCTGTAGTCGACAACCAATCTCCATCTTTTTTCTGTATTCTCTGGAAGTGATTTTTTAGGAACTAGTAGGTTTGGGCTGTTGTATTCCGATATGGAAGGTTGTATTATGTCATCTTCGATTAACTTGTTTACCGGTTTGATTATATCCCCTTTTTGTGTCTGAGGCAATCTATAGTTTTTTATATAGACAGGAGTATCATCCTTCATGTGTAATTTTTGTTTGTAAAAATTATTGAAAGAAATGAGTTCTGTTTGCAGTGCAAATATGTCTATGAATTCTGTGTATAATAATTTAACTGAGAATTGACAAATTTTGGAAAGTTTTTGGTTAAACTTTTTAATATTTCTGTATCATTGCTCTTGTGGTTGTTTCAATTAGTCTATATATATCTATGTATAGTCATTTAAATTTTCAGTATTAATTTTGTAATTTTGAATAGTTGTGTTTTTATTTTTTTGTGTTGATAATTCTCACCAAAGTTTGATCTTTATCTGTAATTGTGTTTGCTATGAAGATGCCTTCAGATAACTGTTGGTGAGGTATGAAGATGTTTTTACTATCGGTGTTCACTCTAACTTGTCTAATAACTTCAGGGATCGTGATTGTGTTGACGGACAGATAGTTTGTTAAATGTATTGTTATTGTTTGGGGGAATTCATATGGTCTTAGGATAAATTTATCCTCTGCTTTGCCATAATCTAGAATGCAATTGTATTTCTTTATAAAATCTAGACGTATTATTCCATCGCATGGGATTGGGAAGCCGTCTTCTACAACATGGAATTTATGATAAATTAGGAGGTCATCAACTTTTAAATCCGCTTTAACTGTACCTAATGTGCTGGTGGCTGGCGGCCACCGTGGTGTGATGGTAGCGTGCTCCACCTACCACACCGTATGCCCTGGGTTCACACCCCGGGCAAAGCAATATTAAAATTTTAGAAATAAGATTTTTCAATTAGAAGAAAATTTTTCTAAGCGGGGTCGCCCCTCGGCAGTGTTTGGTAAGCGCTCCGGGTGTATTTCTGCCATGAAAAGCTCTCAGTGAAAACTCATCTGCCTTGCAGATGCCGTTCGGAGTCGGCATAAAACATGTAGGTCCCGTCCGGCCAATTTGTAGGGAAAAATCAAGAGGAGCACGACGCAAATTGGAAGAGAAGCTCGGCCTTAGACCTCTTCGGAAGTTATCGCTATTTACATTTATTTTATTTTTAATGTGCTGGTTACACCTTGACGGTGCCCTTTAAATCTATTGTTTGTGTTGTATTTATTTTTTATATGATTATCTATTTGACTCTTTTCGATGATTGATATATCTGATCCTGTATATACTAAGAAGTTTGAAATTGACTAATGATGTTTTTGTAGATATATAGCTACTTAAGTGTAGGTTTAGTACACATATCTTTCTATATACTGGTCTTGAAGTGGAGTCTCTTGGTTTTTCTTGTGGGTGCAACTTCGCACGTTATGGGTCTGGTTATAAGTTTTGTTGCCGTTTTGGGTTTGTGAACCTCTTTGAGAAGTATTAGTTGGTCTAGAGTTGTATCTTGGCTGCGGTCTAAATCTTCTACCTCGGTAACTCCCGTCGTTGTTATTTCTGTAACCTCCACGGAAATTACTTCAATATTGACTCTGCTGCCGTATGTTTAAAATTGTATTTGAGTTGCCCGTTATTTCTGTACAGGTGTTTGTAAATTTGGAAATTGCATCGTTCATTGATGTGAACGTACCTGCTTGCATAATAATTTTTAATTTGCCATTGGAACAATTTTTGCAAACACAGCGTTGACTGCTGCTTGTGTGGAATATCTAGTCGCTAAGTCTGGGGTGAGTCCATCTGAGATATATGCTCCTTCCAATGACCTAGTAATTTTTTTTTTCGGCTGTGTATTGGTTTGCAGTTTTGCTGCGTTGTTGGATATTCAGGAGTTTTGCCGTTAAAAATTCAACTGATTTACCATTTATTGCAGTTTTTACCTTTAGCTTTATTTGAAGTTTCTTGCCGTGCCTTTTACCTCTTTATCATTGCTATTGCTAAGGCTTCGTGTGCATCCTTGATTTGATCGAGTATATCAAAAGCATCTATGAAATTGTGTAAATTTCCCGACTTACCATCAAACTCCGGTAGTACTGATGAGGCAGTTTTAATGAACTCTACTACTGTTTGTGCCATTGTGACATTTGTAATTGCGATATTTAATGGCTTATGTTCTTCCACTGATGGAGTCTGACTCCGACAAGGTTCTGATAGAATTGAATTAAAATCAACCTGAAGTTTCTCCTCTACTGTGGTTGGTATTGTTATTTCTATGCGTGTCTTGCTAAGGAAGATACCAATTTATCTCGTACGTTGGAGAAAAATTGGTAAGCTTCTTTCTGGTGCTCTTTAGTAAGTATATAATTTACTTTATTGATCACCTGTCCTATGCTATTTAGTGCCTCTAAAATTATATTCAAATGCTTTGCTATTGTTTCTGTTTTTATAGTAGTAATTTTATTTATGCATTTGAATGACTTATGATATTTTGTTTTTTCTTCAGATAATGTGCTGTAAATTTCTTCCCATTGATTAAAATCTTGGCATATCGAATTCGTATCCTGCTATTCCTATTAGGATACCATGCAATATTACAAAAAAAAAAAATAAAAAAAAATGTGTTTGTTGTTTTATTTTATTTATTTATTAAAACGAATATATATATATTTTTTTTAAGGCTATTATGATTTAATTTAATCTCTATTAGGAAAAACCATTCTAATCATCCTAACTATTTCGTCTTCCGTACTTGTAGGATTTTTTACGTCTTCAAGAGTTGGTTTCCTATTCATTCCTATTAACTTCCATAATTTTCTTAAACTGTTTAATTCTTTTTAAAAGTTTCTAGTTTTAAATTCTAAAGCTGCATTTTCATCCCATTTAAGGGGTTTTTTGAGAAATCCCACGGCATTTCAATTTACTTACTTGAGATACAAAGTTTTTATTTCTATTTGCTATTCCTTAATTTCTTTTATTATAATTTTTTTTTTAGTTTAATTCTTTCCTTAGCCCCTACTGTTATATTTAATAAGCTTTTTATGCTTTTAATAAGAGAGCTTTTAGTAAGATACAAAATTTGAATTTCTATTGAGAAATCTTTCTTCGTAAAAAAAAAATGTGTATATAAAAAATTGTTCTGAGGAGAAATCAAAGATTTCTGCTCCCAGTTGAGCAGCTGAGCGGACAAATTTTTTCTAGGTCTTAAATACTTATTTAAATATAGATCGCGGGTTCGAATCGAGCTCAAGGCCTAACAATAATTTTTTATCATTATTATTGTTATGATAAATTTTTTCTTAATTGAAAAAATTTTTAAATTAGAATAGAGAAGGAAAAAATTTAGACAACTGCCAAAGCTCGTTGTATAGATCCATTTATCATAACAATAATAATGATAAAAAATTATTGTTAGGCCTTGAGCTCGATTCGAACCCGCGATCTTAAAATCAGTAGGCCGATATAACAACAAAAATTGTTAATACATCCCAGAGCACGGGGAAAAAAGTGTCAATAAAATATGACACTATGGCAGCATTGCCATCAAACAAGTCCAATTTTCACATCCATTCTGCAACAGATGTCGCAGTGTTGTGAATATCAATTGGCACGAACCAGAATAGAAGTAGGATTAATGAAGACAAACAAAAAACCGCTGTGATGGCTGAATGGTTATAGCAGCGGCGCCTAAACGTTGCCGATGAAGGAATTTAGCAGTTCCCGAAATGGATCTATACAACGAGCTTTGGCAGTTGTCTAAATTTTTTCTTTCTTCTATTCTAATTTAAAAAATTTTTCAATTAAGAAAAAATGTATCATAACAATAATAATGATAAAAAATTATTGTTAGGCCTTGAGCTCGATTCGAACCCGCGATCTTAAAATCAGTAGGTCGATATAACAACAAAAATTGTTAATACATCCCAGAGCACGGGGAAAAAAGTGTCAATAAAATATGACACTATGGCGGCCACCGTGGTGTGATGGGTAGCGTGCTCCGCCTATCACACCGTATGCCCTGGGTTCAACTCCCGGGCAAAGCAACATCAAAAATTTTAGAAATAAGATTTTTCAATTAGAAGAAAATTTTTCTAAGCGGGGTCGCCCCTCGGCAGTGTTTGGCAAGCACTCCGGGTGTATTTCTGCCATGAAAAGCTCTCAGTGAAAACTCATCTGCTTTGCAGATGCCGTTCGGAGTCGGCATAAAACATGTAGGTCCCGTCCGGCCAATTTGTAGGGAAAAATCAAGAGGAGCACGACGCAAATTGGAAGAGAAGCTCGGCCTTAGATCTCTTCGGAGGTTATCGCGCCTTACATTTATTTTATTATTTATGGCAGCATTGCCATCAAACAAGTCCAATTTTCACATCCATTCTGCAACAGATGTCGCAGTGTTGTGAATATCAATTTGCACGAACCAGAATAGAAGTAGGATTAATGAAGACAAACAAAAAACCGCTGTGATGGCTGAATGGTTATAGCAGCGGCGCCTAAACGTTGCCGATGAAGGAATTTAGCAGTTCCCGAAATGGATCTATACAACGAGCTTTGGCAGTTGTCTAAATTTTTTCTTTCTTCTATTCTAATTTAAAAATTTTTTCAATTAAGAAAAAATTTATCATAACAATAGTAATGATAAAAAATTATTGTTAGGCCTTGAGCTCGATTCGAACCCGCGATCTTAAAATCAGTAGGCCGATATAACAACAAAAATTATTTAAATATATTTATTTTTGCTGCCGGTCCTGTTGCTGCCAGACATTTCCTTTTGTGTTTTGCTGTTGGTCTTACTCGTCCCGATGATGTTTTCATTCTTTTCTGCCGCCAAAATTGTCTATATGCTGCTAGTCGGTTCCAAAAATGCTATTCCACTTGATTATGCATTCGCAAATCTTCGCTTGTTTTTGTTGCTAATATATCCCAAATATCTAGTTTTTGCTTGACTTGGTTTAATTTTTCCTTATAGTCATAGTTGTTTTAGAGTCCTTCTCCTTTTTGGCACTGATGTATGGCCATTTTAATTTTGAGAGTGAAATAAAATTTTATATGTTTAGCCGACTAGCTGAATCTACCAGTTAGATCGTTTTAGCTGTTTTGCTTGTATTCAAATGTTCTGTTACTTAGTGATCAAAGCTGGCAGGGTCGCCATGTAAATTTAACAAGTTGAATGTAAGATCATAAGTGTTCTTTATTTGGAAATTACTTTCCCTTTTATACAAAATATTCTTAAGGTAAATTTTAAGCTACGCAGATCTATTGTGTTGGGTGCAAATAAAACAAAGATTATTCCACCTTTCAGCCCGCCGTTTCACCAATTTTTCTTGGCATCTTCAGGAGCGTGACACTGTATTTATTTAATAAAACAAAAAACAACAAAGAACACAATAAGATACATATAGATTTAAAATTTATAATATTGCAAGTAAATATTGATTGCACAAAAAATTATTTTCTTACTTACAATGATGGAAATTAACGAACAATTTTCAGTAAAACATTTAAACATTTAAAAACATTTGAATATTAAAAAAAAATTGTAACGTTAATGAAGTAAAAAAAATCGATACCACCTACATGCGGTAAACTTGTCATACTAAAAACTAAGGTACAAACATAATTCGTACGCGGCGGCGATATTGTCTGTATCTTCTTTTTTGTTTATTGTTTTTCCTCTTTTTTGCAAAATATTTACGTTCTCTAAAATGTAACGCGCTTTTTCTCTACTTTCGGTGTCTATTATTTTTATGTTTTCAAAGTCAGCTGTGTGTTTATTTTCTATAGCATACTGTGCCAAAGCTGTTTCTGTGAGCCTAGGAATGTATGTGACACTGAAGTATTGCTTTGTCTGGTTATTTGTATCTGAAGACTGTGTTTTTTGGGTTACATTTTCTATTTCCATTTGTTTCTGATTTATTAAATTTGACATGATATGGTCCGGATAATTATCCTTTTTAAGCGTCAATTTAATTTTCCTAATATTTGCGTCATGAAAACTTTGATGGCTGAAAGATAATATTTTGTCTATAAAGTTCTTCGCCGTATTTATTTTATATTTGAAAGGCTGTGAAGATATAAAGTGTATGAGGCGCCCAGAAGAGGTTGGTTTCGAGTACCAATCCAATTGAAATGAGAACAATAAGCGTTTTTACTGTCCGTTTAAGTTACAATTTATTAAGCACAATAGCTTTAGCACAATAGCTTTTAGTTCACAATGTATAGTTTGCTTTAGCACGAGAGGTTTAGTTTACAATTTTTAATTTGCTTTTCTTTTAAAGCCTAAAAAGCGAGATTATGCTTTACCACAGGTATATGAAGCGATTAAACACAACAACATTTTTTTTATAATTTGCACGATAGGTATATTTTTTGGTGATTTATCACGACAAATGTATGTAGAAATTTATTAATGTCCCTGGCACCATAATTTTGACTAGACTAAAAAAAAAACTAAATTCAATTCTACTTTGAATTCATACAAGATTCAAATTCCTAATATATGTAATTACTTATATTCAACGGAAATGTAAAAAGCAACAATTTAAATGGCATTAGTGGGATCGCAGAATCAAAGCAGGCGACGGCTTATGCATTTATGTATAGCAATATGTACATGCATATGAGCATTGACACTTGCAAAAGGCAAATGGTAAAATAGCAGTGATAATAAATAAATATTATTGTCAGTGATCGAACTTAGAAAAAGGTAGAAATAAGGAATTAGTAACTTATACCACTGGAGGGGGAGTAAATGTGGGGTCTATATTTAGTTGTTTACTCTAATTTATTTATGTTAATACTTTAACTTGTTTTTCTACTTGTAATATTTTTAATTAATTATGTTACCTTTTTTAAAAGAAAATTTTTGTATCTTTCAAAATATTAAAAATATTATTAAATTTTGTAGATTAGAAATTTACATATAAATCTTTAAATAAATTAAATTATATTAAAAATAATTTACCAATTTAATTACCAGACTTAACTATGGGACTTATGGAGCATAATTTCAACGAGTCTAAAAAAATTCCGCTGTTCAAGCATTTTTGAAATATAAGAGCTAAGGGTTCCGCAATGGAGTTTGCGCACATTTTGAAAAATATCTGAGAAAACATCTCAGTATCTGATTTTGCACTACTTGTCAATTTAGAACGTCGTCTGTGGTAACAACGAAATTAGAAATTTGGCATTGGTACCCAGAGTGAAATATAGGATTAGGTGAAGAGGTAAACTTTGAGTAAACTTTTTGGAATGATCTCGTGAACAGGTTGCAGGCATCCTGTGGATTACTGAATACTTCGCCATCATACTCCATGGTCGTTGGAAAGCCATTGTTTTTCTTTTCGAGTTAATAACCGACCAGAAACTAGACGGATTTGACTTTAAGTTTGATTAAGTCGATTAATTTCTTTTCCTATGTTTTTTAATAGCATTATTTTTTCTTGTTTTAAGATTATTTAGTGTTTTAATTAAGGGTTGCCTATACATTAAGACCTTACGTTTTAGAGGTACGAAACTCGAAATGTCTAGTGAAAGCCTCCTCTTCAAAATTTTGTAGGAGGCCTCCGGATTTCCTCAGAAGTTAAGAAAATTCCAGTCAGTAGCTGAGAAGAACTTGTTTATCGCCACATGGTCGGCCTTGAAATAATTATATTCCAATGTTGATTCGGCTGGTTTTTTATAAAAATTATAAAAATCGAAATTTATAGCCAAAGCATTATGGTGAAAACTATTTTCCAAAATTGGAAACGGACACTCAAGGCATGATATTTTTAAATCAGCAGACCCGAAAACTAAGTCTAGGAACCTACCAATCTTATTTGGTGAAGAGTTGTATTGTTTTAGACCGTATGAAAATAAGGTGCTAACAACTATCATTTCGATGTCGGATTTAATATTTGAAGGTAAAATATTACATCATTCAAACAAGATATATTACTTAAATTGAAATCGCCTAAATATATAATTTCATCAGACGGATTAGCATTATTGACAACTTGACTTAACTTATCTATATGCTTCTGATATAATAGAAAAACTATTTTTTTATTACTAGTAAACGTAACTCATATACAAATTTGTTCCACGTTACCATTATTATAATCAATATTAATTTGTCTACTACATATATAAGATCTAACCGCAATTAGGACACTACCACCCCTTTCAAGCCCGGTGGCGTTAGAGCAACGTTCATTACGATATACATAATAATAATTATCGAAAAACTCGTTAGATGAAAAATTCTCAGTCAAGCACGTCTCCGTCAAAGCTATTATATCATATTCATGTGAAATGACATTACTATATAATTGCGATTATTTGGTACGCATTCCACTTACATTTTCATAATAAAGCGTATATTTAGATTTTAACTCAATAGGTCTAAGAATACCCACGTTAGATTCTATGGTTACGTTTTCCGAAAAAATGGTTTTTGGCAGAACCGAAAAGGGCAAACAGCCACATCAGCAGGCCAAAGCTCAGGTTTGAGCATACTGTTAAACCAGGATTCGGGAACACCTAGTTTAAAGATGATTCGTTTTAATGATTCCACGGCAGTACCATTCCTAATAAGCCTGTGGCATGAAAGCAACTCTTTCTGTATCCCAGAATGTTTGGAAACATATTCAATTAATCATTTTCCGTGACTGATGCCACTTGGTTTTGGCAGCAACACAAAGTTCAGAGTTAGCATTTGAGCCAACAATGCGAACATATTTATCATAAGATTTAATTTTTGCAGAAATTTTAAAAGATTCGCAAAAAATAGATGAGCAGGTTGCCCCTCATTGTCGATCTTAATAGTGTTCTTGGTACGAATGTCTGCAGTTTTGATATTGTCAACATCACTATGATTGTTATTAACGTTTACAATAACAATACTTGCATGAGTTGGTTCGCCAATTTTCGAAGGCGACGTGAAATTGTTGTTGCCAGTGAGAACAGATTTTTGTACAAGAGGGCGATCACAATTATCATTTGGATAGATGTTATTATTTGCTTTGTTACAGACCGAAGCATAAGAAGGCAAACATTTAGCCAACATAGCAGGCGAAAGCTCAACATCAGTGACGGAATGTTTAGCTGTTGCTTCGGACGAAACAGAAGAAGATAAAGACAATGATAACTCAGCAGCATCACCATTTGTTTTACTGGAAGCAGCGCCGCCAGTAGCATCTTGTGTTGGTTGTGTAGTTTTCGTACACTTGTTAGAATTTCGTATATTAATCGAAATGCAGTTGGTAGGCGAGTCAAAGAACTTACCGCGAGAACGGGCCTTGATTGCATTGCTGTTGTTGTCACTCATTCTTTTTGTTATTGGCCCTAACAAATATTTTTTGGATTTCTGCCAACGATGAGCATTCTTTATTAAACTCTGAGAGGCATATTGATATTGTGCTATTCACGCAATTGTCACATTTAAACATTAGACTCGCGTTTGATTTTAAAAGATTTGCTGCAGAATTATTTAATTTAGCACATTTTAAATGTACTTTATGACCACAAATACCACATGAGTTAAAATCTTCTCTTATACATTTAAGCATTGCAAAATAGTTAGATACACGGAGCGATCAAAAACACGTCCGCACGCAAGGAATTGTGAACTTAAGTGATATAAGTGATGTTAATAAAAAATACGAAACACTCGTTACGGACTTTAAGGTAATCTAGCCAAGGACTGTACTCAACCTTTTTATTGTGCTCAATGATCTTTTACATTTTTGCCCGATTACAATTTCGCAAAAAATAGATCAGTCAAAAAACTGAGATCTGTATTGCCGCAAAAGTGAAAATAATAAAAAATATTTTAATTTTACAAATTGAATCAGAATTAAGCCAATTAGCCACCCTAACTGAGAAATAAGTGGTACGACCACGAACTGACCGAAATAAACAAACTAAAATACCACTTACGGTCCGAAGCTTTGTCAACGGGTGATTTCATAGAGTACAACAATGTTGCGTAGTACTACAAAAAGCTTATATAAAAGAAAAAAGTTAAGTATATGGAGAATAGGATTGACAAACAGTTCAGAAAGCTAATCAATTTGGAGGCATCTATAACAAGCAGTAAACCTAACTGAAGTGAGAGACAATTAAATTGTAAAGGATATTACTTATGAAACCCCAGAGGATATATGTAGCTAAAGCGTTAAACTCATTTTTTTATTGATAGTATTGTTGATATTAACCAAGGCATTCAAAGTCTAGATAGTGGCCAAAATTAGCAGTCCAGTACTACTACATGTCTACAGTTTAAAGAAATTTCGGTTGAAGAGTTAACTCGGATAATTAACAGATATCAAAATAAAATTGGTGGGAAAAACCTTCTTTCTGAGGGAGTTATTAAAGATTCGGTATTCTTTTATGGGGCATTTCTATTCCGAAGTTGTAAGTAAACTCCTCAGAGCTGGAATAGTGCCGGAATCATGGAAAATATCAACCATAGTAACTATTCGGAAGGTAAAAAATTCATTTCTAGCGAAAGGTCTGAGACCGATTAACACATTACCAAATTTCGAAAAAATTTTAGAGTTAGCCTTAAAAAATCAACTTGTTAGCTACCTTGAAAATAAAAAAATACTTATGAAAGAACAATCTGGTTTCAGAAAAAAGGCACTGAAACTGCGTTAAATTATGTCATATCGAACCAGAAAGAAGAACTAAGTTCAAAGAAAAGTACAGTCGCAGTGTTCATTGATTTAAAAAGAGCTTTTGAAACAATTGATAGAAATATAATGCTCGCTAAGTTACGTCAAATTGGGATAACGGACATTGAGCTGAAATAGTTTAAGAGTATTTTAACAAACCGGAAACAAACAACGGCTATAGAATCGGTGGTCTCGGAGTAGGCCGTTGTAGAAATAGGACTGACACAAGACTCGGTGTTAGCCCCAGTGCTATTTAGCATTTATATTAATGATATATCCTTAGCATTGAAATACAGCAAAATTAGGTTGTTCGCGGATGATGTCTGACTCGAAATAAGTGAAACAGACTTAACTTTAGCTAAGAGTAAAATTAAATGTTAACAAACCAAACTTTATGATCATATGTAGAACGTATAATAAAGATTCGCCAAAAATTGATCTAGAAATTATGAATACAAAAATAGAGGAAGTTCAAATATTTAAGTATTTAGGAGAGCTGCATACGAGGCGTCAGCTGCATGAAAGCGACAAAGCATGAAATTTTCGTGTAGTTAAGCGTACAGCAATGTTGGTCGCTGAGCGTACGTACGCTTGAAAAAAAGGAAGAACAAGATTTTTGTTTACATTTTTTTGTATGCAAATTTGTGTAATTAGTTAAAAAATGTTACTTTATTTAATAAAAGTGCGTGAAAGGTATACTACCAAAGCGAAAAAGAGTATTAAACACCACAACAGCTTGGTTAGACATTGTTGAAGAGTTTAAAAGGCTAAAAAGTGTTGGAAAATAGAAATCACACTTTTATCTATTCCGCTGTGGTTTAAAATTGCCTTTCATAATTTACAAAGGCACGGTGATGCAAACAACGTTTAATACCTATTTTCCTATGATTTCGGGGACGGATATAGCTAAAGAAATTTAATTTTTTATTTGTTTTCAATAATTGTTTGCTTTTTGTAGCGACGTTCGAAAGTAGCTTCGTGTGCAGATCTTGAGGCGTACAGAAATTGCAGCTATATGAAATATCTTGTACGCGTCTATGTCGCGTAGCCTCGTGTGCACCTTGCCTTAATTGGCTCAGCGTAAGACAGCTTATATTTTATCACTGTATGAAATTTGTGTTTCATAGGAAGAATGGAATGTTGCCTGAATACTTGAGTGATAAAATAGTTTATGTTAATGAAACCCACTCATACGTAGTCAGAGAAAACAATAACTTCAGACTTCCTCTCTTCAAAACAGAACTGTATGAGCAAAATATATTTTATAAACTTCCTGATCACGTAAAAAATAGTAATCATTTAAAAACATTCAAGAAAAGTTTGCTAGAACACTGTAAAACTCTCCCGCTAAGGTAGACAAGTTTTAATTGTCCTTATTTTTGATTTTTCATGTACGGACACATGATGGGGAATGCAAAACCAGCTAAGCCTTTAGCTGCCGAATGTTTAACCAAAAAACGGATAGCACGAAACCTCGAAATTGCACTCTCAGACCGACAGTTGCTGCGCAGATGGTACACAACGTGATTCGGGACGTTGCTCATACCTTTGAGATACCACCCACAATAAAATAAAATAAGGCCAAACAAAAGTTGGAACGCGAGGAATTGGAAACACGTCCTTTTCATTACATGTTGAGCTGTGCGTGATCCGACAGCGCCATACATGAAAACATATGTTCAAAATTTTTTTGCCCTATGCTGGGAGCATTGGATGATTGGAAACGCGTCCTTTCGTACCTCCCTTAAAAGAGTGACTCCCAGACTCGTCCGTTTGTCATACTAGTAAATATGCTGATCGGAATCACGTGGCATCCGACATCATATTCAATAGAAGTGATAAGTGATCTTAATAATGAATTGTATTTAGTAGTTTAAGTTTTAGGCCTAAAAAGCCGTAATAATAAATAAAATTTAATTAAAAATTAAAAAAACTACAGAAATATGTGCAGTTGACAATAAGTGCACTTTTACCAGAACAATAAAAATAACTGGCAATCGTAGTCAAAATGGAAATAATAAGCGCAAGTGATTTTGTTTGAGGAAAGGATCTAGTTAAATTGACTATGTGCTCTTGATTTAAAATTAAATATTTTATGAGGTGGGTTTGGTCAAACGCGGATCTCAGGCTAGAATATCCACAATCTTGTAGTAGAGAGAGAGAGAGAGAGATGTTTCCTAGGTAGTGTCGCAGAGAGAGATAGAGTACTAGCTAAGGGTGGCTCTTAGCAGATGGTGATGACGGCGGTGAATGACGGTGGTAGTCGTGATCACGCCCGAAGAGGGAGTATTAAATGACAGTGGCTTTCGCCAAGGGGTGATAACAGCGGTTGCGACGATCACGGCCATGGAGAGAGTATTGAATGATGGTGGTTCTCATCAAAGAGCTATGACAACGGTGGTGGCTAGACTCCGGGATGGGATGTCCAAAAATCGGGATGGAGGTGATGGTTGTACCTAAGGCGAAGTGTCGATTAGTGGGAGTTTAGTGACTAATGGGCACCTAACTACAGTATATTGGCTCGGGTACTCGGCTAGGGTAGTAGGGGAATTTGTCCCGCCGCAGGTGCTAGGACGTGTTCCCCTATTACCTGAGCCGGATATCCGTACGTTACCCTTCTTGATGACCAACATGTTTAGGGCTTCCAAATAGGCCAGGGGGAAATACTGTTGGCAGAACCGACCTTGTAACTTAACCCCACCGACCCAAAGGAAGTCCCATCATATGTATATATTTATATTGGCTCGGGAAGTCTGCCGGGGTAGTGGGGGAATCCGCCCCGCCACAGGCGTTATTTGTTTGTGTTATCTCAATGTTAAGTATTTTTAAGAAGAAATTGTGTTTGGTTTTTCTATTTATTGTGTTATTTTACCTGACGTTGTGTCGACTATTGTACTTTTTAATGTGCTGTATAGATGTTTGGGAATAAGCGCGTACCTTTTGCATTCTAACAAAAATTTAAGAATTTCTGTTTGTTTCGAAAGTTTAATTTTCTGTTTACTAAAATGCTTAAGATTCATACAAATATGTACACGATATTTATATTTCATGTGGGTGTAGTAGTTCTTCATGGTTTAGCTATGTTGTTCTTTATTGTTGTTGTAAATTATGATGTAGTACAGAATTGTTATTATCGGCAGGCTTTCCGTGAACAATATATATAATTTTCTTCCGATCTGTTTGAGTAATATTTATGTAAATTTTAAGTGATGTAGATCTATCGTGTTGGGTGCAAATAAAACAAAGGTTATTCCACCTTTCAGCTCGATGTTTCGCCAAATTTCCTTGGCATCTTCAGGAGCGTGGCGCTGTATTTATTTAATAAAACAAAAAACAAATAAGAACACCATCAGATATATACAGATTTGAAATTTAAAATATTGCAAGTAAATATTGATTGCACAAAAAAGGATTTTCTTACTTACAATGATGGAAATTAATGAAAAACACAATTTGCGCTAAAACATTTAAACATTTAAAAACATTTGAATATTAAAAAAATTAGAGAAAAATTGTAAGTTTACAAACGGCGATGGTTACTAGGACATGTTTCTGAATTTCACTTCTTCATCAGCTAGCTTTTCGGGAGCTGAGCGTTGAACTCGATTCTCCAACATTCATATCAGTGCAAGCCTTTTTTAGCTGCTACGCCATATGAATGTTCCGTTGTTCGCTGTACAATTGGTCTCTAAGAGTTGCCTTTTTTGTTTATATTCCTTTTGATCACCATGTAGGCACATACACTCTGTATGTAGTTTATTCCTAATGGTGTGGATATGATTTTTAGGCGTGCTTTTGAAAGCTTAGTAACATTTGTTCGGATTTTTACAGTATTTGTTTTTAATACTTCCGCTGTTACTATCATATCAATATGATCATATGTATTTAATTAGCGAGCTTTGCTCATATTGCTTTATACAATGGTTTTTGTAATTGATATTAGAGAAAAATTGTAAGTTTACAAACGGCGATGGTTACTAGGACATGTTTCTGAATTTCACTTCTTCATCAGCTAGCTTTTCGGGAGCTGAGCGTTGAACTCGAGTCTCCAACATTCATATCAGTGCAAGCCTTTTTTAGCTGCTACGCCATATGAATGTTCCGTTGTTCGCTGTACAATTGGTCTCTAAGAGTTGCCTTTTTTGTTTATATTCCTTTTGATCACCATATAGGCACATACACTCTATATGTAGTTTATTCCTAATGGTGTGGATATGATTTTTAGGCGTGCTTTTGAAAGCTTAGTAACATTTGTTCGGATTTTTACAGTATTTGATTTTAATACTTCCGCTGTTACTATTATATCAATATGATCATATGTATTTAATTAGCGAGCTTTGCTCATATTGCTTTATACAATGGTTTTTGTAATTGATATTAGAGAAAAATTGTAAGTTTACAAACGGCGATGGTTACTAGGACATGTTTCTGAATTTCACTTCTTCATCAGCTAGCTTTTCGGGAGCTGAGCGTTGAACTCGAGTCTCCAACATTCATATCAGTGCAAGCCTTTTTTAGCTGCTACGCCATATGAATGTTCCGTTGTTCGCTGTACAATTGGTCTCTAAGAGTTGCCTTTTTTGTTTATATATATATATACAAAAAAGGTAACTCTTAGAGACCAATTGTACAGCGAACAACGGAACATTCATATGGCGTAGCAGCTAAAAAAGGCTTGCACTGATATGAATGTTGGAGACTCGAGTTCAACGCTCAGCTCCCGAAAAGCTAGCTGATGAAGAAGTGAAATTCAGAAACATGTCCTAGTAACCATCGCCGTTTGTAAACTTACAATTTTTCTCTAATATCAATTACAAAAACCATTGTATAAAGCAATATGAGCAAAGCTCGCTAATTAAATACATATGATCATATTGATATAATAGTAACAGCGGAAGTATTAAAAACAAATACTGTAAAAATCCGAACAAATGTTACTAAGCTTTCAAAAGCACGCCTAAAAATCATATCCACACCATTAGGAATAAACTACATACAGAGTGTATGTGCCTACATGGTGATCAAAAGGAATATAAACAAAAAAGGCAACTCTTAGAGACCAATTGTACAGCGAACAACGGAACATTCATATGGCGTAGCAGCTAAAAAAGGCTTGCACTGATATGAATGTTGGAGACTCGAGTTCAACGCTCAGCTCCCGAAAAGCTAGCTGATGAAGAAGTGAAATTCAGAAACATGTCCTAGTAACCATCGCCGTTTGTAAACTTACAATTTTTCTCTAATATCAATTACAAAAACCATTGTATAAAGCAATATGAGCAAAGCTCGCTAATTAAATACATATGATCATATTGATATAATAGTAACAGCGGAAGTATTAAAAACAAATACTGTAAAAATCCGAACAAATGGTACTAAGCTTTCAAAAGCACGCCTAAAAATCATATCCACACCATTAGGAATAAACTACATACAGAGTGTATGTGCCTACATGGTGATCAAAAGGAATATAAACAAAAAAGGCAACTCTTAGAGACCAATTGTACAGCGAACAACGGAACATTCATATGGCGTAGCAGCTAAAAAAGGCTTGCACTGATATGAATGTTGGAGACTCGAGTTCAACGCTCAGCTCCCGAAAAGCTAGCTGATGAAGAAGTGAAATTCAGAAACATGTCCTAGTAACCATCGCCGTTTGTAAACTTACAATTTTTCTCTAATATCAATTACAAAAACCATTGTATAAAGCAATATGAGCAAAGCTCGCTAATTAAATACATATGATCATATTGATATAATAGTAACAGCGGAAGTATTAAAAACAAATACTGTAAAAATCCGAACAAATGTTACTAAGCTTTCAAAAGCACGCCTAAAAATCATATCCACACCATTAGGAATAAACTACATACAGAGTGTATGTGCCTACATGGTGATCAAAAGGAATATAAACAAAAAAGGCAACTCTTAGAGACCAATTGTACAGCGAACAACGGAACATTCATATGGCGTAGCAGCTAAAAAAGGCTTGCACTGATATGAATGTTGGAGACTCGAGTTCAACGCTCAGCTCCCGAAAAGCTAGCTGATGAAGAAGTGAAATTCAGAAACATGTCCTAGTAACCATCGCCGTTTGTAAACTTACAATTTTTCTCTAATATCAATTACAAAAACCATTGTATAAAGCAATATGAGCAAAGCTCGCTAATTAAATACATATGATCATATTGATATAATAGTAACAGCGGAAGTATTAAAAACAAATACTGTAAAAATCCGAACAAATGTTACTAAGCTTTCAAAAGCACGCCTAAAAATCATATCCACACCATTAGGAATAAACTACATACAGAGTGTATGTGCCTACATGGTGATCAAAAGGAATATAAACAAAAAAGGCAACTCTTAGAGACCAATTGTACAGCGAACAACGGAACATTCATATGGCGTAGCAGCTAAAAAAGGCTTGCACTGATATGAATGTTGGAGACTCGAGTTCAACGCTCAGCTCCCGAAAAGCTAGCTGATGAAGAAGTGAAATTCAGAAACATGTCCTAGTAACCATCGCCGTTTGTAAACTTACAATTTTTCTCTAATATCAATTACAAAAACCATTGTATAAAGCAATATGAGCAAAGCTCGCTAATTAAATACATATGATCATATTGATATAATAGTAACAGCGGAAGTATTAAAAACAAATACTGTAAAAATCCGAACAAATGTTACTAAGCTTTCAAAAGCACGCCTAAAAATCATATCCACACCATTAGGAATAAACTACATACAGAGTGTATGTGCCTACATGGTGATCAAAAGGAATATAAACAAAAAAGGCAACTCTTAGAGACCAATTGTACAGCGAACAACGGAACATTCATATGGCGTAGCAGCTAAAAAAGGCTTGCACTGATATGAATTTTGGAGACTCGAGTTCAACGCTCAGCTCCCGAAAAGCTAGCTGATGAAGAAGTGAAATTCAGAAACATGTCCTAGTAACCATCGCCGTTTGTAAACTTACAATTTTTCTCTAATATCAATTACAAAAACCATTGTATAAAGCAATATGAGCAAAGCTCGCTAATTAAATACATATGATCATATTGATATAATAGTAACAGCGGAAGTATCAAAAACAAATACTGTAAAAATCCGAACAAATGTTACTAAGCTTTCAAAAGCACGCCTAAAAATCATATCCACACCATTAGGAATAAACTACATACAGAGTGTATGTGCCTACATGGTGATCAAAAGGAATATAAACAAAAAAGGCAACTCTTAGAGACCAATTGTACAGCGAACAACGGAACATTCATATGGCGTAGCAGCTAAAAAAGGCTTGCACTGATATGAATGTTGGAGACTCGAGTTCAACGCTCAGCTCCCGAAAAGCTAGCTGATGAAGAAGTGAAATTCAGAAACATGTCCTAGTAACCATCGCCGTTTGTAAACTTACAATTTTTCTCTAATATCAATTACAAAAACCATTGTATAAAGCAATATGAGCAAAGCTCGCTAATTAAATACATAAAAAAAATTGTTGAACGTTAATGAAGTAAAAAAATCGATACCACCTACATGCGGTAAACTTGTCATACTAAAAACTAAGTTACAAACATAATAGGTACGCGGCGGCGATATTGTCTGTATCTTCTTTTTTGTTTATTGTTTTTCGGTGTCTATTATTTTTATGTTTTCAAAGTCAGCTATGTGTTTATTTTCTATAGCATGCTGTGCCAAAGCTGTGCTTTGTTTTTGTTTACGTATATCGGCTTCTTGCTCAGCTACCCGCGTGGCGAGCGCCCGCTTCGTGCCTCAATGCAGACCTTATTGCAGCTATCTTCTTCATTCCCTTTACATTGAATTTCGTAAATTACATTGCTACGTTGTTGGAAATCTATGGGTGTGTTTGTTCATGTAAGGCACGTTGCCAAAGTGCAGTTTGATCTGTATGCTAGTGTAGTGTTTGTGTTTGATGTTTTTGTCAAGTCTTGTGTGAAATTTTCTGTGAGCCTAGGAATGTATGCGACACTGAAGTATTGCTTTGTCTGGTTATTTGTATCTGAAGACTCTGTTTTTTGGGTTACATTTTCTATTTCCATTTGTTTCTTATTTATTAAATTTGATATAATATGGTCCGGATAATTATTCTTTTTAAGCGTCAATTTAATTTTCCTAATATTTGCGTCATGAAAACATTGATGGCTGATAGATAATATTTTGCTATAAAGTCCTTCGCCGTATTTATTTTATATTTGAAAGGCTGTGAAGATATAAAGTTTATGAGGCGCCCATAAGAGGTTGGTTTCGAGTACCAATCCAATTGAAATGAGAACAATAAGCGTTTTTACTGACCGTTTAAATTACAATTTATTAAGCACAATAGCTTTTAGTAGCTTTTTAGTGGACATAGGTCCAAAAAAATTTAAAGGACTTAAGAATATAACTTTATTGTACTTAAATTGAATGGACTACAAATCTCAATACTCTAAAAAAATTTTAAAATTCCGAAAAAAATTTTTTATGAAACTTCGTCGAATTTTTCAAACATTTTTTAAATATAATTTAGTTTTTGTTGTTATATCGGCCTACTGATTTTAAGATCGCGGGTTCGAATCGAGCTCAAGGCCTAACAATAATTTTTTATCATTATTATTGTTATGATAAATTTTTTCTTAATTGAAAAAATTTTTAAATTAGAATAGAAGAAAGAAAAAATTTTTTTTTTTTTTAGACAACTGCCAAAGCTCGTTGTATAGATCCATTTCGGGAACTGCTAAATTCCTTCATCGGCAACGTTTAGGCGCCGCTGCTATAACCATTCAGCCACCACAGCGGTTTTTTGTTTGTCTTCATTAATCCTACTTCTATTCTGGTTCGTGCCAATTGATATTCACACCACTGCGACATCTGTTGCAGAATAGCTGTGAAAATTGGACTTGTTTGTTGGCAATGCTGCCAAAGTGTCATATTTTATTGACACTTGTTTTTCCCCGTGCTCTGGGATGTATTAACAATTTTTGTTGTTATATCGGCCTACTGATTTTAAGATCGCGGGTTCGAATCGAGCTCAAGGCCTAACAATAATTTTTTATCATTATTATTGTTATGATAAATTTTTTCTTAATTGAAAAAATTTTTAAATTAGAATAGAAGAAGGAAAAAAATTTTTTTTTTTTTTTTAGACAACTGCCAAAGCTCGTTGTATAGATCCATTTCGGGAACTGCTAAATTCCTTCATCGGCAACGTTTAGGCGCCGCTGCTATAACCATTCAGCCACCACAGCGGTTTTTTGTTTGTCTTCATTAATCCTACTTCTATTCTGGTTCGTGCCAATTGATATTCACACCACTGCGACATCTGTTGCAGAATAGCTGTGAAAATTGGACTTGTTTGTTGGCAATGCTGCCAAAGTGTCATATTTTATTGACACTTGTTTTTCCCCGTGCTCTGGGATGTATTAGCAATTTTTGTTGTTATATCGGCCTACTGATTTTAAGATCGCGGGTTCGAATCGAGCTCAAGGCCTAACAATAATTTTTTTTATCATTATTATTGTTATGATAAATTTTTTCTTAATTGAAAAAATTTTTTAATTAGAATAGAAGATCTTATAATTTAGTTTTTGTTATAGATCGCGACACATTTTCTTATGGGAAATTAGTTAAAATAAATTTGCGAAAGCGAAAATTGCAAGAATTGTCCAAAAAGGGGTGTCTACTTATTTATGTGAGTGACTGTACATATGTACATAGATATTTTTTATTTATTTGAGTATTTATCCTGGCACTACAATTTTTACAAAATTATTTTATAGTACCAGTCAGGAATGTAAAAGTGAATTACAATAATAATAATAACAATGTAAATAATTAAATTAATTATGTGAAAATTACTTATTACAAAAACTTAAAAGTAAAGTATCATACAAAGAAGACAAGACAATAGATTTAAATTAAATAAAACCTGATCCAACAAAAAGTTATAGGGTAGGTTATCTTTTATAATTATGTTAATATTCGCTATCATCACTTTAATCCAGTGAGTCACTTGTGGAATAGTCATGAGCATCAGCAACACTACTGTGAAAGCTTGAAACAACTGGGGTATTTTTTGACTCCTCAACATTATCGGGGGACAGTAAATTTAAGACTTCTGAAGTCAGACATTTAAATTTTTTCTTAGGTATCTCCCAAAAAATGTTAACTAAAGGATCTGATATTATAAGCAACATATTCATAAGATCTCTATTCGTGGCTTCACGCGACTGCTTTTGTAAGCAGGTAAAATTGGTAAAATTGCTGATTTTATAATATCAGTACTATGCACTAAGATTTTATGAACTGTAACAGGCATATTAAACCATGGATAGAGATCTATATAAAAGTTTTTTAGTCTCGACCGCAAATTTTTCAAATCTTTGGATATTTATATTGTACGCAGATGCTAATGCGCGAAGGAGAGTGTCGAATCTTTTGATGAGCGTTACATCCAATCCCGTATTCTCAGCACTAGCCTCAGAATTTTCGAACAACCTACGAGCAGTGTTGCCGTCATCGGTATTGCCAAAACCTGGTTTTGGTTTATCTACTATCAATCCAAGTACAATTTTAAATTTATTCTGGATTTCGTTGGAACATAGCTTTACACTCTCTTTATCTGCCTCGTTCATAAGCTGCCATTTTTTTACTTCGAGGCGATAACTTATGTGAAGCAAGCATTCAAAACATCTTATCCATGCATGGAGAGTAGACAAACCAAAACCAAGATTATCTAGGTTAGGCGTAAAGTCCCGTAACTCATTATTCATATCTTTTGGAGTGGTACCACAAATATAACACTTTTGTGTGGAAGGAGTTTCAGTCAAAGCATTGCAAACTTTTCTGTCAATCATTGTAAGAAGCATATTGTGATTTACGGAAACTTTGTATTCTTCGAGCTTGTACTTTGTTGGCAACAACGCACTTATCTCCTCTAAAACTTTTTTCGTTTCAAAAAGGATAAAAAATTAATTTAATTGTTAGAAGAAGGTCGAGGATTCTGCCAAACAATGTTACCTTTTTCATCCTGTAATTGAAGAGGAACGAAAGAAAATATAAACAAAAACTCATCAGTGTCAGAACTGCAAGTAAACTTTTGCTTATATGTGCTATGGCCAGAGCTTCCATCGCAACCCCACTTGCTGATTAAAGTATACGTCAAATTTGTAGGTAATAAACAAAAATTTCTTGATTTGCTAAAACTAAACGCTCAACAGTTTTATCTAATACGGACTGGACTTTAATTTCCGTACGTGTTTCACCCACATCAATTTCATTTGGATAGCATTCTGCCTTTTCTTAGACTATAAAATGATGGATAAACCTTATGGCCTGCCTTGATGCTCCACTTCCAAGTCGTTTTGTACCCATGAGTCGTCGACATGCTATCTACGTAGTATGCTAAAGGTTCTACATTGCTCAATTATCTTGCATCTGGCTCACATGTCATCTTTTTGCCGGATATATTCCTGTGATTTTTTTTATAATGTTAGCAACATTTCTGTTGCCGGACATACGCGTTGATACTTCTGCCGCATAAAGTAACTCACCAGGACTTCTAGATTGCAAGAGGTCATCCACTCGACGCCGTTTGGTTTTTTCACTGCAGCTAACAAAGTCCTTCTTTCGTTTTCCGGAGTCGGGGTTACCTGAAGAAGTGGTTGGTTGGTCTGATGGCAAATTTGAATCCACCGTTATTGTAAATGTGAAGTCTGGACTCGAAAGCCACTCCGAGTTTTTATTCAAAAATCGCTCCTTATGTCTTCCAGATGTGTTCCACTTTTGATCCAGCTTCGACGAATATGCCGATATTTGTAAGCTTAAACTTAAGTACAACAGTACTCAATAATTCTTTATATCTGGTTTCCTTCGAATGTTGAACCCAAATGTCAAAAACCTCCGTTCTTGGTACGGTTATAACTAAACTGCTTTGTGTTGTTGATGTTCCGACAGGGTGAATAGCTGATGATTGTTGTTCTGCCATCTTAAGTGTCGTTGATTGTTCTGATTTGTTATCAGTTGTGCAGTATTTATATTACATTCAGGTAGTGGCGTAGATGCTACCAAATGGGGTTGTTTTGTGTAGCGTTCCTGTGTGGTTATACCTGTATTAGGATTGTTTTGTATGTACCTGTTTTTATGCCTTGGTGACTGGTGCGGTAGGTTGTGGCAGGTTGAAGTCAGTGATCTTCGCCATTTTGCTTTTGGTGTGCTCTGGTTGACCTTGCGAGTTTATTTTTGTGTGTTTTATGGCTACGTGTTTTTTCCCTGTACCTGGGAATTGGTTTTGCCGTTTGTAGATCAACTTTAAAGGTTCAAATATCTCGTCGGAGCTGGTACGTACATACATCCTAAAAAAAATTTAAAATAGATGTGCAAAGAATTCGCAATGGTTTTTGCTTTCTGCTATTAGAGAATACTTCCGACTATAACATATGTAACATTTAGCCCGGATGTCGGCGGATGTATGTAACTTTTTTGTCCCTAAAGTTAAAAATATAGAGAAAAAATACATTTTCTAATTAATAACGGAATGTTAAATATATTGAAAATACTCTAATTGCGAAAGAATTACTACTAGAAAATTTTACTTACCTTCGGGCTTAGAATGCATCAAAAAAATTATATAAAAGTGTTCACTTAAAAGAAATATGAAGCTTAATATTCAACAAGAATTTTGCAAATTAATTAATACATTTTATGGTCACTCCTGCCTTCTTACTTCAATTACTCAATATATATGAGCAAAAATA
This sequence comes from Eurosta solidaginis, assembly GCF_040869045.1. NCBI lineage: Eukaryota > Metazoa > Arthropoda > Insecta > Diptera > Tephritidae > Eurosta > Eurosta solidaginis. The sequence continues at coordinate 203,333,236 of NC_090319.1, forward strand.
TCAAAAAAAAAGCAGAAATCCCGTTATTTTGTTTGTTTTCTTTCATTTCTCATTACACTTTTCTTGGAATAAGAACTTTGTTTTTGTCCAGCTAGCTTGTTCTACACGAAACACTGTGGATAGGTATATTTTTTGGTGATTTATCACGCCAAACGTATGTAGAAATTTATTAATGTGCCTTGCACCATAACTTTGACGAGACAAAAAAAAAAAATAAATTCAATTCTACTTTGAATTCATACAAGATTCAAATTCCTAATATATGTAATTACTTATATTCAAAGGAAATGTAAAAAGCAACAATTTAAATGGATAAAGGAATATCTCCTAATTTAACGGAAACGTACACAATAGAAATAGTTATTTTAGCAAATATATGAAGCACAGCTAAGGACAGTCACCTAGTTCAGCGATACTGCACATCAGCTGCTTTAATGATACCATGTGTACATATGTATGTAATATGTGTATACAGTGAAGTTTCTCTGTATAGCTAGCAGTAAGCATTGGTGGGATCGCAGAATCAAAGCAGGCGACGGCTTATGCATTTATGTATAGCAATATGTATATGCATATGAGCATTGACACTTGCAAAAGGCAAATGGTAAAATAGCAGTGATAATAAATAATAATAATAAAATCAGTGATCGAACTTAAAAAAAGGTAGAAATAAGGAATTAGTAACTTATACCACTGGAGGTGGAGTAAATGTGGGGTCTATATTTAGTTGTTTACTCTATTTTATTTATGTTAATACTTTAACTTGTTTTTCTACTTGCAATATTTTTAATTAATTATGTTACCTTTTTTAAAAGAAAATTTTTGTATCTTTCAAAATACTAAAAATATTATTCAATTTTGTAGATTAGAAATTTACATATAAATCTTTTAATAAATTAAATTATATTAAAAATAATTTACCAATTTAATTACCAGACTTAAATGTGGGACTTATGGAGAATAATTTCAAAGAGTCCAAAAAAATCCCGATGTGCAAGCATTTTTGAAATATAAGAGCTAAGGATTCCGCAATAGAGTTTGCGCACATTTTGAAAAATATCTGAGAAAACACCTCAGTATCTGATTTTGCACTACTTGTTAATTTAGAGATCGATAGAAGTACGTCATCTATGCTAACAACGAAATTAGAAATTTGGCATTGGTACCCAGAGTGAAATATAGGATTAGGTGAAGAGGTAAACTTTGAGTAAACTTTTTGGAATGATCTCGCGAACAGGTTGCAGGCATCCTGTGGATTACTGAATACTTCGCCATCATACTCGATAGTCGTTGGAAAGCCATTGTTTTTCTTTTCGAGTTAATAACCGACCAGAAACTAGACGGATTTGACTTTAATTTTGATTCGAGTTTGAGCATATATATATAGTTAAGTCGATTAATTTTTTTACAGCTTTTCCTATGTTTTTTAAAAGCTTTATTTTTGCTTGTTTTAAGATTATTCAGTGTTTTAATTAAGGGTGGCCTATTCATTAACACCTTACGTTTTAGAGGTACGAAACTCGCTTGTGAAAGCCTCCTCTTCAAAATTTTGTAGGAGGCCTCCGGATTTCCGCAGAAGTTAAGAGAATTCCAATAAGTAGATGAGGTCGGCCTTGAAATAATTATATTCCAATGTTGATTCGGCTGGTTCTTTTATAAAAATTATAAAAATCGAAATTTATAACCAAAGTATTATGGTGAAAACTATTTTCCAAAATTGGAAACGGACACTCAAGACATGATATTTTTAAATCAGCAGACCCGAAAACTGGGTCCAGGAACCTACCAATCTTATTTGGTTGAGAGTTATATTGTTTTAGACCGTATGAAAATAAGGTGTTAACAACTAGCACATCGATGTCGGATTTAATATTTGAAGGTAAAATATTACATCATTTGAACAAGATATATTAAATTGAAATCGCCTAAATATATAATTTCATCAGACGGATTAGCATTATTGACAACTTGACTTAACTTATCTATATGCTTCTGATATATAGCAATGTCACTACTTGTTAGAATATAGGACAATAGAAAAATTATTTTTTTATTACTAGTAAACGTAACTCAAATACAAATTTGAATACCCACGTTAGATTCTATGGTTACGATTTCCGAAAAAATGTTTTTTGGCGGAACCGAAAAGGGCAAACAGCCACACCGGCAGGCCAAAGCTCAGGTTTGAGCATACTGTTAAAACAGGATTCGGGAACACCTAGTTTAAAGGTGATTCGTTATAATGATTCCACGGCAGTACCATTCCTAATAAGCCTGTGGCATGAAAGCAACTCTTTCTGTATCCCAGAATGTTTGGAAACATATTCAATTAATCATTTTCCGTGACTGATGCCACTTGCTTTTGGCAGCAACACAAAGTTCAGAGTTAGCATTTGAGCCAACAATGCGAACATATTTATCGTAAGATTTACTTTTTGCAGAAACCTTAAAAGATTCGCAAAAAATAGATGAGCATCATCATTGTCGATGGTAGTGTTCTTGGTACGAGTGTCTGCAGTTTTGATATTGTCAACATCACTATGATTGTTATTAACGTTTACAATAACAATACTTGCATGAGTTGGTTCGCCAATTTTCGAAGGCGACGTGAAATTGTTGTTGCCAGTGAGAACAGAATTTTGTACAAGAGGGCGATCACAAGTATCATTTGAATCGATGTTATTATTTGCTTTGTTACAGACCGAAGCATAATAAGGCAAACATTTAGCCAACATAGCAGGCGAAAGCTCAACATCAGTGACGGAGCGTTTAGCTGTTGCTTCGGACGAAACAGAAGAAGATAAAGACGATGATAACTCAGCAGCATCACCATTTGTTTTACTGGAAGTAGCGCCGCCAGTAGCATCTTGTGTTGGTTGTGTAGTTTTCGTACACTTTTTAGAATTTCGTATATTAATCGAAATGCAGTTGGTAGGCGAGTCAAATAACTTACCACGAGAACGCGTCTTGATTGCATTGCTGTTGTTGTCACTCATTCTTTTTTTTATTGGCCTTAACAAATATTTTTTGGATTTCTGCCAATGATGTGCCAATGATTAAACTCTGAGAGGCATATTGATATTGTGCTATTCACGCAATTGTCACATTTAAACATTAGATTCGCATTTGATTTTAAGAGATTTGCTGCAGAATTATTTAATTTAGCACATTTTAAATGTACTTTATGACCACAGATACCACATGAGATAAAATCTTCTCTCACGAATTCTATATGACAGCTTATGCACTTAAGCATTGTAAATAGTTAGATACACGGAGCGATCAAAAATACGTCCGTACGCAACGAATTGTGAACTTAAGTGATATAAGTGATGTTAATAAAAATACGAAACATTCGTTACGGACTTTATGGTAATCTAGCCGAGGACTGTACTCAGAATTTTTATTGTGCTCAGTGATCTTTTACATTTTTGCCCCACTACAATTTCGCAAAAAATAGATCAGTCAAAAAACTGAGATCTGTATTGCCGCAAAAGTGAAAATAATAAAAAATATTTTAATTTTACAAATTGAATCAGAATTAAGCCAATTAGCCACCCTAACTGAGAAATAAGTGGTACGACCACGAATTGACCGAAATAAACAAGCTAAAATAACTCTTACAGACCGAAGCTTTGTCAACGGGTGATTTCACAGAGTACAACAATGTTGCGTAGTACTATAAAAAGCTTATAGAAAAGAAAAAAGTTAAGTATATGAAGAATAGAATTGACAAACCGTTCGGAAAGCAAATCAATTTGGAGGCATCTTAAACAAGCAGTAAACCTAACTGAAGTGAGAGACAATTAAATTGTAAAGGATATTACTTATGACACCCCAGAGGATATATGTAGCTAAAGCGTTAAGCTCAGTTTTTATTGATAGTATTGTTGATATTAACCAAGGAATTGAAAGTCTAGATAGTGGCCAAAACATGTCTACAGCTTAAAGAAATTTCGGTTGAAGAGTTAACTCGGATAATTAACCGATATCAAAATAAAATTGGTGGGAAAAACCTTCTTTCTGAGGGAGTTATTAAAGATTCGGTATCCTATATGGGACATTTCTATTCCGAAGTTTTAAGTAAATTCCTCAGAGCTGGAATAGTGCCGGAATCATGGAAAATATCAACCATAGTAACTATTCGGAAGGTAAAAAATTCAGTTCTAGCGAAAGGTCTGAGACCGATTAACACATTACCAAATTTAGAAAAAAATTTAGAGCCGTCAAAAATCAACTTGTTAGCTACCTTGAAAATAACAAAATACTGTGGCGGACTTTTCCTTTGACTTTGCCGGGGTTAGCCTCAGTCCGTCCAGGGTTCCTGAAAGTAGAAATTCCTACCGGTTCTTCTAAAAGAATAACCCTGTTTATTTCGTATAAAAACGTTATAAAAGTATTTTTTTAGTAAAAATTCTATTCTACTCCTAGCTGATTCCCTTGCTTTGTAAGAGGTGACTGAGGTAATAAAGCCCTCGGCCAACCTCTGCGGTCGAATGGAGTAATAAAGCCTCCAGACGAGTATACTTTTAGTACAAATGAAGTGAAAAACCTTCAGGTGTACTCTTGGTCGGTAGTGATAAAACCTACTGACTCGTATGCCTGTCTCCTAATCTCTCTGAATCTCAATGCGAACTCGTCGCCCTTATATACTAATTTTTGTACGCAGGCAAACGGTTATTTTATAATAACAACTTTCAACTAATAGTATTAACAATATAAAAAACTGTTATTCCGGTAAATATTTTCTTCCCATGAATTTCCATGCACCATAATGCTCCTTCTTGAATACAATGCCTTTGTACTTGCTCATACCGTTCTTTCCAGCCGTTGCTATAACCTTTGTGTGTTTGTATATTTGTTTGTGATCACCTGATTCTAATGTTGTGTTTTGCTTTGCCCGATGCTTCTGCCTTCTGTAGTATGGCGTGCGTTGGTGTGTTGTATGCTAGTGCGTGAATATGTATAGCGAAATTTCAATTAGTAGCGGCGCTTATTTTGACGACTTGCTACTGATCTCCGTTCACTTAAGTTATTATGTATGTTGTATTTGTAACTGGGTACATTGGATTTTGAGTGTGCAAAGGGTTGATCGACCGCTGCATTTTTATGTTTTGTGCGTGTCTACCTTCCAAATATTTAATGCATGTTAGGGTGATCCTATATTCAAAGTTTATGTTTGCGAAAATGTAAATATTTTGCTTGCGTGCAAAAGTGCGCAAGTCTAATTTGTTCTTCATTTTAATAATTATCAATTCAATGTACAACAGAATATATGTATTTAGGGTATAATTCATAAAGGTATACATATGTATATTTCTGGTGCTTCACATAAAATGTATAAGTGATAAATTCAAATATTATTATAAATTTCAAGTTATTTCAAAATGTATGTTCTTTAGAAAAATGTATGGATATGTGTATGTTGTGAGGATACAAAGTCCTCGGCTTTGGGGTCCTCACACTCTCCCCTCACCTGCCGCAATGAGACCCACCGTCACCAGGTCGGTGCACGTGATCCGTACTCGGAAGTGGTGTTCGCCCATGCTGCTTCGTCGTCACTGCCGTCGCTGGCCATCAGGCTCAATATGTCGCTGTTTTTGTCGTTGGGGCTGCCGTTGACCCCGCTGGCCTTACGGCTTAATATTTCGCTGTCGTCTTTGGTTGTTGGCGTTTCACTGCCCTTCCCGTGGGCGGTATGTGTGATTCCAGTCTATAAAATAAATGAAAAACTGGTGGATTTTCCTTAGGGTGTTCCCGCCATGTATGGTGGATTTTAAAAAAGTGGTATATCATGCGCATAGTTAAAGATTATATTTATGGGATATTTATGTAATTGTGGTTAGAGTTTACCGAGCTTTTATTGGTTGATCCGACTTCCGTGTACTTCTTGATATGAAATTTCTTCGTGTATGATTTGACACTGTCTCGATTGGGCATGCCCGTTACTACCAATTTTATCCGGATTGAAGTAGAATCTTACAAAATAGTCTGTGGCTCCGCAGTTGTCTCGGGGTGTGTGTTTGTTTAAGGCTGCCATAGCGAACTGCCTTCCCAGGTGTAATCTTGATCCATGCGCCGGTTCTCTGGCGATCTGTAATTTATTTTTTGGAAATATTCGTACCTGATTCTCCGCAATGTTTTGTAATTGACCGTCTATGTATGCTATCAGTTGTTGCCTTGTACCTTGGTTCTCTCCGTGTTGTCTCTCGGTCTCTTCGCTGACTCGTGTGAGCGTACCGCAAATGGCTACCTCGCTGTTTTCTCTCTGTTGTTGTTCATCGGGATTGTTGTTTGCTGTTTGATTTGACGATGTTGACGCGGGTTGATCTTCACTAGCGTCCTTCTTGTATCTCTGTTTATGACTTTGCCTCCTGGATTCGTTGTTGTCGGCGGCGTCGGCTGCGTGGTATGCTTTCAGCTCACTTAGGTGGGCTGTCCTCCTCCTTCCTCTGATGACTTTGTCTAGCTCTACGATCACTGGGGACACAAAGTTCATTACCCGGTGAGTCCACTGTATCTGGGCGCTAGTTTGGCTGCAAAGTTATCCGCCGCTTTTGACAGCTGATGTTCCTTTACCTGCACTAGGTCGCCTATCGCCGGTCGCCATTGCCTTCGTCTTAAGTTGTAATACTTCGCTTGCTCCATAGATGCTGTCTCTTGCTTCCGTCGTACCATCTCGAATATTTCTTTCATCCTCGTTGACTTCTCTCCTGGGTTCGATAATTTCTCGCCTGTACCAAATGTCTGCTCATCGCAAAGGCTGTTGGGAATTCTCGGTTCCCTCCCTTGTACTATGTATTCTGGACTGTAACCGGTCGATTCACATATACTTGTATTCAATGCCAGCGTTATCTCTGGTAACAACTCATCCCATGTCTTCTGCTCTTTTCCCGTAAATTGTGCTATCATCCTCTTGATGTTCCTGTTTGCCCTCTCTGTCGGTTTCTCCTGCGGTGTGTACGGTGCCGTTAATTGATGTTTCACGCCAAGTTCTTCTAAAAATCTCTTAAAACGTCTGCTGATAAACTGAGCTCCGTTGTCCGTAATAAATACTTTTGGAACGCCGAACCGTGCCAAAATCTTCTCTCGAAATCCTCGTATTAAACATTCTGTCGTTGCCTTTCTGATTGGTACTACCTCTACCCATTTTCAAAATTTGTCTAGGAAGACTAATTCCATCGTGTTGCCATGTTTCGATCGTGGCATTGGACCAACAAAGTCTGCACAGACTGTTGCCCAAGGCTCCTCTGAAATCTTCGTTAGCATCTTACCCGCGGCTGGCTGTTGACTCAGTTTGTATATTTGACATGTGTTACACTGCTGTACGTACTTCCTTATATCCCTGAACATTCCTGGCCAGTAATAACGTGTTGTTGCTCTTGCTATCGATTTTCGGATGCCCATATGCCCTGCGCTCGGTGTGTCGTGAATCTCCTCTAGCACTCTGCGTCTCTGTGAAGTCGGCACACATAGCTTCCATGGCACTGCATCTTCGCCATCCACCTGACTTCCTATGCGTTTGTACAACTTCCCATCTTCGATAACGTACTCTGGGAATTTCTCAGGGGCCTTTCTTATATCTTCCATCTTTGCTTTAAGCCACTTACACTCAGCTTTTCCGTCGTCCATCGTCAACGTACCCAACTGCTCGTCCATCGGTCGCCTTGATAATGCATCTGCCACAACGTTCAACTTTCCTTTTCGATACTGTACGTCAAATGAGTATTGCTGTAGTTCCAGCGCCCATCTCGCAATCCGACCAGTCGGACTCTCTATCGCATTCAACCATTTCAACGCTAGGTGATCTGTTATTACTGTAAACGTGTATCCTTCTACGTATGGCCTCATTTTTCGTATTGCCCAGACTATTGCCAAACACTCCTTTTCTGTCGGTGAGTAGTTCATCTCTGCCTTGTTTAACCTGCGGCTTGCGTATGCTATTACTCGCTCTTCGTCGCCTGAACCTTGCGTAAGTACTGCACCAAGACCAAAATCACTTGCATCCGTCTGTAAACTAAACTTCCTTGAGAAATCTGGACAAGCGAGTACCGGTGCCTGCGTCAGAGCTGCCTTAAGTGCTTCGAATGATTGCTGCTCTTCAGACCACCTCCAGTTACTACCTTTCTTAAGCTCCGATGTTAACGGGTGTGACACTTGTGAAAAATCCGGCACGAATCTTCTATACCATGACACAACTCATAGAAAACGTCGTAACTCTCGTATATTCTTCGGTGGTTCCGGTTCTTTGATGGCTGCTATCTTTTCTGGGTCGGTATGGATGCCTTCCTCGCTAACGACATGACGTAGATATTTTAACCTTTTCTTAAAAAACTCACATTTTTCCGGGTTTATCCTCAGGTTCGCTCTAGGCAGTCTTCGAAATACTTCTGTTAAATGTGCAATGTGCTCTTCCAATGTTTTACTTGTAATGATAATATCGTCAAAATAAGCAAACGCGTATGGTTCCAATTCTGGTCCTATGACACGATCAAGTGCTCTCTGGAAAGTTGCTGGGGCTGAGTGCAAGCCAAATGGCATTACCCTCCATTGGTATAGTCCACGCCCAGGTACTGTCAATGCGGTGTATTGCTTGCTGCTTGCTTCCATAGGGATTTGCCAATATCCATTTTTCAAGTCCAAGCTACTGATAAATTTCGCGCTTCTTAATTTGTCCAAGATATGTTGTATACGTCGTAAAGGGTATGCGTCTGGTACTGATCTTGCGTTTAGTTGACGGTAGTCTACGCAGAGTCTCCATTTTCCATTCTTCTTCTTTGCCAAAACTATGGGTGCGCCGTGCGGGCTATTCGATGGTTCGATGCAACCTTTTCGATCAGCTCGTCGACTTCCTTGTTGATAATTTCTTGCATTTTCGGATTCTTCGGATAGTACCTTTGCTTTATTGGACGGTCGTCCCTCATAACTATTTTGTGTGTGGCCACGTTGGATACTCCTGTCATCTTTACAAATACCTGTAATTCTTGGCTCAGAAATTTACTCACCGCATCTTCTGTCTTGCTAGTCTCTATCGCCGCCATTGGGTTGTGTTCCTTGAAATCTTCGTTATTCGTTTCTACCATAGTTGTACATGTCACTACCTCTTGCTTCCGTTCGTCTACTCTCAACGTTATTTCTTGACCACCACATCTCATCTCAAAGTTTACCTTCGCCAGATAGTCCGTGCCAATTACCACCTCATCGCCCAGTCCCGGTAGGATAAGCATCTCGTTCCTCTGTACTTTATCACCCATTCTTAATTCTGCATCTACCGCTTCTTTGACTATTATTGCTCTGCCATCGCCCATTCTTACCCGTGTCTTTACTTCCTTGAATTTGCCAGTTTTTAATCTTCTCGCTATTGCATCACTTATAAAGCTCCTCGTCGCTCCCGTGTCAATCGCTGCTACCGCTTCTTCTCCGTTCACATACGTTGTTACCAATATACGGCCCTTTGTGTATTTGAACATGTCTAATTTCTCCGAAGATCCCATCCCTCAGTTCCAATGTGGTCTCTGGTCGTTTCCCTGTGGCTTCCTACAACAATCACGCGTGAGCACGCCTATCTTACCACATGTCCAGCAAAATTCTCTTCTTATGCCTCGGCACCCGTATGAAAAGTGACCGCCTCTTCCGCATCGTCTGCAGGCCGTTCTTGTATCTACATATTCTTGTTGTGGCTCTGACCTCTACTGTTGTTGGACTTCTACTCGCTCCTCCTCTCTTTGTTCTGCCTGGAGACACTGGTACTGACCTTCTTGACGCCGTGGTATGAATGGCCTTGTGCTAGGTCGCATTGGTTTCCTGTCAGGAGTAATATTTTCATAGTCTTGAGCTAAACTTACCAGCTCCTCAAGATTGCTGACCTCGCTTCGCTTTATATATAGTTGGTATTCTCTGCGCGAGTTTCTGTAGATACGGGTTAGTTTCTGCTCCTCGGTGTTGCCCGCGTGATGCATAAGTCCTTGTAATACTAAGACATAATCTTTAAATAGCTCACCTTGTCGTTGTACGCGCATTCTAATTTCATATTCCAATTGCTCTAAGTATCGGGAGCTTAGAAAGAACTTCAGGAAGTCCTTCTTGAAGGCGTCCCACTTCTGCCAATTCCGGTTGTTATTCCTGTACCATATCAACGCTTTGTCCTTCAACAACTCCGGCAGCGCTTTCGGAATTGTGTTGCGGTTGATTTCATACCCATCTGCTAGCTCCTCCACTCTTTCAATGAATCCTAGGGGATCTTTGCCTCCGTCGTACTTTAATCCCCACTTCCTTACTCTGTCCATGGTCGTTGCATATGTGCCAGGCTGTTGAATATAATTTGTCGTTGCGTACGTACCAGGGTGCTGAATAAAATGTACCGGTGGTTGTCCGACCTCCAATTGATTGGGTGCACCATTTGCCTGCCTATCATTTCTTGGTGAATTTAGTTCGCTGCTTGTCTTTGATGCTTGTGGATCGCCAATCGGTTTCTTAGCTCGTCAACCGTTCCGCCAACCTCTAGCCCAAATTCCGTGCTGTAGGCTACCAGATCCTCTCGAGTGAGATAATATATCCACGATACCTTTACCATTGTTATGCTTATATCCTCGTCGTATTAACCCAGAAGTGGGTCAATCTTGTTTCCCTTTTCGTTTCTGATGCTCTGAAAGTATATCTTAAAATTTGATTTGTTTAACCTGCTCGGGCGCCAAAATGTGACGGACTTTTCCTTTGACTTTGCCGGGGTTAGCCTCAGTCCGTCCAGGGTTCCTTAAAGTAGAAATTCCTACCGGTCCTTCTAAAAGAATAACCCTGTTTATTTCGTATAAAAACGTTATAAAAGTATTTATTTAGTAAAAATTCTATTCTACTCCTAGCTGATTCCTTTGCTTTGTAAGAGGTTACTGAGGTAATAAAGCCCTCGGCCAACCTCTGGGGTCGAATGGAGTAATAAAGCCTCCAGACGAGTATACTTTTAGTACAAATGAAGTGAAAAACCTTCAGGTGTACTCTTGGTCGGTAGTGATAAAACCTACCGACTCGTATGCCTGTCTCCTAATCTCTCTGAATCTCAATGCGAACTCGTCGCCCTTATATACTAATTTTTGCACGCAGGCAAACGGTTATTTTATAATAACAACTATCAACTAATAGTATTAACAATATAAAACAACTGTTAGTCCGGTAAATATTTCCTTCCCATGAATTTCCATGCACCATAATGCTCCTTCTTGAATACAGTGCCTTTGTACTTGCTCATACCGTACTTTCCAGCCGTTGCTATAACTATTGTGTGTTTGTATATTTGTTTGTGATTCTAATGTTGTGTTTTGCTTTGCCCGATGCTTCTGCCTTCTGTAGTATGGCGTGCGTTGGTGTGTTGTATGCTAGTGCGTAAATATGTATAGCGAAATTTCAATTAGTAGCGGCGCTTATTTTGACGACTTGCTACTGATCTCCGTTCACTTAAGTTATTATGTATGTTGTATTTGTAACTGGGTACATTGGATTTTGAGTGTGCAAAGGGTTGATCGACCGCTGCATTTTTATGTTTTGTGCGTATCTACCTTCCAAATATTGAATGCATGTCACCCTAACATGCAACATCCTATATTCGAAGTTTATGTTTGCGAAAATGTAAATATTTTGCTTGCGTGCAAAAGTGCGCAAGTCTAATTTGTTCTTCATTTTAATAATTATCAATTCAATGTACAACAGAATATATGTATTTAGGGTATAATTCATAAAGGTATACATATGTATATTTCTGGTGCTTCATATAAAATGTATAAGTGATAAATTCAAATATTATTATAAATTTCAAGTTATTTCAAAATGTATGTTCTTTAGAAAAATGTATGGATATGTGTATGAGGACCCCAAAGCCGAGGACTTTGTATCCTCACAATACTTATGAAAGAACAATCTGGTTTCAGGGAAAGGCACTGAAACTGCGTTAAATTATGTCATATCGAACTGGAAAGAAGAACTAATTTCAAAGTACAGTAGCAGTCTTCATTGATTTAAAAAGAGCTTTTGAAACAAGAAGTTACGTCAAATCGGGATAACGGATATTGAGCTGAAATAGTTTAAGAGTTTTTAACAAACAAGAAATAGGGAGGACTGACACAAAACTCGGTGTTGGCCCCAGTCCTATTTAACATTTATATTAATGATATATCCTTAGCATTGAAATACAGCAAAATTAGGTTGTTTGCGGATGATGTCCGACTCGAAATAAGTGAAACAAACTTAACTTTAACTAAGAGTAAAATTAAATGTTAACATAACAAACTTTATGATCATATCCAAAACGTTTAATAAAGATTCGCCAAAAATTGATCTAGAAATTATGAATGCAAAAATATAGGAACTTCAAATATTTAAGTATTTAGGGGTACATATTGACAACAGGTTAAAGTTTAATGATCACATTGAATACATAGTTGCTAAAATTTCCAAGAAAATTGGTTTCTGGAAGAGATCACGTAAATATAAAAGTAAAAAATATAAATGGAAAGTCTACAGATCCATAATTGAGCCGCACTTTATATACTGTCTAACAATATTTTTTATTGATAGCGATACACAAGTAGATAAGCTACAGGTTATGCAAAATAAAGCTATGCGATTTATCCTTAAGCTGCCATACGATACTCCAATAAAAACTATGATCGAAACACGTAGGCAAAGTGCACAAGAGGCTACGCGTCATAGACGCTGCAGCCGAAAGTTGTACGCTTTGATGCCGAACACATGTATTTGAATGGAGAGCTGCATACGAGTCGTCAGCTGAATGAAAGCGACAAAGCATGAAATTTTCGTGTAGCTAAGCGTACAGCAATGTTCGTCGCTGAGCGTACGTACGCTTGAAAAAAAGGAAGAACAAGATGTTTGTTTACATTTTTTTGTATGCAAATTTGTGTAATTAGTTAAAAAATGTTACTTTGAAAGGTATAATACCAAATCGAAAAAGGGTATTAAACACTACAGCAGCTTGGTTAAACATTGTTGAAGCGTTTAAAAGGCTAAAAAGTGTTGGAAACTAGAAATCGCCTTTTTCTCTAGTCCGCTGTGGTTTAAAATTGCCTTTCATAATTTAAAAAGGCACGGTGATGCAAACAACGTTTAATACCTATTTTCCTTTGGTTTCGGGGACGGATATGGCTGAAGAAATTAAATTTTTTATTTGTTTTCAACAATTGTTTGCTTTTTGTAGCGACGCACGAAAATAGCTTCGTGTGCAGATCTTGAGGCGTAGAGAAATTGTAGCTATATGAAGTATCTTGTACGCGTCTATGACGCGTAGCCTCGTGTGCACCTTGCCTTAATTGGCTCAGCGTAAGACAGCTTATATTTTATCACAGTATGAAATTTGTGTTTAATAGGAAGATTGGAATGTTGCCTGAATACTTGAGTGATAAACTAGCTTATGTTAATGAAACCCACTAATACGTAGTCAGAAAAAACAATAATTTCAGATTTCCTCTCTTCAAAACAGAACTGTACAAGCAAAATATATTCTATAAAGGCTTCAAAAGTTTTGGCCAACTTCCTGATCACGTAAAAAATAGTAATAATTTAAAAACATTCAAGAAAAGTTTGCTAGAACTCTGTAAAACTCTCCCGCTAAGGTAAACAAATTTTAATTGTCCTTATTTTTGATTTTTCATGTACGGACACATGATGGGGAATGCAAAACCAGCTAAGCCTTTAGCTGCCGAATGTTTAACCAAAAACGGATCGCACGAAACCTCGAAATCGCACTCTCAGACCGACACTTGCTGCGTAGATGGTACACAACGTCCTTTCAGCTGATCGGAATCACATGGCATCCGACATCATATTCAATAGAACTAAGTGATCTTAATAATGAATTGTATTTAGTAGTTTAAATTTTAGGCCTAAACAGCCGTAATAACCAATAAAATTAAATTAAATATTAAAAAACTACAAAAATATGTGCAGTTGACAATAAGTGCACTTTTACCAGAACAATAAAAATAACTGGCAATCGTAGTCAAAATGGAAATAATAAGCGCAAGTGATTTTGTTTGAGGAAAGGATTTAGTTAAATTGACTATGTGCTCTTGATTGCAAGGCGTTAATGACGAGTTGCTCACCATTACCGCTGAGGAGGATGGCTGGGTTACGAGTTGTTTTAGTGGCTTGTTGTGTCTGAGAGTGATGACGTGTTCTGCGGCGGTATTTGGCCCCTTTAGGTGTGTGGATGCTTTTCGATGTGTTTCTATGAGCTCTAGGTGTTCTCTCTTTCGCTCTTCGTGTAGGTTTTTCGCTTCCCTTATGAAATGCAGGGTTGCGGGTGCGTCTGCCTTCGTTGGACCGACTGGTGTAAGGCGCTTTCAATCCAGTGAGACGGTAACGTTGAGTTTTGCCAAATTAGGGATAACAGACACAAACGTACTGGTGGTTTGACCATTGTATTTGACCTTGACCGGGTAGGAGTGGGTGCTCGCAATGCATGATTGGTCGGCGAGTTGCACGTTGCGACGAATGGATAACGGTGGAATCCGTCCTCGTTCCAGAAGCTCTCTTACGGCTTCATTGATGTATGTCAGGGTGGCCCAGTGCCGATCAGGGCGCGGCACATCAATCCTTCGATGGACACTTGTATGTAAAAACGTCCGTCGTTTCTTTTCCCTTTTGCTACGGATGATGATAGCGGGGATGTTATCGGATTATTTCGGTTCATTCCGTAGCATGCGCAATCCCTGGAGAGCGTTCCGTCGCGGCCGCATCTAGAAGAAAAAAGTCCTCTTTTGTCGGTGGACTGGAAGCGGCGGTGGCCGCGTTTCTTGCATCGCCGGCAGGTGTTTCTTTCATTGTAAGGGTTAGTGAGTGTGGACAGGGAGTGAGTTATTTGATCATTCTCGTCCTCCTGCTCCTAAATTACAGTGCTTAAGCTATGTGCTAACAGTCGGCTCTGTTTGGCTTCTTCGCTTCGCAGCAGTTCGTATCGTCGGTAAGCTCCATAAGCTGCTCTATCGCTTGGAACTCGCTTCGCTTCACAAAGAGTCAATATTCCACCCGTAGACAGTCGTATATTCGGTCCAGATGGTCTTCCTTGCACAGGGTCGGGTGTTGGCGGATCATCGTCTGGAGGGCGAGGATATAGTCTTTGGCTTTTTCTCTGGTCGTCTGTTTTCGTTGGCGGATAACATCCTCTAACTGGCTAATATGTCGTTTCGGCAAAAAGAATTTTCTGGCTTCGAAGCGAAAGGCAGCCCATGTGTGTAGTTGTTGTCTTCGCACGCCGAACCATTGAAGGGCTTTGCAACGCAGTATCTCTGGGAGGGTTGGGAGAAGTTGATCAGGTTTAATCAGATAGCACTCTGCTAGTTCCTCAATCCTTTCCAGGAAGCCGTGTAATACCTCCCCTCCAGCGTAATGTACATCCCACCGGCGGACTGTGTTCATGACCTCAGTGTGGCTTATGCTTGCCTGTTCGCGCTGGGGGATGTTCCTCTAATTGCAACGGCCGGCATGATGTCTTGCGTAGATTTTATTGGCCGGGGCCTTTCGGTGGCTATCTCCATATCTATCTCTCTCAAAAGGTTTTCTGTTGACTTACGCTTGCGTTGGTCTCGGACGTATGAGCTGGGTGCGCCTCATAATTCGACGACAGTATGTCCCTTGGCGTAGATCAGGAAGCGTTTGCATTCTTCGATTAGCCTCTCCTTTTACAGCAGGCATATCCAACCTAGATAGTCGACGTTGAGCGTGGTGGTGGTGGTTTTCTTTATCTTGGTGTCAATTGTTGGTTTTGTGTTCGGTGAACAAGTTCCTGTAGTGTTGGTGCTCTTGCCTGTTTTGGCACAGTCCCCTGAGGAGACGGTTTAGTGCTCGTGCGCCATTTATAAGGTGGGTTTGGTCAAAGGCTGAGGTATGCTCAGTCAATTCAGAGTCGGGTGGAGTTCCCACTTCCCCCACCTAAATAAATACACAGTAAATTAATGTTTTGATTTCGAACACACATACACACATGCGGCTCTCAGGCTAGAATATCCGCAACCTTGAATCCAGTAGAGGGGAGAGATGTTTCCTAGGTAATGTCGCTGAGAATATTACGATCCAAGAACGGCGGTTCTCCGCAGAGAGAGATATATTACTAGCTAACGGTGGCTCTTAGCAGATGGTGATGACAGCGGTGAATGACGGTGGCTCGCACCAAGGGGTGATAACAGTGGTAGTAGTGATCACACCCGAAGAGAGTGTATTAAATTACGGTGGCTCTCGCCAAGGGGTGATAACGGCGGTAATGGTGACAGCGGTAGTGATGATCACGCCCGAAGAGAGAGTATTGAATGCGGTGGTTCCCACCAAAGAGCTATGACGACGGTGGTGGCTGACTCCGTGATGGGATGTCCAAGGTTCGGGATAGCGATGATGGTTGTACCTCAGGCGAAGTGTCGATTAGTGATAGTTTACTGACTAATTGGAACTAACTACAGTAAATTGGCTCGGGTACGCGGCTAGGGTAGTAGGAGAATTTGTCCCGCCGCAGGTGCTAAGATGTGTTCCCCTCTTACCTGAACCGGATATCCGTGCGTTACCCTTCTTCTGGGTAATAGGGGGGTTAAGTCCCGTCTTACTCAGAAAAGATGATGACCAAAATGTTTGGGATGGGTTACCTTCATACCCGAGAAGACTGCTCGTGCATTACTTTTCCTCTGAGTAATAAGGGGTGTAAATCCCGTCTTACACAGAGGAAATGGAGGTAAACCGGCAGGGCTTCTGATTGGCAGAGGGGGCGTACTTCTGGGCGGAACCGACCTTGTAACACTCCCCTTTGACCCAAAGGCTACCTCTTGCCGACTGCCCATGGCAAGCGTAGTGCGCCTGGTGTGATTTGACAAATCATCTTTTTCATATGTACCTATGAACACACTGGGAATTATACTCGCATTGCCGCGCACAGGGCGACACGAATGAAAATTCTCAAGCATTGTGCGTTCCCCATCGCTGGCTTGCCTTGTCCGTGCGCTACGGTTGTGCAATTAGTGTTTATATGTATGTCGGTATGTATTCATGGCTATCACCTTGCATTTTGTTTGCACGGTAGGCACGTAATATGCAGTAGAATCATATAATACGTGGGGTGGGCGTTGTATTGAGGGAAAGATATTGTGGCGTAGTATTTACATAACGTTACAATTTTGGTTTAGTATCCTCAACAAAATCAAAATTTAAAACTGAATCAAAATAAGTTTTTGGAAAATGAACATCCTGCAAAAGTGAAGGTCGATATTCAAAGTGGTGCAAAATGGTGTTTGTGGTTATGTTAACCTATAGAGCAGTGTTTTACAACCTTGAGCTTTGTCCGGACAATCTTACCGCCGGTGAGGGATTGTTCCAGATAGTCGCAAGGCGTGATGTACAAACATAAGGTAACTGCCTATCCTTTTGTGGGACAATAAATGTGTGTGTACGTAAAGGGGCGCAAATATTTTAAATTTTCCCTACTTTCAATGCACAAAATATAAATTTAACACTTACCAAAATCACTTGCACTATTTAATAAAAAAAGCAAGAGTTTATAAAAATTTAAAATTTTTTGAAATTTGTTATTAAAAAAAAGTACCTAAGCACGGGATGTTGAAAAACCCACGTGCCTTTTTGTTTAAAACGATTTATCTGGTTGCTGGATTATATCCTTGATTCAATATCACGGGATTGTATATTTTGTTCAGCTCCGATTTATCCGGTTGCTGGGTTATATCCTTTGTTTAATATCACAGGATTGTGTATTTTGTTCAGCTTCGATTTATCTGGTTAAGGAGTGGACTGTAAATTTTGTGTGGTTCTCTCACAACGGTGCAGTAGTACCAGCACAAGCGGCAGTACAGGCCTTTTGGCACGTTTATAATAATAAGGATTTATGCAAACTTCTTTTTGTTTCGCGCTAAATGGATATTGACAAATTTCGAGTAGTTTTAATTCATGGTGTGACTGTAAAACTGGCCAACGCTAACCGCGACAATAAATAGCATGCAACAGTCTTTTGCGATCCGAGACCTGCAAACGTCCAGATGGTGGACCTGGACAGGATAAAGTACGCTCCAATTCTTCTATGGCGCTTTTACGTTTTTCTAATTTCTTCACTCAACTGTCGCCAGCTTTTTCAGCCCATTTTTCTTCTTCGTCGCCTTGTTTCCAACCCAGGAGTGTTTTAACTGCGGGTGATGTGAATGAAAAAAAGTGTGCTGAGTCGGGACTTAGCGCTGCTCGAGGTGGATTCGACATCTCCTGTATCCATGCCGTTTATCGGGTTCATGGGATAGCCGGTTTAATCTTTAACAGGATAATTTGTTAAATTAGTGCACGATTTCCTAATCTTTTTTTATTGAAAATTTGTCTTATTAATTGGCAAAGCACTTAAAATTATTGTTGTATGCTTACATGTTATATCTGAAACAATATTATGAAAATCAGCAAGGACCGTGAAAATAATTTCGCTTATGTATTCATAAATCACCGAAATAAATCTGTCACTATCGAAAAGAAGTAATGGGCACACCAAACTCAATCCATAACTTATCACATAATTAAATTAATTAAGTAAAATTTACTTTGTAAATGTACAATTGTTTTAAGCGCGTAGATCACTGTGCTACAGAGTAGGCGAGATCTTTCTGAGGTGGATTTTTTTGTGTACGCAAATGGCGCATAACATAAGGATGATTGCAATTGTTCTCATAACTGGCGTAAAATGGCCGTGTAAGAAGACTTACCGGGTACTCTTGCAACAAATATACCCAACAAGGAACGGTGCTTTCACCTACACCAATGTTAATATCTTGAACTTCACGTTTGAATACATCTTGGCAATCCTCCAAGTTAGGATGAGAGCATTTTATGATCTACTTCATAAATTTCACCCAACACATAATTACCGAGCCTGGTTTATTCAACAGAAATGATATATTGTAACGTGTGGGTATCATCAGAGGTAGGTTTTCAACCATTGTGGCGCGACACCAATACTTTGCATAATCATAACCCGGATTGGTAAGTACGGAGTGACCAGAGGCCGCATTGCGTGTTACGATCAGTGACTGAAAACTATTTTCAATCAAGCGATAACTATGCAATTGTCAAAATTTTTATAAAAATTATAATCAGTTATAGATCTAGCTGTTGTTCTTGTAGCGATAAAGACACTCACCGAAGGCCTTGGGCAGTGTCATCG
Source organism: Eurosta solidaginis (assembly GCF_040869045.1). NCBI lineage: Eukaryota > Metazoa > Arthropoda > Insecta > Diptera > Tephritidae > Eurosta > Eurosta solidaginis. Next base: position 203,352,428 of record NC_090319.1, read on the forward strand.
ATGTTGACGGTCTTTCGCCGGATGTAGATCCGGTACGTTGCGGTACCAAGCCCCACCATCTCGGGAACGATTTGTTATGACCACATTCGAACTTCTTGGCCATACCGCCCTCCCACCCCCTAGATCCATGAGGAGTTCGGAGTCGCCAGAGCCTCGGCTGTTAATGAAACAGGATTCGCCACGGATAGGTGAGGTTGACAATTGGGTTGGAGAAGCTATATATTGCGCTGGTTACCCCTTGAAAGGGTTGCGCTATACAACCCTTGAATCTATTTGGTATCCTAGTCGCCTCTTACGACCGGCATACCTACCGCGGATATATTCTAACCCCCTAACCCGCTGGGAGATCTAACGAGTACTATTTGTCGCTAGTTCAAATATGCCATTAACCCGATCCACCGTTTCAGAGCTATTGTGATTTTAAAAACGAGTTTCGATCACGGATCGTAATACGTAATACGGGCTCCGGTTGCCCGTATATCAGGGTACCTCATACGAAAAGCTTTTGCAGTGCTTTACAGAAACTCTCTGCTTTAGTTCACGTAGTGCTCATCATCTCATTGGTGAAATTTTTTTATATTAAGCTGTACTGCATATGGCCGCCAACACTAAAAGCAATTGGGCGTAAAAGCCCGGATGACTTGTGTATTTCACATTTATGACACCTGAGAGAAAAAACAAGAAAAATTGCATTACGTACAAGTATGGTGTCTTCATTAATAAGTTGTCTCCTATACATTTTTATGAGTTTGAGCTTGGGTACAATTTTATAGATATCCAGTCCACGTTTGCATCTTGAACGCATATGTGAAGCAATCGCTTCTCTATACAAATAAGCGAATACTTGTTGCTCTATTGGCGATAGCACTCCCCGCATAGGGGACTCCGAAACACCATATGTATGTAAAGAATCCGTAAGCAGAAATCTTCAATACTAATTTCATGCAGACAGTTCAGTTTTCCACAATATCAAATACTTGTATAACTTGACGGCTTCAAAGATAAACGCCGTAAAGCAAAAACATGAAAAGGAAAATACACAAATTAATTATTAAAAAAGATAATAAAATCTGCGACAAGTATACTCACCACATGTTCTAAATGAATGACTTTTTTCCTATTCAGGAAAGGAAAAAGTGAAGGAAATGTCATAGTTTCTACAATTCACTTCACGACAATACACGTCGAAAATAATATTGAATGGTTAAAACGCAACTGCACAAGCAGTCTTTTTTTATACATTTTCAGCCAAGTTTCGAACCGTTCTGTTGTGGTGGCAGGCCACGTACTTGGCAGGAGCGTACTTTATCTATTCAGCCAACTTCAGACTACATGTGGTCATGATCGATGATACTAATTTTATTTTCAGATCATGAACCGTTTGAAAGCTTTACTGGCCAAGTCAAAGGGAGGCGCAAATCGAAGAGTAAAGCAAAAAATCACCCGTGCCCTGCTGCTCCAAAAGTACTGTTCCAAAAGTACTGTCGAAAGGCAGCATCGACGAACGAAATCGACGCCACCTGTTTGTGATGCCCAAAACAGAAGCGCGCTATCACGCGCCACAACAGAAGGTTTCCGGACAGGTCGGCTCATCCAGGCTGAAGCTCCATCCCCCATCATGCAGCCTTTCATGCGCATTGAACGACGCGGGCACTTACATTTGGTTCGTGCCACCATTGATCACTGTGCCACCAGCACAATAGTCGACGCAGAGCTAGTACGCGACCTACCGGGGTAGCGCCAAGGACCGGGGTAGTGCACCATAATTCTGCGCGGCAAATTCGGTTCATCGACGTATGTGACCAGTTCATGCGGTTGACGGTTCCTCATTTTTGCCGCTCATCACCAACTCGGCTGACACTCGGCGCAATATATACACCAAAATGATGGTGAGCGGTACACCGGCAGATACAGTTGACGGTCTCTTGACACAACCGACCGTATTTGGATTGGTGGTCTCAAACGCCTGTCAAAAATAAAATCCCTGAACGTAGCGACTCACACGTGCATACACATATACATACATAAGTAAATACTACACGAAATTTCAAAACCACGTACTTGTATTTAATAATTTATTTTCTCTTTCTACAGGAGAACGTCAACCATACGACGTGCAGTGCTAGCAGTCCGCATCTGCACATCGACGCACCACCTTGCATGAACGTACGATGACGTGGCATTCCTTTTTTTTACTTTTTCTTTGTTGCTTATGGCCAGGAGGCCGGAATATTTGGTTCGAAGACATAATTTTTCAAAATGAAATTGGCATCGAAAAATATGCCGAAATCCTCGATCATATCGACTCAAAAGCGGAAATCCTACTCATGTACATAAGGGGTAAAGTATATCAACCGTTCCACTTAAAAAGCTTCCTCGCTTCGATTTGAATAATGAAAGATAAAGATATAGAAAAGTCATCAAGAACTGATTTTAAAGACATTTTAAAAATTATTGTATTAAAGAAATTTAGCTAAAATGCAACATTTATTTTTGCATTTTCCATATAAATTTATCCACCAAAAAGCAACTAAATGCAACATTTTTCTAGCATTAGCATTCTAAATGCTAAATTCAGCCCTGTTATCTTCGAAAATAATTATGATTCGAATGGCAATGTTGGTTGGGGTTTTTGACGTTTCCTCATATTTTCTGACATTCTTTGACGTTTAAGAAATTATTCATATTAATTTTGCAAAATTTCACGCGATCGGTATTGAATTTTCATTTTCAACTGTTTGTATTTAAGACGCCTCGAACTCTGAGTTTACTAATCATGAAACGACAAAGAAGCCTGTGGACTGCAGATGCAGAGGAGGTTTTTATTATGTTGTGGGCAAACAAATTAGATGATTTAAGGGGACAGAGAAAAAACAGCCATGTGTACCAAGAGATGGCAGCAGAAATGCAAATGCAGGGCTACGATGTATACTCAACATATGTGAAAACTAAAATTGACAATTTGACATCGAAATACATGTATGGGTTTAAAAAAATTTACTTAAATTTATATTTTTACTTTTTTATTCTCTTTTTTTAATAGAAAGGTTAAGTCTGCTATGGGAAGCACTGGTGGCTCGCCGGCTTCGTGGCATTTGTATGAGCAAGTGCACCGTATAATTGGTGGCCTTGTCTTTAATAATGTGGATAAATTAGCTGAGGAAAGCTTCAAAAGTAAGTGCATAGGTATGTACCAGAGTTGTAAACGAATTCGATGCAGTAATAAAAATAGTAATAATATAACTATCTATATATATAAAAAGAAGTGTACATTTTGATTGTCACAATATTTATACAATATGGATATCAAATGAAAGCTGTTGATGAGTGCTTTAGTACAGGGTAGTTTTCACACCTATTGGTGACTAGGGTCTCGAGATATAGGCCAAAACGTGGACCCGGATATCCCGAGACAATGTTTATACAATATGGATAACAAATGAAAGCTGTTGATGAGTGCTTTAGTAGAGGATAATTTGCATACTCCTGAGTGACTAGGGTCTCGAGATATAGACCAAAACTTGGGCCCGCTTACGCCTAGACAGTGTTTATACAATATGGATAACAAATGAAAGCTGTTGTTGAATGCCTTAGTAGAGGGTAGTTTTCATACCTATTGGTGACTAGGGTCTCGAGATATAGGCCAAAGCGTGGACCAGGTTAACACTAGGATGTATTTTTGCATTATGGGTATCAAATGATATTAAAAACTGTATCAAATACTGCAAAATAAGATTATTCGCTGATGATGCACTTTTGACTATAAGCGGTAACACAATGGATGAGGCAGCCTCAAAAATGCAATCGGACCTACAGGCAATATATAAGTGGTTGTGCCAAAATATGCTTAAAATAAACATAGAAAAGACAAAATGGATGATAATGGGGTCTAGAGTGACTCAAGATGATGTGTTGCTAAAAATAGCAAATACCCCTATAGGAAGAGTAAACCGAATAAAATACCTGGGAATAATTATAGATGACAAATTAAAATTTGATGAACTTCTAAAATACATCGAAGGGAAAATTTCCAAAAAAATAGGGTTCATGTTTCGATCATGCAGGCATATTAGTATGCAATACAAAATACTGGTCTATAGATCCATTATCGAGCCGCATTTCATTTACTGTCCTACAATCCTATTCGCATTAGCTGATTCGCAAAAATCCAGGCTACAAATTAAGCAAAACAAAATTATGCGTTTCATATTAAGAAAACGGTATGATACCCCAATTAAAGATTTACTAGACAGCTTAAACTGGCTTAGTGTAAAACATAACATCACTTACTACACATTGAAGTTTATACACAACATAAAGTTGGGAAACCTGCCGAATTACCTAAGTGAACGTGTCAGACTAAACAGAGAGGTCCATAGCTATCAAACAAGACACAATAACAACTTTTACTTGCCGGTAGTGAGATCCGAATTCGATAAAAAAGTATATACTACGAAGGAATTAGAGAATATAATGATCTGCCAACTGATATTAAAAACTGTACTAATACCAAAAACTTTAGAAAGTTTTTATACAGCTACTGTAAAGCGCTACCTGTCAAGTAGATAAATTTTTTAGTAAATAATTTTATAGATTATTATATAATTGAAGTCAAAGAAATTCAATGAATTGAAACAAATATGTAAACATTAAAAATACTTTGTACCTTATTAAATTATATAGATCTTCAAGATCGTAGTAAATAAATAAATAAAATTAAATTAAAATTGAAGCTGTTGATGTGTGCTTTTGTGCAGAATAATTTTTATATCATTGGGTGACTAGGGTCTCGAGATATAGGGCAAAACGTGGACCCGGATACCCCTAGAAGGTGTGTGTAATATGGATAGCAAATGAAAGCTGTTGCTGAGAGCTTTAAAGCAATTTCCATTGTCATATTCGATTTAGTCGCATCAACCTGGCAAAACTGATAAATAAGCATGCGTAGCCGAAATAAAGACATGAATTAATAATACCCACATACTTATATGCATAATTCCTATTCGATTTGCCTGAAATTTCGTATATAAATTTGCCTATATTAGTATTTACGATGCTTTTTTCCGGGAAGTATAATAGAGACGGACTGGAACTGGGATTAGGACTAAGACTGGGACTGAGACTGAGACTCGGAGTGGGACTTGGACTGAGACTCGGAATGGGACTGGAACAAAATACATATGACCCTCTGGGACTGGCAATAAGGGATGAAGAAGAATGAGAAGAACTTGAGAGAAGAGAAAAGAGGGAAGGAGACTGAGAAAGAGATAGAGTGAGATGAAATAGAGATAGATGAATCGAAAAAGACGGAGGGAGGAGTGAATAAAAGGATTAAGAAAAATATAAGAGGGGGAGGCAGAGTTAGACGGAAAAGATGTATGCAGATAGACCAAATTTAGGGCAGAACAACGTCTGCGGGTCTGCTAGTTATATTATAATAATAGTAATAAGAATAATAATAATACTATTATTAGTAATGCTGAAGAGAAAGCAAGGATTGCATTCCTTAACAACTCTGGTATTTACTTATGAAGTTTATTTACATCAAGTAACTTAAAGTAACAGTTCAACTAATATCCAAATATTAATTTTCAGTTCGAAAGTCACCATCGGATACACATGATTCGCCGCCGACGGCATCTTCACCCCGATTGTCGCGATCTTCATCGCTATTACCATCGTCACTACCATCACCATTACCATCAGCTACTTCTTCCAGGTCGTCGGAAAAGTCTGCAAAGAAAAAACAATTAGAGCGATTGGCCAATGTGTGCGAGTAAATGCAGAATAACTTTTCGAAAAGCATGGAACAATTTTCTAAGTCCAACGAAGAACTTGTCGAATTAAAAAGGGCGAAACTGCAATGCAAAGCCTTAAAGAAAATACAAAGAGAATGACTGATAGAGTTTTAGATTTTTTAAATAGATCCTAGGTGTTATATATCGATGCATGGTATCTCAGCAAAACATTGAAGAACGAACTTGCTCCGATTTTTTTCCAAACCAAAAATGCCTTATCCCAGAACTTATTTGAATAGAACTTTTTTCAAAACCGAATTTTGAGAAAGAACGGTCTTTTGACAAATTCAAAAAAGGCATTTTTGAAAAAAGTTGAAAACAAAATTTTGAGATGAGCAAGTTCTTTCCTCAATAAATCTGCACGTATTCCAACTTTTGACTAATTTTGTCAAAAAATATGATTACAAACTATATTTTAAAAATGTTTGCGAAACTCGTGAAAATTCGCTAAATTTTCAGCAATATATTCTACTTTTTTCTCAGAATTTTTTGGAGTATGCAGTTTTGTAAAAAATTTTGCTAATTTTTTCAATTTTATTAATTTTTTTTTTTCAATTTTATTTCGGAGAAAACCATTGCCTCATTCCATTTCTAGACACCCGGTCCGCGCAGGATATGATTTTTGATTTCGATGAAATTTTAATATGTTGTTCTTTGGTCAAAATGATGAAACACGTGTTTTTTTACCTCAAAAATTTTTTTTCGGATTTAACAGCAATTGAATTCCACAAAATGCAATCGGTATTTTATTCACCTATATTTTCAACTGTCAATAACTTTGTCAAAAATTAACCGATTCTCATGATTTTTTCTGTGGAATGTTCGCTATTATATTTAATTTTATATAACTTTATAAACAATAGCATATAGTTTAAAAAAAATTTTGTTTAGTATTTAGTAAAATTTTATGACTTTTTCAAAAATTAATTTCTCAAAAAAGGTTATTTTTTTTTGTTTAAACTTTTTCTTATTGATTAAACAGTTCATATTTCAATTTGGCTAAATGCCTATTAGCCAAAACTTGTTGTTTTCGAGATATGAATTTTTGAATATTAAACATTTTTTCCCTTTGATCTAATGCATTACAGCATAAAACAACTTTGTCAAAAATTAACCGATTCTCATGATTTTTTCTTTGAAATATTCGTTATGATTTCTAACTTTATATAAATTTATAAACAATGGCATATAGTTAAAAAAAATAATTTTTTTAGTATTCAGTTAAAAATTCTGTAATTCTGAAAAATAATAACAAATGAATGTTTTCAATAATAAATGTGATATTTTAAATAATTTTAAGCATTTGGCATTGATCGCCTTGTATGCTGATATGTAATGCATCAATATATGGCGAAAAATGTTTAATACTCGAAAATTCATATTTCGAAAACAACGGTTTTTAGCTAATGGATAATTACCTGTGTTGAAATATAAACTGCTCACTAGATATAGAAAAACTTTAAACAAAAAACAATAATTGTTTCTTTGAAATATTAATTTTTAAAAAGAAGTCATAAATTTTTACTAAATACAAAAAAATATTTTTTTTTAACTATATGCCGTTTTTTATAAATTTATATAAAATTAAATATAATAGCGAACATTTCACAGAAAAAATCATGAGAATCGGTTAATTTTTGACAAAGTTATTGACAGTTGAAAATATAGGTGAATAAAATACCGATTGCATTTTGTGGAATTCAATTGCCGTTAAATCCCAAAAAAATTGTTTGAGGTAAAAAAAACACATGTTTCATCATTTTGACCAAAGAACATATTAAAATTTCATCGAAATCAAAAATCATGTCCTGCGCGGACCGGGTGTCTTGAAATGGAATGAGCCCATTTAAAATTGTGTACCTATTGATTTGACCAAGAGTGTAAGTAGTTTTAAAAACAACACATTTTTTGAAATAAAATTCAATAGCATCAACTCACCGAAATATAGACTAAAGGCATTTCTTATTAATTCAGCTTGAGCTAAGTTTTGATGTAGATTTCTGGAATGGGGTTGTCTTCTTTGCTCGTTTGTATTTTGCTCGGTAAGCCAAGAAAGGCTTAAAGGATCATTTTCGGCTATTAAAAAATTGTGCAGCACACAGCAGGCTTTTATAATTAAATTGGCATTGTCTATACGGTTGTCAATGCCCTTTCCCACCCGACGAAACCTGTAATTGACAATATTATAAAACTGCATTATTTTTTTAATATGTACAAATTTTGGTTTTTTGATTAGCTTCAACGGCCTCCTTACTGTAGTTTAGCTTTGTAACTTTTTTCGTATTAAAAACGGAAACTTCTTTATTTGTTTAATTACCTTGCTTTGTAGTGTCCAAAAGCAATTTCTACAACTCTTCGGGATCTGGCATGCTGGTAATTGAATGCCTTTTGTGGCGATGTTTTTTCCAGGCTAAATGGATAAGGCTTCATTAGATATTTGGAAAACCGAAAGACCGAATCTCCCAAAATAACTATTGGTACATCATAGTTTCCCAAATTAGTAGTCATCGAGCTTAGATGGGGACAGCTCTCCAGCTCTCTTTTTAAGTTCGACCTTTCAAATATTTGGGAGTCATTGCATCTTCCTGGGCTACCCACGTTTATGTACAAAAATCTATATCTTAAAAAGAAAATAAAATTGTTTACATACTTATATTTATGAGAATACTAGCCTTTACCAGCGGCCCCGTCCGCAAGGAGAATATGAAAAATATGGGCTGTTCACGTTAGCCTGCTTATCAAGTTACCTGTTTAAAAATTTGTTTCTGTCTAATGCATTTTATTTTTGTAATTGAGTAAAAAAAATAACTCAATGAGCTGGTAATCTGATAGGATCCCCAAATGATGCTGAAATTATCCAGAAAATTATCCCAAATTAGTCCAAAAAATGTTCCGAAATTACCCTGACGGGATCCCGGACGAGTCCCGAAAACCATCCAGAAATGATGCCGGAAGGGTTCCAAATAAACCCTAAATAGTCTAGTGAAAGGCACGAAGTGACCCCTTCGCGATCCCGGACGGATTCCGAAAACCATCCAGAAATGATCCCTGAAGGCTCCCGAAATTATACCAAAATAATACCGGACGGATCCCAGAAAACATCCAGATATGATCCGTAGAGTCCCCAAATGATCTCGAAATGACCTTGACGGGAACCATCCAGAAATAACCCCGAAAGGATCCCCAAATGATCCCGGATTAGTCTCCGAATCACCCCGACGGGATCACAGACGGATCCCGAAAACTATACAGAAATGATCCCGGAAGAGTCCCAAAATGATCCCGAAACAGTCCCGAAATGACCAGGACGGGATCCCAACGTATAACAAAAACCATCCAGAAATGATACCGGAAGGGTCTCGATATGACCCTGACGGGATTACAAATAAGGTGAAGCTAATTATAAAGGCATGTTGATAAGGCATCAGGCGCGTTGAAGCGATTGAAGAGTTGAAAACAAACATACAGATAAAGCTAATAAAAGCATGCTAATAAAAACAATTGAAGGAGGGAGGAAGGCGGAAGGAGACGGAGAGCACCACCGATCGTTTTTCCAAAATTGTTTATCTCTCGATCTGTGGGAGCCAGATACCAAAAATTGTCATTTTAGGAGAAAATTTACGTTGATTAATAAAGAAATTTATAGATGTTGTAGCAGAGGGAAGAGGGGGGGGGGGGATGGAGGGTATCACTGCTCACTTTGTAAGCGCTAGACTTATTTGACCCATTGAGTTTGGAATATTGGTGAAGGTCAGTATACGTAAAGTTATAATGTGTAAAAATTTTTAAAAAGTAATTATTCGAAGGAGTCGTGGGACCCGCCCCTCTTTCCATGTTCGAAAAACATTTCGCCAGTAGACTATTGTATCTGTCCCAAATTTCATCAAAATCCGTGTGGCCGTTCTGGCGTGATTCAGTCACAAAGACGAAAAAATATAATAATTAAATTATAACTGTTCCTAGGGTCGGGGACCTCCCCCATTTTCAAATAGACTATTAGCTATATATGTGCCAAATTTCATTTAAATCCTTCCAGTCGTTCTTGCGTGATTGAGACACAAAGACAAACGTCTGGACACACAAACATCCAAACTTTCCCATTTATAATACATATTAAATTAGATTAGATATGTTAAGGAAAACACAACTCTGTTCGTTGTACCTTGCGTCAACAAGAGCTAACAAAACTGTGGAATACCACCCTTTGTAATTCATGTAGTCCACGGCTTCTTCTTGCTTAGGGTGAATTTCTATGTGACATCCATCTGAAATGTGCATACACTCATGTTTTATACTATGTATAACATCAAACCTTGAGGCCTTACCAATGGCACCCAAATACTGTGGGAATCCAATTTGTTGGAAGCCATGAACACACTCTTCAATAGTTTCTCTAGTTCATGGAAGGTGGTTCAAGTACTTAGGTTGCATCACCTGCCATACTTCCTTACAAAACTCCAGAAGTACTGTGCAAACAGTGGATCTTCCCACTCCAAACAAATTGGCTATACTTCTATACTCCGATGAGGAGCCAAGTGAATATAGTGCAATCGCCACTCTTTTTTCCAAACAAATTGTATTCCCGAAATTTGATTTCTTCCTCTGTAGGTTGCTCAATTTACTACATAGCATTTTGAAGGCACTTCTACTCATTCGGAAATTTTGCTTAAAAAAATCATCATCCCGGCACTGGCATTCCACTTCCCAAAAAGTGCTTCCTCTACCCTAAAAAGTAAGTATATTCCTAAAAGTTTTAAGTCTAATCTTCTTTATTTTACACCTCTTGTCTGGCACAGGATCTTTCATTTGCCAAAACCTCAGTCTGGACGTACCTGCAAATAGATATTTGAGCCTTTTGGTACCACATAAACACTTTAAAAATATTTGCACGTTTTTTTAAAAGTTCTTTAATTGCAGAATTCATTTCTGCAACTTTTACATAATTCGCAACAAAAGAAAAATAAATTTTTACAATTAATAAAATTAATTTAATTTGCCGCATTTTTAGATATTTTTTAATGTAAACAAAAACCATATGATTCGAACTACAATACCATATGTTTCGAACTTTGGTAAATGCATTTATAAAATGCCGCGGAATGAACACTCTTCGAATTCTATGCTCGAAAATGCAAAATGCTGCTTTTAAAAATTGAGCATGAACAGCATATTACAATTGAAAAAATTTAAGAAATTACAAATATTCCAAACCACATATTAAAAGAGGTTCAAAAGGATGGAGGAGGAGGAAAGAGATGGAATTATTTTTAAAATTAAAATACAAATTAGAAATTCTGAAAGAAGAAATTGTAAATATTGTGTACGTAATACATTGGACAAAAGCCAACATAATTAATTCATACATATTGTCAAATGAAGAAATAGATATTGCAAGAAAAAAAATCTTTGACAGAGATAATATTCGTTTTGTTAATTTGGATAAAGCAATAAAAATAGCAACTAATGGAAATTTTATAAAAAAAAGGGGAGGGGAGGAGACGAAGGGAGACCGCACTTAGAAAATTTGTCTTCTAATTGAAAAACCTTATTTCTAAAATTTTGATGTTGCTTTGCCCGGGGAGTGAACCCAGGGCATACGGTGTGGTAGGCGGAGCACGCTACCATCACACCACAGTGACCGCCATTTTTATGAGTCTACCGACAGTAGAAGACCAAATTTGCAAAGTAATTGAAATAAAAGCAGTAAAAAATAATGGAAAAATTAATTAAAATAAATTTTAACTCAATTATCAGTTGAAAAATAATACCTTTGGAATTAAATTGCATATTCCGGAAGTCGAAAAAACATCACCAAACATCCTATTCCTAAACGACTTCAGAGAAATAGACAGTTAAACGAAGATTCTATACCATTTAATGGTACTTTCCAAATTCATTTCAATAACGCTTCAAAAATTAACGAAAAATGCTTTTCTAATGCGGAAATACTTTCAAGCAAACCCCTACCTGGTATACTCCAGCCATTTTTGGCATCAAGTAAAAGTGAAGAGATACTCTCCTTACAAATTTTAAAACAGCTAAATTTAAAAAATACAAAGGAGATGAGCAACGCAGAGTCAGCTAGTCAACTAAAACTCGTCATCAGTATCAGTCTAATTACAGTATTAATCATTACTGTATTCGCAATAAAGGCAATACTGTCCAAAAAAGTGATCGAACAAAAAGGGTCAAATTCAAGTAATGGGAATCGTCACGTCTAGATTTAATAAATAACAAGTTTGTAAGTTCATTTCTAAGTTGCAGTTGAAAGAATAAAGGAGCTAAGCTCCTATTTTTTTTTTATAAATTATATGTGATTTAAATTGACTTGTATGCAGAATCCGGAATAGCTTAAGCTTAACGATTATTATTCCCTATAAAATGCTTAACTTTTCATACAAACACTTGAAAACTCCACCATTTCCCCTTCTACTACTTTTTCACATTTTTTTTTAGAAGCATCACGCAGTTATTAAATGTGGGTGCATTTTCAGGAAGAACAAACCATGGAGATTTGAAGTGAAAATAAAAGGTTCACAGACGTGATGGACTATAAGTATGTTCACCGAAAATGATCTGTACGGGGTTCGTTTTTGTTATTGATATTAGAGAAAAACTACAAAGTTTACAAACTGCGATGGTTACTAGGACATGTTTCTGAACTTCATTTCTTTATCAGCTAGCTTCTCGGAGCTGAGTATTGAACTCGAAATCTCCAAGATTCATACTTTATACTAATCCAAAGGCAGATGCGTTTAGCCACTCAGCCATATGAATGCCTGCTGCTCGCTTTGCAATTGGTCTCTAAGTATTGCCTTTTAGTTGCTATTCTTTTATACAATATTAGGTACATATTAATTCTAGCAGAAAACTGTCCTATCCTATCTTAACTCGTAACAAAAAAAATAAATACAAATTTTACGCACTAAAAATGTTCACTTATGTTTAATACTCATCTGATGATTTCTTTCTTCTTCTGAGCAGTTTTAGATCTCGAAGCTTAACAATCCTCCGCCTATTAACAACTCTGCAAAAACAAATCCGTGCGTCATGCGGATGCGCCCTTCATGTCGGTTTGGCGGGCTTTGTATGGTATTCCGTTGGGTATTATTATTATTATTATCATAAGGTAAAATGACACTACACAAAACAAGTTTCGTTTCTTTCTTTCGTTTTTCTTTTCTTAAACTCATGTTAATATTTCCTATTCTGCAGCTGACAATGTTCTTTTCGGCCTTCTACTGAATTAATAAAATTAAGTTGGTTACGCGGCATAGGCTGTCACACGTCCCAATTCCCCATGCTATGTATGTATCCATGAATTTACTTATAACTCATCTTGAATCAATGAATTTTATTGTATACATATTGAATTATATATTAAATTGAATCCTATTATACTCCCCAAAAGCAATGAATAGCACTTATCTTCAAATTTCCCATTGGGAATATTCATGGGCGTGTGGCGACCTCTGTCTCGTAAAACCACCAAAACAAATTCGCCGCAATGTGCAGTGGAAGGATCCGTCATCACCGACAGCTGTCAGAGCAGCCATTACATATTTATTTTTGTCATTGTACAGAAATCAAAAAATCCTGGTTTTTTCTGTGCTGTACAAAAAGTATTATAATTTCTTATAATCAAAGTTTATATGATATATATCGCGCTCAAAGTCAAATTATCAAGTCACCGTTTATTGTGCTACAATTAACATTACCATCAATTATATTGTGCAAAAATCTGCAAGTCACCGAGCCTTGTCAGTTTCCTGGTAATCCAATATACTTTAACATTATTTCTGGAGTTAATTCAATTTGTAAGAGTTCAAAATAAAATCGAACGAATAGGTTGAAGACACAGTCAAAGGTGATACTGTTCGCGAATTTAAATAATAAACAAGTGTTCTTTCCTTTTGTTGATAACCTATGCATGTATATGAAAGGTGCATTGCGGTGTACAAAAACAAAGTTAAGTTGCAACATTTTCCGTGGTCCTATGTAAGCTGGCTTCGACCTTCGCAAGTTAGTGTGAATACAAAGATATCTGTGGTCAAATCAATTGATGTACAGGATTTATTACCAGCATCACCGCCATCTCACTTAACCACCATCACCACCACAACATCGCCATTATCACCTCATCATCCCAACACCGCATTCGCAGTGAGAGTACCTATACAACAGGTTAGTGGTGTAATACCCATTAAGGTGTAGCTAATGGTCCTTCGTCGCCATTGACGAAATCAGCCTTTTAATAATATAATTACATACACATATATCGTATATCCCCCATAAATTTTGGTGGCTCCCGCCAAGTACATAATTTTCCCGCCATAAAAGTATATATTCTCACCCCCTATATACATATCGCGGTGCATTACAAACCGGCAAATCCCACTCATACTTTCACAAAGTTAACTTGTATCCTTTGCGGTATAATTTAAATACATATCCACACATCTGTATTATTATTTGCGATACCCAGCAGTAAATTCGGCCACATTTACATTACATGAAATACTCAGCAGTAAATTCTGCAGCTCAGTCCAACTGAACACAGACTACTCCCAATTCAGTCTAACTGGACCTAGTCTACTCCACTTTCGACCAATAGGAAAGCTTCTGCATCTGGTATTCTCTCGTAAATAAATACCAGGCAGTCCCCAAAAATTCCCAAAATAGCTAAAGTGAAATTAAGCAAGTCCCTTTTTAGAATGGCTACCGTGGTCGAAAATAAATTTATATCCGAAACAGATCTCTTTACGGATTACTGCGCTCGGTTCCGCACAACCGACATACAGGATAATACCGAGGTATCTCTGAAACTAAAAGATAAAAACATCGATGTATTCTGGGAAAGGGTACAGAGCGCATATGACGCCGTCGTAGAGTGTTTTTGGTCCTCAGCTTTCGGTAAATACCGAGCCTGCCTTATAGCGTATGAGGACACAAAGGCAAAAATAGGTGATCAACTCCAACTCAGGGTATTAAGTAATCCCGTCCCCGCTACAACCACCACTCCCCAAGAAAGTTCCGGGATGCACCTAAAAGTACCCGCCTGTGACACCGAAGTCTTTTACGGGAGTTATGATCAATGGCCGTCCTTCCGTGACATGTTCTCTGCGGTCTATATCAACCACCCAAAACTCTCGAGCGCCCAAAAACTGTACAACCTCAGGAACAAGACCCAAGGAAAAGCCGGCCAGATAGTAAAACAATTCCCATTTAATGATGACAACTTTGCTCTGGCGTGGGAAGCTCTGAAATCCCGATATGAAAATAAAAGTGTCCTGGTCGATAATCAGATAAAAGTCCTGATGAACCTCAAAGCCATTCAGACTGAAAACAGCGAAGACATTCAGCGATTGCAATCCTCCGTAAACAACTGCCTCCAAATATTAGCAACCCAACAAGTCTCGACAGAGAGTTGGGATCCCATTTTTATTTATTTAGTAACGTCCAAGCTCCCAGAAAATACTGTTGCGCTTTGGGAACAATCATTAAGTTCGCGAAGAGACCTCCCGAACTGGTCCCAAATGGCCCAGTTTCTGGCAACTCGCTACGAGATAGTCGAAAGGGTGGATCAATGGCGGCCAGCCAAACCCCGATACAATCCACCCTCCACCACTTTCCCAAGGCCTCCCCCAAGTCAGAACAACCCCTAGTTCAGGCAGGCTCATACCCATAACCAAAGCCGAAACCCCCCGCACAATAGCAATTCCCTCACGCACACAAATTCTCACGCGACAGAACATCGAAGGATTTATGCTTGCTTCGCACACGCTACAGAGTTGTTTGCGCTACAAGAAACTGTCAATCCCAGAGCGAAGAAAATTTGTGGAGGAAAACAATATGTGCGAAAACTGTTTGTTTCAGACGCACCTCCTCAAAGATTGTACGAGTACATGAAGGTGCCTTCACTGCCAAGGTCGCCACAACTCCACCCTCCACGACACCGGAGTATTTCATCAAACCAATGGCCCTCGAAAAACGTCTTCCCAAGTAGCAACTAGTCAGGACGTTATCAACCCAGAACCGAACGAAGAACTTCCCACCACCTCACACGCTGCCCGCATCCAATCGTTTCATGCAAAAAATGATAGCCAAATCATTCTCCCCATAGCGATAGCAATAGAACACCGAGGTGACTGCTTGAGGCTCAGAGCCTTAGTGGATCAAGGGTCAGAACGTAGCTTCATTTCCGCAAAAGCACAGACCAGGCGAGGCCTCCCATATACCCACTTCCTATATGAAATATAGGGAATGGGAGGCGGAGTAGTACAAACCTCCAACAAGTTGTATTCACTGACCTTTGTCTCAAATGACCTCAAGGTGAAAATAAAGGCCCAGGCAATAGTGCTACCTCGCCTCACTAGGAAACTCCCAACACTCAAGTTAAATAACGACCAAATACGTAAATGGTTACACCTCAAGCTAGCAGACCAGAATTCGCAGAACGCCTCCCCAATCCATCTGGTCTTAGGCAGCGATCTCATCCCTCAAATATTGCTAAATGGCATCGAAAAGATCTCCCCCACACTGATAGCCCAGAACACAATATTTGGCTGGAGAAGTGAGAAGTGACGAATGTCCAGCTGAATGAACAGCTACGGCAATTTTGGGAAATCGAAGAAATACCCAGAATGCGAGTGGAAACCTCAGAAGATAAAATGTGCGAAGATTTTTATCAAAGCACCACCACTAGCATGAGAGACGGTCGATATATGGTTCGGCTCCCCTTTAAACTAACATTCCCGAACGATATCGACCTAGATCGATCCCGTACTGTAGCTTTACGACAGTTCCACGGTATGGAACGTACCCTCTCAAAAAAGGGCGATCTCAAGCAGCAATACGACCAGTACTCGAAGAATATCTGTCCCTAGGCCACATGGAAAAATGCAGTTCCACTGAAGTAGAATCTCGGGGTAAATACTTCTCGTTCTATCTCCCTCACCATGCGGTCGTAAGGCCAGACAAGAACACAACGAAAGTCAGATTTGTATTCAACGCCTCAAAAAAGCCGGGTTCCGGTCACTCCCTCAACGATGTTTTATGTAGCGAACCAACCCTCCAACCCGATCTCCGACTTATGTTGTTGAAATGGCGAACATATAAATATGTGTTTAATGGCGATGTAGAGAAAATGTACCGCCAAATTCTCTTACACCCCGATGATCGAGACTACCAACGGATAATATTCCGAACCCTCGAACACAGTCCAATAAAGGATTACAAGTTAAAAACGGTAGGGGTTAACTGCGCTCCTTTCCTGGCTATTCGCACTCTACACGAGCTATCGAAAGATATAGCCGATTCCCAGCCGCGCAGCCCCAATACTAAAATCGGAGACGTATGTTGACGATATTTTATCTGGCAGTCGTGATCTCCAATCAGCCGAGCAATCACCAACAGAGACTATAGATGCTCTCAATTCAGCCGGCTTTCTCTAAAAAATTACGGCCAACATCCTCCAAAAAATATCGAAAACTGATCTGCTGGAACAAACTTTCCCGAAAAGACTAGCACCAACAAGACACTGGGCATCCAGTGGAACGCCTTAACGGATACATTCTCTTATACCGTCGACTCAAATCCAGCATTCACTGCAGCCACGAAGCGGCAAATCCTCTCCTCCATTGCGAAACTTATCGACCCCGCAGGGTGGCTGACGCCCATAATGATCCAAGCGAAGATGCTCATGCAAGAACTATGGCTAGACGGGACGGACTGGGATGAACAAGTAAAACCCCTACGTCTCATCAAATGGGCGCAGTTCGCCGAAAATCTCCCGGATATCTCAGGCATTCAGATCCCACGTTGGGTAAAATACCTCGCCGATCAGTCTGCCGAACTCCATGGCTTCTGCGACGCCTCCGAAAAGGCTTATTGTGCAACCCTTTATGTAAGAACCACCGTAGGCACACAAGTCTTCACTCACCTGCTAGTCTCTAAAGGGAAAGTGGCCCCCTCAAAAAAATAAGTTTGCCAAGCCGGGAGCTGTGCGGTGCTGTCTTAGTAGCCAAACTAGTCGCAGAAGTCCAGCCCCATCTCGGCCTAAGTCAAAAAAAATTAACCATGTGGTCCGATTCTGAAATCGTGCTAGGCTGGCTGGAAAAGCCACCCCACTCTTGGAAAAAATACGTCTCTAACCGAACAGCGCAGATTATAGACCTCGCAGGAAATGTCCCTTGGCGACATGTGCGAAGCAAAGATAACACCGCTGATATCGGAACCAGAGAATGTAGCCCCGCCGAGCTCACTAACTCATCGCTATGGTGGAATGGACCAGAGTGGCTTTCCCGACCCCCCGAGGACTTGCCGACACCAACGGCCAGAAATATTGCACCCCCGAACTCCGCCAGGTTGAGGTATTGCACGTAACGGAAGAAGCAGAAGACTTCTTAGAACGGTTCTCCTCCTATCCCCGCGCCCTACGCGTAACAGCGTACACGTTGAAATTTATAACTCGGCTTAGGAATGCTGTAGGAGGCAGTCGTACCCGAACGATCCCGTCCTCTCTTACGCCGACGTCATGCGTGGGAAAACCCGTCTGCTGAGCTTGACTCAGTCGAGATTCACCGCTTCCGAAAGAGCTTCCCTCGAAAATTCAAAACCAGTCGGAAAGCGAAGTCCCCTACTAGCACTTGACCCTTTCCTGGATGCAAACGGGATTCTCCGTGCCAACGGACGATTAGTAAACACCGACATGACCTACAATGAGTGCCATCCCATCATTCTCCCCGAAAAGGCTCGATTTACCGCCCGCTATATAAGGTTTCTGTACGAGGCCTTCCTCCATGCGGACGTCCGCCTCCTGCAACAAGCTATGAGGCAGGAGTTCTATACTCCCCGACTCAAACCTCAGTTGAAAAAATGTGTTTTCCAGTGCAAGGTCTGCACCATTCACAAACAACAAACGCGATCACAAATAATGGCAGCCTTGCCCCCCGAAAGATGTAGATTTGCCCACCCCCCCTTTCACCGTGACTGGTGTAGACTTCGCTGGCCCGTTTCAGATAAAGGCTTCGATGTTCCGGTCTCCCAAGATAATGAAGGGCTATGTAGCCGTCTTTGTCTGCTTCGCCACCAAAGCCGTTCACTTGGAATTATGTTCCGATCTCACCACCCAAGCATTTCTCGCCGCTTTTTCCCGCTTCGTGGGACGCCGAGGATATCCCAGCAAAATGATGAGTGACAATGGCACCACCTTGGTAGGAGCTAAGCGTGCCACGGAAAAGGAGTTCATATCATTTCTCAGGGAAGTCTCATCTGACGTCGTCCAGAAGTATGCACCGCAAGGCATCCACTGGCAATTCATCCGCCCTGGTGCTCCCCACATGGGCGGTCTATGGGAATCCGTGGTCAAAAGTTTTAAAACTCACTTTAAAAGGGTCGCCGGGACCCACACCTTCACGTTCGAAGAGTTCTCTACCTTATTAGTTAGAATAGAGGCGGTTTTAAACTCTCGCCCCCTCTCCCAGCTATCTCAAAACCCCAACGACCTCACCGCCCTCACCTCGTGTCATTTCCTACGAGGTGCGCCCCTGCTCTCTATCCCCAAACCGAACTACGAACACTTCTCTATGATTAACCGTTGGGAACGGTTGAAAGTTTTACATCACCAGTTCAGCAAACGCTGGAGGAATGATTATCTCATGGAGCTGCAGAAGCGATACCGATGGAAGACGACCCAACCTCCGCCTCGAAATGGCGACCTCATAGTCATTAAGGAAGACCACCTACCCCTACCAAATGGCGCCTAGGACACGTGGAAGATACCCATACATACTCCAGTAGTCGACGTACGCACCCAGAATGGCGTACTCACCAGATCCATCACAAAATTGTTTTTCTACAAACCCCTGAGCCTGACTCAGGCCCTCAAGGCTCGGTAGTATCCCTAGAACGTAATACAGAATCGGTTAATTTTTGACAAAGTTATTGACAGTTGAAAATATAGGTGAATAAAATACCGATTTTTGTGGAATTCAATTGCCGTTAAATCCCAAAAAAATTGTTTGAGGTAAAAAAAACACATGTTTCATCATTTTGACCAAAGAACATATTAAAATTTCATCGAAATCAAAAATCATGTCCTGCGCGGACCGGGTGTCTTGAAATGGAATGAGCCCATTTAAAATTGTGTACCTATTGATTTGACCAAGAGTGTAAGTAGTTTTAAAAACAACACATTTTTTGAAATAAAATTCAATAGCATCAACTCACCGAAATATAGACTAAAGGCATTTCTTATTAATTCAGCTTGAGCTAAGTTTTGATGTAGATTTCTGGAATGGGGTTGTCTTCTTTGCTCGTTTGTATTTTGCTCGGTAAGCCAAGAAAGGCTTAAAGGATCATTTTCGGCTATTAAAAAATTGTGCAGCACACAGCAGGCTTTTATAATTAAATTGGCGTTGTGTTGTCTATACGGTTGTCAATGCCCTTTCCCATCCGACGAAACCTGTAATTGACAATATTATAAAACTGCATTATTTTTTTAATATGTACAAATTTTGGTTTTTTGATTAGCTTCAACGGCCTCCTTACTGTAGTTTAGCTTTGTAACTTTTTTCGTATTAAAAACGGAAACTTCTTTATTTGTTTAATTACCTTGCTTTGTAGTGTCCAAAAGCAATTTCTACAACTCTTCGGGATCTGGCATGCTGGTAATTGAATGCCTTTTGTGGCGATGTTTTTTCCAGGCTAAATGGATAAGGCTTCATTAGATATTTGGAAAACCGAAAGACCGAATCTCCCAAAATAACTATTGGTACATCATAGTTTCCCAAATTAGTAGTCATCGAGCTTAGATGGGGACAGCTCTCCAGCTCTCTTTTTAAGTTCGACCTTTCAAATATTTGGGAGTCATTGCATCTTCCTGGGCTACCCACGTTTATGTACAAAAATCTATATCTTAAAAAGAAAATAAAATTGTTTACATACTTATATTTATGAGAATACTAGCCTTTACCAGCGGCCCCGTCCGCAAGGAGAATATGAAAAATATGGGCTGTTCACGTTAGCCTGCTTATCAAGTTACCTGTTTAAAAATTTGTTTCTGTCTAATGCATTTTATTTTTGTAATTGAGTAAAAAAAATAACTCAATGAGCTGGTAATCTGATAGGATCCCCAAATGATGCTGAAATTATCCAGAAAATTATCCCAAATTAGTCCAAAAAATGTTCCGAAATTACCCTGACGGGATCCCGGACGAGTCCCGAAAACCATCCAGAAATGATGCCGGAAGGGTTCCAAATAAACCCTAAATAGTCTAGTGAAAGGCACGAAGTGACCCCTTCGCGATCCCGGACGGATTCCGAAAACCATCCAGAAATGATCCCTGAAGGCTCCCGAAATTATACCAAAATAATACCGGACGGATCCCAGAAAACATCCAGATATGATCCGTAGAGTCCACAAATGATCTCGAAATGACCTTGACGGGAACCATCCAGAAATAACCCCGAAAGGATCCCCAAATGATCCCGGATTAGTCTCCGAATCACCCCGACGGGATCACAGACGGATCCCGAAAACTATACAGAAATGATCCCGGAAGAGTCCCAAAATGATCCCGAAACAGTCCCGAAATGACCAGGACGGGATCCCAACGTATAACAAAAACCATCCAGAAATGATACCGGAAGGGTCTCGATATGACCCTGACGGGATTACAAATAAGGTGAAGCTAATTATAAAGGCATGTTGATAAGGCATCAGGCGCGTTGAAGCGATTGAAGAGTTGAAAACAAACATACAGATAAAGCTAATAAAAGCATGCTAATAAAAACAATTGAAGGAGGGAGGAAGGCGGAAGGAGACGGAGAGCACCACCGATCGTTTTTCCAAAATTGTTTATCTCTCGATCTGTGGGAGCCAGATACCAAAAATTGTCATTTTAGGAGAAAATTTACGTTGATTAATAAAGAAATTTATAGATGTTGTAGCAGGGGGAAGAGGGGGGGGGGGGATGGAGGGTATCACTGCTCACTTTGTAAGCGCTAGACTTATTTGACCCATTGAGTTTGGAATATTGGTGAAGGTCAGTATACGTAAAGTTATAATGTGTAAAAATTTTTAAAAAGTAATTATTCGAAGGAGTCGTGGGACCCGCCCCTCTTTCCATGTTCGAAAAACATTTCGCCAGTAGACTATTGTATCTGTCCCAAATTTCATCAAAATCCGTGTGGCCGTTCTGGCGTGATTCAGTCACAAAGACGAAAAAATATAATAATTAAATTATAACTGTTCCTAGGGTCGGGGACCTCCCCCATTTTCAAATAGACTATTAGCTATATATGTGCCAAATTTCATTTAAATCCTTCCAGTCGTTCTTGCGTGATTGAGACACAAAGACAAACGTCTGGACACACAAACATCCAAACTTTCCCATTTATAATACATATTAAATTAGATTAGATATGTTAAGGAAAACACAACTCTGTTCGTTGTACCTTGCGTCAACAAGAGCTAACAAAACTGTGGAATACCACCCTTTGTAATTCATGTAGTCCACGGCTTCTTCTTGCTTAGGGTGAATTTCTATGTGACATCCATCTGAAATGTGCATACACTCATGTTTTATACTATGTATAACATCAAACCTTGAGGCCTTACCAATGGCACCCAAATACTGTGGGAATCCAATTTGTTGGAAGCCATGAACACACTCTTCAATAGTTTCTCTAGTTCATGGAAGGTGGTTCAAGTACTTAGGTTGCATCACCTGCCATACTTCCTTACAAAACTCCAGAAGTACTGTGCAAACAGTGGATCTTCCCACTCCAAACAAATTGGCTATACTTCTATACTCCGATGAGGAGCCAAGTGAATATAGTTCAATCGCCACTCTTTTTTCCAAACAAATTGTATTCCCGAAATTTGATTTCTTCCTCTGTAGGTTGCTCAATTTACTACATAGCATTTTGAAGGCACTTCTACTCATTCGGAAATTTTGCTTAAAAAAATCATCATCCCGGCACTGGCATTCCACTTCCCAAAAAGTGCTTCCTCTACCCTAAAAAGTAAGTATATTCCTAAAAGTTTTAAGTCTAATCTTCTTTATTTTACACCTCTTGTCTGGCACAGGATCTTTCATTTGCCAAAACCTCAGTCTGGACGTACCTGCAAATAGATATTTGAGCCTTTTGGTACCACATAAACACTTTAAAAATATTTGCACGTTTTTTTAAAAGTTCTTTAATTGCAGAATTCATTTCTGCAACTTTTACATAATTCGCAACAAAAGAAAAATAAATTTTTACAATTAATAAAATTAATTTAATTTGCCGCATTTTTAGATATTTTTTAATGTAAACAAAAACCATATGATTCGAACTACAATACCATATGTTTCGAACTTTGGTAAATGCATTTATAAAATGCCGCGGAATGAACACTCTTCGAATTCTATGCTCGAAAATGCAAAATGCTGCTTTTAAAAATTGAGCATGAACAGCATATTACAATTGAAAAAATTTAAGAAATTACAAATATTCCAAACCACATATTAAAAGAGGTTCAAAAGGATGGAGGAGGAGGAAAGAGATGGAATTATTTTTAAAATTAAAATACAAATTAGAAATTCTGAAAGAAGAAATTGTAAATATTGTGTACGTAATACATTGGACAAAAGCCAACATAATTAATTCATACATATTGTCAAATGAAGAAATAGATATTGCAAGAAAAAAAATCTTTGACAGAGATAATATTCGTTTTGTTAATTTGGATAAAGCAATAAAAATAGCAACTAATGGAAATTTTATAAAAAAAAGGGGAGGGGAGGAGACGAAGGGAGACCACACTTAGAAAATTTTTCTTCTAATTGAAAAACCTTATTTCTAAAATTTTGATGTTGCTTTGCCCGGGGAGTGAACCCAGGGCATACGGTGTGGTAGGCGGAGCACGCTACCATCACACCACAGTGACCGCCATTTTTATGAGTCTACCGACAGTAGAAGACCAAATTTGCAAAGTAATTGAAATAAAAGCAGTAAAAAATAATGGAAAAATTAATTAAAATAAATTTTAACTCAATTATCAGTTGAAAAATAATACCTTTGGAATTAAATTGCATATTCCGGAAGTCGAAAAAACATCACCAAACATCCTATTCCTAAACGACTTCAGAGAAATAGACAGTTAAACGAAGATTCTATACCATTTAATGGTACTTTCCAAATTCATTTCAATAACGCTTCAAAAATTAACGAAAAATGCTTTTCTAATGCGGAAATACTTTCAAGCAAACCCCTACCTGGTATACTCCAGCCATTTTTGGCATCAAGTAAAAGTGAAGAGATACTCTCCTTACAAATTTTAAAACAGCTAAATTTAAAAAATACAAAGGAGATGAGCAACGCAGAGTCAGCTAGTCAACTAAAACTCGTCATCAGTATCAGTCTAATTACAGTATTAATCATTACTGTATTCGCAATAAAGGCAATACTGTCCAAAAAAGTGATCGAACAAAAAGGGTCAAAGTCAAGTAATGGGAATCGTCACGTCTAGATTTAATAAATAACAAGTTTGTAAGTTCATTTCTAAGTTGCAGTTGAAAGAATAAAGGAGCTAAGCTCCTCCTATTTTTTTTTTATAAATTATATGTGATTTAAATTGACTTGTATGCAGAATCCGGAATAGCTTAAGCTTAACGATTATTATTCCCTATAAAATGCTTAACTTTTCATACAAACACTTGAAAACTCCACCATTTCCCCTTCTACTACTTTTTCACATTTTTTTTTAGAAGCATCACGAAGTTATTAAATGTGGGTGCATTTTCAGGAAGAACAAACCATGGAGATTTGAAGTGAAAATAAAAGGTTCACAGACGTGATGGACTATAAGTATGTTCACCGAAAATGATCTGTACGGGGTTCGTTTTTGTTATTGATATTAGAGAAAAACTACAAAGTTTACAAACTGCGATGGTTACTAGGACATGTTTCTGAACTTCATTTCTTTATCAGCTAGCTTCTCGGAGCTGAGTATTGAACTCGAAATCTCCAAGATTCATACTTTATACTAATCCAAAGGCAGATGCGTTTATCCACTCAGCCATATGAATGCCTGCTGCTCGCTTTGCAATTGGTCTCTAAGTATTGCCTTTTAGTTGCTATTCTTTTATACAATATTAGGTACATATTAATTCTAGCAGAAAACTGTCCTATCCTATCTTAACTCGTAACAAAAAAAATAAATACAAATTTTACGCACTAAAAATGTTCACTTATGTTTAATACTCATCTGATGATTTCTTTCTTCTTCTGAGAAGTTTTAGATCTCGAAGCTTAACAATCCTCCGCCTATTAACAACTCTGCAAAAACAAATCCGTGCGTCATGCGGATGCGCCCTTCATGTCGGTTTGGCGGGCTTTGTATGGTATTCCGTTGGGTATTATTATTATTATTATCATAAGGTAAAATGACACTACACAAAACAAGTTTCGTTTCTTTCTTTCGTTTTTCTTTTCTTAAACTCATGTTAATATTTCCTATTCTGCAGCTGACAATGTTCTTTTCGGCCTTCTACTGAATTAATAAAATTAAGTTGGTTACGCGGCATAGGCTGTCACACGTCCCAATTCCCCATGCTATGTATGTATCCATGAATTTACTTATAACTCATCTTGAATCAATGAATTTTATTGTATACATATTGAATTATATATTAAATTGAATCCTATTATACTCCCCAAAAGCAATGAATAGCACTTATCTTCAAATTTCCCATTGGGAATATTCATGGGCGTGTGGCGACCTCTGTCTCGTAAAACCACCAAAACAAATTCGCCGCAATGTGCAGTGGAAGGATCCGTCATCACCGACAGCTGTCAGAGCAGCCATTACATATTTATTTTTGTCATTGTACAGAAATCAAAAAATCCTGGTTTTTTCTGTGCTGTACAAAAAGTATTATAATTTCTTATAATCAAAGTTTATATGATATATATCGCGCTCAAAGTCAAATTATCAAGTCACCGTTTATTGTGCTACAATTAACATTACCATCAATTATATTGTGCAAAAATCTGCAAGTCACCGAGCCTTGTCAGTTTCCTGGTAATCCAATATACTTTAACATTATTTCTGGAGTTAATTCAATTTGTAAGAGTTCAAAATAAAATCGAACGAATAGGTTGAAGACACAGTCAAAGGTGATACTGTTCGCGAATTTAAATAATAAACAAGTGTTCTTTCCTTTTGTTGATAACCTATGCATGTATATGAAAGGTGCATTGCGGTGTACAAAAACAAAGTTAAGTTGCAACATTTTCCGTGGTCCTATGTAAGCTGGCTTCGACCTTCGCAAGTTAGTGTGAATACAAAGATATCTGTGGTCAAATCAATTGATGTACAGGATTTATTACCAGCATCACCGCCATCTCACTTAACCACCATCACCACCACAACATCGCCATTATCACCTCATCATCCCAACACCGCATTCGCAGTGAGAGTACCTATACAACAGGTTAGTGGTGTAATACCCATTAAGGTGTAGCTAATGGTCCTTCGTCGCCATTGACGAAATCAGCCTTTTAATAATATAATTACTTACACATATATCGTATATCCCCCATAAATTTTGGTGGCTCCCGCCAAGTACATAATTTTCCCGCCATAAAAGTATATATTCTCACCCCCTATATACATATCGCGGTGCATTACAAACCGGCAAATCCCACTCATACTTTCACAAAGTTAACTTGTATCCTTTGCGGTATAATTTAAATACATATCCACACATCTGTATTATTATTTGCGATACCCAGCAGTAAATTCGGCCACATTTACATTGCATGAAATACTCAGCAGTAAATTCTGCAGCTCAGTCCAACTGAACACAGACTACTCCCAATTCAGTCTAACTGGACCTAGTCTACTCCACTTTCGACCAATAGGAAAGCTTCTGCATCTGGTATTCTCTCGTAAATAAATACCAGGCAGTCCCCAAAAATTCCTAAAATAGCTAAAGTGAAATTAAGCAAGTCCCTTTTTAGAATGGCTACCGTGGTCGAAAATAAATTTATATCCGAAACAGATCTCTTTACGGATTACTGCGCTCGGTTCCGCACAACCGACATACAGGATAATACCGAGGTATCTCTGAAACTAAAAGATAAAAACATCGATGTATTCTGGGAAAGGGTACAGAGCGCATATGACGCCGTCGTAGAGTGTTTTTGGTCCTCAGCTTTCGGTAAATACCGAGCCTGCCTTATAGCGTATGAGGACACAAAGGCAAAAATAGGTGATCAACTCCAACTCAGGGTATTAAGTAATCCCGTCCCCGCTACAACCACCACTCCCCAAGAAAGTTCCGGGATGCACCTAAAAGTACCCGCCTGTGACACCGAAGTCTTTTACGGGAGTTATGATCAATGGCCGTCCTTCCGTGACATGTTCTCTGCGGTCTATATCAACCACCCAAAACTCTCGAGCGCCCAAAAACTGTACAACCTCAGGAACAAGACCCAAGGAAAAGCCGGCCAGATAGTAAAACAATTCCCATTTAATGATGACAACTTTGCTCTGGCGTGGGAAGCTCTGAAATCCCGATATGAAAATAAAAGTGTCCTGGTCGATAATCAGATAAAAGTCCTGATGAACCTCAAGGCCATTCAGACTGAAAACAGCGAAGACATTCAGCGATTGCAATCCTCCGTAAACAACTGCCTCCAAATATTAGCAACCCAACAAGTCTCGACAGAGAGTTGGGATCCCATTTTTATTTATTTAGTAACGTCCAAGCTCCCAGAAAATACTGTTGCGCTTTGGGAACAATCATTAAGTTCGCGAAGAGACCTCCCGAACTGGTCCCAAATGGCCCAGTTTCTGGCAACTCGCTACGAGATAGTCGAAAGGGTGGATCAATGGCGGCCAGCCAAACCCCGATACAATCCACCCTCCACCACTTTCCCAAGGCCTCCCCCAAGTCATAACAACCCCTAGTTCAGGCAGGCTCATACCCATAACCAAAGCCGAAACCCCCCGCACAATAGCAATTCCCTCACGCACACAAATTCTCACGCGACAGAACATCGAAGGATTTATGCTTGCTTCGCACACGCTACAGAGTTGTTTGCGCTACAAGAAACTGTCAATCCCAGAGCGAAGAAAATTTGTGGAGGAAAACAATATGTGCGAAAACTGTTTGTTTCAGACGCACCTCCTCAAAGATTGTACGAGTACATGAAGGTGCCTTCACTGCCAAGGTCGCCACAACTCCACCCTCCACGACACCGGAGTATTTCATCAAACCAATGGCCCTCGAAAAACGTCTTCCCAAGTAGCAACTAGTCAGGACGTTATCAACCCAGAACCGAACGAAGAACTTCCCACCACCTCACACGCTGCCCGCATCCAATCGTTTCATGCAGAAAATGATAGCCAAATCATTCTCCCCATAGCGATAGCAATAGAACACCGAGGTGACTGCTTGAGGCTCAGAGCCTTAGTGGATCAAGGGTCAGAACGTAGCTTCATTTCCGCAAAAGCACAGACCAGGCGAGGCCTCCCATATACCCACTCCCTATATGAAATATAGGGAATGGGAGGCGGAGTAGTACAAACCTCCAACAAGTTGTATTCACTGACCTTAGTCTCAAATGACCTCAAGGTGAAAATAAAGGCCCAGGCAATAGTGCTACCTCGCCTCACTAGGAAACTCCCAACACTCAAGTTAAATAACGACCAAATACGTAAATGGTTACACCTCAAGCTAGCAGACCAGAATTCGCAGAACGCCTCCCCAATCCATCTGGTCTTAGGCAGCGATCTCATCCCTCAAATATTGCTAAATGGCATCGAAAAGATCTCCCCCTCACTGATAGCCCAGAACACAATATTTGGCTGGAGAAGTGAGAAGTGACGAATGTCCAGCTGAATGAACAGCTACGGCAATTTTGGGAAATCGAAGAAATACCCAGAATGCGAGTGGAAACCTCAGAAGATAAAATGTGCGAAGATTTTTATCAAAGCACCACCACTAGCATGAGAGACGGTCGATATATGGTTCGGCTCCCCTTTAAACTAACATTCCCGAACGATATCGACCTAGATCGATCCCGTACTGTAGCTTTACGACAGTTCCACGGTATGGAACGTACCCTCTCAAAAAAGGGCGATCTCAAGCAGCAATACGACCAGTACTCGAAGAATATCTGTCCCTAGGCCACATGGAAAAATGCAGTTCCACTGAAGTAGAATCTCGGGGTAAATACTTCTCGTTCTATCTCCCTCACCATGCGGTCGTAAGGCCAGACAAGAACACAACGAAAGTCAGATTTGTATTCAACGCCTCAAAAAAGCCGGGTTCCGGTCACTCCCTCAACGATGTTTTATGTAGCGAACCAACCCTCCAACCCGATCTCCGACTTATGTTGTTGAAATGGCGAACATATAAATATGTGTTTAATGGCGATGTAGAGAAAATGTACCGCCAAATTCTCTTACACCCCGATGATCGAGACTACCAACGGATAATATTCCGAACCCTCGAACACAGTCCAATAAAGGATTACAAGTTAAAAACGGTAGGGGTTAACTGCGCTCCTTTCCTGGCTATTCGCACTCTACACGAGCTATCGAAAGATATAGCCGATTCCCAGCCGCGCAGCCCCAATACTAAAATCGGAGACGTATGTTGACGATATTTTATCTGGCAGTCGTGATCTCCAATCAGCCGAGCAATCACCAACAGAGACTATAGATGCTCTCAATTCAGCCGGCTTTCCCTAAAAAATTTCGGCCAACATCCTCCAAAAAATATCGAAAACTGATCTGCTGGAACAAACTTTCCCGAAAAGACTAGCACCAACAAGACACTGGGCATCCAGTGGAACGCCTTAACGGATACATTCTCTTATACCGTCGACTCAAATCCAGCATTCACTGCAGCCACGAAGCGGCAAATCCTCTCCTCCATTGCGAAACTTATCGACCCCGCAGGGTGGCTGACGCCCATAATGATCCAAGCGAAGATGCTCATGCAAGAACTATGGCTAGACGGGACCGACTGGGATGAACAAGTAAAACCCCTACGTCTCATCAAATGGGCGCAGTTCGCCGAAAATCTCTCGGATAACTCAGGCATTCAGATCCCACGTTGGGTAAAATACCTCGCCGATCAGTCTGCCGAACTCCATGGCTTCTGCGACGCCTCCGAAAAGGCTTATTGTGCAACCCTTTATGTAAGAACCACCGTAGGCACACAAGTCTTCACTCACCTGCTAGTCTCTAAAGGGAAAGTGGCCCCCTCAAAAAAATAAGTTTGCCAAGCCGGGAGCTGTGCGGTGCTGTCTTAGTAGCCAAACTAGTCGCAGAAGTCCAGCCCCATCTCGGCCTAAGTCAAAAAAAATTAACCATGTGGTCCGATCGTGAAATCGTGCTAGGCTGGCTGGAAAAGCCACCCCACTCTTGGAAAAAATACGTCTCTAACCGAACAGCGCAGATTATAGACCTCGCAGGAAATGTCCCTTGGCGACATGTGCGAAGCAAAGACAACACCGCTGATATCGGAACCAGAGAATGTAGCCCCGCCGAGCTCACTAACTCATCGCTATGGTGGAATGGACCAGAGTGGCTTTCCCGACCCCCCGAGGACTTGCCGACACCAACGGCCAGAAATATTGCACCCCCGAACTCCGCCAGGTTGAGGTATTGCACGCAACGGAAGAAGCAGAAGACTTCTTAGAACGGTTCTCCTCCTATCCCCGCGCCCTACGCGTAACAGCGTACACGTTGAAATTTATAACTCGGCTTAGGAATGCTGTAGGAGGCAGTCGTACCCGAACGATCCCGTCCTCTCTTACGCCGACCTCATGCGTGGGAAAACCCGTCTGCTGAGCTTGACTCAGTCGAGATTCACCGCTTCCGAAAGAGCTTCCCTCGAAAATTCAAAACCAGTCGGAAAGCGAAGTCCCCTACTAGCACTTGACCCTTTCCTGGATGCAAACGGGATTCTCCGTGCCAACGGACGATTAGTAAACACCGACATGACCTACAATGAGTGCCATCCCATCATTCTCCCCGAAAAGGCTCGATTTACCGCCCGCTATATAAGGTTTCTGTACGAGGCCTTCCTCCATGCGGACGTCCGCCTCCTGCAACAAGCTATGAGGCAGGAGTTCTATACTCCCCGACTCAAACCTCAGTTGAAAAAATGTGTTTTCCAGTGCAAGGTCTGCACCATTCACAAACAACAAACGCGATCACAAATAATGGCAGCCTTGCCCCCCGAAAGATGTAGATTTGCCCACCCCCCCCTTTCACCGTGACTGGTGTAGACGTCGCTGGCCCGTTTCAGATAAAGGCTTCGATGTTCCGGTCTCCCAAGATAATGAAGGGCTATGTAGCCGTCTTTGTCTGCTTCGCCACCAAAGCCGTTCACTTGGAATTATGTTCCGATCTCACCACCCAAGCATTTCTCGCCGCTTTTTCCCGCTTCGTGGGACGCCGAGGATATCCCAGCAAAATGATGAGTGACAATGGCACCACCTTGGTAGGAGCTAAGCGTGCCACGGAAAAGGAGTTCATATCATTTCTCAGGGAAGTCTCATCTGACGTCGTCCAGAAGTATGCACCGCAAGGCATCCACTGGCAATTCATCCGCCCTGGTGCTCCCCACATGGGCGGTCTATGGGAATCCGTGGTCAAAAGTTTTAAAACTCACTTTAAAAGGGTCGCCGGGACCCACACCTTCACGTTCGAAGAGTTCTCTGCCTTATTAGTTAGAATAGAGGCGGTTTTAAACTCTCGCCCCCTCTCCCAGCTATCTCAAAACCCCAACGATCTCACCGCCCTCACCTCGTGTCATTTCCTACGAGGTGCGCCCCTGCTCTCTATCCCCAAACCGAACTACGAACACTTCTCTATGATTAACCGTTGGGAACGGTTGAAAGTTTTACATCACCAGTTCAGCAAACGCTGGAGGAATGATTATCTCATGGAGCTGCAGAAGCGATACCGATGGAAGACGACCCAACCTCCGCCTCGAAATGGCGACCTCATAGTCATTAAGGAAGACCACCTACCCCTACCAAATGGCGCCTAGGACACGTGGAAGATACCCATACATACTCCAGTAGTCGACGTACGCACCCAGAATGGCGTACTCACCAGATCCATCACAAAATTGTTTTTCTACAAACCCCTGAGCCTGACTCAGGCCCTCAAGGCTCGGTAGTATCCCTAGAACGTAATACAGTCCAACCCCCTGTGATATCGTAAAATCTACATAAATAAGCTTAACCCCTGCCAACACTCTACCCCCAACATCATGAGTGACTAAACTTTATTGTATCCTATCTTCCTCAGATGGATCGCCAACGCCCTCCAGTCCCCGCACCCCTCCGCTCGCTAGCATCACAGTTGACAGTGCCCACAGCTCGCCAACGACGTGACGAAGTCCTACCCGACTACCGACGATGCGGTTTATGCATGCGACCCCATGCACTATCAACGTATTCCGTGTTCGCTGCCATGCAGCCCCTATAACGCGCCTTGGTCGCATGGGCACACAATTATTGCACAAACTGCTTGGCACTGTCACACGCCACACGCGCATCGCCAACCCCCGAATGTAGAGCAACCATCAAGGCGCCAACGCCATTCATCGCGCCGCCACAGGCCACTCATCGCAGCAGTGGGAACGTCCAGCCACCACAACCACCATCCGCTGCAAGCACATCCAGTGTTCGCCGCAACCAACGCGCACCGACCGTGCCCAATCGCACTATACGATGCACCGCCACCGGCCTGAGAACCTCAACGTATAAACATAAAGTTGGGAAAATACTCATTCAAGAAGCAGTTCGGGCTCTGACCGAGCTGCAACAAAGTAAAATTTTAAATTTTACGGAGTTTTTATTTCTTGCACTTAATAAACAAGACATAATAAATGTCCGTGCTTTTTTATTTGCTTAACATGTTTTGTTGAAGAAATTTTCATATATTGTCATGGATCAATACACAATCAGGGGAGCTCGGACCGGCCGTCCATGCTGGCATCATCCAGGCTAAGCCAGTCGGGTGTGTCGGGATTCTTGCTCCTTGCACCCTAGCCATGGTACCTCAACATAAGATCATATTTCATGCACTAAACAAAAAACCCGGGTCGAATCTTAAATTGGAGTTATTGCTCCAAAAAAAATCTTTGCGTTTACACTACTCGATACTCTCTTTTTAATTGCTCGGACGGACATATGGGAAATAATTACCCCGCAGTATGAAGCGGACGGACCTAGTAGACAAAAGAAGCACACACAAACAATCTCTTTAAAGATTTCCTACTGATCCTTATTGCTCTTTATGGTGGGTGAGAATATACATATAAGCACATACAAACAACCAAGAATGTTACTTAAGAGTGGAGATCACTGCTGGTATTCTGTCTCCGTATTTTCTCTCGCTCCTTTCCCTACCTTTGTATTGAGAGTTAAATCTAAGATCTCCCTTACCCAACCAAATCGAACCCAAGTAGGTAAGTAAAAGGCGGTTCTACCCCAAATGGAGAAAGGAAAAATGAAAAGGGAAAAGTATAGGTTGGTGTGAAGTATTTTTTTAAAGTGAGTGCGCAAATAATTCAAAAACTTTATCATTTCTGTCGATAATTTAAGATAAACTTTAAGAAGTATAAAAATGTCTAGTAACTCCGAAAGTGTGGAGCATGGAGTACAGCTGAAACTCATCATTTGTAGTGAATTTAATGAAAATCACAAGTATATTTGTCATAATACAATAACAACAGTGGTACAACAAAGAAAGTTTGATAATATAGCTACCAACAACTGAAAATCTCCCGCCAATTCCTGTGCTGAAAGCTTTCAGTAATTCAACATTCGCATTCGCGCCATCTATCGGTTGATAGCCTAAAATAAATTATACCATCTACGCCTGTGCTGCCAGCTGGTTCCAACTCATCTATTTTTCAGAGTATTTTTTTGGAACACCATGTCTCAAAATTCTGGAAAGCATCGTGGCGAGACCTTGGGCAATGAAGCCGAAATAATTAAAAAGGCTCTTCGTCTAAGCGATTCATCTCCTAACCTCATCCGTACAATCGACCAACGACTGATAAAGTACAATGACCCGTTGTCCAATAAAATAATGGAAGCAGAAAAGCGTATGATGGAGTTTACATGCAGAAAACTGGAAGATAAATTTGAAGGCCTGAAGAAGGAGTTAAACGAGTTAAGTGGTAGAATCAATCGCATGGAGGGTATGTTTGAGAGGATTGGGTACCTCGAAAATGAAATAGCCACACTAAAACAGAGAGTATGTAAGCAGGAAAAATTTATATCTAAGCAAGAACTCCAAATTGCTGCATGCGACGTCCGAGTTCATGGGATTCCTTTCGAGGAAGGGAAAAACTTACAAAAGATTTTCCACCACCTCTGCTTCACGCTAAACTTACATCCACCCCCCCCCCCCCCCCTAAAAAGTGTTTTTCGACCGAAACGTAAACTACCCCACGGTACGGTTGATCCGGCCGTTATCATTAAATTTTACTCACCCGCTGACCGAAATACGCTGCTGAAAACGGTTGCGAGCTTCAGGCGCCACAACAACACCAAAGGGCTGCGTCTCGTGCATGTGGAAATAAATTACAATGAGCCTATCTTTGTTAATGCATCGCTGACCAAAAACAACTATGAGATCTTCAAGGCTGCGATCCATCTAAAGAAGAGGAAAAACGTTTCATCGGTCTTCACAATGCGGGGTATGGTGCATATAAAGCGAAAAATCAGGGACCGACCCGAAGCAGTCCCCAGCCTGAGTTTTCTCGACAGTGTCGACCCGGAAAACAATACTTCCATTCGTGAAGACGACACGCTGGTTGCGAACAACGCCCTGCAGGGCCACCAAAGGCTTAACTAACAGCCTCCTGCTAATAAATATTTCTCTTTTCTCTCTTCTAATCTATTCCTTCTCTGTTTTTTTTCCACCTACAACATGACAAAATCTTTAATTATGTTGTTAGCCAAATTCAGTGTAAATCATTAACTTAATTATTTTTATAATGTTGGTCTCCGACAGTGAGTCTCCGAGTTCCAAAGACTGTCAATCTACTTTGTTGCGCATAGTCAGCAAAAAAGCCAACGGGCTGAAAGTTGTTCATATCAATGCGCAAAGCCTTTATAAAAAGCTTGACGAGTTGAGGTTTCTGTCAGAAGGCTCCGATATTGATGACATATGTGTTTCAGAAACATTGTTTTCTTCGTTTCATAATAATGATATGGTGAAGATAAATGGATACCAACTTTTCAGAGTTGATAGAAATGGTCATGGTGGTGGTGTTGCGATATATGTAAAAAGTAGTATGTGCTGTAAATTGTGTTGTTGTTCTAGTCCAGGTGATCCTGTGGAATATGTGTTTGTTCATAAGTTTTCTGAGAATAATAGTAGGCTTCTTATCGGCTGTGCATACAGACCGAATCGATTAGTAGATTTTTCCGCGTTTATTGGATTTCTTCATTCGTTACTAATAGACTATGACAATATTATCATCGCTGGGGATTTTAATAGTAACCTACTGGTGTATGCCGCTTTAAAACAAAACATGGAATCACAAACTGTGCTATACCAACGCATTTCACAAATTCTAACTCTTCTCTATTAGATTTATTTTTTGTCAATGATCTTCATAAAATGATTCACTACACGCAACTATCCGCCTCCTGCTTCTCAAAACACGACCTGATATTCCTAAACTACAACTTCCAAACATCATGTAGGCCAAATTCGTTCGCGTATCGCGATTACAGAAGTATAGATTATTATTCTCTTGCTGAGTCCGTTGAGTCGGTTGAATGGGGCTTGATTCGTACTTTAACATCGGTTGATGACCAGACAAAGTTTCTGCAGGATAACATAAATAAGTTATTCGATGATCACGTTCCACTAAAAATAAAAACACCTAAATACAAGAATAGCCTTTGGTTCAATGCTACATTAAAACACCTTATCCACCTTCGTAACCAAGCCTACTCACGGTGGAAAAGGTATAAAACAGTCGAAGCGCATAGTTGGTTTAAAACAGCGCGGCTTACTGCAAACAAAGCCATAAGGGTGGCCAAGGCAAATTATTTTAAGTATAAGTTTAGTTCTGCTTTGAATACAAAAGAAAAATGGAACAAAATCAAACAAATAGGAATTGGTAAGCCCAAAAGTGACCTGTCTCATCCCCCTGATGTCGATATCAACGAAATAAGTAATACTTTTGTAAGACTACCAAACTCAGCCGAATATGTGTGTATTGATAACTACTCCGTGCGTGTTAATGTTGACTAGCCCTTTCGAGTTTGTTTCGGTCGATAATTGTGATGTTGTCCAAGCCATACTTTCTGTGAAGTCTATCGCAATGGGGCTTGGTGGTATATGTTCAAAGTTTTTAAAACTCATTCTTCCTAAAATCCTTCCCCACATTACTTACTTGGTCAACTCAATTTTGACGACCGGTGTCTTCCCAATATACTGGAAAGCTGCAAAAGTTATTCCACTCCCTTTCCTCTCTAAGGTCGTTGAACGTATTCTACATGGGCAAATCGTATCATATGTACATGAATACAAGCTCCTGTCAGACAGTCAGTCCGGTTTCAGGTCAAAGTGGAGCTGTACAACGGCATTATTATCGGTGACAGAAGAAATTCGTGAGCGAGGGGATGAAAGTTACATTGCCTTCTTAACACTTCTTGACCACTCTAAAGCTTTTGATTCTGTAGACCACACTCTGCTCTGTAGGAAGCTGGTAAACTTATTTAACTTCTCTGGTCACGCAGTTGCCCTTATAAGATCATATCTTGGCGATAGGACTCAAGATAGATGGTGAAAAGTCTGACTTCCTACATGTCTTAAGAGGCGTCCCTCAAGGCTCTATCCTGGGTCCTCTGTTATTTGTTCTGTATATCAATGACTTACCCGATGTCTTTAAGTATTGTAATGTTCATATCTACGTTGATGATGTGCAGTTATTTACGTGTTGTTCTCGTGATCAAACTAGCCTGTGCATAAGTAACTTAAACCACGATTTGAATCAAATATTTTCATGGGCTACTATGAATGGCTTATGTATAAACCCGAATAAGTCAAAATGTATTGTTATTCATAGAAGGTCTTTTCCCACTAATGATTTAGAGAATGTAGTGTTCGACAATTCCGTTATAGAATACGTAGATACGGCGAAAAACTTAGGCGTAATTTTTAACAAAACATTGACGTGGAAAGACCATATTTTTAGAACGGTTGGAAAAGTGTATGGAATGCTTCGTACACTATGGTTAACATAGTATTTCACGCCTTTGCACATAAGACTACTTCTGGCTAAAGCGTACTTAATACCTACGCTACTCCATGGCTGTGTGATTTACTCGAACTGTGACTATCTGTGCAGGAACAAACTAAATGTTGTTTACAACAACATTGCTAGATATGTTTATGGGTTGAAAAGACTTGACCACGTATCACAACATGCTGAAAGGTTGCTAAACATTTCTTTCGAAAATCTTTTAAAAGTCAAAACACTGTCCTTCGTCCATAAATTGATACACACGAAGGAACCTGACTATCTATATCGTAAGCTTATTTTTCTGCAATCATCAAGATCGGTGCTTCTTCTTAAGCACATTAGATACCGCACGCTAACCTCTGAGCGCCAATTCTTTGTTACTGCAATACGTCTTTGGAACTCCGTGCCTACAAGTCTTCGACCCTTAAGTAATGCTCTGCACTTCAAAAAAGAGCTAACATAATTTTTTAACGACTCTTAAACTGGATCTCAAATTGTTGTTATTAAAATGTTCATTTCTATGTCCTTTTCCTTTCTCTGTGTCTTCTTTCTTTATTTGTTAAATACTGTTCCATCTATAACCAGCCAAAGGTTATCATCACTACTGCTGTCTTTTAATATTTATTAATTACTTTTCTTTAGTTTTAAGATTTACATTTACATACATAAATATTTCAATATTATCCGTTATATTTAATTTAATTTGATTAATCAAATTTATTATTATTATTATAAATGTTCAATTTTTATAGCTCATGCTATTCATGACTAGCACTGTTAAATAATTTGTCAAAATTGTTGTGCTAGGAACAAATTTTCAAATAAATACATACATACATACATACACTGACATATATATATGTAACCGAAAAACCGCATATGTGTGTGTATGCGAGAGAATTTCATGAAACCAGCAATAAATCGAGCGACTACTCCACCAACAACGAAACACTAATTGGTATAAGTAAGACTAATAGCGCAATAAAATGAATAAAGTCTTCTGACGCTAGCAACACAACGAT
Source organism: Eurosta solidaginis (assembly GCF_040869045.1). Lineage (NCBI taxonomy): Eukaryota > Metazoa > Arthropoda > Insecta > Diptera > Tephritidae > Eurosta > Eurosta solidaginis. The sequence goes on from NC_090319.1 coordinate 203,390,546, forward strand.
GTACATGAAACTTAACTGAATACAGCGCCAAACTAACACCGATGATAAACGAAGTGTATACAGTGTATTACACACGAAATCATCGTGCTATTAAGTTAAAGCGACTATGACATCAGTTTATACTCAACAATGTCATATATGTATGAGACATATGAGTTACGGGGCACTCGTATGCATTTTCTATTTTATGTGCAAATCACTCATAGTATTTGTCTGTAATTGACTAAGTACACATTTAGGCACACATTTTTGGTTCACGACTAAGTGCACTAATTTTATTAGTACTCATAACAGATCTCTGGTACATACTCTCACAAATGTATGCATATGAGAATTTTATGAAACCGCAAACAAATATGAACACTGGAGAGTTTGTTTATCTTCTTATTAGGTTGTAAGTTTGTATGTACATACCGACACATATGCATGTACGTGAGAACTTCATGAAGCCGCATAATTAATTTTTGCATTTATAGCTAAAGTGCATGTTTATCATGAAATTGTGGTTTCTTTATCAAACAGTTTTGCGGTTCTTTGTTTTGTATTTTAGTAAAACGTGTTCTCACACTGATTACAACCATCTGGGCTGCATAAACATGACAGCATATAAATTATAAATTTTTTAAATATGAAGATTGAACATTTTATTTATCTTTTTATTAGGTTGTAGGTTTGTATGTACATACTGACACTTATAAGGACATGAGATTTTCATAATTGACTAAATGGTTACTGAATGTTAAAAAAGAATTAACAAATACGTTAAGCACAGACAGGTGAAGCATGGTCGGATATAAAAAATTTTTCCGGAAATTCAACGCAATAGATATTTAGAGTACGCTGTATATAATTGATGTAATAAGAGCTTTTAATTCGTATTTCACAATTATCGTAAACTAAATTGAAATGTCTATAAAAAACCTATGGGCTTTCACGAATGCCTCATATTCTCTTTTCCTTTTCAACTAGTAAGTTTTTAAAACTGTCAATAGCCTCTAGAATGGTGTATGCACTTTTTTCGCACAATGTGGCTCAGTCCTTTGATCGCCGTTAGTTGGTCCAAAAGATCCCCAGGGCTCTGCGTTGTTGTTGTTGATGTTGTTTTTAATAATGATATGTTGAGCTCAGGAAAACTCTCATTTAACAATTGAGTTGTTACATTTATTTTTAAACGTAATGATGTGTTTGGAATATTGTATTCAAAGGTTTGTAGCCAAAGGTTATCATCACTACTGCTGTCTTTTAATATTTATTAATTACTTTTCTTTAGTTTTAAGATTTACATTTACATACATAAATATTTCACTATTATCCGTTATATTCAATTTAATTTGATTAATCAAATTTATTATTGTTATTATAAATGTTCAATTTTTATAGCTCATGCTATTCATGACTAGCACTTTTAAATAATTTGTCAAAATTGTTGTGCTAGGAACAAATTTTCAAAATAAAACATACATACATACATACACTGACATATATATATGTAACCGCAAAACCGCAAATATGTGTGTATGCGAGAGAATTTTATGAAACCAGCAATAAATAGAGCGACTACTCCACCAACAACGAAACACTAATTGGAATAAGTAAGACTAATAGTGCAATAAAATGAATAAAGTCATATCAGTCTTCTGACACTAGCAACACAACGATGTACATGAAACTTAACTGAATACAGCGCCAAAGTAACACCGATTATGAACGAAGTGTATACAGTGTATTACACAGGAAATCATCGTGCTATTGAGTTAAAGCGACTATGACATCAGTTTATACTCAACAATGTCATATATGTATGACAGATATGTGTTACGGGGCCCTCGTATGCATTTTCTATTTTATGTGCAAATCACTCATAGTATTTGTCTGTACTTGACTAAGTACACATTTAGGCACAAATTTTTGGCTCACGACTAAGTGCACTAATTTTATTAGTACTCATAGCAGATCTCTGGTACATACTCTCACAAATGTATGCATATGAGAATTTTATGAAACCGCAAACAAATATTGTTCGGCCGGGGTGCGTATGCTCCTGAGTCGTAGGTCGGCGCACCGGGGTCGATCTCAGTGGGAATGTGGCGTGTAGAATATTGAAATAAACAAATAGGCGAGAATTTCTCGTTATAAAGGATGATCTTTATTCAGTAAAGATAAATAGCTAGGGTACAATATTACCTGAGTATAAAACGGCAGAGATCGTTGGCGGCAGATGCGTGCTGGTTGGCTGTTGAAATCAAAGAGGCCGGTTGCATAGCAAGCTACAACCGTTGACCCGCAAAATCCTCCGTTGTGGAGGGGAAAGGCACCCACACATCAACCCCGACATGCATATGCATGAGTGCTGACAAAAAACACACATACACGTACATGTACATGCATGCACATGCATGTGGCGGTGATGGTGTGGGTGGTTACAAATTAATTCGAGTATCGAGTATCGATTCGCAGGGTTGCATTGGGGGGATCGCAGACAGATGCGGAAAAAGTTAGGCATCCTGCCTAAACATGCCGGCCCCCCTTGCGATACGCAACATCGTTTTACCCCTACCGATCTCCGACCGCTGAAAAGCAACGAGAAAAACGTTTGCATTAAAACTAAACTTAACCTAAATTGCGTATTTCGCCAGCGTCGCGGGTGACCGGGAGTCCTGCCCGACTTGCGCAGCATGCCACCTAAGCTAGGATGAAAAAGAAACATTAGAAGTGGAGGAAAGTGAATATTTCTTGCCTTTGGTTATACATAATTCGTAGATATTAATAGAATCCATGAAGTGATATGACGTAGAAGGTCCATGGTGCTGGACGAAGAGGCCGAGGTCTCCGTTCCAGACTGGCAAAAAAAAATTTTTTTGTTTGGACGGAGAGGCCGTGGCCTCCGTTCCAGATTCGCATTATTTTGTTTGGTTGGACGAAGAGGCCGAAGTCTCCGTTCCAGACTCGCATTATTTTGGTTTAGGTTATTCTGGGCTGGACGAAGAGGCCGAGGTCTCCGTTCCAGCGTCTAGTGTATCGTGTCGCTCTCGCGGCGGCTGGCCCTTTTTTTGTGAGGTTGGCTGGGTGATGCGCGTTTTCGCCGCAGCGCATGTATTTCGTCAGTTGTGTATTATATTGTTACCCTACAAAACACCTGGTTACAAACCTACCCACGCCCATGCAAATGTGACTACGAATATAACCTGTCACCGTAAAATGACTAGTCAAATGACGTGGAGTGACGAGAGCGTTTTTGCAGAATAGTTAGTGCTGTGATTTCGAGCAACTTATATATTTCAACATAACCAGCAAGATTGCGGTGTGTGGGAGGTTGGAATTTAAAACGAACCGTAGAGGCTGCCGACGGTGTTGATTTAATTTTGTGCGCAAGCTCATGAAGAATAGCGAACATCGTAATTAAATTGGAACATGTACCAACCGCCGGTGCTTACATGCAGATTGGCGATGCGTTCTTCACGACGCGTTCTATCTGCACGTATCATTATTAAATTGCATGCAGCCCTGTCGTGTATTTATTGGTTAGCTGCCAGCTGGTATGGTGAATTTGTGGTGTGCGAGTATATATATATACATACAGGTACTAGCTTGCCCTTGAAAAGAAACTAGGTCACTGGGGCAGTAGCACACTAGGCCGGTAGAAACAGTTCACTTTTCCCATTTCGGGATTTTGTCTTGTCGGGATTCTTTAATTTCGGGACTCGGATTGTTTTTGTACCGAGCCCTTATAATGACTGTTTGTGATGTTTGTTGTTGAGAAACAACAATTCCTGCCCCCAGCCAAAAAAACCAAGCAGTACCGCAGGCAAAAAAAATCAAAAAATAAAAAAAAAAAATTTTTTTTTTTTGTAAATGAGAGCATAATTTTTTTTTTTGTGTTGGCCGTTATTTTGTGCGTTAGCAATTATTTGGTTCTGCCCGAGGCGTCAGTATGGGTCAAAAAAAAACCGATCCCGAATTTGTTTCTTTTGCGGGTATTCGGTACCAGCGTGCGTCATTTGACGCAGCACTAAAAAAAATAAGCAAATATATATACATAAGTTGGTATAAGTATATGGACCGTCAGTGCACGAACCTTACCGCATTGTTAGATTTACTAACTTTTCTGACCCATTTTTATTTTCTACTACTAAGGCCCAAAGGCTACCAATATTTCAGTGTTTTCGCTTTGAAACCGAATACTGCGATCATTTTTAAGTATTTAATTGCCGAGCCCACTCAACTAACATAAGGCGGTGATACTGACCAAATCAGTCAATTTTGAAAAATTTGTGAAAAAATTTAAACAAGAAATAAATTTTTTGATGAGATAAATGTAGTAGCTGAGCACGCGAATATTTTCTGCGCTATTTTCATCAGGTTTTTTTTTTTTTTTGTGAATATTTTGAACGAAAATAAAAAGTTTTACGTAAACGATAACATGCCAAAATCGGTTATTTTGTGGAAGTATTTTTGTTACTTGGGAATATTGTTGTTGTGATTAGACGTTTTGGTACATTTTGTCAGTATTTCACACTCACAATACAGGAAAAAAGTGAGTATCGTATAGTCATAAGCTATGTATATACAAGTGTACATGTAGTTTTGTCTTGTTTACGCGTTTTACAAGTGTCATTTTCTTAAAAATGCGCGTTATCTGTTTTAAAATAAATGATTAATTGTTTGGTACAAATATGAACTGTGGCTATAGTTTTCTTGGTAAAAAAATCTCCCACTACCACTACTCTTTTCATTTGTCGCTTTCCAACATTCCGTTTATAAAAAAGTCCGCGCACTGGTTCAAGTATGCCAGCTGCAAAGCAAAAACGAGAAAAAAATGCTTGCGAACATTTATACATACTTATGTATATAATGTAAATTCCACAGAATTGAAGCAAACGGGACTAAAATCGAACGATTTTTTCCCGTTGGTATATTCTTTTACTACGGCGCGTGGCCGTAGTACGAAGTTTGGTTTTGGCGATCGTGGCGAACAAATCAATGGTAAGATAATGGATAATTTAATTTATAATTAAACATATACTCGGTTGGTTGATACTATTCATTTTCTTTTCTTTGGAAGGTGGATGGTGTGGAGATCCTGGCGGTAGAGCTACCAATTTGGTGGAGTCTCAACTTTTGGTTTTTTTTGTGTATCTCGAGAATTGCTTTGATGCGGGAAGCTTTAGTGCGAATTCTGACGTCATACCCATTGATTTGGCAGCGGCGATTATGCACATTTTTTTCACAGTTCCTCTTAAGTACATCGTAAAAAGGATCGATATATAGCAACCTGAACATGAAGTCACATTTTCGGACGAGTTTCGTCTCACCGACCCGCGTATTGTTGGCCCATGTGACGGTTTTAGCACACAATATGCATGTATGTGCGACTTTCATGGTGTACCCTACAGAGAGGAAGTCGCATGGGATATTGATACAATTTATTTATCACATGATACACGCGTGATAATTTTATGTGGTTTCTATCAGTTGGAACCAAGAGACTTAATGACCATTGTGTCCGCATTTGAATATAATACATCCTTTTTTTGTTTTCGCGGTCTAAAAGCCTCCGCTGCGTTTTGCTAGTGAGACATTAGAACGTATCTTACATGTGCTCAAGCGTTCAATGTGGTTGGAGGAGCTGCATTTGGAGGTGTTAGGTTTAAGATCCTATTTTCTGCCCAAATTAGCTGTATCTGTGGTTGCAAATAACAACCTCGCAAAACGAACGATTGACTTGAGCCATAATTTAATTGAGGATGACGGTGCTAGTAAATCTAGCCGGTCGTATTGCCAAGTGGTCTAACATCGAAAGGTGTAAATCAGATGTCACATTCGGTATCGTTGAATCAAAGTATCCAATTCGCTAACGTTTTTTTTTTAATTTAAGTGGCAATAGCCTAAAACATGATATAACATGACTAAATAAAGGCGCTTGGTAGCAATCAAACTTTAAAGAAAGGTGATAAACATTTGGATTTAATGTTTTCACATGCCTCACAACAGCCGCTGGTGTATTTAGTCAAGTACCACAACAAAGGACACCAGACGAATGTGTACCAATATTCTATTCGGACCCCATGATATTTAAAACATACACGAGGATCTGCCTGACTTGAAAGTACCAACGTGGGCGTCATGTCCTGAAGATTTTATATCAAAACATCTAGAAGCTTTAGAGTCTCAATATGTTAGTGAGTGACAGCACTGGATTGATCTAAATTTTTGGTGAGGATGCTTTGATAGCATTTTTGATTGTATGAAAACATGAAGGCACCATCATGGCGAACAGTACAGGTATGTGTGCGCTCAAATATTTTATTTCACAGTAAATTTTACAACCGATTGGTTTTTATTTCAGTTTAGCGACTAGTTGAACAAAATGTCAGTGCGAAGTAGTTACATTGGAGGAGATATGACGGTGAGTAAATTTTAGTGTGTAGATATGGGGTGTGATACATAGCATTGCGTGTGCTATTTGGTCATGTTGGACCCGGGGAGAACATGATAATGGTTGGTGACGATACAACGTTACGGGTATGGTTGAATGTGACCAGAAGCGCGACACAGTACATTTCCGCTGTGACGGCAACATAAGCACTGGGTTATGTACATGTACATACATGCTTGGGAACCCTTAACGTTGTCTAATAAATAAATAATAACAAAGAATTTGCAAGCGAAACGAGAGGAAAGTGCATTTTATATAGGTTCTTGAGAAACGAAATTTTTAGCACAAATAAACATGTTTAAATCGAGTTTTGGTAAGAACCTTGAAACTGCTACTAGCTATCTACGGCTGGAGCCCGACTGGCCTTCAATTATACTGATTTGTGATGAAATCAATCACGAAGAGGTAACAGCCCAAAAAAAAGAATTGTGGTTCACCGGTACATGATGAAGTGTTTACTAAAGAGAATTGTGAAATGTTTAGTAATTTTTTGGAACAGACACCGCATGAGAATGTGCGTTAGAAAATGTTGGAATTGGTATTCTTGCCGCAGCCACATGAGGATGAACGTCTTCTCTTTCCTATCCTATTTATTCATTAATGTCATTATGTGGTGCCATTAATGTTGATATTTGACCATGACTTTTCTATAGGCTTAAGACATTACTCTTTCCAAGGAGAACAGCAGTGGGTTCACATGATTCGGACCAAGTGGGTTTAGGCCATTCTATGTTGATTATAATTTGTGTGATGCTCAACAGCACACTTGCGATTATCCAGCGCACTTTCGCCCTCTCGTAATTACCATGCGCCAATGGGTGTGATTATGGAGTTAATTCAATTTACAACAACGCCACAAGATCGTAACGATCAAGTTCATAATGTTCGTATTGGTAAAGGGTGGAATCGTTATCCTAGTAGCGTTTCTTTCCAACGAAAATTTCCAGTTGAGGTTTGTTTTTTTTTTTTTTTTGAAATCGGAATTTCGTGGTATGCACGTTGGCTGGGTGGGGTAACAAAGCCACTTGGATTGAACCTGCACCTACGCTGGATGTCGCTGCTGTGGGGCATCAAGATGGCACAATTGTTGTGCTTAATCTCTTAAATTCGGTGAGGTGCTTATGAAATTCAAACAAGATTGGGGTCGAGTATCGCAAGTACCAATGATCATGTGGCATTTTGGAATTTGGATATTTAAAACCTAAAATAGTACTTAAGTTTCCACTGCAATAGAAACTAATTAAAACACATTTAAAATTAGAAGAAAAAGGAGATATCAGTTCAAATAGTTGTATATTATAGTGAGTATCAACATTATGTTCTAACTGGTAAACTAGAATCATAGGCGGGGCATGAGGGGGAAACAAGAAAATAAATAGAATACCCGATGTGCTAGTACAGCTGGATAATAATTATACATGGTTGAGAACCGATAGCCGGAGATGTGAATGATTTTGTTAGATCTCCTTTTACTGTGCCTTCCCGCCCTCGTTTCGAAACGTTTGTTTCAAAGTTGTACATTTTTGAATGAAGAGGTTTATAAACTTAAATTTAAAGATGTTAAACAAGTACATGCCCGTACAGAAATTACCTGATTTCCCGTAGAAAATAAATGTCTTTGCAATGAGCGTTTACCTTATGGGAATTTGAAAATTTCTGAAAGACAAGGTTATTGACAGACGTTTCCCAACTGCTACGGAAGGTTCTGATCAACAAAATCTCCGAACTTCAAGTCAAGTATATAATTTACTGCATCATAACTTAAAATCTCTGATTTTGAAGAGGGATAGCCTTTTTTTGTAAAATTGAGTTAATGTTTGATCGCTTGACGGTATAGAGACTTATAGTAACAGGTTGAAAGGTTGATTTACGAAATATATATAAAAGGAGACAAACGTCGCTGGCTATTTAGGCGACAAAAAGGAAAAAGGGCCCAGCTTGACGCGCTACTATTATTAAGGGCTGCGTGATCTGCAATGCAGTTTTGCACATTTAATTTGAGTGCCTCTGCTTCTCCGTCACGGATTACCCAAAGTTAAAACATTCGATTTCTGATGATGTTTAGATTTTGATTCTCCCTAACGAGCGAAACCTCCCGTCCGGTTTGCTTGGTGCTTCGAATTCAAATATCGCAAATGACAATAAAAAATGTATGTCCAATAATTTACGAAAAAAAAAAACCAGAAACACATTAAAGGTTTAATTTTTGTTGCATTTGCTGCAAAGGATAATATGGCCCTTTCGAAGAGGGCACATATCTGGTTAGGTGCAACCTCTATGAGTAGTTGCGCATGCATTTTAACTTGATTATATTTATAGTTAAGAAATGGATTGACCTAATTCGAATATCGTTCCTTTGTATGACGCGTCTATATTTGCGAATTTTGTTGCTGACTTCGGACAAGCCAAAGAACATGGACCTATCACGAGCGTGACAGCTCGTCAATAAAAATTCACATACATTTTCTTATGAGGGTTAACTTTTGAAATTGAATTGAATTTGGAATTTGTTTTGGGGTCCTCGCTCCGGGGTGAGCGAGTGAACTTGGAGTTTAATTTTTGAAAATTCAAAAAATAAGTATTTTGTGGCAGATGGGTTCGCCCTTCTGTTGTAGATTTTTATGATGTCCTCGTTATGGGATAACGAGTGAATGGGATGGTTTCTGGTGTCCTCGCTCGGGGCGGGCGAGTGAATTCGGGGATTTTCTGGTGTCCTCGCTCTGGGTGAGCGAGTGAATTATGGGGTTTTCTGTTCAGGGGGCCCCCGGTTAGTCTTGTTAAAAAAAACTTAGATCGGAAAGGAAAAATGTTTTTTTTGTTTGCGAGCTTTTTGTACGCTCTCCCGCGTCTTCGTGCGTCTCGCTCCGTAGTCAGGTGTAGGAGTCCCTCCGGCAGACTCGAAACGAGACCGGAGGTAGAGAAAAAAAAGAGAAGATGTAGGATCGCCCTCCGGTAGACTCGCACCATCACGAGACCGGGGGGTTGATTAGGGCATAGCCACAAGCTTAGGGATAGCGGGGCATCACGGCGCGTGGTTGAAACGCGTCTTCATGTCCCGCGCTCCCTTTCCCCATTGCCATCGCGTAGTACGTTTTAGGGTTCCCCTCCGGTAGACTCGCACCATCACGAGACCGGGGGGTTGATTATAATATATGGCTCGGGAGAAACGCAGGCTTAGGGGTAGAGAGACACGAAGACGCGGGTTCCTTAATTTGCTTTCTATGCTATTACAACCGTGGGCCTCTAATTGTAGGTAGTCGGGGGAAAAGGTGTTTTGGGTTTGATTTTTTTTTGAAGGGAGGGGTATGGAGGAACGGAGGGATTGTTAGGAGGAGCACTTAGCCTTCTCGCAATCCGTCTCTTCCGTTGGAAGAAAGATCAGTTTGACCAAAGGTCGTCTGACTTGACCCTTCTCGGTTTTGAGGTCGACTACGCGTACTCGGTCATCTTCGCCGGGGTGTACGTTGACAACTCGACCTAACCTCCATTCGTTGGGAGATAAGTGGTCCTCTTTGAGGACAGCGAGATCTCCCACTTTTATATTTTGTTTGGGACGCTTCCACTTCACTCTTTTTTGAAGTTCGGATAGATATTCGGTTTTCCATCGCTTGCAGAAAGTGTGATGGAGGGCTTTGAGTTTCTGCCACCGATTGATCATCGAGGCAGGGCTCTCACTAGCATCCGGCTCTGGCGGAGCCAGTAGATGGCCGCCAGTGAGGAAATGACCTGGAGTAAGCGGCTCAAGGTCCGTTGGGTCATTGGATGCCGGGCTGAGGGGCCGCGAGTTCAGGCATGCCTCGATGCGGCACAAGAGTGTATGGAATTCCTCGAATGTAAATTTGTGTGGTGAGGCTATCTTTTTGAAGTGGCTTTTGAAGCTTTTCACTCCAGCCTCCCACAGCCCTCCCATGTGGGGAGCGCCCGCAGGGATGAAATGCCAAGTGAGTGACTGGTGGCTGTACTTCGAGACAGCATTGTCTCGGGCTTGTGCCATGAAAGTTTTGAATTCCGATCGTAGGGATCGTGAAGCTCCGACAAAGTTTGTACCGTTGTCGGAGTAGACGTTTTTGGGACATCCGCGTCTAGATATAAAACGGGCAAAAGCCGCAAGAAATGATGTGGTGCTGAGGTCAGTAGTGGCCTCCAGATGAATCGCTCGTGTGGAAAAACACACGAAAAGGCAGACATAGCCTTTAGATAGTCGACACCCTCTGCCGCGGTAACTTTTAATGTCGAAGGGTCCGGCAAAGTCGACTCCAGTATTCGTGAATGCACGGCGAGAATCCGTTTATTCTCGTATCTCTCACATAGGTTTTTCCAGGCTGTTTCGAAGCCTTCATTTGTCAAAGGACATTTCTTGACAATGTCCTTTGCCTCACCTTGGGTTTTTTGGTTAAGATGGAATAACTTTTCTACCGGGCTTAAGCGACTGTTATTTTTATAGATGGCCGTGAACAGGTCACGAAACGTTGGCCAATATAGGTAGTCGCCCTTGAATACCTCAGTATCGCAAGCTGGCAGGCGGATACTGTGTTCGCGCCCGCGTTCACCCTCAGGTTTGACTGCCCTATCTTTTTCCTCCTTCAATTTGGCTTGAAGTTCAGCCATGTTTGACATGCATCTCAGGAATACGGCATATGCCGCTTTATGCTTGATCTTGACCGCTGCAATTTTCTTTGCGTCGAGCGTGTCAGAGCCAAGCAACTCCTCTAGGGCGTTCTCTGCTTTTTCCCACTTAGCTTGCAACTCTTTTTGCTGTATTGCAAGAGTGTGTACAGTGTGCAGAGCCGCATTGATGTCATTAAAATCGGCCTCGAATTCGATTATTCGATCGGCCAATCTAATATATGATTCCATGTTCATGGATTAAAATTTGTGATCAAATTAAAAGGGGTTGTAACACTGAAAAAACCTGTGCGAATCACCCAACCAACAACGATTAAAATATAGAAAAAACTCTTTATTTGGCCACTCGCCACTTCAACGTTCAAATTTGTTATAAATAAGTGCGCGCGCTGATATAACAACTCGACGAAAAGTGTAAAAACTCAGTGAAAACTGTTGTAAAAACTGTGTCGATTGAATTAGTGAAAATTAAAGTGCTTGAAAAGAAAATGAAAATTGCCACAGCCGTATGGCGTGAGATTTTAATGTGAATGTGAGGTTATGTACACCTCTTCCTTGTGCTGTGTCCGGAGAGCCTTACCGCTGGTGGGGGGACAGACCAGATAGTCACAAGGAATGTTAAACGACGTTTATGCAACGCGTTTGCACTTATTTTCCTTTTCGGCACTAAATTTTTTACACTTTTCGCGGTCAATCAGAAATCACTACGCACTTTAAATTGATTTTTCGCACTTTTTATTTGTTGTTTTAACCAAAAAAAATGTGGCAAGAAATATTGCACTTACTCAGGTATTTTTTGGTGACTTGTATACTGGTGATGTGGCAGGTAGCTTATGGTATTGTAGTGGCTTCAGCTGGCTCAGTGTTTTTTCTTTTCACGTTTTGGTGTTATGTAGTGATATGTGCGATGATGTGAGAAGATGACTCGGTGTTTTTTGACGCTGGTATGATATCATAAACTTTTCGTTGGTGGGCAAACTTCTTTTTCGGATGACTTTATTTGTGATTTTGTGGTACGGTCAGCTATGATTATTTGTAATGTGGACTGTATATGCGCTTTAATTCCTTTCTCGGGGAGAAGGACCAAATGTTCGGCCGGGGTGCGTATGCTCCTGAGTCGTAGGTCGGCGCACCGGGGTCGATCTCAGTGGGAATGTGGCGTGTAGAATATTGAAATAAACAAATAGGCGAGAATTTCTCGTTATAAAGGATGATCTTTATTCAGTAAAGATAAATAGCTAGGGTACAATATTACCTGAGTATAAAACGGCAGAGATCGTTGGCGGCAGATGCGTGCTGGTTGGCTGTTGAAATCAAAGAGGCCGGTTGCATAGCAAGCTACAACCGTTGACCCGCAAAATCCTCCGTTGTGGAGGGGAAAGGCACCCACACATCAACCCCGACATGCATATGCATGAGTGCTGACAAAAAACACACATACACGTACATGTACATGCATGCACATGCATGTGGCGGTGATGGTGTGGGTGGTTACAAATTAATTCGAGTATCGAGTATCGATTCGCAGGGTTGCATTGGGGGGATCGCAGACAGATGCGGAAAAAGTTAGGCATCCTGCCTAAACAAATATGAAGACTGGAGAGTTTGTTTATCTTCTTATTAGGTTGTAAGTTTGTATGTACATACCGACACATATGCATGTACGTGAGAACTTCATGAAGCCGCATAATTAATTTTTGGATTTTTAGCTAAAGTGCATCTTTATCATGAAATTGTGGTTTCTTTTTCAAACAGTTTTGCGGTTCTTTGTTTTGTATTTTAATAAAACATGTTCTCACACTGATTACAACCATCTGGGCTGCTTAAACATGACAGCATATAAATTATAAATTTTTTAAATATGAAGATTGAATATTTTATTTATCTTTTTATTAGGTTGTAAGTTTGTATGTACATACTGACACTTATAAGGACATGAGATTTTCATAATTGACTAAATGGTTACTGAATGTTAAAAAAGAATTAACAAATACGTTAAGCACAGACAGGTGAAGCATGTTCGAATAAAAAAAAAAATTTTTCCGGAAATTCAACGCAATAGATATTTAAAGTACGCTGTATATAATTGCTGTAATAAGAGATTTTAATTCGTGTTTCACAATTATCGTAAACTAAATTGAAATGTCTATAAAAAACCTCTGGGCTTTCAAGAATGCCTGCTATTCTCTTTTCCTTTTCAACTAGTAAGTTTTTGAAATTGTCAATAGCCTCTAGAATGGTGTATGCCCTTTTTTCGCACAATGTGGCTCAGTCCTTGGATCGGGGTTAGTTGGTCCAAAAGATCCCCAGGGCTCTGCGTTGTTGTTGTTGTTGATGTTGTTTTTAATAATGATGTGTTGAGCTCAGGAAAACTCTCATTTAACAATTGAGTTGTTACATTTATTTTTAAACGTAATGAAGTGTTTGGAATATTGTATTCAAAACCAGTCTGTTTACTATTTTAAAAATTTCTAAAGCAGTTTATATTTTGTTCTTGATTCATAAATTGATTATAGGGATAACTTGTTCCATGACTTAAACAAAACAAGTATATAAGTAGAATTTTTATTAAATTAGTTAATTTCATATCGTTTTTTATTTTTTTTTCTATTTTTATCTATACACGTGTGAGGCACATTATACAATGACCATATTATATGTTTATATATAGTTTTTCACATCAATTATTCTACATGCGGTCTTTTAAATGAAGTATCCTGGACTCAAATCTTTTCAATATCGCCATTACTTGGAATTCGTTCAGTTTCAATTTCACGATATTCAAAGTACTTGATGCTCAACATTTTTTCCATAGTACAACGAATTGGTATATCAAAATTATCATATTCCAATTTAAAATGTCGATAAAATTCTTGTTTTGCCTCAATGATTCCAATATCAGATTCATTTTCAATTAGCTCTCTTCGAAATGCCTCTATAGCTTCAGCTATAGTAAAAATTCTCATAGGCTCCCCTTCCGTTGGAAAATCAACTTTAGACGATGGTGCGATTGTTGTGGATGGCGAAAATAATGGCGTCGTTGACAACACTTTAATTTCTTCTTCGTCATTCGTTAAAAGAAGCTCACTTTGATTTAGTAATAATAATGAAAAAACTGACTGATAAAATATCATTACTATTCGGCAATGTTAAATTAAATTGAATACTTTTCGAGTTTGGGTTTATCGCAAACGCATTACTATCTAGTTTTTCCAAAATGGTGCTCCGCAGGTAGTTTATAATAATAATGTAACGGATTTACTTGCAAATCCTCTTATTTGCCCTTTTGCTAGGTTCGTATCCCTAAACTGTTTAATAAATAACTCCAATATTGAATAATGGAAAAATGGCCTTTATTAAAATACTTCACAATAACACTCAAACTGTGCAACGAATAGCTTAATAACCAAACTGATGGCTTAATTGAAACTGACTTTCAAAATAATACTGCTATTGCTCGCTAGATATCGTCTTAGTCGTAACTGCTTGACAACTCAAATCAAACTGAATTCCAGTGCCTCTACAATTGCCGCCTTTTATACTCTTGCATTTCAACCTTCGCATCTTCTAGGCGCTTCCAGAATCTACTAGTCCAGCAGCTCTCAAACTTCTCAGCTGTAACTACAATTGCACAATTTTATAGTTTTTCTCATTGCATACTTATAGGAGTATCTCAGATATACGCTTGTGTTTGTGCATTAACTCTCCGCTGCTCGTATACGTACATGGTACATATATGTAGACGCAGTTATTGTTTCGTTTATGTAGATACATAATGATTGAATTATTGATGTGAATTCACGTCACTGCTTAGCATCGGCTTAGAGACGATAGCATCGCTCAGTGCTGCTAACATTCGTTACACTGCCCTCCACCTAAGTTTGATCGTCCCGATCAGACAAATCTCTCGATCTAAACGCCGCTAGCATCTCCAAGTGTACCACTCTTCTAATCCGTGACATCACTGATCGTCTCCACAACTCTGTACGGGCCTTCCCAACTGCACCGATATTTGGATGGAACACCTTTCCGCCGGTGAGGGTTGTATAGCAGTAAGAAATCTCCCTCCCGGAAACCTTCCGAATTATTTTCCTTGTCGTACCTGTGTTCCATCTTACTACTCATTATTCTGGATCGTTCTCTCGCACTCCGTTGCTTGGCCAATGAAGAACTACTTTGTAGAGCTTGTTCTTGATGGATTGGCTTCACATACTCTGTATCGTTCCGACGTTTCCCAACAGAAGTGCGCGCTGGCTTGAAACCATCCTTGCATTCTTTCTGAAAAATTCTTTCAGTCATTTTAATGCATCCATTAGGGTTTGTCGATGCCGGTCTTTTTCTCGGAAGTACTTTTAATTTCGCTTTATTTGGCACATTCGATCCATCAACCTTTCCTTTTGACTTTCGTGGCCTTTGTTGAGTCTTCTCCACCAGCACTCGCTTACTGCTGAACCCTTTTTCCAAACTGAAGTTAAGTGGCACATCTTGGTTCTCATAATGCATCACCCTTCTTTGCATATCGATCTTGATGTCATGGTCAACCAAGAAATCCACTCCCAATATAACTTCATCAACAATCTCCGCCACAACGAATTTGTGTAAAACCATGACCTTCCCAATTAAGACTTCACAGATCACTTCTCCCCGGACTTGGTTATACTCGCCAGTGACCGTACGCAACCTCGCTCCAGGTAACGGTTTTACTCTCATGTTGACCAAGTCAGATCGGATCAAGGAATGAGATGCGCCCGTATCTACAGTCATTACACGCTCCTTGCCATCCACATTCCCTCTGACGGTAAGACTGCTTGATTTCCTTCCAATTTGCGACACAGATATCACAGGACATTCAATAGCCGGGGCAAGTTTTCGTTCTTTACATCTGACACGCTCTTGCTCATTTCCTCCAGCTTTGCGTTTACGGCCACCCCCATTGTTGGAACTATTAGGACAAAGATCGCAATGACGTGCAATGTGACCGGACTTCCCGCATTTGAAGCACTTGATAACTTTTTCACTCCGCTTTTGCGATCCTTTCAGCGCCTCCAATATTACGTCTTCCATACGGCGTGCTTTGAAAACTGGCTTACACAGAAGCGACTCTGTTTCCTGAATCAGAGCTTGTGACACCGTTTCTGCGAATGTTAATTTTGGATTCGCATATATAGCCCGCTTCGTTTCCATATCCCGCATGCCATTTATGAAGCTCTGGATTTTTACCCTTTCAGTGCATTCCACGGGTGCGTCCGCATTTGCAAGATGAGCCAATCTTTCAATATCCGAAGCAAACTCCTGCAATGTCTCATTTGCTTTTTGGTAGCGGTTTCGCAACTCAATTTGGAATATTTGTTTCCTATGCTCGCTTCCGTAACGTCTCTCTAAAGCGCTCATCAATGTTTCGTAGTTGTTCCGCTCGTACTCTGGGATGGTCTGTAAGATTTCCGCAGCTGGTCCTTTTAAAGCTACGAACAATGCAGCAACTTTATCATCAGCATTCCAGTTGTTCTCTGTTGCGGTCTTCTCAAATTGTAGCTTAAAGACCTGGGAAGGAACAGAACCGTCAAAGGATGGTGTTTTTACCTTTGGATTACTCGTTGAAACTGCTGGGCGATTTAGTTGCAACTGCTCGATACGTCCTCTCAAAGCATCCACCTCGGCCTCGATCTTTTCTTCAAACTGTAAAATTTTTGTATCTTACGCCTCCAACTTCGAGGAAATACGTCCTTCTTGCTCTTCCAGTTGAGCAGAGATCTGCGATGATATCTGTGCTGAAATTTGCGCCGACATTTCGGATATACGCGTTTCTTGTGCTTCCATCTTCGATATAATCTGTGTCAACATTTCTGACATACGCGTTTCTTGTGCTTCAATCTTCGATGTTATTCGTGTCTCTTGGGATTCCATCTGTGATGACATATACGTTTTCTGTTCTTCTAGTTGGGATGACATTGTCGATGTTTGAGCAGATATTGCAGCCAAAATCATGTTCAAGTCTGTGCTCGTAACTGTCTGCGATGTTTCGTTTTTCTCTTCAATTTTTGTTGTTGTCTCGTCCCCATCAGGATAAAATACATACTCGTCCACATCAATTCCTTCTGCTTCCATTGCCTCTCGTAGCCGTGCCTGAAGTTCGAGTTTAACGCCGCTTGTATTCAATCCACGGCTCTCCACCTCCTTCTTCAGTTGCTGGATCTTCAATTCACTGAACTTTGCCATGTCCTTGTTGTCCTCCGGAATTTATTCAACAATTCCTCTTCTGACACCAATTGTAACGAATATTGAATAATGGAAAAATGGCCTTTATTAAAATACTTCACAATAACACTCAAAATGTGCAACGAATAGCTTAATAACCAAACTGATAGCTTAAATGAAACTGACTTTCAAAATAATACTGCTATTGCTCGCTAGATATCGTCTTAGTCGTAACTGCTTGACAACTCAAATCAAACTGAATTCCAGTACCTCTACAATTGCCGCCTTTTATACTCTTGCATTTCAACCTTCGCATCTTCTAGGCGCTTCCAGAATCTACTAGTCCAGCAGCTCTCAAACTTCTCAGCTGTAACTACAATTGCAAAATTTTATAGTTTTATCTCATTGCATACTTATAGGAGTATCTCAGATATATGCTTGTGTTTGTGCATTGACTCTCCGCTGCTCGTATACTTACATGGTAGATATATGTAGACGCAGTTATTGTTTCGTTTATGTAGATACATAATGATTGAATTATTGATGTGCATTCACGTCACTGCTTAGCATCGGCTTAGAGACGATAGCATCGCTCAGTGCTGCTAACATTCGTTACAATAATAATGAGATATAAAATTTAAAATTCATTGTGATATATCCATTTGTTCACGTCAATTTAAAATGAGGTTGATATTGGAAAACCATGTATTTATATACTTACCTTTTTTCTTCTCATTCTCACCCTTTAAAAATAAAAAAAAAAAATAAACACTAAAGTTAAGATTTCTAATTCTACTTTATTCCATTATAAATTTAAATTACTATCCGATATGTATTTGAACAAAATATATGCTGATTTTAAAGCACAACGAATTTGTCGTTGGTTGATTTTCATATTACAATCAGTATGAAAATGATATTGAAAACGTACAGCATCTGGGTGTAAACTATATAATCTAGAGAGATTCATTCCATCACACCCTTACTCTCCTCTTCAATGTTAAACACCGGCTTTTGGAGGAACTCTGCTATCCACACACTTTTTTTCCACTTAACATAAACTTTTATGATCTTCAATGTTGACATCAAATAGTTTTTTACAGATTTAAAACTATCGCTCCCATAGGACCATAATAAATTTTGGTGGTGTAACATTAACCAATTAGCTTGTCGTTGATTATCCTTACTCAGATCCGAAAATTCAAATGGAGCCTTTATGTGGAAACAGTGGAATTCTTCATTGTTAAGGACCACAGCTATTTCCTTTACAATAAATATATTGTCGTATGCTTTAAAGCCTTGAAAATCTACTGTCGCAAACATTATGAAAATTAATAAAGAAATATCTTTTTAATGGTAGGTTTTTTATACGTTGAGCACGGAAAACAAAACGAGAAGCATTATATGAGCACGCTTCATACGATATAAATCTAACAATAATTCATGTTGATCGTTATTATCAAACATTGCATATGAAGGTTCCGTAATCACAGGCATGTCATCGTCATCATCGTCAGGAGCAGTAGACATATTTAATTTTCTGAAACAATTTGAACATATTTTTCTTGAAGAGCAGAAGAAAAGAATTTTCGAAACTCATTCAAAAATTGGATATAGAGATAAATTAAATAAAATGAAGAATCATTTCGGTGAACATTACGAAAATTGTGTTCGGTCGAATTCTAATAGTACAGATGGCCCAGACACTTGCAATTGCTCACACCTAGAGCGCTTGGATGAGGAAGCCTACAAAATTATGGAAACTTACACAAAAACTTATAATCAACTTCATTGTAAATATTGTAACTAAATTCGCAAATACTTACTTTTTTCAAATAAACCTATTAAATAAATAAATACAATTTTTATTTTAAATTAAAATTTTTTTTTTAATATCTTAAAGAGTGTGTTATGTCACCCTCCATAAATAGAATTTCACCCTCTGCTAAGGGCCATAAAGTGCCCATATTTTTTTCGCAAAGTTGGACTGAGACAGAAAAATTTCCTGCCTGGGTATCTGATAAATCTATATTTCTAGCAACCATTGTTAGGTCGTAGGAAATTTAAAAATCTGGTTGCAGTCGCAGATAATGCACCACACCTTCCGTAATTTCGTTAAGCAGCTCTTGACGCTGCTGTTGATCCTGTAAAATTAGGCGCCATCGCGCAAAATCATTAAGAGGAAGATTATCCCTCATAATGTGTGCACTAAAAATTACTAGTTTCAAGTTAAGAATATTAATCATATTGAGTCTTTTAATTTTGAATTTTGAGTAATTTAAAGTAGATCTGAGCTGGACTTTTATAGTAGAAGAATAAAACAATAAAGTACTTTTTGTTTGTGATAATATAATAATAGTAATATAGTTGTGCGGTTTTATAAAATTACGACTCGTTTGTAAATGGAATATATTCATACATTTTATTATGTCCAATAAGCAGTGACGTTAGCAGAGACAGCATTGTGAAAATTTTGTTTGTGTGTGATAAGAAAAATTGTGGTAAGCAATCTACTTGTGACATGTTATATTATTATAGGCAACAATGCGTAATCTCCTTGTGTGTTGTTTCAGAAAATCACCACTCTTTTTAAATAATCTTTTTGACAACATTTGTAAATGGAACATATTCTTACATTTTATCATGGATGAGTATACAATAAGCAGCAGTGTTAGCAGAGACGGCCTTGTGAAATTTTAGCGCAATCCGAATATCGATGGGGAGTGCGTCCATAGTAACTTTGTTGAAATTTCAAATACATGTCATATAATAGAGAATACCGAGTGGAGTTGAGGTGAACTTTAACATCTAATAAGTCACAATGTGTAAATTTATTTTAATTTTGAAATCCTAAAATAATATAGCGAGTTCTTCCATTTAAAAAAAAAACCCGTTTGACATTCCATAAGATATTAGTGCTTTCCTGTAGAGGCGGGTTATGGTAAACATCCCAACTTCTAAACGAAATGTTTAGTGGTAGTTTGCTATTAATTGTTCTCAACATAGTTAACTGATACGAGTCTGAAAGTTGAAGATGTGGTAATTTCCATGTAATATTTAAAAGTTTTAATAAAAGCTTTTCTGATGGTGTAGTTGACATCATAACAGCATCATTTTCTTTGGCTCGTATTAAGATTAATTCATGTTTACAATTAACAATAATTTTATCAAAATCTTCAGCGAATTCAGAAAGCAGGTTTTTCAACGGTATACAAAAATTAAAATGACCAGTCTTTAGGTTAATATTTTCAAATGGACACCACCCTGCATTTTTTAGACTTTTACTCTCAAATTCGTTAAGTGATACATAATTTTTCATTGCTGTTGCAATACCCAACTTTCTAGTGCGATCAATTTCTATTCCATTAATTTCATATCGAATCTCCTCGAACAAATACGCCATAGAATTATTAAGCAGCTGCGTAGTTTTTGAAATTTGCTAATTACTATTTGATATGAATCCCTCAATGTATAAAATACTCTCACAAGGTAGCACATATAGGTCTTGATTTTGTATAGGGATCCGAATTTCATCATTGTTTTGAAACGATTGCAGATATGGTATGTAGCTATGGTAATCCTTTTTTATTATACTATTATCAAATATGGGTTTGGGCAAAACGTTTATTATATCACTCATTTTTTTAAATTAAATCCTAGACTTAATAGGAGCTCTTTAATCGCTTGGGTTAAATCAATTTTATTTTGAATAGGAGATTTTACTTCTTTAGAGTGTAGATTTTTTGTTTTTGTAGCCAATACTTTTGAGGTTGATTGAAAACTATTCACAAAATCTGTATGCAGTGGCTTTTTATTAAAAATTATAGTTTTTTAGATAGGTTTTAAATGCAGTCTTATTGGTATGTTCTCTCCACGAAAATTAACCAAGCTACCAGTTTGATCAACAACTCTAAGAACTAGAGTGCTTATTTGACGTGTATTAACCGGTAAATATATAACATTAGCAGGTAATTCTGAGATTTTATATCCTGAACTAACTCTAAGCGAAAACTGATGAATTGTACGCACAGATAGTTCATTTATTTATGATCCGTTGATGATATTACATTCAACAGATATCGTGTTTATTTTTGTTATATCCACTGGGTTGTCAGAGTAATGCACAATCCCTGGCTCCAGTATTCTTCTACTGAAACCTAGTAATGGACCAATTGAGCATTCTTTACCAAACTTTACTTCTTCCTTAAAGCTCATAATTTTTGTTTGAAATGAATTAGGATTAGCGCTTATATCAATATACCCTTGTTTTAAAGGTTCGTATTAAAGGTTCATATTAGTCATTGTTTCAACCATATCATCATTTCATATGTTCCAACAGGTATCTCAATAACATTCGATCCAATGTGAAGCAAATTGTTTTCTTTGTCCACATTTGGAATTGTATGATATGAGTCAAAACTGATTAACCCACAGATATAATCTTGTTTGAGTTCTATGGGAGGGAAATAATTTGCAACCAGTATAGATGAATTACCACTTATTGTTAAAGTAAGCGGCATGTTGATAGGCTATCATTAAATACTTAACTGAAATAATTATTAAAACACTTTTTTATTTATTTGTTTACTTATTTATTTTATTAATTTAAATCATTAACATCCACCCAGGAATTGTGTTCAGAGGAGAATCCTAACCATTTAACTTAAACTCTATTGTTTCTACGTCTCAAAATTTTCTATTAAATATACATGAGGGAGTTTATTTTCCAAAAGTTCATATTCGTAAAATCCTCCCTTAATAGCATCACCTTGATAGTCTTCAAGTATATATGTTGTAGGGTTTGTGTTTTTAATTGACTTTATTTCAAAAATTTCTGTTGTCCATTTTGGTGTATACCCTTTTTCAAATACATGTTTATATTTACTTATTCTAACCTCATCATTAATTTAAAATTTTGGTCTATGAAAAACTTTTAAATTGTTGTATGCAGTGTCCAATAAATTTTGTCCATTCGAGGAATTTACCTCATTTGGAGTCTTTTTGATGGACCTGTGAATAGTATTATTATAATCATTGACTAAATTTTTATAGATATCAATCCATTTATAAGTTCCCCGAAAACTAAATTCTTTCCACATCATTCCTTTTAATGTTCTATTAAATCGCTCTATTATAGATGCTTTTAAAGATGAAAATGTTGAATAGGGATTTATATTTTTTGTTTGTAAAAATCTCTTAAAGTTAGCATTGGAATTTTCCATCATCTGTTTGCAGGTTTTTCGGTATTCGGTTACTTGAATTTAAAATCTTAACCATTGCATTTGTGACATTTTCTTTAGTTTTATCTTTAACTGCTTCAGCCCATGCTTTTTTGGAAAATGTATCGATTACAGTTAAAAGATACTGATAATTATTATTACTATTTGAATACTGAGTCATTACCACCAAGTCAGCTTGCCATAAATCATCGATTCCTTTAATAATAACACATCTTCGGTTAAAATCTTTTCTAGTTTGTTTATGTAACTCTTCTACAATAGCTCTTTTGTTATTCATTTTGTTAATGATTTTATAGTAGGGAACTTTATTTTTAGCACTTCTACATCTTTTTCCGTGGGATGTTGTTTCAATACAACGAAACGCATCAAATAATCTTCAATACAGACGTAGATACAATGAAATATTGCAAACATCTTAAATATTTCAGAGGAATTTTTTTGCGAAATTCCCTACCGAATAAACCGAAATCTCAAGAATGTGGAACTCTTAATTTAGACGATGCTGATGGCCCCGGCACTCATTGGGTAGCATACTATAAAGACAAAAATTATATAGAATATTTTGAAAGTTTTGGAAATTTACAGCCACCGTTTGAACTGATTAATTATCTGAAGGCATTACAATTATGAGCAGAAACAAAAATACAACACAGTAATATGTGGTCAATTATGTTTAAAATTTTTATTTAATAAAAATTAATTATATAAAATATAAATTGTTTATATTTTTATTTTTTTTCTTATAAGTATTACAGTAAAGTATTACTATAAGGTTTCGAAATCACCATAAGCATACGTATCAATATGATTATCTCGTACAATTCGCTTATCATCCATATTGCTTAGAGCTAAATATTTTGTGTATAAACCGTATGTAATTTAGATCTAAATGTATACATTGGTGCATTATACAATTTATTTTCCAACAGACATTTTTCAAAATCACTTAAACTCAATGTAGAAGTTACACACTTTTTTATTCCCCTAATTTTTTTTAGTTTTATTTATATCGTTATCAATTCTAAATGAATACATTTTCGCCCTTAAACCTATAAATTCTTTTATTAACTTCCCATTACATTCATCCTTCATCATAGCTAGAACCTTCTTATTCAACTGAGGAAAATTAAAAATATTTTCTATTGGATATGAGGAAGTATCGAAAAATTTTGAAATATCATGACGAATATCATTATAAAAGTCATCAGTTTGAATATCATATATGAAAGAATCAGTATCCATATAATTCAAAGCAATATTATTTTTATATTTCTGTTTGATATAATCATAATGGAAGCTATACATTTTAAATTTAGAAAGTTCTAAAACGGTAAAACCAATATGTATCGGTTTATTGTACAGAGTTGACACTTGTTTCAATTGAATCGCTATTAAATTATTGGAAAATTTGCTTAGACTATGGAAATTTGGTTGTGCTATTAAGGCCCAAGCACCTAATTTTTTCCTACCTCTTCCCCCAATATTAGTATTTTCCCAATCTTGTAGTAATTTAGCATCTACTCTTTTATATACATTTTCCATAGTTTTCTCATACACATCATTATTCAATAATTTAAATAAATTTTCTTCAAACTTATTTGCTGCTAATGTCTATGATAATTATTTAAATCAATATATTTTTTTAAACAATCTGATTGATTAAATTGTAGAATTCTACAAATTTTCTTTAATACGTTGTAAATTTCTATAATGAATATTATATTTTATTTTGTTTCCCAAATCACCAATCAACTTTGAGTTTTTCATTGCACCAACTTTTTAATTTTCAGAACAAAATGGTAAGTCGTTATGAATATTGTGAGTGGTTATGGAATAATCTAAATCTACTTCTAAAAACGTTAAACTCCCCTACGTTTTCAATCCATTCAAAATTATTGTGAGGGAGATATTGTGACATAGCTAACCATATAAATTATTAAAATCTAAATAAATTATATAATTTGAAGACTTAGTCGCATCGTAATCACTTAATTATTTATTGTTAGCAACTGAACGCCGTTTGCAACATTGAACAATCCCGCCCCTAATTCCCGACAATATAAAATTATACATATTTTCATCAGTAAACAATTCTAATTCTATTCTAGTTATTTTGAGCACTGCTCCCCAAGGTAATCCTGGAGATGTATAATATTGGCAAGTGTCTAGTCGATAAATTCCTTTACATAATTTTCTAAAATTTTCAAAAATGTCACTAGAGGAGTAGCACATCTACTTATAGATATAATAATAAATAAACTAATAAATTGGACAATTAAATGTTTTCCAACATTCTGTGCATGCTGATAATCATCGATACTACATGATTCATTTTATAATTTATTAAAGAAATGTGAACGAACGGGTAATTGTGTTTCGTTGAGACGTTCTTCTGAATCTAAGTAGTCATATGGGAAAATACCTTACCTTTCATTAAGTCAAAGTTACGATCGTTGGGGAAATAAGCCTTTGTTATTTCTAAATCATTATTATTTAAATTCTTACCTAAACTGTCTAAACTAGAAGGCATGAATCGAAATGAATCTAAAAACCTAAGTTCAATGGTATCTTTATTATTAATGTATATTCTCTGCGAAGGTTGATATTGAAATATACAACTCTTTGTTTAAGGGAATAATATTTATATCCCCTCTATAGCTGACAACTCTTTAATAAATAAATGACAATCATATTTAGATAAATTATGAAAAACATTGGAATAAAATTTGATATCTGATATTCTAAATTACATTTATTATGTGCTGGACCTCTATATTCACCAGTTAAATGACAATGGTCTGCTACCCTATCATCTAATAAAAGTTCCATTCCACAAATATGACAAACTATATCCTCGTTTTGACGTCTAAGTTGGTTGGCAGTTAATGGCTGCATTATAACTGTTTTACTCAAATATAGGTGGTAAATAGCTAAAACATCATCGAAAATACTTTTAAAAAATGTTTTGGAGCATCAATACCGCTATATATTTCAAAACGATTAAGTTGGTTATTATATGAGCACTTAATCAAATTTCAATAGGCATAAGGAATATGTTCTTGTACACATTGAGTCCTACTAATTTTGAATATCTATTGGATTTAGAATACATTCGAAGTCTGCATATATAGTAAATGGTACCTCTAATTGATTTTTGAAATTTTCAAATTTTAATATTCTTTTCTCAGGTGTAGGCATGCGTGTTAAAATTTTTCTACAATGCTTTATATGTGTTAGTAATTGTTCTTCCTTATCAAAATGTATTAGACATGTATTGCAAAAATAAAATTTATGAGTATGTCTTGTAACTTGATATCTTATTAATCTATTTAAACTTTATATCCAAATATAATGGCTTTCATTGAAATCATCACTGTATAAAGAAATAAGATTAATGTGATGCGATTTTTCTTCTTTTGTTAAATAAAAGGGGCCTACTACCAAATTTTCTTCTATACAAAACACATTTACACTAATATCCGGATTATTTGATTCAAATATTTCAATATCTTTTATTTGTAATGGGAAATTTAAATTTTCAAAATTGACCACTGCATCATTAATTTAAGTTATAATGGAATCTTGGATATTTCTTAAGTGATATGAAGAACACCTTTCTCCATGTTTTGAGGGTTGGTAAAGAGATGAAATTATAGCCCTCTTAAAGCAATATATATCATTATTAACAATATTAATACAAGCTTTTTTATCTGCTATTACTTTTGGTAGTGTTATATATAATGAACTTCTAATTGGTTGGTAAGAAAGTGTTTCTATCGGAACCCGCCTATGGAAGCAGAGGTAGAGGGCGGCCCCCACTCCGTTGGAAAGACCAGGTGGAAAACGATTTAAACTCCCTTGGTGTGACCAATTGGCGGCGTTTGGCGGAGCGAAGGAGCGACTGGCGCGCCTTGTTGGACGGCCATAACCGACGGTTAAGCGCCAATTAAGTAAGTAAGTAAGTAATTGGTTGGTATTTATTTATGCTTACTTCTAGATGATTAACTACAACTAGACTCCAACCACTATCTCGCTCTTGAAATGTATTATTGTTCTCCATAAATGCTTCACTAATTATTGTTTGGTGTAACATTATAGCAAATTCTTCAATATTTTCTTTTATTTGAATATATTTACAAAATAATTCAAAGTTAAATTTCATGCTTTCATGCTTTTCTATATATATTTCTGTAAAAGTTCATTGGGTTGATCGTTTTCCAAAACGTATGTTTCAATACGATTATTAAACATAATTAATACATTTAACATTACTATTTACATTATACATACAATTTTGTATATGTTAATTTGTTCTCACGTGTGTTGACCATATATTTTCTTTCACTTGAATTTTACACTGCTCACAAAAATGGGGGTTTTTTTTTTGTAACTTGATGTTTCATTGTAATATGCCTATCTAAATTCCTCTTCCGAGTATATATCTTTTCACAAAAACTACGCGGATACATTTTTATTTTTGTTTTGATAAATAATTCAAAAATTTTTATTCTGTATGAAATCCAATAAATGCCGAATTAAATTTTTCACCAGGCGTAATCAGTTCTATATAAAATGTTTTCTTATTTATTGTTTCAATAGTTGAATCTTCTAAGGAGTTGTAGCAATCCGGAAGAAAAAGAACACTATCATCCAGATCTTTCATTACCTTCTCCCCAAACTTTGTCCTCACCTTTATGGCTTTTAATATTTTAAATTTTTTGTTTATTGGCGCATCAATCACCTTCAATATTGGCTTTTTTGAGCTTTTTTCCTTTGAAATTGATTTTAAATCCTTAAGAGCTTGATTTATAATTTGTAATATACCTACAATAAGCAGCGGTATTAAAGAAGTAACGATGTATAAGTATTACAGTTTATTACTGTTTATTAGAAGTTATCCTGGTTAAACACGGTTGAAAATCCTTATAACAAGATTATTCTTGAAATATAGATGAGTGCTGAGCTGCTTTAAAAAATTTACTACATGTTTTTTTACCGAAAAGATGTCCAATTTATATATCATGAGACAAGTAGCCCTTATCTTTCTAAATGTATGTATATGAATGGATGTGTCTGTGTCGGTATGTATTTTGCGGTTTGTTGATATGTATATGTATATATATATATATATACATATATATATATATATAAATATATTGGAACAAGTTTCCCACGGATGGGTGTGTCCATCGGTATATATTTTGTGGTTTGTTGATATATACCGTACATTTTCCCACTACATTCAATTCAGTATCAAAGAGGTAGTACAATAAAAAAGAAGAAAATGACTTTCCCGCAATACTTATAAAAGTTTTTTAAAAAATATGGTTACTTAATTGATGATGAACATGGAATATTTTTTAATTCTATGATAAATGAATTGAGATCATGTCTATCAGAGCCATTCACATATTCATCCAATGGGTTACGCAAGAAAGATTATAATTTTGCTGATATCTCATATAAGGAAACAGTAGATATATGTAATTGTATTTCACATTATTCCCGATATAAAACATTAAAAAAACAAGTAAGGAAGGCTAAGTTCGGGTGTAACCGAACATTACATACTCAGTTGAGAAAGTTGACAAATCAAGGGAAAATCACCATGAAGGAAAATGAACCTAGGGTAACCGTGGAATGTGTTTGTATGACATGTGTATCAAATGGAAGGTATTAAAGAGTATTTTAAGAGGGAGTGGGCCATAGTTTTATAGGTGGACGCCATTTAGGGATATCTCCATAAAGGTGGACCAGGGCCGACACTAGAATTTGTTTGTACGATATGGGTATCAAATGAAAGGTGTTAAAGATTATTTTAAAAGGGCGTTGACTTAGTTCTATATCGCCATAAAGGTGGACCAGGGGTGACTCTAGAATGCGTTTGAACAATATGGGTATCAAACGAAAGGTGTTAATGAGTATTTTAAAAGGGAGTGGGCCTTAGTTCTATAGGTGGACGCCATTTAGGGATATCGCCATAAAGGTGGACCAGGGCTGACACTAGAATTTGTTTGTGCGATATGGGTATCAAATGAAAGGTGTTAAAGAGTATATTAAAAGGGCGTGTGCTTAGTTCTATAGGTGGACGCCTTTTCGAGATATCGCCATTACGGTGGACCAGGGGTGACTCTAGAATTTGTTTGTACGATATGGGTATCAAATGAAAGGTGTTAATCAGTATTTTAAAAGGGATTGAGCCTTAGTTCTATAGGTGGAAGCCTTTTCGAGATATCTCCATAAAGGTGGACCAGGTGTGACTATAGAATGCGTTTGTATAATATGGGTATCAAACGAAAGGTGTTAATGAGTATTTTAAAAGGGAGTGGGCCTTAGTTCTATGGGTGGACGCCTTTTCGAGATATTGCCATAAAGTTGGCCCAGGGGTGACTCTATAATGTGTTTGTACGATATGGGTATCAAATTAAAGGTTAATGAGGGTTTTAAGAGGGAGTGGTGGTAGTTGTATATGTGAAGGCGTTTTGGAGATATCGACAAAAATGTGGACCCGGGGTGACCCAGAACATCATCTGTCGGGTGCCGCTAATTTATATATATATGTAATACCACGAACAGTATTCCTGCCAAGATTCCAAGGGCTTTTAATTTCGCCCTGCAGAACTTTTTCATTTTCTTCTACTTAATATGGCAGGTGTCACAACCATTTTTTCAAAAGTTATATTTTGCGTCAATAAACTAATCAAATTACCATGTTTCATCCCTTTTTTCGTATTTGGTATAGAATTATGGCATTTTTTCATTTTTCGTAATTTTCGATATCGAAAAAGGGGGCGTGGTCATAGTCGGATTTCGGCCGTTTTTTATATCAATACAAAGTCAGTTCAGATAAGTACGTGAACTGAGTCTAGTAAAGATATATCGATTTTTGCTCAAGTTATCCTGTTAACGGCCGAGCGGAAGGACAGACGGTCGATTGTGTATTAAAACTGCGCGTGGCTTCAACCAATTTCGCCCTTTTTCACAGAAAACAGTTATTGTCCTAGGATCTAAGCCCCTACCAAATTTCACAAGGATTGGTAAATTTTTTTTCGACTTATGGCATTAAAAGTATCCTAGGCAAATTAAATGAAAAAGGGCGGAGCCACGCCCATTTTGAAATTTTCTTTTATTTTTGTATTTTGTTGCACCATATAATTACTGGAGTTGAATGTTGACGTAATTTGCTTATACACTGTAAAGATATTAACTTTTTTTTTAAATTTGACTTAAAAATTTTTTTTTTAAGTGGGCGTGGTCGTTCTCCGATTTTTATAATTTGCATACATATAGTAATAAGAGTAACGTTCCTGCCAAATTTCATCATGATATCTTCAACGACTGCCAAATTACAGCTTGCAAAACTTCAAATTACTTTCTTTTAAAAGTGGGCGGTGCCACGCCCATTGTCCAAAATTTTACAAGTTTTCTATTCTGCGTCATAAGTTCAACTCACCTACCAAGTTTCATCGCTTTATCCGTCTTTGGTAATGAATTATCGCACTTTTTCGATTTTTCGAAATTTTCGATATCGAAAAAGTGGCGTGGTTGTAGTCCGATATCGTTCATTTTAAATAGCGATCTGAGATGAGTGCCCAGGAACCTACATACCAAATTTCATCGAGATACCTCAAAATTTACTCAAGTTATCGTGTTAACGGACGGACGGACATGGCTCAATCAAATTTTTTTTCGATACTGATGATTTTGATGTATGGAATTCTATATCTATCTCGATTTCTTTATACCTGTACAACCAACCGTTATTCAATCAAAGTTAATATACTCTGTGAGCTCTGCTCAACTGAGTATAAAATTTTATAATTTATATGCTATCATGTTTAAGGATCCCAGATGGTTGTAATCAGTGTGGGAGCACGTTTTATTAAAATACAAAACAAACAAGTAAGGAAGGTTAAGTTCGGGTGTAACCGAACACTACATACTCAGTTGAGAGCTATGGTGACAACATAAGGAAAAATAACCATGTAGGAAAATGAACCGAGGGAAACCCTGGAATGTGTTTGTATGACATGTGTATCAAATGAAAGGCATTAAAGAGTATTTTATGAGGGAGTGGGCATTAGTTCTATATGTGGACGCCATTTAGGGATATAGCCATAAAGGTGGATCAGGGTTGACTCTAGAATGCGTGTGTACGATATGGGTATCAAATGAAAGGTGTTAATGAGTATTTTAAAAGGGAGTAATCCTTAGTTCCATAGGTGGACGCCGTTTCGAGATATCGCCACAAAGGTGGACCAGGGGTGACCCTAGAATTCGTTTTTACAATATGGCCATCAAACGAATGGTATTAATGAGTATTTTAAAAGGGAGTGGGCCTTAGTTCTATAGGTGGACGCCTTTTCGAGGTATCGCAATAAAGGTGGACCAGGGGTGACTCTAGACTTTGTTTGTACGATATGGGTATCAAATGAAAGGTGTTAATGAGTATTTTTAAAAGGGAGTGGGCCTTCGTTCTATAGGTGTTCGCCTTTTCGAGATATCACCATAAAGGTGGACCAGGGGCGACTTTAGAATATGTTTGTACGATATGGGTATCAAATGAAAGGTGTTAACGGGTATAGCGAGTGGTGGTAGTTGTATATGTGAAGGCGTTTTCCAGATATCGACCAAAATGTGGACCAGGGTGACTCAGAACATCATCTGTTGGATACCGCTAATTTATTTATATATGTAATACCTGCCAAGATTTTAAGGGCTTTTTATTTCGCCCTGCAGAATTTTTCATTTTCTTCTACTTAATATGATGGGTGTCACAACCATTTTATAAAGTTTTTTCTAAAGTTATATTTCGCGTCAATAAAACAATCCAATTACCTTATCATGTTTCATCCCTTTTTTCGTATTTGGTATAGAATTATGGCATTTTTTCATTTTTCGTAATTTTCGATATCGAAAAAGTGGGCGTGGTCGTAGTCGCATTTTGTTCATTTTTCATACCAAGATAAAGCGAGTTCAAGTGAGCACGTGAACTAAGTTCTTTAAAGATATGTCGATTTTTGCTCAAGTTATCGTGTTAACGGCCATGCGGAAGGACAGACGGAAGACTGTGTATAAAAACTGGGCGTGGCATCAACCGATTTCGCCCATTTTCACAGAAAACGGTTAGCGTCACAAAATCTACGCCCCTACCAAATTTAAAAAGGATTGGTTAATTTTTGTTCGACTTATGGCGTTAAAAGTATCCTAGACAAACTAAATGAAAAAGGGCGGAGCCACGCCCATTTTGAAATTTTCTTTTATTTTTGTATTTTGTTGCACCATATCATTACTGGAGTTGAATGTTGACATAATTTACTTATATACTGTAAAGATAAAATTTTTTGTTAAAATCTTACTTTAAACATTTTTTTTTTAAAGTGGGCGTGGTCCTTCTCCGATTTTTCTAATTTTCATTGAGCGTACATATAGTAATAGGGTAACGTTCCTGCCAAATTTCATCATGATATCTTCAACGACTGCCAAATTACAGCTTGCAAAATTTTAAATTACCTTCTTTTAAAAGTGGGCGGTTCCACGCCCATTGTTCAAAATTTTACTATTTTCTATTCTGCGTCATAAGTTCAACTCATCTACCAAGTTTCGTCGCTTTATCTGTCTTTTGTAATGAATTATCGCACTTTTTCGGTTTTCCGAAATTTTCGATATCGAAAAAGTGGGCGTGGTTATAGTCCGATATCGTTCATTTTAAATAGCGATCTGAGATGAGTGCTCAGGAACCTACATACCAAATTTCATCAGGATACCTCAAAATTTACTCAAGTTATCGTGTTAACGGACGGACGGACATGTCTCAATCAAATTTTTTTTCGATCCTGATTATTTTGATATATGGAAGTCTATATCTATCTCGATTCCTTTATATATGTACAACCAACCGTTATCCAATCAAAGTTAATATACTCTGTGAGCTCTGCTCAACTGAGTATAAAATTTTATAATTTATATGGTATCATGTTTAAGGAGCCCAAATGGTTGTAATCAGTGTGAGAGCACGTTTTATTAAAATACAAAACAAAAAACCGCAAAACTGTGTGATAAAGAAACTGCAAGTTCATGACAAAGACTAATGTATATAATATAAGAAACAATTTGGAGAAATTGCTTTTTTGTGTATAATAACAATTGCTGCTGTTCACGGAGATATAAATATGAATTTTAA
Organism: Eurosta solidaginis; assembly: GCF_040869045.1. Taxonomy (NCBI): domain Eukaryota; kingdom Metazoa; phylum Arthropoda; class Insecta; order Diptera; family Tephritidae; genus Eurosta; species Eurosta solidaginis. Next base: position 203,423,226 of record NC_090319.1, read on the forward strand.
AGGGTAATGAGCTATTTGTAATTATATGTTTATGGGAGTAACATTAACGTAGAGCAATGGATTCTGAAAATTATATAAACTTTGACGACGAACAGCAATTGTTTAATTTTGTGATCGATCAATCGGAATTCGATAAGGTGTTAAAAACTTTTGATGAAGAGGAATTTGATAAGCAGCTTCAAAAACTAGAAGAGGCCACCCAATCCCTACAAAGTACAACTGAAGTGGAGCCGCATATATTAAATGAGTGTAAGGGAAAACCACCTTCAAAGATATACTAGCAGAAGAATTTGATAAGCAGCTTCAAAAACTAGAAGAGCCCATCCAATCCCTACAAAGTACAACTGAAATGGGGCCGCATATATTAAATAAGCGTAAGAGGAAACAGCCTTCAAATATAATACTAGCAGAAGAACTTGATAAGCAGAATAAGCGAAAGAGAAAACAACCTTCAAAGATAAAATCAGCTGAAGGTTCTAAACAAAAAGCCACCCAACCAAATGCTATCCCCAACAATGTAAATAACTGTATTGATTTCTGTGAACAAACAGTAGCAGCTGTTCCTATAAAAGAAATTTTAGACACTAAAGTGTTGCTAAATGTTGGAAAAATTAATTTAAATGATAAGGTGGAAAAAATTCCCTCATTTAAAGTTAATTTTAAAAATGATATAGATATTCAAAAATTAAGTTTTTAATACAACAGTGGTTCGATGGCGAAATTAAAGTGGCTGATATTGATTTGGGATGCGCCCAAACTTCAACTAAAAACATAATGTTAGTTGTGGTATTGAGTGGATATCTGAAGATAAACTTCTTAATAAGTTTTTAGGAATTGTATACAAATATAAAGGTATCGGTGGTTTTACTCATATTAAGCACTTGACAAAAAGTTTATATGGGTCTATAAAATTAAGTCAAAACAAAAGTTTTATTTATAAATGTACAAATGTTTTAAATTTGAAATAATATATTTTATGTGAATATATAAAAACTTTAAATAAAAAAAATTCTTAAAACAATACCGTTTTTACAAATTCATCAAAATTTACAGCAACAAGAAATTTTGTGGCATATGTAGCACAATGCGCATCTCGCTTAAATGCTAATATGTTGACTTCAAATTCTCCATATGTTGTTTCTTTTTTAAATTTTCTAGGAGTTCCATAAGTTTTTAAGTGAAAATGATATTCCATCTGTTCTGTAAGTAATTGTTGTATAAAACTTTCACAAAGTCTTTGTAAATCAAATGCCCAAGTATTGTTATTCCTCCATTGCTTTCTGATGGAATTCCTTCGCACTTGTTCACACAACCCTCGATTTAAAAAAGGAGGCAAAATTCCAATTCCTTCAGAAGTAATGCAATCCACAATAATAACATCATCATCTTCACACGAAAAATTAAATGCTGAGCTAAGCATTTTAATTATACTAAAAATGGATTTCAATGATGAACTTTTAGGAATTGTGTTACACTCAGAGAAAAAATCGTTCTAAAAGGAACGAAACAAGTTCAAAATGAAGAAAATTCGTTGAAAAAAGTCTGTTAGGTTCATTTTTTCTCAACTCGTGACCGATGGGCTTGTTTTAAGAACAGTTTTTCCAAGCACACCGTTCGTGTTTTATGACCAGTTTGGTATTGATGTGTGAACCTTCTGTGCTCATTTCAAGCACTACTTCGGATTGATTTAAGATTTTTCGTTCTCACGCTTCGAGAACGATTTGGGATCGATTTAACATTTTTCGGTCTCAATTCAAGAACGGTTCGTACTTTATCTTTGGAGGGAGGGGAAAGTATTTTTTTTCAATAGGTACCGTACCCGTTCATTTCTTATTAATAATAATTTTTTGTCATAAATAAGAAATATTTATAACAAACATTTTTTATTAAATTCCAAAGTTTTACGAAAAATTGCATAATATGATGGAAAAATAATTGAACGAAAAATAAAAGTTAAAAAATTTTTTTTAAAAATCTTCGAGTTTGACGGTGATCGAACTCGCGCCACGCGATCGCAACCACAACATCATAACTGCTGGGCCACTACGACCGCTTGATAGCTTGTGCCAAATGTTGTATTTAACATTGTCGTGCACACGAATTGTACCGTTTCTTTTTTCTTTAACTTAATTTAAGAACATTCTTCTCATTATTAGAACATTTGTTCATATTTTAAGACCAGCCGTTCTCTTTTCAAGAAAATGGTGTCAGTTCAAGCACAAGGTTGTTGTTTTAAGAACTGGTCGTTCGTTTTACAAGAACCTAAAAGTAAGAACATGAAAAGCTTGAAATGAGTCCGGTGGTGCTGGATTTTAGAACGGCGTTTTTCTCTGAGTGTAGAAAAATTAATACAAAATGTATGCATTAAATTAAATGGTTTTATACATTCCCTACAATGCTGTCATGTTTAAGGAGCACAGATGGTTGTAATCAGTGTGAGAACACGTTCTATTAAAATACAGTACAAAAAACCGCAAAGCTCTTTGATAAAGAAACCACAATTTCATGACAAAGATGCGCTTTAGTTAAAAATCTAAAAACTAATTATGCGACTTCATGAAATTCTCACGTACATGCATACGTGTCAGTATGTACATACAAACTTACAACCTAATAAGAAGATAAAGAAACTGTCCAGTCTTCATATTTGTTTGCGGTTTCATTAAATTCTCATATACATACATTTGTGACAGTATGCACACACAAACTTGCAACATAATAAGGAGATAAACAAATTGATCAATCTATCCCTACGGGTGCCGATTGGGGGAGTAGTCGCTCGATTTATTGCTGGGTTCATAAAATTCTCTCGCACACATTTGCGGTTTTGCGGTTACACATACACCCACACACACGCACATTTGCGGTTTTTCGGTTACATATATGTATGTCAGTGTTTATATAATTTTCCTTCTTCTATGTGGGGTAGAAATGCCTTTTCCGTACTACTGACCCACACTATAAGATTATAAGTATTTTTACACTTTATTCATTTTAAAAATGATCAAATATTAGATATTAGAATATAAGAGAGCATTCCTATAAGTGCTCTTAAATTTGTTTTCTTACTTAGTATCCACTATTTATGAATGAATAGTTTTGGAGCGGTTCAGCTTTTACAAACATACTGATGAAAGAAAACCTCCACAAGAGCAAATGACAATAAAACGTAATGAATGAACATATACATACTTATATATGGTTTAAGCACAAAAATAAGTAAATAATAATATGGAAAGAAATTACTCACATCTTTTTACTCAGAGGTGTCCAACGATGCTTGCGCAAACAGCGGGGAACTCCAATGATGTTGATGGCAAATTATAATGTTTTAGAGATCATAGATATAGATAAGACAATTCGTTTTTTTTGTTTTTTGTGTTTACATTATTTCAAATAACAATGTATACATATATTTAAATCATAAGTTCAAAATTATTGAAGTTAAAAGTTATATCACTTTGGATTTAACTTGAAAAACTTGTGAACTCTCTTTAATTTGATTTACTTGTATTTACTCCTTTGTCTATTGTATTTTTTTCCATATATGTATATACTTATATATATTTATACTAAGTGGATGCTATTTTTGTATATATACATATATGTATATCCATATCATTTTAATTAACCGGAATTAGGAGCGGTTTATGAAGCATTATGATTTAATAATTTTAACGAAAACGAAGCGAATTTGGAAAATTCCTGCCAATAAAGAAAATGCCGATGGTATCCCCTGATGGAGTACACGTGGTCTTCCCACGATATTGGGTTGGCTTGGAACTTCAGGCGGAAGTTTTGCATTGATGCAATAATGTCTGCGTATTAATTTGGGACTTTTGTGAGTTTCAGCTTTTAGCGTAGGCCAATAAACATATGTTGCGCCATCTGCTCTGAATAAAGGTGATATGTGAAGCTTTGTCCTTACCTTTATTGCTTTTAATATTCTAATTTTTTTGTTAATTGACACATCAATCACCTTCAATATTGGCTTTTTTTCAGCTTTTTTCCTTTGAAATTGATTTTAAATCCTTAAGAGCTTGATTCATAATTTGTAATACACCTACAATAAGCAGCGGTATTAAAGAAGTAACGATGTATAAGTATTATAGTTTATTACTGTTTATTAGAAGTTATCCTGGTTAAACACGGTTGCAAATCCTTATAACAAGATTATCCTTGAAATATAAATGAGTACTGAGCTGCTTTAAACAATTTACTACATGTTTTTTTCCGAAAAGATGTCCAATTTAAATACCATGAGACAAGTAGCCCTTATCTTTCTAAATGTATGTATATGAATTGATGTGTCTGTGTCGGTATGTATTTTGCAGTTTGTTGATATATATATATATATATATTAACAAACCGCAATGTATATATAAATATACACATATACAGTATATATATATATATATATCAACAAACCGCAATGTATATATAAATATATATATATATATATATACAATATGTATATATATAAATATATTGGAACAAGTTTCCCACGGATGGGTGTGTCCATCGGTATATATTTTGAGGTTTGTTGATATATACCGTACAGTTTCGCACTACATTCAATTCAGTATCAAAGAGGTAGTACAATAAAAAAGAAGAAAATGACTTTCCCGCAATACTTATAAAAGTTTTTATAAAAATATGGCTATCATCAATTAAGATGAACGTCGAATATTTTTTAATTCTATGATAAATGAATTGAGATCATGTCTAGCAGAGACATTCACATATTCATCCAATGGATTACACAAGAAAGATTGTAATTTTTCTGATATCTCATATAAGGAAACAGTAGATATATGTAATTGTATTTCACATTACTCCCGATATAAAACATTAAAAAACAATGTACTATCGTACATGCATTAATAACAATATGCACTAAATTTCTCATATAATTTAATGTATTGCTTTCGGGTATATGTTTCCTTCAATCATACTGAAGAGCAACTCACCTTACCTCTTTTAAACCATTTAGGAAACAGCTGATTCGCCGGCTGTCAAATAGGGAGGAAAGAAAACCTCAGCTAAGTTTCCGGTAAAATCGATCTTTCTTTTTGTAACGAGCTTCGAAAGTGGTAAGACCAGCAGAGATTTCCATGTTTTTTCGCGACAATCGAAAAGCACATCTTTTAATCGTGCGAATACGTTAGTAAATGCCTGCGTTTTCTTTCTGCAAATTAATTTACAACAACCCAGTTTAGAGTGCAGTGTTAAAGTAAAATTATATGTGGCTCCTTCGCGGTAATAATCTTTGCTGGCCCACAAACGAAACAGTAACCTTCAGCATCTTTGAAATCCCAAACCGAATCGAGACGCATGCATCCGGAGCAGCGGAATACCTAGCACATCGAGCACGGAGACTACATCTACCCATTCAGCTGGCCGTCATCTTGGTGAAGTTAATTTTTTTCGGTAAACTTCGTACAATTTTTGTAAAACAATCTATAATTTTAATGTTGTAACAGGGAAATATAACCCCATATTTTCGCCTTAAACCGTTTATTGAATTCTACAAGTTAAATTACAATAGGGGCAATCGTTCACTATTGTAATACATCAAACTATTTTGCTTTTCTTAGTTAAATTTTACATTGGTATACATAAAAACCATAATGCGGCTATACCAATGTTAAGAGAAAAATATCTAAAATTGGTTTGATATACCTCATTATATGTAAGTGCGTACATATAAGAAATAACTTTTAAATATTTCCCCCAAAGTAACAATAATCCAATTCGACTTCGTATCGAAGTACCCTTTGGCCACATATTGATAAGGTATTTTTAAAGAAAACGTAATTAGGTTAATCATCAAAAATGAAAACAAATTCTAATTAGAATAATATTATTGTATTCCATAATAAGAGTACATGTTAACTAGCCTCCCTCAACATGCGGTCTCTTCATTTTGTTTTCTCTTAAATTAATTTCAAGTTTTATTTTTTGATCGACTGCATTTCCAATATGCATGTCTCCATATAGTTATTTACATACATACATATATACCTAATTGTGGGAGCATGCGAGATCAAAGCATTTACCTTTCCACTTAACAAACTAGTTTTTAAGCTATTGCATAGATTTTATCGCGGGCTTGGCGACTAAATAAAAAAAACCGTAACGGATATTTGTCAAAAAAGATCCGAAAAGGCTCGAAAAGTTATGGTTAAATTTAAAGTTAAAGTTAAAGTGAAAGTTGAAGTTAAAGTCAAAGTTAAAGTTAAAGTTAAGGTTAAAGTTAAAGTTAAAGTTAAAGTTAAAGTTAACGTTAAAGTTAAAGTTGAAGTTAAAGTTAAAGTTAAAGTAAAAGTTAAAGTTAAAGTTAAATTTAAGTTTAAGTTAAAGTTAAAGTTAAAGTTAAAGTTAAAGTAAAAGTAAAAGTTAAAGTTAAAGTAAATGTTAAAGTTAAAGTTAAAGTTAAATTTAAGTTTAAGTTTAAGTTAAAGTTAAAGTTAAAGTTGAAGTTAAAGTTAAAGTTAAAGTAAAAGTTAAAGTTAAAGTTAAAGTTAAATTTAAGTTAAAGTTAAAGTTAAAGTTAAAGTTAAGGTTAAAGTTAAAGTTGAAGTTAGAGTTAAAGTTAAAGTTAAAGTTATAGTTAAAGTTAAAGTTAAAGTTAAAGTAAAAGTAAAAGTTAAAGTTAAAGTTAAATTTAAAGTTAAAGTTAAAGTTAAAGTCAAAGTTAAAGTTAAAGTTAAGGTTAAAGTTAAAGTTGAAGTTAGAGTTAAAGTTAAAGTTAAAGTCAAAGTTAAAGTTAAAGTTAAGGTTAAAGTTAAAGTTAAAGTTAAAGTTAAGGTTAAAGTTAAAGTTAAAGTTGAAGTTAGAGTTAAAGTTAAAGTTAAAGTTATAGTTAAAGTTAAAGTTAAAGTTAAAGTAAAAGTAAATGTAAAAGTAAAAGTAAAAGTTAAAGTTAAAGTTAAATTTAAAGTTAAAGTTAACGTTAAAGTTAAAGTTAAAGTTAAAGCGAAAGTTAAAGTTAAAAATAAAGTTAAATTTAAAATGAAAGTTAAAGTTAAAGTCAAAGTTAAAGTTAAAGTTATGGTTAAAGTTAAAGTGAAAGTTAAAGTCAAAGTTAAAGTTAAGGTCAAAGTTAAAGTAAAAGTTAAAGTTAAAGTTAAATTTAAGTTTAAGTTAAAGTTGAAGTTAAAGTTAAAGTTAAAGTTAAAGTAAAAGTTTAAGTTTAAGTTAAAGTTAAAGTTAAATTTAAGTTTAAGTTAAAGTTAAAGTTAAAGTTAAAGTTAAAGTTAAAGTTAAAGTTAAAGTTAAAGTTAAAGTTAAAGTTTAAGTTAAGGTTAAAGTTAAAGTTGAAGTTAGAGTTAAAGTTAAAGTTAAAGTTAAAGTTAAATTTTAAGTTAAAGTTAAAGCGAAAGTTAATGTTAAAAATAAAGTTAAATTTAAAATGAAAGTTAAAGTTAAAGTCAAAGTTAAAGTTAAAGTTATGGTTAAAGTTAAAGTTAAAGTGAAAGTTAAAGTTAAAGTCGAAGTTAAAGTTAAGGTTAAAGTTAAAGTTACAGTTAAAGTTAAAGTTAAAGTTAAAGTTCAAGTTAAAGTTAAAGTTAAAGTTAAAGTTGAAGTTGAAGTTAAAGTTAAAGTTAAAGTTAAAGTTAAAGTTAAAGTTAAAGTTAAAGTTACAGTTAAAGTTAAAGTTAAAGTTAAAGTTAAAGTTAAAGTTAAAGTTAAAGTTAAAGTTAAAGTGAAAGTTAAAGTTAAAGTTAACGTTAAAGTTAAAGTTAAAGTTAAAGTTAAAGTGAATGTTAAAGTTAAAGTTAAACTTAAAAATAAAGTTAAAGTTAAAGTGAATGTTAAAGTTAAAGTGGAAGTTAAAGTTAAAGTTAAAAATAAAGTTAAAGTTAAAAATAAATTTAAAGAGAAAGTTAAATATTAATTTCTCATTTATTCAATAAAAGTAAACAATTTGTTTTCTTATCGGTCACCACGCTTAAAAAGGTTAACTTGAATTAATATCAAAGAAAACAAAATGTAGCATAAATATTATAATTGCATAAGTTGATAATATGCAATAGATTTACCGCGGCAGTCCCCGAGTGCCACACGTCCTTTTTTTGTTGCTTTGGTTTCTCGCATAAGTTTAATTTACATTTCTTTTCGCGCTCACTTAAATAAGTGCATACAGTGCCGGACACCAGTATAGCCCGCGAAAATCAATGTTTATAAAGCGGTAAACTTGGTTTTTTTTTATTACTTTCGAAATCGTATAAAAACTAAAGAGACGGTGGAAAATATCTGAAATATTAATATTAGTAGGAAAATAGGCGTTATTAACAAATTCTTTACAGCATAACTAGTTTTGTTTGTGTAGTGTGCAAGTGTAAAGATTTCTTGTTAGGAATATGGATTAGGGAGAGGGAATCTTGGTCCTGCAGTTGCTTAATTATCCCGCCCCAGGCTGAAGCTCCGGAAACCAGCCAGTGCACACGCAGCAGCTGTAGGACATCTCTCACGAGACCTTCTGAACGACTCTCAATCGTTTCATACGACCCTTTCCATAGGGTCCATAACAGAAAATGGCGTCCAAGTGTGGGGCTCGAGAGGAGAATGTCTATAACAAAATTTGGCCTCTGCTCGTTATTCCGTCTTGGAATGTTTTTAATGTCCATCCGTTTTGCTAAATTTTGATAGATCTAACAGTTTTTTTTCGTAAGTGAAGAAATTCTCTGGAATTCAAGCCTAGTAGCTACATGCTTACGACTCTGACCAGTTTTCTTCACGATAAGATATTTAAATTTTATACTTTTGTTAATATTCATCTACAATCGCTAGAATTGCTATTCCTTTAGGTTGAATACCTTGCTCTAACACTCGCGGTCAGAGCATCTATACAAAAGTGCAACTCTAATTTTTTTTCTTATAGCATTTTGTGCATTTTCATATTGTATAGTTGTTAGGAATTGAGCTGCAGTATAGCTAAATGCTAGCTGGCTTACCAACAATTTTTGAACGGTGTGAATATGTGGAAATAAGCTCAATAACCCATAATTCTATATACTTTGTATATTTATTCGAATTTAAAAATATCTGTTCTTTCCTTTTAATTTTTTTTTTTGAGGTTTCTACAACCTAGTAACCAATGCCCGTGGACACGTACCAACACTACCCCGAAACCATCCGACACCAATTCTGACACTCTCACGACCGGAGTATCAGACCAAAACTTTTGAAGAAAATTTCCAGATTTTTTTTGAAGACCTTTTTATATTTTGCTTTTGCTTTCTTTTTTTTTTATTTGATGTTATGCTGTGAATCTCGCGCACATGCATCGGAATATATGCTTAAATTTATTTCAATTTTATTGATTTGTCATCCTTTTGGATGTATTTTTGAATAACCATATACATTCTTTTTGGAAATCGATTTTGAGCAAGTTTTGATACTAGTTTTGATGTTGGTTTTAACTGCTCGAAGTTAGTTGAACCATATCAGACGTTTGATTAAGGAAGCCTAACTTTTGTTGGGAAAAATATATTTTTTTTGCGACTGAACGAAGTTGGTCTCATTTTTTTTGTCTTGGTTTACGAAAATAGCTATCAAAAATAAAAACAAATTCTAATTAGAATAATATTATTGTATTTCATAATAAGAGTACATGGCCTCCCTGAACATGCGGTCTCTTCATTTTGTTTTCTCTTAAATTAATTTCAGGTTTTATTTTTTGATCGACTGCATTTCCAATATGCATGTCTCCACCCTGCCAACCAAGACTACCCACTTTTAAGCACTCTCCCCTGAAATTCCAACACCTTCAAAGATTTTGGTGTCAAAAAATTCAAGTTTTTGGGATATTTTTGAGGGTGAAAAAAATTTCCCATAAATAGAATGAGTGCGAATGAAACAACATGAGTGTCTTGCTTATGAATATCCCAAAACAAGGGAAATAAACAAAAATTATTTGACGTGCCATTGACGTTGGAAAATTTAAAAAAATTCAAGCGTGATTTTGGCAATTTCGCTAAAATTATTAATTATTTGCGGCTTAGTTGCGAAAAAAATCAGAAGGAAAAGTGAAAAGAGTGCTTCAAAGTGGAACGAAACCTGCAGACGACCATACAGCATATAAACTGCGGTTTTCATCATTTTCATCGCCGCCATACGTAAGTACTCCAAAAAATATGTATTATTATTTTAAATATATTATGGTGTCCAACATAATATAAGAATACAACTGCGGTGATGCATCTGTATATTTTGATGAACACCAAAACAAGTAAAGTGTTATATCTCTGACAAAGGTCAGGAAGATTGTATGGTGTCACCATAATAAACAAATGTACATGCGCTTGTGCATTTATGTATCATGGCGTACACCAAAATAAGTGAAGTGCTAAGTCCCTGACAAATTTCAGGAAGATTTTATGGTGTCATCATAAAATATATATATACATGCGCCTGTACATATATGCATCATAGTGCATGTCAAAACGGGTTCAGTGCAAGGCCCCTGACCAAGTTCTATAAGATTTTATGGTGTTACCATAAAATATATATATCCATTCGCCTGTACATATATGCATCACAGTGCATGTCAAAACGGGTTCAGTGCAAAGCCCCTGACAAAGTTCAGGAAGATTTTATGGTGTTATCATAAAATATATATATGCATGCGCCTGCGCATATATGCATCACAGTGCATGTCAAAACGGGTTCAGTGCAAGGCCCCTGACAAAGTTCAGGAAGATTTAATGGTGTTATCATAAAATATATATGTGCATGCGCTTGTACATATATGCATCATAGTGCATGTCAAAACGGGTTCAGTGCAAGGCCCCTGACCAAGTTCTATAAGATTTTATGGTGTTATCATAAAATATATATATGCATTCGCCTGTACATATATGCATCACAGTGCATGTCAAAACGGGTTCAGTGCAAATACCCTGACAAAGTTCAGGAAGATTTTATGGTGTTATCATAAAATATATATATCCATTCGCCTGTACATATATGCATCACAGTGCATGTCAAAACGGGTTCAGTGCAAAGCCCCTGACAAATTTCAGGAAGATTTTATGGTGTCATCATAAAATATATATATGCATGCGCCTGTACATATATGCATCATGGTGCATGTCAAAACGGGTTCAGTGCAAGGCCCCTGACCAAGTTCTATAAGATTTTATGGTGTTATCATAAAATATATATATGCATTCGCCTGTACATATATGCATCACAGTGCATGTCAAAACGGGTTCAGTGCAAATACCCTGACAAAGTTCAGGAAGATTTTATGGTGTTATCATAAAATATATATATGCATGCGCCTGCGCATATATGCATCACAGTGCATGTCAAAACGGGTTCAGTGCAAGGCCCCTGGCAAAGTTCAGGAAGATTTTATGGTGTTATCATAAAATATATATGTGCATGCCCTTGTACATATATCCATAATATTGTACATCAAAACCAGTTCAGTGCTACGCCCCTGACAAAGTTCTGGAAGATTTTATGATGTTATCATAAAATATATATGTGCATGCGCTTGTACATATATCCATAATAGTGTACATCAAAACCAGTTCAGTGCTAAGTCCCTCACAAAGTTCTGGAAGATTTTATGTTGTCATATTAAAATATATATATGCATGCGCCTGTGCATATATCCATAATAGTGTACATCAAAACCAATTCAGTGCTACGCTCCTGACAAAGTTCTGGAAGATTTTATGATGTTATCATAAAATATATATGTGCATGCGCCTGTACAGATATCCATAATAGTGTACATCAAAGCCAGTTCAGTGCTAGGCCCCTGACAAAGTTCTAGAAGATTTTATGGTGTCACATATATATAATATATATTATAAATGGGAAAGTTTGGATGTTTGGATATTTGTTCAGACGTTTGTATTTGTGACACAATCACGCAAGAACGGCTGGACCGATTTGGATGAAATTTGGCACACACATAACCAATAGTCTAGAAGGATCTACTAGCTATATTTTTTTGAAAAGGGGGGTTCCCGGCCTCTAGGAACAGTTATAATCTAATTATTGTATTTTTTCGTTTTTGTGACCGAATCACGCCAGAACGGCTACACGGATTTTGATGAAATTTGGGACACAGACAATAGTCTACTAGCGAAATTTTTTTCGAACATGGAAAGGGGGTGGCGGTCCCACGACCCCTTCGAACAATTACTTTTTAATAATTTATACACATTATAACTTTACGTATACTGGCCTTCACCAATATTACATACTCAATGGGTCAAATAAGTCGAGGGCTTACAAAGGGAGCAGTGACACCTTCCGCCCCCTCTCCCCCTTATCCCCCTTTGGTGTAAAATCTATAAATTGTTATAACTCAATATAAATTTTGTCCTAAATCAATAATTTTTAGTATCTATGTAACTCTTCATTCGCTCCAGCGCGCCTGCTGCCTTGTTAACATGGTTTTATAATTAGCTTCACCTTATTTGTAATCCCGTTAGGGTCATATCGAGACCCTTCCGGGATCATTTCTGGGTGGTTTTGGGGATCCCGCCGGGGTCATTTCGGGACTTCCGGGATAATTTTGGGACTATTTCGCGATCATTTGGGGACCCTTCCGGCATCATTTCTGGATGGGTTTCGGGATCCGTCCGGCATCCCGTCGGGGTATTTTCGGGATAATTTGCATACCTGTGATAGATAAATTCTTAATGGTTCCCGGGATCATTACGGGACTTTTTCGGAGTCATTTTGGGTCCCTTCCGGCATCATTTCTGGATGATTTTCGGGATCCGTCCGGCATAAAAATATTTATGTATGTCGATATATTAGTTTTTAACATTTTTTTTAAACTTTTTATTTCCAGTTCTTTTGGGGAACACACTGCAGAACAGCACAACAAAACAGGATAATACCTACAAATTTTTTTATAATTATCATCATCATCAACACCATCATCATAATATTATTATTATTGTTTTTATTATTATTATTATTTATATTGTAACGATGAACAAGAGAACGTTCTCAAATTTAATGAGCAAAGAAAAGGCATATTTTGAGGAATTGAAAGAAAAATTTAGGAAATTACATCTGCTTTTAATGATCACCTGCAAATTGACACTATTTATACTGACTTTTCCAAGGCCTTTGACAAAGTGAGTCACACACTTTTAGTTGAAAAGTTGGCGAATCTGGGCTTTCACTCTACTTTTCTATCTTGGATAAAATCGTACCTTTCTTCTCGGCATTGCATTGTAGTTGTTGACAATTTATCATATTATAACTTTATTGCCTCATCAGGTGTGCCTCAAGGTAGCATTCTGGGGCCCTTACTCTTTATCATTTTATTAATGATATTTGTGAGTGTTTTACCTTCTCCAATTTTCTGCTATACGCTGACGATCTTAAAATTTATTCCTCTGTTCGTTCTCTGTCTGATTCATCCAGAATTCAGAATGATTTAAATAACGTTGTTTTGTGGTGTGAAAAAAATCGACTTCTTCTTAATGTTAGTAAATGTTTCCATGTGTCGTTTGCGAAGCCTCGTTCCTCTATTCCCACCTCCTATTCCATTGGCAACTCTAATCTATCCACCCTGAATGAAATATCCGACCTGGGTGTTATTTTCGATGCTAAATTTTCATTCTTGAGTCATATCAATAGCACTATAGCAAAATCGTATGCTATGCTTGCTTTCATTCGTCGGTTTAGTTCGGACTTTAGTGATCCGTATACGCTGAAGCTCTTATACACGTCACTTGTTCGCTCCAAACTTGAATATGGGGTCTTTATTTGGAGACCATATTTTGATTGTCATATCAAACGACTTGAACGTGTTCAAAAGGTGTTTTTGCACTATGCTCTACGCTCATTAAATTTTATAGACCCACTTCCACCATATATTGCCAGATGCAAATTAATCAACCTGAAATCGTTAAACTCCAGAAGAACTATTCTCTCCCTCTCTACAGTGTTCGACATTATAAATGGTACAATAGATTGCCCTCTTTTACTTGAACGTATATTTTTCCATGTCCCGCAGCGTTGTCTTAGGAATAACGATCTTTTTTCCTTAAAACAAGTCAGAAGTACTTATGCTAGCAATGCACCTATCTATAGAGCTTTAAGGGAACTTAACTCTCCATCGGGTTCTTTTACCTCTGATTTATTTAGCTCTAAAGCCAAATTTGTAGCTTCACTACTTGTAAGTTTTGATTAATATTGTAATTGTATAATCGTGTAATATTTATATTGATCACTTAACATTTATTATTTATACTAAGCACAAAAAAAAAACAAAAAAAAATCTAAAGTTTTGTAATTAGTCTGTAAGTGCACTCTCGTCATGTATGACTACAAATAAATAAATAAATAAATAAATAAATTAAATGAATCATCTGGGCAAGATACAGATAATATACCATCAACTAGCAGGGGCAATTTCTTTAGATAGAGATGAAGTACCATCAACTAGTGTGGGGTGGTTTCTTTAGATAGTGATGATGTACCATCAACAAGTACAGGGGTAGTGTTTCATATTTCATCTTCCAATGATGCACCGTGCGCTGGTGGGGAACTTCCTTCCTGTTATGACAGCGATAGTGAATATGATATCGATAGTCAATATGAGAGTTATTTATTTGAAGATAATGAACTAGATGAGAATGTAGACGAGGTAGAACCCACGGACATGACGGGAAGGGTACGTTCAGCGTTGAAAGGTAAGTAAGCCCCCAGATCTAAATGATTTTTTAAAAGAACTTTGCGAGGAGATAGGCACTTTAGCTCAGAATGGGGTGAAAGTGGGATCTACAGAATTGTTAAAGGAACTAAGTGTTAGGCTATTTACTTGCGATTCACCAGCTCGGGCATTTATAACTGGGGTAAAGGGTCATACAGCAAAAAATAGCTGCCCGAAATGTTTGCAAATGGGACAACATTTTGATCGGGTGTGCCTATCCCAAGAAGTGGGCGAGCTAAGAACAGATGATTCATTTAAAAATAGGCTAGATTTGTCATTCCATAAGCAGAGGGAGATTTTGCTAGAATCAGTAAATATTGGCATGGTTTCTCAGTTTCCCTTAGAACCCATGCATTTAGTGGACTTAAGAGTAACAAAAAACTACTCCAGTTGCTTATTAAAAGAGAGAACGTAACGAGAATGAATAATTATGTTCCTTCTGAGTTTTCTAGACGAAGCCGTGATCTAGACGAATTAAGCAACTGGAAATCGACAGAATACCGGCAGTTTTTATTGTATTCTGGCATTTTCGTTTTGAAAGACTGCATACCGGATAACCTTTATTATTACTTTCTTTTGTTGCATTGTGCTGTTCGACTTCTCTCCTGTGAGAAGTCTTGTAAAGTAGAATCTAATGTTGCGAATGAATTGTTAAAAGAGTTTGTTAAACCATTTAGTAATTATTTTGGCGCGAATTTAATTAGTTTCAATGTCCACGGCCTTTTGCATTTAAGCGATTGCGTAAAACAATTTGGCCCGTTAGATTCTTTTTCAGTTTATAAATTTGAGAATTATATGCAATACATTAAAAAACTTATTCACAATCCATCTAAGATACTGCAGCAATTGTTTTTGAGAATAGAAGAAAGAAGAAATTTTACGGATTGTAGTAAAACTTTTAAAAATGATAATTTTATTATAAATTTTAAGAATGATAAGGACAGTTTCTTCTTAAGTAGTACATTGGGTTCTATAAAGATTGTTAACCAACAAAACGAAAATAGTTGCGTAGTTCGAGTTTTAACAAAAGTTGGAAACGTTTTTATAGAACCCCTTGTGTCCTCATCTGGATTAGGTATTTTAGTAGCTCAACTTATAGATGAGGATATACATATTACAAACAAAGAAAATTTTGTCCTTAAGTATTATTCTATACCTGTAGGCCCTAGATTTATTTTAATTCCGTTATTACATAATTTATTTTATAAATTTGCATAGGTTATATATAGTTAAGATTGCCGTTGTAAATAGTAGTTGTAGATATATTTCACCATTTCCTTTTACTATTTAAGTCTTTCCGTTTCCTTTTTGATTTTGTACATAACCTGCATTGCTTTTATTATTTATTTCTTTGTATATAATTAGTATTAATATATTTTTAATAAAATATTATATGAATTAACAAAAAAAATATATGTACATAATAGTTATTTAAAAAAAGTTCTAATTTGTTTGTAAAATTATGTATATTCTACTTTGGAACTAACATTTTCTAAATTAATTGTTTAATTTGTTTTTGCTTTTCAAAATGGGAAGATGAAGTCTTCTTAAAAAATTATCTTGAATTTTTTTACAAACTTAGAATTTTCTTTTTCTTTTTTCTCAGCAATGGACTGGCAAAATTCAAAAAGCTTTTGTTTAACCCGACCTCTAAAAAAAGGGAAGATCAAGTTTTTAAAAATTTTGTTGCATCAAAAATTAGTTTTGACTTTTAATTTTATTTCAGCAATGAAAATATTCACCTCAGGACTAGTGTCTTTCGTCAACCCGAACTCTAAAAAGGGAAGATTCAGACATAGACAATTTTGTTGAATCGATTTCTAATTTTGACTTTTATTTTTCTTTTCTTCTTCTTAGAAATCAAATACTTCAACCTGCTTTATTCACAGGATGCAACCATAGCTTCAGTAAGCAGAACTTTGGAAAAGGTAAATAAAGCTCGTCTCTGAAAGTTATGTTGAATCAATAACTAATTTTGTCTTTTATTTTTTCTATTTTTCCAGTAGCAAATATATCTTAGGGAGCATAAAGAGCAGCATGCCAACCACTTACGGTGATATGGATCTGCTGAGAACGGAGAAAATATTTTTTTTTGCATATTAGTTAAACTTATATAGCTAGAAATATTGTTAAGAAATTTTATAAAGTTGTAACGAAAGTGAATATTTGTCATTCATTGTAAACGAGTAATAAATGATAGAATATGTATATCAAAAGAAGGGTAATTTGATTACTTTTCTTTCGGTAGTACTATCGTTAAAATTGATAAACGATTTCTGAAAATTTTTTCAAATTCAGATACACATATATGTAACTAGTAAAAATGTTGAGAAATTTTATAAAGTTGTAACGAAAGTGAATATTTTTCACTCATTGTTTAAATCTATATCCGATTTTAAAAATTTTTTGGAAAATAAGAGATACATGTATATAGCTAGGGAAAACTTGGTAAAACTTTATAAAGTTGTAATAAAAGTGTATGTTTTTTACTCCTTGCAAATGATTCTCAAGTTTAAGCATATACCAAAAGACATATAATTAAATTATTGGACTTTTGATAGTACTGTCAATAGAAACAAAAAGTTGTATCCCAAAATGTTGTATATTTTAGAAAAACACCTCTGTAGTAAGAAATTTGTTTGCAAAGTTATACAAGTATTTTTAATTCATTTGTTAAAAATAATTGACTGGATCTCTGATAAATATCAAAGTTTAGTAAACCGAGTGATCAAAAAGCTAATAGTTCCTTTATTAAATAATAGAATTAAAAAGATACTTATCAAAATAATCCTTAGTTTTAATTGATTTGAAAAATTTATTTTATCGATTAATTGGTTTTTAATGGAGTTGCCCTTTTGAAAGCTCGACCTAATCAGCTTTGATACTTTATCAATTATCGAATTAATTACTTTGATAAATAAACAAATGTCATTTTAATGTCAAAAATCCGAATATTAGGCTGTTATCCAAAATTACTTTATTTGAATATTATTTGTATTTATTTTTAAATTTATATAAAAAATATTATAGTTTAGTAAATACTTAAAAAAAGTTGTGATTACAAATAATTTATATTTATGTTATTTAATAACTTTAAGACCGTTTTATCTTAAAATTTATGTGCGATGAAGATAAATTTAATGTAAAAAGTCGTTTTAACAGATGTATTCTTAACATTTTATGATAATGTAAATGAATTTTTATATTATTAAATAAACGTTTTCATGAGAAATTAAAAAATGTTTGGAGATTTTTTGGGTAATTTAGAGTTTTTTTAGGTATTTTTTTTGGGTATTTTGAAGTTTTTTTTAGGTATTTTTTGGGTATTTTGGTAAACATTTTGGGAATTTTTTAGACATAAAATGTTTCCGATATGGCATCCCTACAAAAATACAACCCTGTATTATGGGAAATTTTCAGTTAGAAAGGAGCAACTATGCATTTTTCCTTATGGCACTTTGGTATAAGTGCGAGAAGGATGCGCGATCACACGTACACGGCTCGCTCAAGGGGAAAATGGATAAAATCTGCACACTGCCCATACAAAATTATCCATTTTTTTATTCACTTTTTTACTCAGTCATTATCCAGTTTTTGACGCAGTTTTGCTTGGCAGGGCATATAGTTATTTACATACATACATATATACCTAATTGCGGGAGCATGCGAGATCAAAGCATTTACCCATGGTTCAACTATATACAGGTTGGCTCATCTGTAAAGCAACAAAATATGTCTGTTCAAATTGTCAAAATTTGTGTATTGGTGTTGGTGCGAATGGTATGGAATGGAAACATAAAACTTAGCAGTTTTTGTATGTTTAAGTAAAATGTTGCCAATGTTTTGGTTTCATTTTGAGTTTGCCATCTCCTTTTGACAATCCCTTCGACCATGCAATGACATAAATAAAATCAGCTGATGAGATGAGCCAACCTGTACATAATTGAACCATGGCATTTACCTTTCCACTTAACAAACTAGTTTTTTTGTTGCTTTGGTTTCTCGCATAAGTTTAATTTACATTTTTTTCGCGCTCACTTAAATAAGTGTATAGGAAAATAAAGAATAAATATTTCCTATTGAAATTTAAATATAAATGTATTTTATTATTTCACAATGAAAAATATTTAATGACTGACTCAACTATGAAAAGTTGTTGAACAATATAAAATTTAAATGTTAGTTGCTAAGCAACACTTTTGTTCTGAAAACTTGAACTGCACCGCCACACTACCCCCCTTGGTAGATAATTTGGCTACAAATCCAAAATTTCTCGAAATCGAATTTTCCTGCCAGACCGGGTCGTGCATTCTGGAACTGGTGCATTTGTAGGAACAGGAGCAGGTACAGACGTTGAAACAGGATCTGATGTAGAAGTAGGAATAGGTGTTGAAACAATGTCATCTTGAATAACAAAAGCTGGTTTTACACGATCAATAGAGACCTTAGTTGGTTCATTTCGAATTTTGAGTGTGACTGTTTTTTTATCACGATTAATTATTTCATACGGCCCAGTGTATGGAGGCTGGAGTGCTTTAAGAAATGGTCCAACTTTGAGAAAAGCGTGACTGCATTTCGAAAGCTCCTTGGAAACAAAAACTCCAGGTTGACAGTGTCTTGATGCTGGAAGTGGACGTAAGCGCGACATAAATTCACGTAAGCTTGAAGAAAACTGCTTGTATCATCGGAAATTTTATGTCCAAAACTCGAAGAAAGAAATTCACTTGGCAAACGAATCGTCTCACCATAAATCACTTCAGAGGAAGTAGCCTTGATATCTTTTTTAAAAACTGAGCGAATTCCAAGTAGAACTAGAGGCAAAGCCCGAACCCAGTCAATGTCGGAATGAGCCATGATTGCGGCTTTCAAGTGACGATGTAATCGTTCGACTAAACCATTTGCAGCAGGATGCCAACTTGTAGTGAAATTGTGTCGAATTCCGAAATGTTTAACAAAAATTTCGAAAAGATGAGAAGAAAATTGAGCTCCACGATCTGAGGTTATAATTTCAGGAACGCCAAAACGAGATATCCAACAATCCAAAAGTGCATGAGTCACATTAACTGCGGTTATGTTCTGCAAAGGATATACCTCAGGCCATCGAGTAAAACGATCGATGACAGTCAAGCAATATCGAAACGAACATGGAAGTGGAAGTGGACCAATCGGATCAATGTGAATATGGGAAAATCTCTTTGTTGGAGTTTCAAAATTTTGAAGTGAAGCATGAACATGGCGTGAGATTATTCTCTTAAGTTCATCGTCTTCTTCTTGAGATTCAACCAGTAACTTGTAATCCAACGGTGCAGAAACAGCTTCAACTCGTGAGAGTGTATCAGCAACGACATTATCAGCTCCTTTGATGTGCTGGATATCAGTTGAAAATTCCGCAATGAATGAGAGTTGTCTGAGTTGAACCGGTGGAAGTTTTTCACGTTTTTGTTGACAAGCGTAAATCAATGGTTTATGATCGGTGTAAATCGAGAATGAATGTCCTTCCAAAAAATGACGAAAGTGCTGGATTGCAGCGTAGATCGCAAGAAGTTCACGATAGAAAGCAGGCGAAGAGCATTCTTTTGAGGACATTTTCTTCGAGAAGAAGGCAAGAGGTTGCCACACGCCATCGACAAGCTGTTGTAAACATGCTCCGACTGAATGGTTCGAAGCATCTGTAAACAAACCAAGGGGCGCACCAATGCGAGGATGAACCAGAAGTGAAGCAGAAGAGATACAGTTTTTACAGGATTTGAAAGCCTGGTTCACCCTTATGGCGATATCTCGAAAAGGCGTCCACCTATAGAACTAAGCCCACGCCTTTTTAATATACTCTTTAACACCTTTCATTTGATATCCATATCGTACAAACAAATTCTAGAGTCACCCCAGGTCCACCTTTATGGATATATCTCGAAAAGGCCTCCACCTATAGAACTAAGGCCCACTCCCTTTTAAAATACTCGTTAACACCTTTCGATTGATGCCCATTATGTACAAACGCATTCTAGAGTCACCCCTGGTCCACCTTTATGGAGATATCTCGAAAAGACGTCCACCTATAGAACTAAGGCCCACTCCCTTTTAAAATACTTTTTAACACCTTTCATTTGATACCCATATCGTACAAACAAATTCTAGTGTCAGCCCTGGTCCACCTTAATGGCGATATCCCTAAATGGCGTCCACCTATAGAACTAAGGCCCACTCCCTTTTAAAATACTCATTAACACCTTTCGTTTGATACCCATCTTGTACAAACGCATTCTAGAGCCACCCCTGGTCCACCTTTATGGCGATATCTCGAAAAGGTATCCACCTATAGAACTAAGCCCACGCCCTTTTAAAATAATCTTTAACACCTTTCATTTGATACCCATATCGTACAAACAAATTCTAGTGTCAGCCCTGGTCCACCTTTATGGAGATATCCCTAACTGGCGTCCACCTATAGAACTATGGCCTACTCCCTCTTAAAATACTCTTTAATACCTTCCATATGATACACATGTCATACAAACACATTCCAGGGTTACCCTAAGTTCATTTTCCTTCATGGTTATTTCCCTTGTTTTGTCTACATATCTCTCCACTGAGTATGTAATGTTCGGTTACACCCGAACTTAGCCTTTCTTATTTGTTGTTATGGGCCGTATGGAAATGGTCGTATGAAACGATTGACAGTCGTTCAGGAGGTCTTGTGAGAGATGTCCTACAGCTGCTGCGTGTGCAATGGCTGGTTCCCGGAGCTTCAGCCTTGGGCGGGGTAATTAAGCAACTGCAGGACCAAGATTCCTCTCTCTGATCCATAGTCCTAACAAGAAATCTTTACATTTGCACACTACACAAACACCTAACAACTTACCCAAAGATGAATGTACTTACTGTTCCGAAATCCAACCCTCATCACCTGGCAGCGCACGCATGTATTTTGGCTGCTCTTCACCCACCCTACCAAGGCCTAAAGATGTTACAAAGGCCCCAGGAAACCACCCTCACTACTTTCGACCAGACCAAACAAATGTAATTTAGAGGAACATTACAAAAAGGTATATTTATATAATTCAAAGCATGATCTTAGAATAAGGTATAAGTGTGATGATTGGCAGTAATACTTATAACAATTCAAATTCTAGTCTCATGTATTTAAGTGCTAACAATATTTTCTGGTAAGAATTTAAATAATAAATTCCCGACCTACCTCAACAGCTGATTTGTAACAAGGGTCATTGGCATATATTTTAATGTAGATATATAAATTGTACCATATGCAAGTTAGTAATGACAGGCACAAGAGAAAAAAAGGTAAGAAAAGGGAGTGAGAGAACCAAGTCTCAATCGAATTTAAAGAGACAAAAAAATATCTTCAAACAAGATAGAAGGTATCTAGCACATTCATATGTACATATATAGGCATATGCAAACGCTGATCATCCCAACGAAAGGATCAGGTGGCCAAAAAGAAAATCTAAGCACACATATCTCAGGTGCACAACCACGTATAGATCGATATGTGCATATGGATGACAGACCGAGAAAAAAGTTATTTAGATTATGAAACTACAAATAAAGGAAAATAAAACATCTTCAGTTACAGTTTCATACCATAATCCCACGTAGCGTTGAGGCCCCCTCGCCGTGTAGTTATGCTGTAAAGAATTTGTTAATAACGCCTATTTTCTTACTAATATTAATATTTCAGATATTTTCCACCGTCTCTTTAGTTTTTATACGCTTTTGAAAGTAATAAAAAAAAAAAACCAAGTTTACCGCTTTATAAACATTGATTTTCGCGGGCTATACTGGTGTCCGGCACTGTATGCACTTGTGGCGGTGCAGTTCAAGTTTTCAGAACAAAAAAAACATTTAAATTTTATATTATTCAACAAGTTTTCATAGTTGAGTCAGTCATTAAATATTTTTCATTGTGAAATAATAAAATACATTTATATTTAAATTTCAATAGGAAATATTTATTCTTTATTTTCCTATACACTTATTTAAGTGATCGCGAAAAAAATGAAAATTAAACTTATGCGAGAAACCAAAGCAACAAAAAAACTAGTTTGCTAAGTGGAAAGGTAAATGCCATGGTTCAATTATGTACAGGTTGGCTCATCTCATCAGCTGTTTTTATTTATGTCATTGCATGGTCGAAGGGATTGTCAAAAGGAGATGGCAAACTCAAAATGAAACCAACACATTGGCAACATTTTACTTAAACATACAAAAACTGCTAAGTTTTATGTTTCCATTCCATACCATTCGCACCAGCACCAATACACAGATTTTAACAATTTGAACAGACATATTTTGTTGCTTTACAGATGAGCCAACCTGTATATAGTTGAACCATGGGTGTATGCTTTGATCTCGCATGCTCCCGCAATTAGGTATATATGTATGTATGTAAATAACTATATGCCCTGCCAACCAAAACTGCGTCAAAAACTGGATAATGACTGAGTAAAAAAGTGGATAAAAAAATG
Source organism: Eurosta solidaginis (assembly GCF_040869045.1). Lineage (NCBI taxonomy): Eukaryota > Metazoa > Arthropoda > Insecta > Diptera > Tephritidae > Eurosta > Eurosta solidaginis. Next base: position 203,446,413 of record NC_090319.1, read on the forward strand.
GATAATTTTGTATGGGCAGTGTGCAGATTTTATCCATTTTCCCCTTGAGCGGGCCGTGTACGTGTGAACGCGCATCCTTCTCGCACTTATACCAAAGTGCCATAAGGAAAAATGCATAGTTGCTCCTTTCAATTATTTTTAACAAATGAATTAAAAATACTTGTATAACTTTGCAAACAAATTTCTTACTACAGAGGTGTTTTTCTAAAATATACAACATTTTGGGATACAACTTTTTGTTTCTATTGACAGTACTATCAAAAGTACAATAATTTAATTATATTTCTTTTGGTATATGCTTAAACGGCGGCCACCGTGGTGTGATGGTAGCGTGCTCCGCCTATCACACCGTATGCCCTGGGTTCAACTCCCGGGCAAAGCAACATCAAAATTTTAGAAATAAGATTTTTCAATTAGAAGAAAATTTTTCTAAGCGGGGTCGCCCCTCGGCAGTGTCTGGCAAGCGCTCCGATTGTATTTCTGCCATGAAAAGCTCTCAGTGAAAACTCATCTGCCTTGCAGATGCCGTTCGGAGTCGGCATAAAACATGTAGGTCCCGTCCGGCCAATTTGTAGGGAAAAATCAAGAGGAGCACGACGCAAATTGGAAGAGAAGCTCGGCCTTAGATCTCTTCGGAGGTTATCGCGCCTTACATTTATTTTTTTTTTTTTTTATATGCTTAAACTTGAGAATCATTTGCAAGGAGTAAAAAACATACACTTTTATTACAACTTTATAAAGTTTTACCAAGTTTTCCCTAGCTATATACATGTATCTCTTATTTTCCAAAAATTTTTTAAAATCGGATATAGATTTAAACAATGAGTGAAAAATATTCACTTTCGTTACAACTTTATAAAATTTCTCAACATTTTTACTAGTTACATATATGTGTATCTGAATTTGAAAAAATTTTCAGAAATCGTTTATCAATTTTAACGATAGTACTACCGAAAGAAAAGTAATCAAATTACCTTTCTTTTGATATACATATTCTATCATTTATTACTCGTTTACAATGAATGACAAATATTCACTTTCGTTACAACTTTATAAAATTTCTTAACAATATTTCTAGCTATATAAGTTTAACTAATATGCAAAAAAAAATATTTTCTCCGTTCTCAGCAGATCCATATCACCGTAAGTGGTTGGCATGCTGCTCTTTATGCTCCCTAAGATATATTTGCTACTGGAAAAATAGAAAAAATAAAAGACAAAATTAGTTATTGATTCAACATAACTTTCAGAGACGAACTTTATTTACCTTTTCCAAAGTTCTGCTTACTGAAGCTATGGTTGCATCCTGTGAATAAAGCAGGTTGAAGTATTTGATTTCTAAGAAGAAGAAAAGAAAAATAAAAGTCAAAATTAGAAATCGATTCAACAAAATTGTCTATGTCTGAATCTTCCCTTTTTAGAGTTCGGGTTGACGAAAGACACTAGTCCTGAGGTGAATATTTTCATTGCTGAAATAAAATTAAAAGTCAAAACTAATTTTTGATGCAACAAAATTTTTAAAAACTTGATCTTCCCTTTTTTTAGAGGTCGGGTTAAACAAAAGCTTTTTGAATTTTGCCAGTCCATTGCTGAGAAAAAAGAAAAAGAAAATTCTAAGTTTGTAAAAAAATTCAAGATAATTTTTTAAGAAGACTTCATCTTCCCATTTTGGAAAGCAAAAACAAATTAAACAATTAATTTAGAAAATGTTAGTTCCAAAGTAGAATATACATAATTTTACAAACAAATTATAACTTTTTTTAAATAACTATTATGTACATATATTTTTTTTGTTAATTCATATAATATTTTATTAAAAATATATTAATACTAATTATATACAAAGAAATAAATAAAAAAAGCAATGCAGGTTATGTACAAAATCAAAAAGGAAACGGAAAGACTTAAATAGTAAAAGGAAATGGTGAAATATATCTACAAACTACTATTTACAACGGCAATCTTAACTATATATAACCTATGCAAATTTATAAAATAAATTATGTAATAACGGAATTAAAATAAATCTAGGGCCTACAGGTATAGAATAATACTTAAGGACAAAATTTTCTTTGTTTGTAATATGTATATCCTCATCTATAAGTTGAGCTACTAAAATACCTAATCCAGATGAGGACACAAGGGGCTCTATAAAAACGTTTCCAACTTTTGTTAAAACTCGAACTACGAAACTATTTTCGTTTTGTTGGTTAACAATCTTTATAGAACCCAATGTACTACTTAAGAAGAAACTGTCCTTATCTTTCTTAAAATTTATAATAAAATCATCATTTTTAAAAGTTTTACTACAATCCGTAAAATTTCTTCTTTCTTCTATTCTCAAAAACAATTGCTGCAGTATCTTAGATGGATTGTGAATAAGTTTTTTAATGTATTGCATATAATTCTCAAATTTATAAACTGAAAAAGAATCTAACGGGCCAAATTGTTTTACGCAATCGCTTAAATGCAAAAGGCCGTGGACATTGAAACTAATTAAATTCGCGCCAAAATAATTACTAAATAGTTTAACAAACTCTTTTAACAATTCATTCGCAACATTAGATTCTACTTTACAAGACTTCTCACAGGAGAGAAGTCGAACAGCACAATGCAACAAAAGAAAGTAATAATAAAGGTTATCCGGTATGCAGTCTTTCAAAACGAAAATGCCAGAATACAATAAAAACTGCCGGTATTCTGTCAATTTCCAGTTGCTTAATTCGTCTAGATCACGGCTTCGTCTAGAAAACTCAGAAGGAACGTAATTATTCAGAAACATCAATTTTTCGTTCATTCTCGTTACGTTCTCTCTTTTAATAAGCAACTGGAGTAGTTTTTTTGTTACTCTTAAGTCCACTAAATGCATGGGTTCTAAGGGAAACTGAGAAACCATGCCAATATTTACTGATTCTAGCAAAATCTCCCTCTGCTTATGGAATGACAAATCTAGCCTATTTTTAAATGAATCATCTGTTCTTAGCTCGCCCACTTCTTGGGATAGGCACACCCGATATAAATGTAGTCCCATTTGCAAACATTTCGGGCAGCTATTTTTTGCTGTATGACCTTTTACCCCAGTTATAAATGCCCGAGCTGGTGAATCGCAAGTAAATAGCCTAACACTTAGTTCCTTTAACAATTCTGTAGATCCCACTTTCACCCCATTCTGAGCTAAAGTGCCTATCTTCTCGCAAAATTCTTTTAAAAAATCATTTAGATCTGAGGGCTTACTCATCCCTGAATTACAAGCTATCATAAATGGTTCCGAATTGGGGAAATCTACAACGTGGCCCAAAATTGGCCATAACACCCTGTTAGAACTTTTGAAAACTGTACGCCCATCTATTCCCACATCTATTGAAATTCGCTCTAAACTTTGGAGAAAATCAAATTCTTTAAAGGAAAATTATATTCAATCCCAAAATACAAAGACTCGCCCTCTGAAAAAGGCCTAAGAGTTATTAGTTCCCTGCTTGTACCCAGAACTGTTCTGACGCCCACTGGCAATCCCTTAATTCCTGCTCCTTCCAAAGAGTGCAAAAGATCAGAAAGGCTGCACTGTGATGTTTTATTTCTAAATGCCCAACCTTTCAACGCTGAACGTACCCTTCCCGTCATGTCCGTGGGTTCTACCTCGTCTACATTCTCATCTAGTTCATTATCTTCAAATAAATAACTATCATATTCACTATCGATATCATATTCACTATCGCTGTCATAACAGGAAGGAAGTTCCCCACCAGCGCACGGTGCATCATTGGCAGATGAAATATGAAACACTACCCCTGTACATGTTGATGGTACATCATCACTATCTAAGGAAACCACCCCACACTAGTTGATGGTACTTCATCTCTATCTAAAGAAATTGCCCCTGCTAGTTGATGGTATATTATCTGTATCTTGCCCAGATGATTCATTTAATTTCCTAAATTTTTCTTTCAATTCCTCAAAATATGCCTTTTCTTTGCTCATTAAATTTGAGAACGTTCTCTTGTTCATCGTTACAATATAAATAATAATAATAATAAAAACAATAATAATAATATTATGATGATGGTGTTGATGATGATCATAATTATAAAAATTTTTGTAGGTATTATCCTGTTTTGTTGTGCTGTTCTGCAGTGTGTTCCCCAAAAGAACTGGAAATAAAAAGTTAAAAAAAAATGTTAAAAACTAATATATCAACATACATAAATATTTTTATGCCGGACGGATCCCGAAAATCATCCAGAAATGATGCCGGAAGGGACCCAAAATGACTCCGAAAAAGTCCCGTAATGATCCCGGGAACCATTAAGAATTTATCAACAGGTATGCAAATTATCCTGAAAATACCCCGACGGGATGCCGGACGGATCCCGAAAGCCATCCAGAAATGATGCCGGAAGGGTCCCAAAATGATCGCGAAATAGTCCCAAAATTATCCCGGAAGTCCCGAAATGAGCCCGGCGGGATCCCCAAAACCACCCAGAAATGATCCCGGAAGGGTCTCGATATGACCCTAACGGGATTACAAATAAGGTGAAGCTAATTATAAAACCATGTTAACAAGGCAGCAGGCGCGCTGGAGCGAATTAAGAGTTACATAGATACTAAAAATTATTGATTTAGGACAAAATTTATATTGAGTTATAACAATTTATAGATTTTATACCAAAGGGGGATAAGGAGGAGAAGGGGAGAGGGGGCGGATGGTGTCACTGCTCCCTTTGTAAGCCCTCGACTTATTTGACCCATTGAGTATGTAATATTGGTGAAGGCCAGTATACGTAAAGTTATAATGTGTATAAATTATTAAAAAGTAATTGTTCGAAGGGGTCGTGGAACCCCCACCCCCTTTCCATGTTCGAAAGAATTTCGCTAGTAGACTATTGTCTGTGGCCCAAATTTCATCAAAATCCGTGTAGCCGTTCTGGTGTGATTCGGTCACAAAGACGAAAAAATACAATAATTACATTATAACTGTTCCTAGGGGCGGGGATAGTAGATCCCTCTAGACTGTGCCAAATTTCATCCAAATCGGTCCAGCCGTTCTTGCGTGATTGAGTCACAAATACAAACGTGTGAACAAATATCCAAACATCCAAACTTTCCCATTTATAATATATTTTAGATTAGATATTTTAAGATTAAGATGATGACACCATAAAATCTTCTAGAACTTTTTCAGGGGCCTAGCACTGAACTGGCTTTAATGTACACTATTGTAGATATATGTACAGGCGCATGCACATATATATTTTATGATAACATCATAAAATCTTCCAGAACTTTGTCAGGAGCCTACCACTGAATTGGCTGTGATGTACACTATTATGGATATATGCACAGGCGCATGCATATATATATTTTAATATGACAACATAAAATCTTCCAGAACTTTGTGAGGGACTTAGCACTGAACTGGTTTTGATGTACACTATTATGGATATATGTACAAGCGCATGCACATATATATTTTATGATAACATTATAAAATCTTCCAGAACTTTGTCAGGGGCGTAGCACTGAACTGGTTTTGATGTACACTATTATGGATATATGTACAGGCGCAAGCATATATATATTTTAATGTGACAACATAAAATCTTCCAGAACTTTGTCAGGGACTTAGCACTGAACTGGTTTTGATGTACAATATTATGGATATATGTACAAGCGCATGCACATATATATTTTATGATAACACCATTAAATCTTCCTGAACTTTGTCAGGGGCCTTGCACTGAACCCGTTTTGACATGCACTGTGATGCATATATGCGCAGGCGCATGCATATATATATTTTATGATAACACCATAAAATCTTCCTGAACTTTGTCAGGGGCTTTGCACTGAACCCGTTTTGACATGCACTGTGATGCATATATGTACAGGCGAATGGATATATATATTTTATGGTAACACCATAAAATCTTATAGAACTTGGTCAGGGGCCTTGCACTGAACCCGTTTTGACATGCACTATGATGCATATATGTACAGGCGCATGTATATATATATTTTATGATGACACCATAAAATCTTCCTGAAATTTGTCAGGGACTTAGCACTTCACTTATTTTGGTGTACGCCATGATACATAAATGCACAAGCGCATGTACATTTGTTTATTATGGTGACACCATACAATCTTCCTGACCTTTGTCAGAGACATAACACTTTACTTGTTTTGGTGTTCATCAAAATATACAGATGCATCACCGCAGTTGTATTCTTATATTATGTTGGACACCATATTTAAGATAATAATACATATTTTTTGGAGTACTTACGTATGGCGGCGATGAAAATGATGAAAACCGCAGTTTTTATGCTATATGATCGTCTGCAGGTTTCGTTCCACTTTGAAGCACTCTTTTCACTTTTCCTTCTGATTTTTTTCGCAACTAAGCCGCAAATAACTAATAATTTTAGCGAAATTGCCAAAATCACGCTTGAATTTTTTTAAATTTTCCAACGTCAATGGCACGTCAAATAATTTTTGTTTATTTCCCTTGTTTTGGGATATTCATAAGCAAGACACTCAGATCTGACTGGCGCATGAGCCATTGCAAGCTTGCATGGTCTGTGACGATGGTGAAGTCTTGGCCCTCCACATAAGCTCGAAACTTCTTTAGGCTAAGCATTGCCGCAAGGCACTCTAGTTCGGTAACACTGTAATTACTTTGAGCCTTATTGAGCTTTTGTGAGAAGTAAGCGATTGGGGCTTCGACGCCATCGTCGTTCTTCTGCGATAGAACCGCACCAACACCAAGCTTACAGGCATCACATTGAATAATGAAAGGTTTTTCATAATCAGGGCTGGTCAAAACTGGAGCACTACATAGCTTTTCCTTAAGGGTTTCAAACGCTGTTTGGGCTTCATCATTCCACTCAAAGCTTTTACTTTTCTTCAACAAATTTTTAAGATGGGTGGTAATTGTGGCAAAGTTATCAACAAAACGCCTGTACCATCCAGCCATACCTAGAAAACGCCTTAACTGTTTTACGTTATTTGATGCAGGATAGTCAGCAACAGCAGATATTTTATCGGGATCAGTTCTGAGTGTGCCATCACCAAAAATGTAACCGAGATATCTTACCTCCTTTATACAAAATTTACTTTTTTCGACATTAATTGTCAAACCGGCTTTCCTTAAACAATGAGCAACGTCGACCAAAACGGACATGTGCGTGTCGAAATCTTCCGACATTATCAAAAGGTCATCTAAGTAGAAAAACACTTGGTTCTTTAGTTGGGGAGGGATTACGGGATCCATCAAGCGACAGAGTGCTTGTGGGGCGTTGCATAGACCGAAAGGCATTACACGGTATCGGTAGAGCGGACGATTAGGGACTGTAAAACAGGTGTAATCTCTGGAGTTTTCTGCTAAGGGAATTTGCCAAAAGGCACGTTGCAGATCAAGAGAACTAATGAATTTAGCCTTAGGTATTCTACTCAATATACCATCTATATGTGGAAGGGGGTAAGCGTCCTTAACGGTAACACTATTTACTTTCCTAGAATCTAAACACAGACGGACTTTGTTAGGCTTTTTCACTAGGACAATCGGAATGGACCATGGACTATTTGGAGACTCCTCAATTCCACCTAACTTAAGCATCTCATCAATCTCTGCATGGACACGCTTTTCCACTGCAGGAGATATAGGGAAATAACTTTGCTTAATCGGACGGACATTCGGTTGGAGTTCAATAAAGTACTCCATTAACGAAGTTTTTCCCAAGCCTTCCTTCTCGAAACTTGGTAAACGATTTTTGGTTACTTCCAGACGTTGGTGTTCCTCAATACTTACTTACTTACTTACTTAATTGGCGCTTAACCGTCTAAACGGTTATGGCCGTCCAACAAGGCGCGCCAGTCGCTCCTTCGCTCCGCCAACGGGCGCCAATTGGTAACACCAAGGGAGTTTAAATCGTTTTCCACCTGGTCCTTCCAACGGAGTGGGGGCCGCCCTCTACCTCTGCTTCCATAGGCGGGTTCCGATAGAAACACTTTCTTGGCCGGAGCATCATCTTTCATTCGCATAACATGGCCTAGCCAGCGCAGCCGCTGCGTTTTAATTCGCTGGACTATGTTGATGTCTGCGTATAGCTCGTACAGCTCATCATTAAATCTTCTTCGGTACTCGCCATCGCCAACGCGTAGAGGTCCATAAATCTTTCGAAGAACTTTTCTCTCGAACACTCCCAAAGCCGCTTCATCTGCTGTTGTCATGGTCCATGCTTCTGCCCCATATAGCAGGACGGGTACGATAAGTGACTTGTAGAGTATGATTTTCGTTCGCCGAGAGAGGACTTTACTTTTCAATTGCCTACCTAGTCCAAAGTAGCATTTATTGGCAAGATTGATTCTTCGGTGGATTTCAGTGCTGATGTTGTTCCTAATGTTGATGCTGGTTCCCAAATAAACGAAGTCTTTTACTATTTCGAAATTATGGCTGCCAACAGTAGCGTGGTTGGCAAGGCGCATATGCGCTGACTCTTTGCTCGATGACAGCAGGTACTTCGTTTTGTCCTCATTCACCATCAAACCCATCTTTACCGCTTCTTTTTCCAGCTTGGAGTAAGCAGAACTAACAGCGCGGGTGTTTAGGCCGATGATATCAATGTCATCAGCATATGCCAGTAATTGCACGCTTTTATAGTATATTGTTCCAGTGCGGTTAAGTTCTGCAGCTAGTATAATTTTCTCCAGCATCAAATTAAAGAAATCGCACGATAGAGGGTCACCCTGTCTGAAACCTCGTTTAGTTTTGAACGGCTCGGAGAGGTCCTTCCCAATTCTGACTGAGCTGATGGTGTTGCTTAACGTCATTTTGCACAGCCGTATAAGTTTTGCGGGGAAACCAAATTCAGACATAGCGGCATATAGGCAGCTCCTTTTCGTGCTGTCGAAGGCGGCTTTAAAGTCGACGAAGAGGTGATGTGTGTCGATTCTCTTTTCACGGGTTTTTTCCAAGATTTGGCGCATTGTGAAAATCTGGTCGATGGTAGATTTACCAGGTCTGAAGCCGCACTGATAAGGTCCAATCAGCCGGTTCACGGTGGGCTTCAATCTTTCGCACAATACACTTGAAAGGACCTTATATGCGATATTAAGAAGGCTGATTCCACGATAGTTGGTGCATTTTGCAGTATCCCCCTTCTTGTGGACTGGGCAAAGAACACTTAGATTCCAACCGTCGGGCATGCTTTCGTCCGCCCATATTTTGCTAAGAAGCTGCTGCATGCGCCTTACCAACTCCTCGCCGCCGAACTTGAATAGCTCCGCAGGCAATCCATCAGCGCCCACGGCCTTGTTGTTTTTCAATCTGGTTATTGCTATTCTAACTTCGTCATAATCGGGCGGGGGGACATATATTCCATCATCATCGATTGCGGGATCGGGTTCTTCATCTCTGCGCGGTGAATTGCTGCCTCCATTTAGGAGAGCAGAGAAGTGTTCCCTCCATAATCTAAGCACTCTCTGGACATCAGTTACAAGGTCCTTAATACTTAAGGGGAGACTATTTTCCTCTTCTTTCAGTGAAGAATTTGATATCTCGGATACTATGTGGGGTGCTATTTGGAACTTAATCCAAAAATCTATTCCTAAAATTACTTTTTGCGAAAGACTAGGTATCACAGAAAACTTTATTCTTTCATTTTTGTTTTCAAATTGGACATCTAAATCTACTGTACCAAAAACAACTTGCACTTTGCCATCTGCGGTCCAAACTGACGTTGTATGTTTACGTAACTTAGTTTTCGTGCAAATCTCTTCTGCTTTTTCTGAACCTAGACAAGAGACTTACGCTCCACTATCTAGTAGCGCTAAATATTCTACGTCAAGTATACGGATTTTTGCATAAGGTCTCAAGTCGAAGCTCTTTTGTTCGATAGAACAGACAATATTGTTTAGCTGTTTACGGTTTCGCCTAACTTTCTTCCAGAACTCTACAGCGCGTGCTGATGAACGACTAAAAAGGGGATTTGCTTTCCGACTAGAATTAAATATATTTTCTCTTATATTTTTGTAGTTTTGCATGCGTATATCATAGGGTATAATTGTATGAACGAATGGTGGATTTCGAGTATTGGTGTTGGATGGCAACGAATCGTCACTGGTATTATTAAAATGGTTTTGTCGTTTTAGTAATTTTATACAGTCTTCGCTGTTCGACTGATTAGGGATTATGGGTGGATGCGTTAGGTTTTCTTTGGGTCGTTGCGAGGAGTCGGTTTCGAAACCTCGCTCATTTTCGCGTTTCCCTGATTGCAATTTTTGCATGTAGGTCGATAAACATTACTGGCACCACAGCCGTAACAGAACACGCTTCTTTCTTCCAGGCAATCGAAATAACGATGCCCCTCAGCTTTGCAGTTCCAGCAAATCAGTTTTGGTTTGTCCGGATGCGTGGAGATTCTATCTATTTCATACTCCCTACTTCCTACTGGTTGATAACAGGTACCGTAGTGCTGGATTTGGCAATTTCGTTCAGAAGACTTTCACCTTTCAGGCAAAGTCTTCTCAACTCCGCTAATGAACCAATTGGCAAGTACAGCAGTTGTTGCCGCACACGCGGTCTTAAGTGGTGCTGCAGTATTTCCACTAACTCAGGTTCAGGCAATGGTGTTTGTAACGATTCTGCAATTTTCAGAACTGCGTTACGATAATCGTCGAACGTTTCGTTTTGTCCCTGTTTTCTACTATGTATCGATTCCTAGATTTCAAAATCCTTTTGTGCTGTTGGAAATTGGTTCGCAGTGCCTGACAAAGAGAAGGCCAAGTAACCCTATCAACCGACCGACGGTATCGCCAATGCCAATCCTTTGCTTCATTGATAAAAAGGCTTTGGGCATGCTCGCACAACAAACTATAATTACTACCAAGAGTGTCGACTACTTGGCATTCAATTCGGTATATAAAACTATCAACCGAAAGACGAGATGAACCATCAAATTTAATATCCCAGTTGGAAATAAGTTGGGCTATTCTTCCTGAATTAGGGATATTAGAAATATCACTAAATCTTAATTGATCAATATTTCTGTGAAAGTTCGGATTAGAGTCATAACCTAGCTGAGGAATTGCCCTGGGCCAAGAAGGAGTGGACATGTTTGGTTGCGTATTGCGAGTTTGGCTTGCATTTGCAGGACTAGTATGTGTAACAGGTTGTGGTGGCTGTGCATTGATATTCAACCTCTCTATCAAATTTGAAACGATGTTGTCAAGCCTTTGGTCTAAAATTTGTGAAACGCGTGTTTCCAGATCGCCAAAAAGAGCTGCATGCCTTGCGGATATAACAGCCGAAACAATGTTTTGGACTCGGTTATCCTCCTCAATATTGTTGTTAGTTGCTCCTTGTGATGGGGCTGCTGGTACACTTGCTGCTCCCTCCTCTTGCGATTTCTGACGTTGGAGACTAGCATTCTGACCTTGTTGTCTGCCATTAGAATGATTTCCTGTCTGGTATGTTGTTTGACTTCTCGTACCTGGTTTCCTGTTAAATTCCTTACTGCTGCAATTCGCATTGCATTGAGGACACGAACTCTTCTTTTTAAGCCACGTCAACAAGCATGTTCGATGGAAAGTATGAGAACAGCTGTCGTTAAGAGTTCATCATGCTCACGGAAAATCGATCTACAAATCGTACATCCATTACCTTGTCCTAGTGCAGGCATATTTTCGTTGCTATAACGCATAGCTATTTTCGTGAACCAAGACAAAAAAAAAATGATACCAACTTCGTTCAGTCGCAAAAAAAATATATTTTTCCCAACAAAAGTTAGGCTTCCTTAATCAAACGTCTGATATGGTTCAATTAACTTCGAGCAGTTAAAACCAACATCAAAACTAGTATCAAAACTTGCTCAAAATCGATTTCCAAAAAGAATGTATATGGTTATTCAAAAATACATCCAAAAGGATGACAAATCAATAAAATTGAAATAAATTTAAGCATATATTACGATGCATGTGCGCGAGATTCACAGCATAACATCAAATAAAAACAAGTAAGGAAGGTTAAGTTCGGGTGTAACCGAACATTACATACTCAGTTGAGTGCTATGGTTACAACATAAGGGAAAATAACCATGTAGGAAAATGAACCGAGGGAAACCCTGGAATGTGTTTGTATGACATTTGTGTCAAATGAAAGGCATTAAAGAGTATTTTATGAGGGAGTGGGCAATAGTTCTATAGGTGGACGCCATTTAGGGATATCGCCATAAAGGTGGACCAGGAGTGACCCTAGAATTTGTTTGTACAATATGGGCATCAAACGAAAGGCGTTAATGAGTATTTTAAAAGGGAGTGGGCCTTAGTTCTATAGGTGGACCCCGTTTCGAAATATCGCCATAAAGGTGGACCAGGGGTGAGTCTAGAATGTGTTTGTACGATATGGGTATCAAATTAAAGGTATTAATGAGGGTTTTAAAAGGAAGTGGTGGTTGTTGAATAGGTGGTCGCATTTTCGAGATATCGCCATAAAGGTGGACCAGGGGTGACCCTAGAATTTGTTTGTACAATATGGGTACCAAAAGAAAGGTGTTAATTAGTATTTTAAAAGGGAGTAATCCTTAGTTCCATAGGTGGACGCCGTTTCGAGATATCGCCATAAAGGTGGAGCAGGGGTGACCCTAGAATTTGTTTGTACAATATGGGTATCAAAAGAAAGGTGATAATGAGTATTTTAAAAGGGAGTAATCCTTAGTTCCATAGGTGGACGCCGTTTCGAGATATCGCCATAAAGGTGGGCCAGGGGTGACTCTAGAATTCGTTTGTGCAATATGGATATCAAACGAAAGGAGTTAATGAGTATTTTAAAAGGGAGTGGGCCTTAGTTCTATAGGTGGGCGCCTTTTCGAGGTATCGCAATAAAGGTGGACCAGGGGTGACTCTAGACTTTGTTTGTACGATATGGGTATCAAATGAAAGGTGTTAATGAGTATTTTTAAAAGGGAGTGGGCCCTCATTCTATAGGTGTTCGCCTTTTCGAGATATCGCCATAAAGGTGGACCAGGGGTGACTTTAGAATATGTTTGTACGATATGGGTATCAAATGAAAGGTGTTAATGAGTATTTTAAATGGGCGTGGGGCTTAGTTCTATAGGCGGACGCCTTTTCGAGATATCGCCATAAAGGTGGACCAGGGGTGACTCTAGAATGAGTTTGTACGATATGGGTATCAAATTAAAGGTATTAATGAGAGTTTTAAAAGGGAGTGGTGGTAGTTGTATATGTGAAGGCGTTTTCCAGATATCGACCAAAATGTGAACCAGGGTGACCCAGAACATCATCTGTTCGATACCGCTAATTTATTTATATATGTAATACCTGCCAAGATTTTAAGGGTTTTTTATATCGCCCTGCAGAACTTTTTCATTTTCTTCTACTTAATATGGTAGGTGTCACAACCATTTTATAAAGTTTTTTCTAAAGTTATATTTCGCGTCAATAAAACAATCCAATTACTTTACCATGTTTCATCCCTTTTTTCGTATTTGGTATAGAATTATGGCATTTTTTCATTTTTCGTAATTTTCGATATCGAAAAAGTGAGCGTGGTCATAGTCGGATTTCAGCCATTTTTTATACCAAGATAAAGTGAGTTCAGATAAGCATGTGGACTAAGTTTAGTTAAGATATATCCGTTTTTGCTCAAGTTATCGTGTTAACGGCCATGCGGAAGGACAGACGGACGACTGTGTATAAAAACTGGGCGTGGCATTAACCGATTTCGCCCATTTTCACAGAAAACAGTTATCGTCATAAAATCTATGCCCCTACGAAATTTCAAAAGTATTGGTTAATTTTTGTTCGACTTATGGCGTTAAAAGTATCCTAGACAAATTGAATGAAAAAGGGCGGAGCCACGCCCATTTTGAAATTTTCTTTTATTTTTGTATTTTGTTGCACCATATCATTACTGGAGTTGAATGTTGACATAATTTACTTACATACTGTAAAGATATTAAATTTTTTGTTAAAATTTTACTTTAAAAAAAAAATTTGTTTAAAAGTGGGCGTGGTCCTTCTCCGATTTCGCTAATTTTTATTAAGCGTACATATAGCAATAGGAGTAACGTTCCTGCCAAATTTCATCATGATATCTTCAACGACTGCCAAATTACAGCTTGCAAAAGTTTTAAATTACCTTCTTTTAAAAGTGGGCGGTGCCACGCCCATTGTCCAAAATTTTACTAATTTTCTATTCTGCGTCATAAGTTAAACTCATCTACCAAGTTTCTTCGCTTTATCTGTCTTTTTTAATGAATTATCGCACTTTTTCGATTTTTCGAAATTTTCGATATCGAAAAAGTGGGCGTGGTTATAGTCCGATATCGTTCATTTTAAATAGCGATCTGATTGAAGGAAATTTCATCAAGATACCTCAAAATTTACTCAAGTTACGGTGTTAACGGGCGGACGGACGTGGCTCAATCAAATTTTTTTTCGATCCTGATTATTTTGATATATGGAAGTCTATATCTATCTCGATTCCTTTATATATGTACAACCAACCGTTATCCAATCAAACTTAATATACTCTGTGAGCTCGTCTCAACTGAGTATAAAAAAAGAAAGCAAAAGCAAAATATAAAAAGGTCTTCAAAAAAAATCTGGAAATTTTCTTCAAAAGTTTTGGTCTGATACTCAGGTCGTGAGAGTGTCAGAATTGGTGTCGGATGGTTTCGGGGTAGTGTTGGTACGCGTCCATGGGCATTGGTTACTAGGTTGTAGAAACCTCAAAAAAAATTAAAAGGAAAGAACAGATATTTTAAAATTCGAATAAATATACAAAGTATATAGAATTATGGGTTATTGAGCTTATTTCCACATATTCACACCGTTCAAAAATTGTTGGTAAGCCAGCTAGCATTTAGCTATACTGCAGCTCAATTCCTAACAACTATACAATATGAAAATGCACAAAATTCTATAAGAAAAAAATTAGAGTTGCACTTTTTTATAAATGCTCTAACACTCGCGGTCAATTCGCAAGGTATTCAACCTAAAGTAATAGCAATTCTAGCGATTGTAGATGAATATTAACAAAAGTATAAAATTTAAATATCTTATCGTGAAGAAAACTGGTCAGAGTCGTAAGCATGTAGCTACTAGGCTTGAATTCCCGAAAATTTCTTCAATTACGAAAAAAAACTGTAAGATCTATCAAAATTTAGCAAAACGGATGGACATTAAAAACATTCCAAGACGGAATAACGGAAAGGGTCATATGAAACGATTGAGAGTCGTTCAGAAGGTCTTGTGAGAGATGTCCTATAGCTGCTGCGTGTGCACTGGCTGGTTCCCGGAGCTTCAGTCTGGGGCGGGATAATTAAGCAACTGCAGGACCAAGATTCCCTCTCCCTAATCCATAGTCCTAACAAGAAATCTTTACACTTGCACACTACACAAACACCTAACAACTTACCCAAAGATGAATGTACTTACTGTTCCGAAATCCAACCCTGATCACCTGGCAGCGCACGCATTTATTTTGGCTGCTCTTCACCCACCCTACCTTAAGATTTTACAAAGGCCCCAAAAGACCACCCTCACTACCTTCGACCAGACCAAACAAATGTAATTTAGAGGAACATTACAAAAAGGTATATTTATATAATTCAAAGCATGATCTTAGAATAAGGTATAAGTGTGATGATTGACTGTAATACTGATAACAATTCCAATTCTAATCTCATGTATTTAAGTGCTAACAATATTTCCTGGTAAGTATTTAAATAACAAATTCCCGACCTACCTCAACAGCTGATTTGTAACAAGGGTCATTGGCATATATTTTAATGTAGGTATATAAATTGTACCATATGCAAGTTACATACCTTCATATATACGTTAGTAATGACAGGCACAAGAAAAAAAGGTAAGAAAAGGGAGTGAGAGAACCAAGTCTCAATCGAATTTAAAGAGACAAAAAAAAATATCTTCAAACAAGATAGAAGGTGTCTAGCACATTCATATGTACATATATAGGCATATGCAAACGCTAATCATCCCAACGAAAGGATCAGGTGGCCAAAAAGAAAATCTAAGCACACATATCTCAGGTGCACAACCACGTATAGATCGATATGTGCATATGGATGACAGACCGAGAAAAAAAAATTATTTAAATTATGATACTACAAATAAAGGAAAATAAAACATCTTCAGTTACAGTTTCATACCATAATCCCACGTAGCGTTGAGGCCTCCTCGCCGTGTAGTTATGCTGTAAAGAATTTGTTAATAACGCCTATTTTCCTACTAATATTAATATTTCAGATATTTTCCACCGTCTCTTTAGTTTTTATACGATTTCGAAAGTAATAAAAAAAACCAAGTTTACCGCTTTATAAACATTGATTTTCGTGGGCTATACTGGTGTCCGGCCCTGTATGCACTTGTGGCGGTGCAGTTCAAGTTTTCAGAACAAAAGTGTTGCTTAGCAACTAACATTTAAATTTTATATTGTTCAACAAGTTTTCATAGTTGAGTCAGTCATTAAATATTTTTCATTGTGAAATAATAAAATACATTTATATTTAAATTTCAATAGGAAATATCTATTCTTTATTTTCCTATATTGGTGACCCCGATAAAAGTTTAACGCGTATCTCATAAAATGCTTCGAGATGAAGATCAGCTCGTTACCCTTCGCGTAGAAAATGAGGAGCTTCAACGACAAATCGACGAATTACGCCAGCAAGCGCAACAACAACATAACCGTCAATTGGAGCATCAGCATCAGCAGCAGCCACCTTCACCGCAATCACGACAACAGCAACAGCAGCCACCATCACCGCAACCACGACAACAGCAGCAGCAGTGGGATTATGATTTTGCCGCTAACTTCGCCGATCATCGCCCTGCAGTCCATCGTGTTGCAGTAAAACTGCCGCCTTTTTGGTCTGACAAAACAAAATTATAGTTTTCACAAGCTGGTTCGCAGTTTACGTTGTCGGATATCACAAATGAGGTAACAAAGTTCCATTATGTTGTTTCGCAGCAGGACGCACGTATCGCATTGGAAATTGAGGACGTTAAAGAAAATCCTCCTCTGCAGAATCCATACACATTTTTGTGCACAAAATTGATTGATCGTTTGTCTGCGTCTGAGGAACAGCGAGTCTGCCAACTTATCAGTGAGGAAGAGCTCGGCGATCGCAAACCATCACAGTTTCTCTGTCACTTACGCTCTCTCGCTGGTTCAACTATCGTGCAGGATAACCTCCTTCGTCAACTCTGGCTTAAACGTCTTCCGTCCAACGTCCAGAACATTCTGGCGACACAATTAGAATTGCAGCTCGACAACATTGCGGAGCTTGCTGACAAGATTGTCGAAGTCTCACCGAGCACACCGACTTTCGCTGTAAATTCAGCGCTCAGCGATAAAAGTATCGAAAGCAACCTATTAAATACGATTGCTGATCTACAAAAGCAAGTGGCCGAATTGTCTGCTTTTCGTTCGTGCCCCCATCATTCCCATAGTTCTTCCAACAGCTCTCGACGTCGTAGCAAATCTCAAAATCGAAGCAACTCTAACCAACGAATTTGTTGGTACCATAAAAAATTCCAGGACAAAGCGAAAAAATGTGTAAGTCCCTGTAATTATTTGGAAAACGGAAAAAGCAGTCTGTGAATGCGGCATCAGACTGCTTGTCAACCAGTTGCCGCCTTATTGTCGCTTTCTCGTCGATACTGGTTCTGACTTATGTTGCTTTCCTCGACGTCTATTACGTGATCGTCGTTCTCCTGTCAATTACGACTTGTGTGCTGCAAATGGAAGCAAAATCAAAACATATGGTTTTCTAACCTTGAATCTCAACTTAGGACTTCGCCGTGATTTTCCATGGAGATTTATCGTCGCTGACGTCGATCTACCAATAATTGGATCGGATTTTCTCGCTTATTATCACCTTTTACCGGATTGTCGTACAAAACGCATCGTCGACGTCAAAACTGGTCTACAAGTACACGGTTCTTCTCAGCCTTCATCGCAAAGCAGTGTTAAAGCAGTTCAGGACTCGTCGACTTTCGGTGCTCTTATTTCTCAATTTCCGGAAATTACTCGTCCACCTGGTTTACCTCGTAATATAAAACACGAGACTGTTCATCACATTCGTACAACTCCTGGACCACCGGTGACAAGCGAATTCCGACGCTTAAATCCTGAGAAATTAAAAATAGCTAAACAAGAATTCGACGCTATGTTACAGGCTGGTACAACTCGTCCATCAGAGAGTTCTTGGTCATCGCCTTTACTATTGGCACTAAAAAGTGATTCAACTTGGCGCCCTTGTGGAGATTTTCGTGCATTGAATGCTCGAACTATCCCAGATCGGTATCCTGTCCGTCACATTCATGACGTCACTCACTTTATCGATGGTTGTACAGTATTTTCGAAAATTGATCTTATTAAAGCTTATCAACAAATTCCTGTAGCCGAAGATGACATTTCCAAAACTGCTATTATTACTCCATTTGGCCTTTTTGAATTTCCATTCATGACGTTTGGACTTCGAAACGCTGTCCAGACCTTTCAAAGGTTCATGGATGAAGTTTTGCGAAGTTTAGATTTTTGTTTCGTTTATATGGATGACATTCTCGTTTTCTCTCGTTCCAAAGAAGAGCACGAACGCCATCTTAAGATCATTTTTGAACGTCTAGCAAAATACGGATTGGTGATCAACGTCAAAAAGTGTACTTTTGGAGTTAATGAAATACTTTTTATTGGTTATATTATCTCTGCTGCTGGAATACAAGCTCCAGAAGAGCGTGTCCGGGTAATCAAGGACTTTCCATTGCCAAAAACAGCACAAGGTCTTCGACGTTTCCTTGGAATGTTAAACTTCTATCGAAGATTCATTCCGCATGTTTCTGAATACGAAGCTCCATTGAATAACGCAATCAGCAACCCACTCCTGAAAGGATCCCAACCAATCAACTGGACGTTTGAACTGGAAGAAGCTTTCAAAACCTGTAAAAACTGTATCTCTTCTGCTTCACTTCTGGTTCATCCTCGCATTGGTGCGCCCCTTGGTTTGTTTACAGATGCTTCGAACCATTCAGTCGGAGCATGTTTACAACAGCTTGTCGATGGCGTGTGGCAACCTCTTGGCAACCTCTTGGCCACACGCCATCGACAAGCTGTTGTAAACATGCTCCGACTGAATGGTTCGAACATCTGTAAACAAACCAAGGGGCGCACCAATGCGAGGACGAACCAGAAGTGAAGCAGAAGAGATACAGTTTTTACAGGTTTTGAAAGCTTCTTCCAGTTCAAACGTCCAGTTGATTGGTTGAGATCCTTTCAGGAGTGGGTTGCTGATTGCGTTATTCAATGGAGCTTCGTATTCAGAAACATGCGGAATGAATCTTCGATAGAAGTTTAACATTCCAAGTAACGTCGAAGACCTTGTGCTGTTTTTGGCAATGGAAAGTCCTTGATTACCCGGTCACGCTCTTCTGGAGCTTGTATTCCAGCAGCAGAGATAATATAACCAATAAAAAGTATTTCATTAACTCCAAAAGTACACTTTTTGACGTTGATCACCAATCCGTATTTTGCTAGACGTTCAAAAATGATCTTAAGATGGCGTTCGTGCTCTTCTTTGAAACGAGAGAAAACGAGAATGTCATCCATATAAACGAAACAAAAATCTAAACTTCGCAAAACTTCATCCATGAACCTTTGAAAGGTCTGGACAGCGTTTCGAAGTCCAAACGTCATGAATGGAAATTCAAAAAGGCCAAATGGAGTAATAATAGCAGTTTTGGAAATGTCATCTTCGGCTACAGGAATTTGTTGATAAGCTTTAATAAGATCAATTTTCGAAAATACTGTACAACCATCTGACCTTGTTGTCTGCCATTAGAATGATTTCCTGTCTGGTATGTTGTTTGACTTCTCGTACCTGGTTTCCTGTTAAATTCCTTACTGCTGCAATTCGCATTGCATTGAGGACACGAACTCTTCTTTTTAAGCCACGTCAACAAGCATGTTCGATGGAAAGTATGAGAACAGCTGTCGTTAAGAGTTCATCATGCTCACGGAAAATCGATCTACAAATCGTACATCCATTACCTTGTCCTAGTGCAGGCATATTTTCGTTGCTATAACGCATAGCTATTTTCGTGAACCAAGACAAAAATAAAATGATACCAACTTCGTTCAGTCGCAAAAAAAATATATTTTTCCCAACAAAAGTTAGGCTTCCTTAATCAAACGTCTGATATGGTTCAATTAACTTCGAGCAGTTAAAACCAACATCAAAACTAGTATCAAAACTTGCTCAAAATCGATTTCCAAAAAGAATGTATATGGTTATTCAAAAATACATCCAAAAGGATGACAAATCAATAAAATTGAAATAAATTTAAGCATATATTACGATGCATGTGCGCGAGATTCACAGCATAACATCAAATAAAAACAAGTAAGGAAGGTTAAGTTCGGGTGTAACCGAACATTACATACTCAGTTGAGTGCTATGGTTACAACATAAGGGAAAATAACCATGTAGGAAAATGAACCGAGGGAAACCCTGGAATGTGTTTGTATGACATTTGTGTCAAATGAAAGGCATTAAAGAGTATTTTATGAGGGAGTGGGCAATAGTTCTATAGGTGGACGCCATTTAGGGATATCGCCATAAAGGTGGACCAGGAGTGACCCTAGAATTTGTTTGTACAATATGGGCATCAAACGAAAGGCGTTAATGAGTATTTTAAAAGGGAGTGGGCCTTAGTTCTATAGGTGGACCCCGTTTCGAAATATCGCCATAAAGGTGGACCAGGGGTGAGTCTAGAATGTGTTTGTACGATATGGGTATCAAATTAAAGGTATTAATGAGGGTTTTAAAAGGAAGTGGTGGTTGTTGAATAGGTGGTCGCATTTTCGAGATATCGCCATAAAGGTGGACCAGGGGTGACCCTAGAATTTGTTTGTACAATATGGGTACCAAAAGAAAGGTGTTAATTAGTATTTTAAAAGGGAGTAATCCTTAGTTCCATAGGTGGACGCCGTTTCGAGATATCGCCATAAAGGTGGAGCAGGGGTGACCCTAGAATTTGTTTGTACAATATGGGTATCAAAAGAAAGGTGATAATGAGTATTTTAAAAGGGAGTAATCCTTAGTTCCATAGGTGGACGCCGTTTCGAGATATCGCCATAAAGGTGGGCCAGGGGTGACTCTAGAATTCGTTTGTGCAATATGGATATCAAACGAAAGGAGTTAATGAGTATTTTAAAAGGGAGTGGGCCTTAGTTCTATAGGTGGGCGCCTTTTCGAGGTATCGCAATAAAGGTGGACCAGGGGTGACTCTAGACTTTGTTTGTACGATATGGGTATCAAATGAAAGGTGTTAATGAGTATTTTTAAAAGGGAGTGGGCCCTCATTCTATAGGTGTTCGCCTTTTCGAGATATCGCCATAAAGGTGGACCAGGGGTGACTTTAGAATATGTTTGTACGATATGGGTATCAAATGAAAGGTGTTAATGAGTATTTTAAATGGGCGTGGGGCTTAGTTCTATAGGCGGACGCCTTTTCGAGATATCGCCATAAAGGTGGACCAGGGGTGACTCTAGAATGAGTTTGTACGATATGGGTATCAAATTAAAGGTATTAATGAGAGTTTTAAAAGGGAGTGGTGGTAGTTGTATATGTGAAGGCGTTTTCCAGATATCGACCAAAATGTGAACCAGGGTGACCCAGAACATCATCTGTTCGATACCGCTAATTTATTTATATATGTAATACCTGCCAAGATTTTAAGGGTTTTTTATATCGCCCTGCAGAACTTTTTCATTTTCTTCTACTTAATATGGTAGGTGTCACAACCATTTTATAAAGTTTTTTCTAAAGTTATATTTCGCGTCAATAAAACAATCCAATTACTTTACCATGTTTCATCCCTTTTTTCGTATTTGGTATAGAATTATGGCATTTTTTCATTTTTCGTAATTTTCGATATCGAAAAAGTGAGCGTGGTCATAGTCGGATTTCAGCCATTTTTTATACCAAGATAAAGTGAGTTCAGATAAGCATGTGGACTAAGTTTAGTTAAGATATATCCGTTTTTGCTCAAGTTATCGTGTTAACGGCCATGCGGAAGGACAGACGGACGACTGTGTATAAAAACTGGGCGTGGCATTAACCGATTTCGCCCATTTTCACAGAAAACAGTTATCGTCATAAAATCTATGCCCCTACGAAATTTCAAAAGTATTGGTTAATTTTTGTTCGACTTATGGCGTTAAAAGTATCCTAGACAAATTGAATGAAAAAGGGCGGAGCCACGCCCATTTTGAAATTTTCTTTTATTTTTGTATTTTGTTGCACCATATCATTACTGGAGTTGAATGTTGACATAATTTACTTACATACTGTAAAGATATTAAATTTTTTGTTAAAATTTTACTTTAAAAAAAAAATTTGTTTAAAAGTGGGCGTGGTCCTTCTCCGATTTCGCTAATTTTTATTAAGCGTACATATAGCAATAGGAGTAACGTTCCTGCCAAATTTCATCATGATATCTTCAACGACTGCCAAATTACAGCTTGCAAAAGTTTTAAATTACCTTCTTTTAAAAGTGGGCGGTGCCACGCCCATTGTCCAAAATTTTACTAATTTTCTATTCTGCGTCATAAGTTAAACTCATCTACCAAGTTTCTTCGCTTTATCTGTCTTTTTTAATGAATTATCGCACTTTTTCGATTTTTCGAAATTTTCGATATCGAAAAAGTGGGCGTGGTTATAGTCCGATATCGTTCATTTTAAATAGCGATCTGAGATGAGCGCTCAGGAACCTACATACCAAATTTCATCAAGATACCTCAAAATTTACTCAAGTTACGGTGTTAACGGGCGGACGGACGTGGCTCAATCAAATTTTTTTTCGATCCTGATTATTTTGATATATGGAAGTCTATATCTATCTCGATTCCTTTATATATGTACAACCAACCGTTATCCAATCAAACTTAATATACTCTGTGAGCTCGTCTCAACTGAGTATAAAAAAAGAAAGCAAAAGCAAAATATAAAAAGGTCTTCAAAAAAAATCTGGAAATTTTCTTCAAAAGTTTTGGTCTGATACTCAGGTCGTGAGAGTGTCAGAATTGGTGTCGGATGGTTTCGGGGTAGTGTTGGTACGCGTCCATGGGCATTGGTTACTAGGTTGTAGAAACCTCAAAAAAAATTAAAAGGAAAGAACAGATATTTTAAAATTCGAATAAATATACAAAGTATATAGAATTATGGGTTATTGAGCTTATTTCCACATATTCACACCGTTCAAAAATTGTTGGTAAGCCAGCTAGCATTTAGCTATACTGCAGCTCAATTCCTAACAACTATACAATATGAAAATGCACAAAATTCTATAAGAAAAAAATTAGAGTTGCACTTTTTTATAAATGCTCTAACACTCGCGGTCAATTCGCAAGGTATTCAACCTAAAGTAATAGCAATTCTAGCGATTGTAGATGAATATTAACAAAAGTATAAAATTTAAATATCTTATCGTGAAGAAAACTGGTCAGAGTCGTAAGCATGTAGCTACTAGGCTTGAATTCCCGAAAATTTCTTCAATTACGAAAAAAAACTGTAAGATCTATCAAAATTTAGCAAAACGGATGGACATTAAAAACATTCCAAGACGGAATAACGGAAAGGGTCATATGAAACGATTGAGAGTCGTTCAGAAGGTCTTGTGAGAGATGTCCTATAGCTGCTGCGTGTGCACTGGCTGGTTCCCGGAGCTTCAGTCTGGGGCGGGATAATTAAGCAACTGCAGGACCAAGATTCCCTCTCCCTAATCCATAGTCCTAACAAGAAATCTTTACACTTGCACACTACACAAACACCTAACAACTTACCCAAAGATGAATGTACTTACTGTTCCGAAATCCAACCCTGATCACCTGGCAGCGCACGCATTTATTTTGGCTGCTCTTCACCCACCCTACCATCGCCTTAAGATTTTACAAAGGCCCCAAAAGACCACCCTCACTACCTTCGACCAGACCAAACAAATGTAATTTAGAGGAACATTACAAAAAGGTATATTTATATAATTCAAAGCATGATCTTAGAATAAGGTATAAGTGTGATGATTGACTGTAATACTGATAACAATTCCAATTCTAATCTCATGTATTTAAGTGCTAACAATATTTCCTGGTAAGTATTTAAATAACAAATTCCCGACCTACCTCAACAGCTGATTTGTAACAAGGGTCATTGGCATATATTTTAATGTAGGTATATAAATTGTACCATATGCAAGTTACATACCTTCATATATACGTTAGTAATGACAGGCACAAGAAAAAAAGGTAAGAAAAGGGAGTGAGAGAACCAAGTCTCAATCGAATTTAAAGAGACAAAAAAAAATATCTTCAAACAAGATAGAAGGTGTCTAGCACATTCATATGTACATATATAGGCATATGCAAACGCTAATCATCCCAACGAAAGGATCAGGTGGCCAAAAAGAAAATCTAAGCACACATATCTCAGGTGCACAACCACGTATAGATCGATATGTGCATATGGATGACAGACCGAGAGAAAAAAATTATTTAAATTATGATACTACAAATAAAGGAAAATAAAACATCTTCAGTTACAGTTTCATACCATAATCCCACGTAGCGTTGAGGCCTCCTCGCCGTGTAGTTATGCTGTAAAGAATTTGTTAATAACGCCTATTTTCCTACTAATATTAATATTTCAGATATTTTCCACCGTCTCTTTAGTTTTTATACGATTTCGAAAGTAATAAAAAAAACCAAGTTTACCGCTTTATAAACATTGATTTTCGTGGGCTATACTGGTGTCCGGCCCTGTATGCACTTGTGGCGGTGCAGTTCAAGTTTTCAGAACAAAAGTGTTGCTTAGCAACTAACATTTAAATTTTATATTGTTCAACAAGTTTTCATAGTTGAGTCAGTCATTAAATATTTTTCATTGTGAAATAATAAAATACATTTATATTTAAATTTCAATAGGAAATATCTATTCTTTATTTTCCTATATTGGTGACCCCGATAAAAGTTTAACGCGTATCTCATAAAATGCTTCGAGATGAAGATCAGCTCGTTACCCTTCGCGTAGAAAATGAGGAGCTTCAACGACAAATCGACGAATTACGCCAGCAAGCGCAACAACAACATAACCGTCAATTGGAGCATCAGCATCAGCAGCAGCCACCTTCACCGCAATCACGACAACAGCAACAGCAGCCACCATCACCGCAACCACGACAACAGCAGCAGCAGTGGGATTATGATTTTGCCGCTAACTTCGCCGATCATCGCCCTGCAGTCCATCGTGTTGCAGTAAAACTGCCGCCTTTTTGGTCTGACAAAACAAAATTATAGTTTTCACAAGCTGATTCGCAGTTTACGTTGTCGGATATCACAAATGAGGTAACAAAGTTCCATTATGTTGTTTCGCAGCAGGACGCACGTATCGCATTGGAAATTGAGGACGTTAAAGAAAATCCTCCTCTGCAGAATCCATACACATTTTTGTGCACAAAATTGATTGATCGTTTGTCTGCGTCTGAGGAACAGCGAGTCTGCCAACTTATCAGTGAGGAAGAGCTCGGCGATCGCAAACCATCACAGTTTCTCCGTCACTTACGCTCTCTCGCTGGTTCAACTATCGTGCAGGATAACCTCCTTCGTCAACTCTGGCTTAAACGTCTTCCGTCCAACGTCCAGAACATTCTGGCGACACAATTAGAATTGCAGCTCGACAACATTGCGGAGCTTGCTGACAAGATTGTCGAAGTCTCACCGAGCACACCGACTTTCGCTGTAAATTCAGCGCTCAGCGATAAAAGTATCGAAAGCAACCTATTAAATACGATTGCTGATCTACAAAAGCAAGTGGCCGAATTGTCTGCTTTTCGTTCGTGCCCCCATCATTCCCATAGTTCTTCCAACAGCTCTCGACGTCGTAGCAAATCTCAAAATCGAAGCAACTCTAACCAACGAATTTGTTGGTACCATAAAAAATTCCAGGACAAAGCGAAAAAATGTGTAAGTCCCTGTAATTATTTGGAAAACGGAAAAAGCAGTCTGTGAATGCGGCATCAGACTGCTTGTCAACCAGTTGCCGCCTTATTGTCGCTTTCTCGTCGATACTGGTTCTGACTTATGTTGCTTTCCTCGACGTCTATTACGTGATCGTCGTTCTCCTGTCAATTACGACTTGTGTGCTGCAAATGGAAGCAAAATCAAAACATATGGTTTTCTAACCTTGAATCTCAACTTAGGACTTCGTCGTGATTTTCCATGGAGATTTATCGTCGCTGACGTCGATCTACCAATAATTGGATCGGATTTTCTCGCTTATTATCACCTTTTACCGGATTGTCGTACAAAACGCATCGTCGATGTCAAAACTGGTCTACAAGTACACGGTTCTTCTCAGCCTTCATCGCAAAGCAGTGTTAAAGCAGTTCAGGACTCGTCGACTTTCGGTGCTCTTATTTCTCAATTTCCGGAAATTACTCGTCCACCTGGTTTACCTCGTAATATAAAACACGAGACTGTTCATCACATTCGTACAACTCCTGGACCACCGGTGACAAGCGAATTCCGACGCTTAAATCCTGAGAAATTAAAAATAGCTAAACAAGAATTCGACGCTATGTTACAGGCTGGTACAACTCGTCCATCAGAGAGTTCTTGGTCATCGCCTTTACTATTGGCACTAAAAAGTGATTCAACTTGGCGCCCTTGTGGAGATTTTCGTGCATTGAATGCTCGAACTATCCCAGATCGGTATCCTGTCCGTCACATTCATGACGTCACTCACTTTATCGATGGTTGTACAGTATTTTCGAAAATTGATCTTATTAAAGCTTATCAACAAATTCCTGTAGCCGAAGATGACATTTCCAAAACTGCTATTATTACTCCATTTGGCCTTTTTGAATTTCCATTCATGACGTTTGGACTTCGAAACGCTGTCCAGACCTTTCAAAGGTTCATGGATGAAGTTTTGCGAAGTTTAGATTTTTGTTTCGTTTATATGGATGACATTCTCGTTTTCTCTCGTTCCAAAGAAGAGCACGAACGCCATCTTAAGATCATTTTTGAACGTCTAGCAAAATACGGATTGGTGATCAACGTCAAAAAGTGTACTTTTGGAGTTAATGAAATACTTTTTATTGGTTATATTATCTCTGCTGCTGGAATACAAGCTCCAGAAGAGCGTGTCCGGGTAATCAAGGACTTTCCATTGCCAAAAACAGCACAAGGTCTTCGACGTTTCCTTGGAATGTTAAACTTCTATCGAAGATTCATTCCGCATGTTTCTGAATACGAAGCTCCATTGAATAACGCAATCAGCAACCCACTCCTGAAAGGATCTCAACCAATCAACTGGACGTTTGAACTGGAAGAAGCTTTCAAAACCTGTAAAAACTGTATCTCTTCTGCTTCACTTCTGGTTCATCCTCGCATTGGTGCGCCCCTTGGTTTGTTTACAGATGCTTCGAACCATTCAGTCGGAGCATGTTTACAACAGCTTGTCGATGGCGTGTGGCAACCTCTTGGCAACCTCTTGGCCACACGCCATCGACAAGCTGTTGTAAACATGCTCCGACTGAATGGTTCGAACATCTGTAAACAAACCAAGGGGCGCACCAATGCGAGGACGAACCAGAAGTGAAGCAGAAGAGATACAGTTTTTACAGGTTTTGAAAGCTTCTTCCAGTTCAAACGTCCAGTTGATTGGTTGAGATCCTTTCAGGAGTGGGTTGCTGATTGCGTTATTCAATGGAGCTTCGTATTCAGAAACATGCGGAATGAATCTTCGATAGAAGTTTAACATTCCAAGTAACGTCGAAGACCTTGTGCTGTTTTTGGCAATGGAAAGTCCTTGATTACCCGGTCACGCTCTTCTGGAGCTTGTATTCCACCAGCAGAGATAATATAACCAATAAAAAGTATTTCATTAACTCCAAAAGTACACTTTTTGACGTTGATCACCAATCCGTATTTTGCTAGACGTTCAAAAATGATCTTAAGATGGCGTTCGTGCTCTTCTTTGAAACGAGAGAAAACGAGAATGTCATCCATATAAACGAAACAAAAATCTAAACTTCGCAAAACTTCATCCATGAACCTTTGAAAGGTCTGGACAGCGTTTCGAAGTCCAAACGTCATGAATGGAAATTCAAAAAGGCCAAATGGAGTAATAATAGCAGTTTTGGAAATGTCATCTTCGGCTACAGGAATTTGTTGATAAGCTTTAATAAGATCAATTTTCGAAAATACTGTACAACCATCGATAAAGTGAGTGACGTCATGAATGTGACGGACAGGATACCGATCTGGGATAGTTCGAGCATTCAATGCACGAAAATCTCCACAAGGGCGCCAAGTTGAATCACTTTTTAGTGCCAATAGTAAAGGCGATGACCAAGAACTCTCTGATGGACGAGTTGTACCAGCCTGTAACATAGCGTCGAATTCTTGTTTAGCTATTTTTAATTTCTCAGGATTTAAGCGTCGGAATTCGCTTGTCACCGGTGGTCCAGGAGTTGTACGAATGTGATGAACAGTCTCGTGTTTTATATTACGAGGTAAACCAGGTGGACGAGTAATTTCCGGAAATTGAGAAATAAGAGCACCGAAAGTCGACGAGTCCTGAACTGTTTTAACACTGCTTTGCGATGAAGGCTGAGAAGAACCGTGTACTTGTAGACCAGTTGTGACGTCGACGATGCGTTTTGTACGACAATCCGGTAAAAGGTGATAATAAGCGAGAAAATCCGATCCAATTATTGGTAGATCGACGTCAGCGACGATAAATCTCCATGGGAAATCACGACGAAGTCCTAAGTTGAGATTCAAGGTTAGAAAACCATATGTTTTGATTTTGCTTCCATTTGCAGCACACAAGTCGTAATTGACAGGAGAACGACGATCACGTAATAGACGTCGAGGAAAGCAACATAAGTCAGAACCAGTATCGACGAGAAAGCGACAATAAGGCGGCAACTGGTTGACAAGCAGTCTGATGCCGCATTCACAGACTGCTTTTTCCGTTTTCCAAATAATTACAGGGACTTACACATTTTTTCGCTTTGTCCTGGAATTTTTTATGGTACCAACAAATTTGTTGGTTAGAGTTGCTTCGATTTTGGGATTTGCTACGACGTCGAGAGCTGTTGGAATAACTATGGGAATGATGGGGGCACGAACGAAAAGCAGACAATTCGGCCACTTGCTTTTGTAGATCAGCAATCGTATTTAATAGGTTGCTTTCGATACTTTTATCGCTGAGCGCTGAATTTACAGCGAAAGTCGGTGTGCTCGGTGAGACTTCGACAATCTTGTCAGCAAGTTCCGCAATGTTGTCGAGCTGCAATTCTAATTGTGTCGCCAGAATGTTCTGGACGTTGGACGGAAGACGTTTAAGCCAGAGTTGACGAAGGAGGTTATCCTGCACGATAGTTGAACCAGCGAGAGAGTGCAAGTGACGGAGAAACTGTGATGGTTTGCGATCGCCGAGCTCTTCCTCACTGATAAGTTGGCAGACTCGCTGTTCCTCAGACGCAGACAAACGATCAATCAATTTTGTGCACAAAAATGTGTATGGATTCTGCAGAGGAGGATTTTCTTTAACGTCCTCAATTTCCAATGCGATACGTGCGTCCTGCTGCGAAACAACATAATGGAACTTTGTTACCTCATTTGTGATATCCGACAACGTAAACTGCGAATCAGCTTGTGAAAACTATAATTTTGTTTTGTCAGACCAAAAAGGCGGCAGTTTTACTGCAACACGATGGACTGCAGGGCGATGATCGGCGAAGTTAGCGGCAAAATCATAATCCCACTGCTGCTGCTGTTGTCGTGGTTGCGGTGATGGTGGCTGCTGTTGCTGTTATCGTGATTGCGGTGAAGGTGGCTGCTGCTGATGCTGATGCTCCAATTGACGGTTATGTTGTTGTTGCGCTTGCTGGCGTAATTCGTCGATTTGTCGTTGAAGCTCCTCATTTTCTACGCGAAGGGTAACGAGCTGATCTTCATCTCGAAGCATTTTATGAGATACGCGTTAAACTTTTATCGGGGTCACCAATATAGGAAAATAAAGAATAGATATTTCCTATTGAAATTTAAATATAAATGTATTTTATTATTTCACAATGAAAAATATTTAATGACTGACTCAACTATGAAAACTTGTTGAACAATATAAAATTTAAATGTTAGTTGCTAAGCAACACTTTTGTTCTGAAAACTTGAACTGCACCGCCACAAGTGCATACAGGGCCGGACACCAGTATAGCCCACGAAAATCAATGTTTATAAAGCGGTAATCTTGGTTTTTTTTATTACTTTCGAAATCGTATAAAAACTAAAGAGACGGTGGAAAATATCTGAAATATTAATATTAGTAGGAAAATAGGCGTTATTAACAAATTCTTTACAGCATAACTACACGGCGAGGAGGCCTCAACGCTACGTGGGATTATGGTATGAAACTGTAACTGAAGATGTTTTATTTTCCTTTATTTGTAGTATCATAATTTAAATAATTTTTTTTCTCGGTCTGTCATCCATATGCACATATCGATCTATACGTGGTTGTGCACCTGAGATATGTGTGCTTAGATTTTCTTTTTGGCCACCTGATCCTTTCGTTGGGATGATCAGCGTTTGCATATGCCTATATATGTACATATGAATGTGCTAGACACCTTCTATCTTGTTTGAAGATATTTTTTTTTGTCTCTTTAAATTCGATTGAGACTTGGTTCTTTCACTCCCTTTTCTTACCTTTTTTTCTTGTGCCTGTCATTACTAACGTATATATGAAGGTATGTAACTTGCATATGGTACAATTTATATACCTACATTAAAATATATGCCAATGACCCTTGTTACAAATCAGCTGTTGAGGTAGGTCGGGAATTTGTTATTTAAATACTTACCAGAAAATATTGTTACCACTTAATTACATGAGACTAGAATTTGAATTGTTATCAGTATTACAGTCAATCATCACACTTATACCTTATTCTAAGATCATGCTTTGAATTATATAAATATACCTTTTTGTAATGTTCCTCTAAATTACATTTGTTTGGTCTGGTCGAAGGTAGTGAGGGTGGTCTTTTGGGGCCTTTGTAAAATCTTAAGGCGATGGTAGGGTGGGTGAAGAGCAGCCAAAATAAATGCGTGCGCTGCCAGGTGATCAGGGTTGGATTTCGGAACAGTAAGTACATTCATCTTTGGGTAAGTTGTTAGGTGTTTGTGTAGTGTGCAAGTGTAAAGATTTCTTGTTAGGTCTATGGATTAGGGAGAGGGAATCTTGGTCCTGCAGTTGCTTAATTATCCCGCCCCAGGCTGAAGCTCCGGGAACCAGCCAGTGCACACGCAGCAGCTATAGGACATCTCTCACAAGACCTTCTGAACGACTCTCAATCGTTTCATATGACCCTTTCCGTTATTCCGTCTTGGAATGTTTTTAATGTCCATCCGTTTTGCTAAATTTTGATAGATCTTACAGTTTTTTTTCGTAATTGAAGAAATTTTCGGGAATTCAAGCCTAGTAACTACATGCTTACGACTCTGACCAGTTTTCTTCACGATAAGATATTTAAATTTTATACTTTTGTTAATATTCATCCACAATCGCTAGAATTGCTATTCCTTTAGGTTGAATACCTTGCGAATTGACCGCGAGTGTTAGAGCATTTATAAAAAAGTGCAACTCTAATTTTTTTCTTATAGAATTTTGTGCATTTTCATATTGTATAGTTGTTAGGAATTGAGCTGCAGTATAGCTAAATGCTAGCTGGCTTACCAACAATTTTTGAACGGTGTGAATATGTGGAAATAAGCTCAATAACCCATAATTCTATATACTTTGTATATTTATTCGAATTTTAAAATATCTGTTCTTTCCTTTTAATTTTTTTTGAGGTTTCTACAACCTAGTAACCAATGCCCATGGACGCGTACCAACACTACCCCGAAACCATCCGACACCAATTCTGACACTCTCACGACCTGAGTATCAGACCAAAACTTTTGAAGAAAATTTCCAGATTTTTTTTGAAGACCTTTTTATATTTTGCTTTTGCTTTCTTTTTTTATACTCAGTTGAGCAGAGCTCACAGAGTATATTAAGTTTGATTGGATAACGGTTGGTTGTACATATATAAAGGAATCGAGATAGATATAGACTTCCATATATCAAAATAATCAGGATCGAAAAAAAATTTGATTGAGCCACGTCCGTCCGTCCGTCCGTCCGTCCGTTAACACCGTAACTTGAGTAAATTTTGAGGTATCTTGATGAAATTTGGTATGTAGGTTCCTGAGCACTCATCTCAGATCGCTATTTAAAATGAACGATATCGGACTATAACCACGCCCACTTTTTCGATATCGAAAATTTCGAAAAATCGAAAAAGTTCGATAATTCATTAAAAAAGACAGATAAAGCGAAGAAACTTGGTAGATGAGTTTAACTTATGACGCAGAATAGAAAATTATTAAAATTTTGGACAGTGGGCGTGGCACCGCCCACTTTTAAAAGAAGGTAATTTAAAACTTTGCAAGCTGTAATTTAGCAGTCGTTGAAGATATCATGATGAAATTTGGCAGGAACGTTACTCCTATTGCTATATGTACGCTTAATAAAAATTAGCAAAATCGGAGAAGGACCACGCCCACTTTAAAAAAAAATTTTTTTTTAAAGTAAAATTTTAACAAAAAATTTAATATCTTTACAGTATGTAAGTAAATTATGTCAACATTCAACTCCAGTAATGATATGGTGCAACAAAATACAAAAATAAAAGAAAATTTCAAAATGGGCGTGGCTCCGCCCTTTTTCATTCAATTTGTCTAGGATACTTTTAACGCCATAAGTCGAACAAAAATTAACCAATACTTTTGAAATTTCGTAGGGGCATAGATTTTATGACGATAACTGTTTTCTGTGAAAATGGGCGAAATCGGTTAATGCCACGCCCAGTTTTTATACACAGTCGTCCGTCTGTCCTTCCGCATGGCCGTTAACACGATAACTTGAGCAAAAACGGATATATCTTAACTAAACTTAGTCCACATGCTTATCTGAACTCACTTTATCTTGGTATAAAAAATGGCTGAAATCCGACTATGACCACGCTCACTTTTTCGATATCGAAAATTACGAAAAATGAAAAAATGCCATAATTCTATACCAAATACGAAAAAAGGGATGAAACATGGTAAAGTAATTGGATTGTTTTATTGACGCGAAATATAACTTTAGAAAAAACTTTATAAAATGGTTGTGACACCTACCATATTAAGTAGAAGAAAATGAAAAAGTTCTGCAGGGCGATATAAAAAACCCTTAAAATCTTGGCAGGTATTACATATATAAATAAATTAGCGGTATCGAACAGATGATGTTCTGGGTCACCCTGGTCCACATTTTGGTCGATATCTGGAAAACGCCTTCACATATACAACTACCACCACTCCCTTTTAAAACTCTCATTAATACCTTTAATTTGATACCCATATCGTACAAACTCATTCTAGAGTCACCCCTGGTCCACCTTTATGGCGATATCTCGAAAAGGCGTCCGCCTATAGAACTAAGCCCCACGCCCATTTAAAATACTCATTAACACCTTTCATTTGATACCCATATCGTACAAACATATTCTAAAGTCACCCCTGGTCCACCTTTATGGCGATATCTCGAAAAGGCGAACACCTATAGAATGAGGGCCCACTCCCTTTTAAAAATACTCATTAACACCTTTCATTTGATACCCATATCGTACAAACAAAGTCTAGAGTCACCCCTGGTCCACCTTTATTGCGATACCTCGAAAAGGCGCCCACCTATAGAACTAAGGCCCACTCCCTTTTAAAATACTCATTAACTCCTTTCGTTTGATATCCATATTGCACAAACGAATTCTAGAGTCACCCCTGGCCCACCTTTATGGCGATATCTCGAAACGGCGTCCACCTATGGAACTAAGGATTACTCCCTTTTAAAATACTCATTATCACCTTTCTTTTGATACCCATATTGTACAAACAAATTCTAGGGTCACCCCTGCTCCACCTTTATGGCGATATCTCGAAACGGCGTCCACCTATGGAACTAAGGATTACTCCCTTTTAAAATACTAATTAACACCTTTCTTTTGGTACCCATATTGTACAAACAAATTCTAGGGTCACCCCTGGTCCACCTTTATGGCGATATCTCGAAAATGCGACCACCTATTCAACAACCACCACTTCCTTTTAAAACCCTCATTAATACCTTTAATTTGATACCCATATCGTACAAACACATTCTAGACTCACCCCTGGTCCACCTTTATGGCGATATTTCGAAACGGGGTCCACCTATAGAACTAAGGCCCACTCCCTTTTAAAATACTCATTAACGCCTTTCGTTTGATGCCCATATTGTACAAACAAATTCTAGGGTCACTCCTGGTCCACCTTTATGGCGATATCCCTAAATGGCGTCCACCTATAGAACTATTGCCCACTCCCTCATAAAATACTCTTTAATGCCTTTCATTTGACACAAATGTCATACAAACACATTCCAGGGTTTCCCTCGGTTCATTTTCCTACATGGTTATTTTCCCTTATGTTGTAACCATAGCACTCAACTGAGTATGTAATGTTCGGTTACACCCGAACTTAACCTTCCTTACTTGTTTTTATTTGATGTTATGCTGTGAATCTCGCGCACATGCATCGTAATATATGCTTAAATTTATTTCAATTTTATTGATTTGTCATCCTTTTGGATGTATTTTTGAATAACCATATACATTCTTTTTGGAAATCGATTTTGAGCAAGTTTTGATACTAGTTTTGATGTTGGTTTTAACTGCTCGAAGTTAATTGAACCATATCAGACGTTTGATTAAGGAAGCCTAACTTTTGTTGGGAAAAATATATTTTTTTTGCGACTGAACGAAGTTGGTATCATTTTTTTTTTGTCTTGGTTCACGAAAATAGCTATGCGTTATAGCAACGAAAATATGCCTGCACTAGGACAAGGTAATGGATGTACGATTTGTAGATCGATTTTCCGTGAGCATGATGAACTCTTAACGACAGCTGTTCTCATACTTTCCATCGAACATGCTTGTTGACGTGGCTTAAAAAGAAGAGTTCGTGTCCTCAATGCAATGCGAATTGCAGCAGTAAGGAATTTAACAGGAAACCAGGTACGAGAAGTCAAACAACATACCAGACAGGAAATCATTCTAATGGCAGACAACAAGGTCAGAATGCTAGTCTCCAACGTCAGAAATCGCAAGAGGAGGGAGCAGCAAGTGTACCAGCAGCCCCATCACAAGGAGCAACTAACAACAATATTGAGGAGGATAACCGAGTCCAAAACATTGTTTCGGCTGTTATATCCGCAAGGCATGCAGCTCTTTTTGGCGATCTGGAAACACGCGTTTCACAAATTTTAGACCAAAGGCTTGACAACATCGTTTCAAATTTGATAGAGAGGTTGAATATCAATGCACAACCTGTTACACATACTAGTCCTGCAAATGCAAGCCAAACTCGCAATACGCAACCAAACATGTCCACTCCTTCTTGGCCCAGGGCAATTCCTCAGCTAGGTTATGACTCTAATCCGAACTTTCACAGAAATATTGATCAATTAAGATTTAGTGATATTTCTAATATCCCTAATTCAGGAAGAATAGCCCAACTTATTTCCAACTGGGATATTAAATTTGATGGTTCATCTCGTCTTTCGGTTGATAGTTTTATATACCGAATTGAATGCCAAGTAGTCGACACTCTTGGTAGTAATTATAGTTTGTTGTGCGAGCATGCCCAAAGCCTTTTCATCAATGAAGCAAAGGATTGGCATTGGCGATACCGTCGGTCGGTTGATAGGGTTACTTGGCCTTCTCTTTGTCAGGCACTGCGAACCAATTTCCAACAGCACAAAAGGATTTTGAAATCTAGGAATCGATACATAGTAGAAAACAGGGACAAAACGAAACGTTCGACGATTATCGTAACGCAGTTCTGAAAATTGCAGAATCGTTACAAACACCATTGCCTGAACCTGAGTTAGTGGAAATACTGCAGCACCACTTAAGACCGCGTGTGCGGCAACAACTGCTGTACTTGCCAATTGGTTCATTAGCGGAGTTGAGAAGACTTTGCCTGAAAGGTGAAAGTCTTCTGAACGAAATTGCCAAATCCAGCACTACGGTACCTGTTATCAACCAGTAGGAAGTAGGGAGTATGAAATAGATAGAATCTCCACGCATCCGGACAAACCAAAACTGATTTGCTGGAACTGCAAAGCTGAGGGGCATCGTTATTTCGATTGCCTGGAAGAAAGAAGCGTGTTCTGTTACGGCTGTGGTGCCAGTAATGTTTATCGACCTACATGCAAAAATTGCAATCAGGGAAACGCGAAAATGAGCGAGGTTTCGAAACCGACTCCTCGCAACGACCCAAAGAAAACCTAACGCATCCACCCATAATCCCTAATCAGTCGAACAGCGAAGACTGTATAAAATTACTAAAACGACAAAACCATTTTAATAATACCAGTGACGATTCGTTGCCATCCAACACCAATACTCGAAATCCACCATTCGTTCATACAATTATACCCTATGATATACGCATGCAAAACTACAAAAATATAAGAGAAAATATATTTAATTCTAGTCGGAAAGCAAATCCCCTTTTTAGTCGTTCATCAGCACGCGCTGTAGAGTTCTGGAAGAAAGTTAGGCGAAACCGTAAACAGCTAAACAATATTGTCTGTTCTATCGAACAAAAGAGCTTCGACTTGAGACCTTATGCAAAAATCCGTATACTTGACGTAGAATATTTAGCGCTACTAGATAGTGGAGCGTAAGTCTCTTGTCTAGGTTCAGAAAAAGCAGAAGAGATTTGCACGAAAACTAAGTTACGTAAACATACAACGTCAGTTTGGACCGCAGATGGCAAAGTGCAAGTTGTTTTTGGTACAGTAGATTTAGATGTCCAATTTGAAAACAAAAATGAAAGAATAAAGTTTTCTGTGATACCTAGTCTTTCGC
Organism: Eurosta solidaginis; assembly: GCF_040869045.1. NCBI lineage: Eukaryota > Metazoa > Arthropoda > Insecta > Diptera > Tephritidae > Eurosta > Eurosta solidaginis. The sequence continues at coordinate 203,483,528 of NC_090319.1, forward strand.
AAAAAGTAATTTTAGGAATAGATTTTTGGATTAAGTTCCAAATAGCACCCCACATAGTATCCGAGATATCAAATTCTTCACTGAAAGAAGAGGAAAATAGTCTCCCCTTAAGTATTGAGGAACACCAACGTCTGGAAGTAACCAAAAATCGTTTACCAAGTTTCGAGAAGGAAGGCTTGGGAAAAACTTCGTTAATGGAGTACGTTATTGAACTCCAACCGAATGTCCGTCCGATTAAGCAAAGTTATTTCCCTATATCTCCTGCAGTGGAAAAGCGTGTCCATGCAGAGATTGATGAGATGCTTAAGTTAGGTGGAATTGAGGAGTCTCCAAATAGTCCATGGTCCATTCCGATTGTCCTAGTGAAAAAGCCTAACAAAGTCCGTCTGTGTTTAGATTCTAGGAAAGTAAATAGTGTTACCGTTAAGGACGCTTACCCCCTTCCACATATAGATGGTATATTGAGTAGAATACCTAAGGCTAAATTCATTAGTTCTCTTGATCTGCAACGTGCCTTTTGGCAAATTCCCTTAGCAGAAAACTCCAGAGATTACACCTGTTTTACAGTCCCTAATCGTCCGCTCTACCGATACCGTGTAATGCCTTTCGGTCTATGCAACGCCCCACAAGCACTCTGTCGCTTGATGGATCCCGTAGTCCCTCCTCAACTAAAGAACCAAGTGTTTTTCTACTTAGATGACCTTTTGATCATGTCGGAAAATTTCGACACCACATGTCCGTTTTGGTCGACGTTGCTCATTGTTTAAGGAAAGCCGGTTTGACAATTAATGTCGAAAAAAGTAAATTTTGTATAAAGGAGGTAAGATATCTCGGTTACATTGTTGGTGATGGCACACTCAGAACTGATCCCGATAATGTGACGGACTTTTCCTTGACTTTGCCGGGGTTGGTCTCAGTCCGTCCAGGGTTCCTGGAAGTAGAAATTCCTAACGGTCCTTCTGAAAGAATAACTCTGTTTTGTTCGATACAAAACGTTATAAAAAATTATTTATTTGATAAAAGTCTACTTTTCTACTCCTAGGCTGATTTCCTTGCTCTATAAGAGGTGACGGAGGTGATAAAGCCCTCGGCCAACCTCTGCGGTCGAATGGAGTGATAAAGCCTCCAGACGAGTATACTCTAAGTACAAATGAAGTGAAAAAGCCTTCAGGTGTACTCTTGGTCGGTAGTGATAAAGCCTACCGACTCGTATGCCTGTCTCCTAATCTCTGAATTTCAATGCGAACTCGTCGCCCTTATATACTAATTTTTGCACGCAGGCAAACGGTTATTTTATAATAACAACTTTGAACTAATGGTATTAACAATATAAAACAACTGTTGTTCCGGTAAATATTTCCTTCCCATGAATTTCCATGCACCATAATGCTCCTTATTGAATACAATGCCTTTGTACTTGCTCTTTCTGTGCTTTCCAGGCTTTGGTTTATATATTGTGTGTTTGTATATTTGTTTGTGGTCACCTGATTCTAATGTTGTGTTTTGCTTTGCCCAATGCTTCTGCCTTCTGTTGTATGGCGTGCGTTGGTGTGTTGTATGCTAGTGCGTAAATATGTATAACGAAATTTCAGTAGCGGCGCTTATTTTGACGACTTGCTGCTGATCTCCGTTCACTTAAGTTATTATGTATGTTGTATTTGTAACTGGGTACATTGGATTTTGAGTGTGCAAAGGGTTGATCGACCGCTGCATTTTTATGTTTTGTGCGTATCTACTTTCCAAATATTTAATGCATGTTAGGGTGATCCTATATTCAAAGTTTATGTTTGCGAAAAATGTAAATATTTGGCTTGCGTGCAAAAGTGCGCAAGTGTAATTTATTCTTCAATTTAATAATTATAAATTCAATGTACAACAGAATATATGTATTTAGGGCATAATTCATAAAGGTATACATATGTATATTTCTGGTGCTTCATGCAAAAAATATATAAGTGATAAAAATTCAAGTATAAATTCCAAGTTATTTCCAAATGTATGTTATTTGCAAAAATATATAGATATGTGTATGTTGTGAGGATACAAAGTCCTCGGCTTTGGGGTCCTCACACTCCCCCCTCACCTTCCGCAATGAGACCCTCCGTCACCAGGTCGGTGCGCGTGATCCGTACGCGGAAGTGGTGTTCGGCCATGCTGCTTCGTCGTCGTTGCCGTCGCTGGCCGTCAGGCTCAATATGTCGCTGTTTTTGTCGTTGAGGCTGCCGTCGACCCCGCTGGCTTAATATTCTGCTGTCGTCGTTGGTTGGCGTTTCGCTGCCCTTCCCGTCGGCGGTATGTGTGATGCCAGTCTATAAAATAAATGAAAAACTGGTGGATTTTCCTTAGGGTGTTCCCGCCATGTATAGTGGATTTTAAAAAAACGTGGTATATCATACGCATAGTTAAAGAGTATATTTATGGGATATTTATGTAATTGTGGTTAGAGTTTACCGAGTTTTTATTCGTTGATCCGACTTCCGGGTAATTCTTGATATGAAATTTCTTCGTGTATAATTTGACACTGTCTCGGTTGGGCATGTCCGTTACTACCGATTTCATCCGGATTGAAGTAGAATCTTACAAAATATTCTGTAATTCCGCAGTTGTCTCGGGGTGTGTGTTCGTTTAAGGTTGCCATAGCGAACTGCCTTCCCAGGTGTAATCTTGTTCCATGCGCCGGTTCTCTGGCGATCTGTAATTTATTTTCTGGAAATATTCGTACCTGATTCTCCGCAATGTTTTGTACTTGACCGTCTCTGTATGCTATCAGCTGTTGACTTGTACCTTGGTTCTCTCCGTGTTGTCTCTCGGTCTCTTCGCTGACTCGTGCGACCGTACCGCAAATGGCTACCTCGCTGTTATTTTTCTGTTGTTGTACCTCTGGCTTGTTGTTTGCTGTTCGATTGGACGGTGTTGACGCGGTTTGATCTTCACTAGCGTCCTTTTTGTGTCTCTCTTTATGACTTTGCTTCCTGGATTCGTTGTTGTCGGCGGCGTCGGTTGCGTGGTATGCTTTCAGCTCACTTAGGTGGGCTGTCCTCCTCCTTCCTCTGAAGACTTTGTCTAGCTCTACGATCACTGGTGACACAAAGTTCATTACCCGGTGAGGTCCACTGTACCTTGGCGCTAGTTTGGCTGCAAAGTTATCTGCCGCTTTTGACAGCTGATGTTCCTTTACCAGCACTAGGTCGCCTATCGCCGGTCGCCATTGCCTTCTTCTTAAATTGTAATATTTCGCTTGCTCCATGGATGCTCTCTCTTGCTTCCGTCGTACCATCTCGAATATTTCTTTCATCCTCGTTGACTTCTCTCCTGGGTTCGCTAATTTCTCACCTGTACCAAATGTCTGCTCATCGTAAAGGCTGTTGGGGATTCTCGGTTCCCTCCCTTGTACTATGTATGCTGGACTGTAACCTGTCGATTCACATACACTTGTATTCAATGCCAACGTTATCTCTGGTAACAACTCATCCCATGTCTTCTGCTCTTTTCCCGTAAATTGTGCTATCATCCTCTTGATGTTCCTGTTTGCCCTCTCCGTCGGGTTCTCCTGCGGTGTGTACGGTGCCGTTAATTGGTGTTTCACGCCAAGTTCCTCTAAAAAATAAACTGTGCTCCGTTGTCCGTAATAAATACTTTTGGGACGCCGAACCGTGCCAAAATCCTCTCTGGAAATCCTCTTATTAAACATTCTGCCGTTGCCTTTCTGATTGGTATTACTTCTACCCATTTTGAAAATGTGTCTAAGAATACTAGTGCCATTGTGTTTCCATGCTTCGATCGTGGCATTGGACCAACAAAGTCTGCACAGCCTGCGGCTGGCTGTTGACTCGGTTTGTAAATTTGACATGTGTGACACTGCTGTACGTACTTTCTTACATCCCTGAACATTCCTGGCCAATAGTAACGTGTTGTTGCTCTTGCTATCGATTTTCGGATGCCCATATGCCCTGCGCTCGGTGTGTCGTGGATCTCCTCTAGCACTCTGCGTCGCTGTGAAGTCGGGACACACAGCTTCCATGGCCCTGCATCTTCGCCATCCACCTGACTTCCTATGCGTCTGTACAACTTTCCTTCCTCGATAACGTACTCTGGGAATTTCCCCGGGGTCTTTCTTACATCTTCCATCTTTGCTTTAAGCCACTTGCACTCGTCTTTTCCGTCATCCATCGTCAACGTACCCAACTGCTCGTCCATCGGTTGCCTTGATAATGCATCTGCCACAACGTTCAACTTTCCTTTTCGATACTGTACGTCGAATGAGTATTGCTGTAGTTCCAGCGCCCATCTCGCAATCCGACCAGTCGGGCTCTCTATCGCATTCAACCATTTCAACGCTAGGTGATCTGTTATTACTGTAAACGTGTATCCTTCTACGTACGGCCTCATTTTTCGTATTGCCCACACTATTGCCAAACACTCCTTTTCTGTTGGTGAGTAGTTCATCTCTGCCTTGTTTAACCTGCGGCTTGCGTATGCTATTACTCGCTCTTCGTCGCCTGAACCTTGCGTAAGTACTGCACCAAGACCAAAATCACTTGCATCCGTCTGTAAACTAAACTTCCTCGAAAAATCTGGACAAGCGAGTACCGGTGCCTGCGTCAGTGCTGCCTTGAGTGCTTCGAATGCTGATTGTTGCTCTTCAGACCACCTCCACTTACTACCTTTCTTAAGCATAGATGTTAACGGGTGTGATACTTGTGAAAAATCCGGCACGAATCTTCTATACCATGACACGACTCCTAGAAAACGTCGTAACTCTCGTATATTCTTCGGTGGTTGCAGTTCTTTGATGGCTGCTATCTTGTCTGGGTCGGTATGGATGCCTTCCTCGCTAACGACATGACCTAGATATTTTAACCTTTTCTTAAAAAACTCACATTTTTCCGGGTTTATCCTCAGGTTCGCTCTATGCAGCCTTCGAAATACTTCTGTTAAATGTGCAATGTGCTCTTCCAATGTTTTGCTTGTAATGATAATATCGTCGAGGTATGCAAACGCGTATGGCTCCAGTTCTGGTCCTATGACACGATCAATGCTCTCTGAAAAGTTGCTGGAGCTGAGTGCAAGCCAAATGGCATCACCCTCCATTGGTATAGTCCACGCCCAGGTACTGTGAATGCGGTGTATTGCTTGCTGCTTGCTTCCATAGGTATTTGCCAATATCCATTTTTCAAGTCGAGGCTACTAATAAATCTCGCGCTTCTTAATTTGTCCAAGATATGTTGTATACGTGGTAAGGGGTATATGTCTGGTACTGATCTTGCGTTTAGTTGGCGGTAATCTACGCAGAGTCTCCATTTTCCATTCTTCTTCTTTGCCAAAACTATGGGTGCGCTGTGCGGGCTATTCGATGGTTCGATGCAACCTTTTTCGATCAGCTCGTCGACTTCCTTGTTGATAATTTCTTGCATTTTCGGATTCTTCGGATAGTACCTTTGCTTAATTGGACGGTCGTCTCTCATAACTATTTTGTGTGTGGCCACGTTGGATACTCCTGACATGTTTGCGAACACCTGTAATTCTTGGCTCAGAAATTTACTCACCGAATCCTCTGTCTTGCTAGTTGCTATCGCCGCCATTGGGTCGTGTTCCCTGAAATCTTCACTATTCGTTTCGACCATAGTTGTACATGTCACTACCTCTTGCTTCCCTTCGTCTACTCTCAACGTTATTACTTTACCACCACATCTCATCTCCAAGTTTACCTTCGCCAGATAGTCAGTGCCAATTACCACCTCGTCGCCCAGTCCCGGTAGGATTGACATCTCGTTCCTCTGTACTTTACCACCCATTCTTAATTCTGCATCTACCGCTTCTTTGATTATTATTGCTCTGCCATCGCCCATTCTTACTCGCGTCTTTACTTCCTTGAATTTGCCAGTTTTTAATCTTCTCGCCATTGCATCACTTATAAAGCTCCTCGTCTCGCCCGTGTCAATCGCTGCTACTGCTTCTTCTCCATTCACATACGTTGTTACCGATATGCGGCCCTTTGTGTATTTGAACATGTCTAATCTCTCCGAAGATCCCATCCCTCGGTTCCAACGTGGTCTCTGGTCGTTTCCCTGTGGCTTCCTACAACAATCACGAGTGAGCACGCCTATCTTACCACAAATCCAGCAAAATTCTCTTCTTATGCCTCGGCACCCGTATGAGAAGTGACCACCTCTTCCGCATCGTCTGCAGGCCGTTCTTGTATCCACATATTCTTGTTGTGGCTCTGACCTCTGCTGTTGTTGGATCTCTGCTCGCTCTTCCTGTCTTTGTTCTGCCTGGAGACACTGGTACTGACCTTCTTGCCGCCGTGGTATGAATGGCCTTGTGGTTGGTCGCATTGGTTCCCTGTCAGGAATAATATTTTCATAGTCTTGAGCTAAATTTACCAGCTCCTCAAGATTGCTGACCTCGCTTCGCTTTATGTATAGTTGGTACTCTCTGCGCGAGTTTCTGTAGATGCGGGTTAATTTCTGCTCCTCGGTGTAGCCCGCGTGACGCATGATTCCTTGTAGTGCCAAGACATAATCTTTAAATAGCTCACCTTGTCGTTGTACGCGCATACGAATTTCATCTTCCAATTGCTCTAAGTATCGGCAGCTTAGGAAGAACTTCAGGAAGTCCTTCTTGAAGGCGTCCCACTCCTGCCAATGCCGGTTGTTATTCCTGTACCATACCAATGCTTTGTCCTTCAATAACTCCGGCAGCGCTTTTGGAATTGTGTTGCGGTTGATTTCATACCCATCTGCTAGCTCCTCCACTCTTTCGATGAATCCTAGGGGATCTTTGCCTCCGTTGTACTTTAATCCCCACTTCCTTACTCTGTCCATGGTCGTTGCATATGTGCCAGGGTGTTGAATATAATTTGTCGTTGCGTACATACCAGGCTGCTGAATAAAATGTACCGGCGGTTGTCCGACCTCCAATTGATTGGGTGCACCATTTGCCTGTTTATCATTTCTTGGTGAATTTAGTTCGTTGCTTGTCTTTGACGCTTGTGGATTTGTTAGCCGCGCATGCCGAATCGCCAACTCTGTGAATCGATCCCGTAAGTTCTCGTTATCCTTCTCCTCTTGGATGAATGTCGCCAATCGTTTTCTTAGTTCGTCAACCGTTCCGCCATCCTCTAGCCCAAATTCCGTGCTGTAGGCTACCAGATCCTCTCGAGTGAGATAGTATACCCACGATACCTTTAACATTGTTATGTATTATATCCTCGTCGTATTAACCCATAAGTGTGTGAACCTTGTTTCCCCTTCGTTTCTGAGTTTATCATAAAATTTGCTCTATTTAACCTGCTCGGGCGCCAAAATGTGACGGACTTTTCCTTGACTTTGCCGGGGTTGGTCTCAGTCCGTCCAGGGTTCCTGGAAGTAGAAATTCCTAACGGTCCTTCTGAAAGAATAACTCTGTTTTGTTCGATACAAAACGTTATAAAAAATTATTTATTTGATAAAATTCTACTTTTCTACTCCTAGGCTGATTTCCTTGCTCTATAAGAGGTGACGGAGGTGATAAAGCCCTCGGCCAACCTCTGCGGTCGAATGGAGTGATAAAGCCTCCAGACGAGTATACTCTAAGTACAAATGAAGTGAAAAAGCCTTCAGGTGTACTCTTGGTCGGTAGTGATAAAGCCTACCGACTCGTATGCCTGTCTCCTAATCTCTGAATTTCAATGCGAACTCGTCGCCCTTATATACTAATTTTTGCACGCAGGCAAACGGTTATTTTATAATAACAACTTTGAACTAATGGTATTAACAATATAAAACAACTGTTGTTCCGGTAAATATTTCCTTCCCATGAATTTCAATGCACCATAATGCTCCTTATTGAATACAATGCCTTTGTACTTGCTCATACTGTGCTTTCCAGGCTTTGGTTTATATATTGTGTGTTTGTATATTTGTTTGTGGTCACCTGATTCTAATGTTGTGTTTTGCTTTGCCCAATGCTTCTGCCTTCTGTTGTATGGCGTGCGTTGGTGTGTTGTATGCTAGTGCGTAAATATGTATAACGAAATTTCAATTAGTAGCGGCGCTTATTTTGACGACTTGCTGCTGATCTCCGTTCACTTAAGTTATTATGTATGTTGTATTTGTAACTGGGTACATTGGATTTTGAGTGTGCAAAGGGTTGATCGACCGCTGCATTTTTATGTTTTGTGCGTATCTACTTTCCAAATATTTAATGCATGTTAGGGTGATCCTATATTCAAAGTTTATGTTTGCGAAAAATGTAAATATTTGGCTTGCGTGCAAAAGTGCGCAAGTGTAATTTATTCTTCAATTTAATAATTATAAATTCAATGTACAACAGAATATATGTATTTAGGGCATAATTCATAAAGGTATACATATGTATATTTCTGGTGCTTCATGCAAAAAATATATAAGTGATAAAAATGCAAGTATAAACTCCAAGTTATTTCCAAAGTGATAAAAATTCAAGTATAAATTCCAAGTTATTTCCAAATGTATGTTATTTGCAAAAATATATAGATATGTGTATGTTGTGAGGATACAAAGTCCTCGGCTTTGGGGTCCTCACACTCCACTCTGCTGTTGCTGACTATCCTGCATCAAATAACGTAAAACAGTTAAGGCGTTTTCTAGGTATGGCTGGATGGTACTTTGATGGTTGATAACTTTGCCACAATTACCACCCATCTTAAAAATTTGTTGAAGAAAAGTAAAAGCTTTGAGTGGAATGATGAAGCCCAAACAGCGTTTGAAACCCTTAAGGAAAAGCTATGTAGTGCTCCAGTTTTGACCAGCCCTGATTATGAAAAACCTTTTATTATTCAATGTGATGCCTGTAAGCTTGGTGTTGGTGCGGTTCTATAGCAGAAGAACGACGATGGCGTCGAAGTCCCAATCGCTTACTTCTCACAAAAGCTCAATAAGGCTCAAAGTAATTACAGTGTTACCGAACTAGAGTGCCTTGCGGCAATGCTTAGCCTAAAGAAGTTTCGAGCTTATGTGGAGGGCCAAGGCTTCACCATCGTCACAGACCATGCAAGCTTGCAATGGCTCATGCGCCAGTCAGATCTGTCTAGCCGATTAGCTCGATGGTCTCTTAAGTTTCAGAGATACAGATTTAATATCGAACATCGGAAAGGTTCGCAAGATGTGGTACCCGATAGTTTGTCACAACAGAATTTTGAAGATATTAATGAATTGCAAGTCCGTCCTTTGGTTGATCTTAATTCATTCGAGTTTTCGTCCGAGGAATATAAAAAGCTATTAAGTCAAGTCCGTGATAATGAAAGCCGTTTTTCTGACCTTCAGATAGTAGATGATCGTGTATACAAACGAAATAAACATCTGATGGAAACCCTTCACAGGAACCCTTTAATTGGAAACTATGGATTCCAAAAACGTTAGTAGATAAAGTTATGCAAGATGCCCATTCTCCACCTAATAAATGTCATGGAGGCATAGCAAAAACGTTAGAGCGACTTAGATTGAGTTTTTATTGGCCGAACATGGTTTAAAACGTAAAAGATCACGTCAATAAGTGCGATATTTGTCGCCAAAATACATCACCTAATGTCACGCTACGACCTCCAATGACCACTCAATACACCGTCCAACGTCCATTTCAAAAGTTGTATATAGATTTACTTGGCCCATATCCTCGCTCTAGGCAAGGCAATATCGGCATCTTGATTGTCCTTGACCATTTAATCGATCGATAATACAAGGTATTCGTGCTTATCTGAAAGAGGATCAAACGCATTGGGATAAGCATCTCCCTGATATAAGTGAAGCCTTAAGGAGTGCTTATCACCAATCAATAGGATGCTCGCCATATTATGCCCTTTTCGGCCAGCAAATGCTTTCGCATGGTGAAGAGTATCCTCTTTTGCGAACACTTGAGGCGCTAGATGACCAGAACTTAGACCGAACGGATAACTTAAAGCTCATTCGAGAATCGGAAATGAATAAAATCAAAAAGGCATTTGAAAACTCGGCTAAGCGTTATATTTTGCGTAGCTCTACTAAAAGATTTCAAGTCGGAGACATAGTTTACAGAAGAAATTTTATACAAAGCGATGCAACGAAGAAAGTTTGTGCGAAGTTCGCACCAAAGTTTCTTAAAGCGAAGGTAGTGTCGATCAATGGAAATTGCATGTACGAACTTGAAGACTACGCGAGTGGAAAAAGAGGGATGTACCATCGGAAAGAAAACCTCAGCTAAGTTTCCGGTAAAATCGATCTTTCTTTTTGGAACGAGCTTCGAAAGTGGTAAGACCAACAGAGATTTCCATGTTTTTTCGCGAAAATCGAAAACCACATCTTTTAATCGTGTGAATATGTTAGTAAATCACTGCGTTTTCTTTCTGCAAATTAATTTACAACAACCCAGTTTAGAGTGCAGTGTTAAAGTAAAATTATATGTGGCTCTTTCGCGGTAATAATCTTTGCTGGCCCACAAACGAAACAGTAACCTTCAGCATCTTTGAAACCACACACCGAATCGAGACGCATGCATCCGGAGCAGCGGAATACCTAGCACATCGAGCACGGAGACTACATCTACCCATTCAGCTGGCTGTCATCTTGGTGAAGTTAATTTTTTTCGGTAAACTTCGTAAAATTTTTGTAAAACAATTTATAATTTTAATGTTCTAAGAGGGAAATATAACCTCATATTGCCGCCTTAAACCGTTTATTGAATTCTACAAGTTAAATTACAATTGTAATACATTACAATTGTAATACATCAAACTATTTTGCTTTTCTTAGTTAAATTTTGCATTGGTATACATAAAAACCATAATGCGGCTATACCAATGTTAAGAGAAAAATATCTTAAATTGGTTTGATATACCTCCTTATATGTAAGTGCGAACATATAAGAAATAACTTTTAAATATTTTCCCCAAAGTAACAATAATCCAATTCGACTTCGTATCGAAGTACCCTTTGGCCACATATTGATAAGGTATTTTTAAAGAAAACCTAATTAGGTTAATCATCAAAAATGAAAACAAATTCTAATTAGAATAATATTATTGTATTTCATAATAAGAGTACATGTTAACTAACCTCCCTGAACATGCGGTCTCTTCATTTTGTTTTCTCTTAAATTAATTTCAAGTTTTATTTTTTGATCGACTGCATTTCCAATATGCATGTCTCCACCCTGCCAACCAAGACTACCCACTTTTACCACTTTCCCCTGAAATTCCAACACCTTCAAAGATTTTGGTGTCAAAAAATTCAAGTTTTTGGGATATTTTTGAGGGTGAAAAAAATTTCCCATAAATAGAATGAGTGCGAATGAAACAACATGAGTGTCTTGCTTATGAATATCCCAAAACAAGGGAAATAAACAAAAATTATTTGACGTGCCATTGACGTTGGAAAATTAAAAAAAATTCAAGCGTGATTTTGGCAATTTCGCTAAAATTATTAATTATTTGCGGCTTAGTTGCGAAAAAAATCAGAAGGAAAAGTGAAAAGAGTGCTTCAAAGTGGAACGAAACCTGCAGACGATCATATAGCATAAAAACTGCGGTTTTCATCATTTTCATCGCCGCCATACGTAAGTACTCCAAAAAATATGTATTATTATCTTAAATATGGTGTCCAACATAATATAAGAATACAACTGCGGTGATGCATCTGTATATTTTGATGAACACCAAAACAAGTAAAGTGTTATGTCTCTGACAAAGTCAGGAAGATTGTATGGTGTCACCATAATAAACAAATGTACATGCGCTTGTGCATTTATGTATCATGGCGTACACCAAAATAAGTGAAGTGCTAAGTCCCTGACAAATTTCAGGAAGATTTTATGGTGTCATCATAAAATATATATATGCATGCGCCTGTACATATATGCATCATAGTGCATGTCAAAACGGGTTCAGTGCAAGGCCCCTGACCAAGTTCTATAAGATTTTATGGTGTTATCATAAAATATATATATGCATTCGCCTGTACATATATGCATCACAGTGCATGTCAAAACGGGTTCAGTGCAAAGCCCCTGACAAAGTTCAGGAAGATTTTATGGTGTTATCATAAAATATATATATGCATGCGCCTGCGCATATATGCATCACAGTGCATGTCAAAACGGGTTCAGTGCAAGGCCCCTGACAAAGTTCAGGAAGATTTAATGGTGTTATCATAAAATATATATGTGCATGCGCTTGTACATATATCCATAATATTGTACATCAAAACCAGTTCAGTGCTAAGTCCTGTTACCTGGCTGACTGTTTGGGTGGTGAGGAGCGGCGGCAAGCAGGTATGCTTGCGGGCCCAGGCTAGCTCGTCGTCTTGGGCGGGGTATTGCACCACCGACCTCACCCGCAGCCACATGAACAAAATTGGGGTTCATACCTGCATGATGAAAAAAAAGGATGAAAGAAAAGCTGAAAAAGATATAAATAGACGTTAGGGGCAAAGTTATAGAGGGGAAAGCATGAGGGGCAGAAAAAGGTGAAGGCCTGTCCTGTCAGGTGGAGTCTACCCTCCCTCTGCAGTGCAACTTGCACTGCACCGTGGGCACTGTGCTGACTCCTATCTACTTACAGTGCCCCCAAACCTGACACTAGTCTGTCCGTCTGTCAATTGGTCATTTTTCTCTACCACTCACCTTCGCCTTACCTTGCCACGCACAAGAGCAGCACCAACACCAAAATTCGACTTAGCCCTGCATTATTGAAAATATTAAAATTTCATCCAAACATAATTCTTATGATTTATTTACAAAATTTTTGGTTTCCAAATTACCAACTAATACCCTACTACCAGTTCAATAATTTCAACAAACTTTAAAATCAAAATTTACTGCAAAATAATTTGCCAAGAATTCCAAAAGGCTTAACTAGTATCTATTTCTAAAGCTTCTATTTAATCAAAGTAAAAAAAAATGCTCAAATATAATACTGAACCTTATTACTAGCTAACATTACAAATTCATGGGAATGCAGGAAGAAGTAGATAAATTTCAAATTCCATACAATACGAGATACTTATGGCTAATAGACAAAGTGTCTGAACTCAAATAAAAAAAATTAAACTTTTAGGGCCACCCTAATGCCATATTATTACTAGGAGCTAATTCTAAATCCTAAAGATACAAATTCAAATACAATAAAATAAGAGGGCGAATAAAAAAAAAAAAAATCCAAGTGCCCTAATCTCTGACCTACCGCAACCGCTCCAGTAAACATAAGATCAAATATGTACAACGCAAAAGTAGGTCATCAAAGCAAAAGAATTTATATGTTTATGAAAACAAAAGGTATGTATGTAAGTACAAATGTACGTTTGTGACGTTTTTCATGCATGTACATATGTTCGTTGCAATCTGTTTTTATTTTTCTGATGTGCTAATTCCTGTTCTATTTTTGCAAGAGCAGGAATCTGTGCTAACACATGTACATACAACTAAACAGGTGTATTTTGATAAATTTTTTATATTTCACTCAAAACACTCACCAAGTTACTCTCCTTATCCAACGGCGCCGCTGCAGTTGAGTAGCTGAAAAAAGAAAAACTCAAACATACATATGTACATATGACCACACTCAAGGTAGCCACCCTCAAACACTCAGACAAGATCACTCGCTAGTGATCTTTGATAATGAGTGCTCTGGTAGTATCAAAGCTGCCCGCGTGATGGTAAACCGCGAAAATTAAAAATTAAAAATGTGTAATCAAAAAAAAAAGTTCTTGGTGCTGAAGGCACACTGTGCATATACACCCTCGGGGTGTGATGTTGCAATTGATTTTGCCAATAATAATAGAAGTAAGTACAAAAAAAAAAATGAAAAGATGGCAAAAAAATCGAATGATTGAAAATCCTAATTTGGTGCATATGCAAAAGAAAAATGTGTATATGGTAGAAAGTGGAGATATAAAAATACAAAGAAAAATTAAATGTCAAACTGACGTAGAAAAATTAAAACAAAAAAGGAAGAAAATGAAGAAACGAAGAGAAAAAAAATGTGATGGAGGCAGAAGTGCCACCATTAACTCCTGAAATATGGAGTTAAAGTAAAACTCAGACTTTATATGCGCGAAACGGAAATGCTTGGCCCCGGAGATATAATGCCCCCTTTTTGCCCGTTCTCTGTAAAAAGTATGACCCTTATACCAATATTTAAATAAACTTAATAATATATCCCAAACATACAAATTTCAACATATAACCTAATGTGTTGTTTGAAAAGCTCCTCCTTTGTTGTGTATGGTGTAGTGGCTGTTGTTGTTGCGGCTCAACTCCGCCAGTGAAAGATGTTATGTGTAAATTCCAAGTCCTTGTAGGCGATTCTGTTGTTGGGCGGTATGTCGCCAATATGAATAATTTGTTGTTTTTGTTGATGGTGTGGTGCACGCCGGTAAAAATGACAATGTGATGTAGTGCTTTTGGATGCGTGATAATTGTTGTTGGCCGGAATGCCGCCAATATAAAAACGTTGTTGTAGTATTGTTGGGCGGTATGTCGCCAAGAAAAAAAAATAAATACCGGTTGTGGTTGGTGTTGCGCCGCCAATATAGCAAAAATGGTGTAGTTGTTGTTGAACGTTATGCCGCCACTATAAAAAAATGCTGTTGTGGTTGTTGCGGCCCTATACCGCCAATATGAAAATGCTATAGTGGTTGTTGTTGTGGAGTGCGCTAACAAATTAAAATTTTAGTGTAGTGCGTGGTAGTTGTTGTTGTTGTGTTGACCGCCAAGTATAATGTATTTGCTTTTTGGCGGTACGCCGCCCATATATGTGCCCAGTGGGTCTTTCCCAAAGGAAAATCAATTGTGCGCTGAAATTAAATACAAAAGAAAATCTATTTAGATATTAAAAAGCAAATGTGTATCTATGTGCATATACATAATTGCCTACGGATTTCTTGTCTGCATAGTCATATATTCATCTACATACATATATTTGTATGCAGAGATGTATATGTCGATGCAAGTTTTCTTTTGGCTTGCTCTGGAGATAGGCAAGGTTGAAGCCCCAGCTCCCGTCAAGCATGCCTAAAAAAGAGTATAATATCTTACCTCTTGTAACTTGTAATTTTTTGACAACTGATTCCAGCTCTTTGAACGTACCGCGGAAACTTTTCGACGCGCACAATTTTATTTACAAAGCGGTTTAATTCGCGCACTACTAAGGACTATGCACTTTGTAATTTACGGTTGTAAACGCGCACTTCACTTGTGATTTTTCACTACTCACTTGCACTGGGCACTGTTGAAACGAGACTTTGGCCCGTTGACTCAGTTTTCCCCTTCTTATAGCCACCGCCGTGGTAAGGAACGTTACCCAAAAACGGAAAATTTTTACCATTACATGCCAAACTTTCTTTTCGGCTTTCCCGTATTTTCCATCTATACAATCATGCACTCATACATTCATACGCTTACCGCTCCACAAAACGAACACCTACACAGATACATTTGGTTCGTGCCTTGACCGCTTACACTGATGCATTCACACGTTCATAGCCTTTCACAAATACACATCCACCTACATAATACCGAACAGAACAAACACATAGTTACATATCATTCGTCAAGGCTGCTAGGTTGTTAGCAGCATGGTGAAATGTTTCTTATTATAACAACATGATGCCAAGCGCAACATCTAATTTCCGTTGCAACATTGTGTTCACTACAGGTACAATGTTGTCAATGTTAATGTTATCATGTTAATGGCAACATTGGGGCTAGGGCACGGACCTGGACACAAAACACATAAACACATAGACGCATATACACTCTGCCACTCAGTTAGGCCAGTATGGAGACAGGCTGTCGTTACAGGCTCGCAACCGCCGATGGTGCCTGCACTATGGAGCGTGGGCGTAAAGAATTCAAACGCAGCCTGCTAAGTATTATTTCCCGCGTCCAACGTGTGGCCTCGACCCACGACTCAATGCCGGGCCTATTTCTCTTCACGCCTTTAAATTTTCACACTGCTTAACTACGAACTACATCACTGGGCTAATGCTACTACTTAAACCTATATCACAGATACTACTATACATCTCAACTTGTAAATAAGATATCACAGATAAAATAAATAACAAAAACCATAAATAAAACTAAAATAAAATAAAATAGAATAAAATAAAATATCACAGTTAGCAGAACAAAAAAAAAAATTTATAAAATAAAATATCACAGATGGCAAAAAAAAAATGTATAAAAAAAAATATCACAGATCAAATAGTCAAGTAGGTAAAATAAATAAAAAAATAAATAAATGCAAAAATAATCAAATAAAGCAAAAGGTCAAAAAAAAAATATAAATAAAAATAATTTAATAATATAATCACATACGTCAATAAACTAATAAATACAATACGTCGACACATAAATAAATAACATAGAACAAGAGTACTAACACTACAAAAAAAAATATTAAGCTATTTTGCAAAAATGTCTTTAGCGTGGTATACGCCGATCTTTTTCCCATTGCTGTCGCCAAGTTCATACATAGAGTTCCCTATAACGTTTAAAACAATACATCTTACTTGTTTTGGAGCTAATTTAGCGTTGTAATTTTCGGCTTGGGAACTTTGTTTAAAGTTTCGGCGATATACCACTTGTCCAATCTGAAACTTTATATCCTTACTCCTGGTGTCGTTGACCTTTTGACTTCTATCGTGGGCCAGCTTCAGCTCCTTCATAATTCTCTTTCTTATGAGCTGCATCTTATCACCAGCCGTATCTATCTCCACGTCACCATCCTTCAACGCCGCCAACTTTCGATATAGCTCATATGATGCAGCATGCTGTATCATAGGCATACCGAAAGTGGCATAGTATGGCGACATGTTGATGGCTGAGTGAGTAACGCTGCGTAGTGCAAATGCGGCATCGCTGACGCATTTGTCCCAGTTCTTTTGGTTGCCCTTTATGAAGGACCTAATTATCTGCAGCACAGATCGGTTGACTCTTTCCGCAGCGTTACCCTGAGGTGAATAAAATGCAGTTCTCACGTGCGTCGTGCCGTATTTCTCCAAAAACTCTTTGAATATTTCCGAGACGAATTGTTTGCCGTTGTCCGAATGGATATATTCGGGCACACCAAACACGTGAAAGACTTCTTTCTCTAAAAATTTTATAACCTCAGCTGAAGTGGCCCTTCTCATAGGTTTTAAGAACACAAACTTAGTAAAGTGATCTAGACAAACAAAGACATACACGTTACCATCACTAGAACGAGGATAAGGACCCATAAAATCAATGAATAAACGTTGGAAAGGTCGCTCTGTGAGCTTTTGCTTTCCCATCATGGGTTGTTTAAAAACGTTTTGTGTCTTATTTGTTTTGCAAGTTTCGCAATCTTTTATATGGGCGCATACATCTGTGACCATTCCTGGCCAGTAATATTTCTGACGTAGTCGGGACAGTGTTTTGTGGATGCCACCATGACCAGCGGACGGTGAGCTATGAGACGACTCTACCAGCCCCGGTCGCAGTTCCGACGGAACCCAGAGCTTCCAGGTCTGGTCCGCTAGAAGATCGTCCCCCTTGTCGAATTGCGTCCGTTTATAAACGTAACCGTCCGATATGCATAAGTCTGGCAACTTATCTTTGTTCTCGGTCACCGTCTTTTTTAACTCCGTATACTCCTCCGACTCGAAGCACGGTGACTCGAGACACACGTCTATGGCTCTGTCGTTCGTCAGTATTTCGTCCATGTGTATTCGTGAGAGTGTGTCGGGAACCACGTTTTGCGCACCTTTTCGATGTTGGATATCGAAATCATAACCCTGGAGTTTCAAACTCCACCTTGCCAGCCTCCCAGAAAGATCTTTCTGATTCATGAGCCATTTGAGGCTGGCATGATCAGTTATGATGGTGAACGGGGTTCCTTCCACATAAGGTCGGAATCTTTTAACACTCACGATCGCAGCATAGCATTCTAGTTCTGTTATGCTGTAGTTCTTCTGCGCTTTATTTAGTTTTGCCGAAACGTAGGCAATCGGTCTTTCGTTCTGGTCATCGTCCAGTTGAAACAAAACCCCTCCCACTCCGTCCGTTGATGCATCACATTGAATATAAAAACGACGCTTAAAGTCAGGATGTGTGAGCACCGGTGCAGTAACCAAACTCTGCTTTAAAATTTCAAATGATTTTATTGCTTCTTCCGTCATTGCAAACCTTTTGATTTTGTCTTTCTTGAGGCAGTCGTGCAGCGGGGCTGCAATAGTCGCATAGTCCTGTATAAAACGTCGGTACCAGCCCGACATACCCAGGAACCGTCGTAGTTGCTTCGGGGTTTTCGGAACTGGGAAGTCCCTCACAGCTACCACTTTGTTGGCGTCCATTCTGATACAACCATCCCCGACTACGTATCCTAAATAGCGAACTTCTTTAAAACAAAACTTGCTTTTTTCTACGTTAATTGTTAACTTAGCCTCGCGAAGACACCGAGCGACCTTTTCCAATAAACACATATGGGACTCGAAATCTACAGAACAAACTAACAAATCGTCAAGATAAACAAAAACACATTCACGTAAAGCGGCCGGAATGACCTTGTCCATGAGCCGACACATTCGTTGTGCTGCATTGCACAACCCGAAAGGCATGACGGTAAATTGGTAAAGGGGTCGGCCAGGGACAGTGAAGGCAGTCTTTTCACGTGATTTCCTCTCGAGGGGAATCTGCCAGAAAGCATCCTTTAAGTCGATTGCGGAAATATATCTTGTGTTTTGTAGGCGGCTCAAAATTCCATCAATATGTGGTAAGGGGTATGCGTCCTTTATAGTTCTTTCATTCACCTTGCGAGCATCTAGGCACAGCCGATTCTTCGTTCCTTTAATGACCAGTGATACGGGGGAATTCCAACTACTGTTGGACTCCTCGATGACTCCCATGTCCAACATTCGATCTAACTCTGCGTATATGAGTTTTTGTATGGCCGGCGAAATTGGATAATGGCGTTGCTTGACCGGCAGATTCTCGTCCACCACCTCGATGACGTGTTCCTCTTTGTCTGTCCGGCCTAACCCCAGTACCGCGAAGGACGGGAATTGTGTCTTCACGCGCTCCAACATATCATCTTGCTCCGGCGATAAAACGTGCTGCACAGCGTCAAAAGACAAGTCACCCTCGGCAGGCACAAGCTCCGCCACACTGGCAGCATTCACACTCCCATTCAAACCTTTACTCACAACACTCATACGGAATGCCTGCCAAAAGTCTATACCTAAATAAACTTGTTGTTGTAGATCAGGAACTATCAAAAATTCTAATTCCCTGGTCGTATTATCCCACACGACTTGTAACTTTATGACCCCTACCACGGCGGTTTCCTCCCCGTTCGCGGTTCGGATATTTTGGCCCTTGATTGGCACAATCAAGGCTTCCTTTCCCCGAAGGAGTGCAGCTGAGTCTTTGCCTAAGCGGCTGGCACTCGCCCCTGAGTCCAAGAGAGCCAGGACCTCGTGACCTCCTATATTTGTTTTGGCGAAAAACCTATTATCTCCTTTCCTCTTTTCCCTCATCTTCTCTATCTTCATAAAATTTCTGTTTTTCCTACTTGCATTTATTGTATCACAAAATATTCTTTTTCTTGCTTCTTCGTACTCTAGCTTTCTTTGGTGTAAACTCTTAATCTCCTTCTTTTCCCGTGTCATTCCTGCCTGTTTCACTTCTTCCCTGTTTTCCGTATCCCTTCCCCTCAAAACTTTTATTTGAGTGTTGCCGGGTTGCCTGTCTTCTGGCTGGAGTCCCCGGTCAACTCCGCCAGCCTCGGGTTTCCCTGCTTGGGCTTAAAAACACAGAAGGACGAATCACTACCACAAGCAAAACAGACCATATTGTGGAACGAAGACGAACATTTATTTGGTTTTTGTGCTTCTGCCGGGTTTTTCACAAAGTGATCCACCGGCATACCGCACGAAAAACACAACATCAAGTGGAAGGGTGATGCACAAAAGGAGTTGACAGTCGACTTAGACGCAGGATTAACAGAAGGACGAACACTATTGGGATTGGCTGTGGTTTGGTGTTGGGGTAGGGATTGGGATTGGTGTTGGGGTTTCCTATCAAAGGCTTCGACTTTTGTTGCCTCTCCTAAGCTTGACTGCTCAAAATCGACCTCGTTAACGACCCTAGTCCTACTCTTATTCTCTTTAATAAGTTTTTCGGCTCTCTTGCATTCCGACTTGAGCTCCGCCAACGAGTCCATTTTTATGGCGAAGGTCAAGTTGGCCTTGAGGTTTGAGGTTTGCCCCTGATGATGCCAACCAACTCCCTCTCAGGGATCCTCTTCCGCAAACGGAATGTCATATTGTGGACTTCGGCATAAAAGTCATCAAAAGCTTCCGCGGGCAGCTGTTTCCTATCCATGATTTCACGGATGATTTCATAGTCGGACTCGGCGGATTTGAAGTGGCTTAGCATTTCGGCTTTCAGCCCGAAATAGCCGAAATCGGGTTCGTCTGCGTGGTCCTCAAGGACCTGCCAATACCACTTCAAAGCACCGCCGGAAACCAGACTATGAAAGTCCGTGAAGAGCTGGAAGTAGGAAATATTATGCTGCTCGCGCATCCTCTCCACCCGAAAGATGAAGCTTTCGACGCTTATACCTTTACTGGTCCCATCGAATTTGATGTGCCACTTTTCAAGGTCGAGCTTCTTCCACCTGGGAGGATCGCTGGCATCTCGCCCGGTACTGTAACTGACCGTTGGCTCATTGACGCGCTCTGCGTTTCCCCCCCTCCGGCTCTGAGGCTCGGGCGTAGATTCCAAGGTGGACCGATGTACAGGCACTTGCGCAGACGTTTCTATGTCTGCTACGCGGCCACCAAGGTTATCGACACTGGTCTTAATGCTCATCACCTCATTTGCCATTTGCGCCACCAAGTCGTTTTGTTGCGCCATCATCGCCATCATTCGGCTCAGCTGTTCGACATTATTTTCATCTTGGGCGGTGTGGCTTTGAAGAGCATTAAGGCTAATGCCGACATTCGTTGATGGTGCGTTCTGCGCCGGAACATCACCCCCCTGGGCACCTACGTTTTCCCTATCGACCATCTGGCACACCAAATCGATTTTTTGGGAGAAGTTTAGACTATTATCTGATTCGTTGAATGACACCCCGTTCGCGACAGAGAGCCTAATCGGGCGTTCAGGGCCAAACGAACCGAAAATCCGCGAAGCGCACCTATTGAAATAATCCGTAGGCACAAAGTCTATGGGCCTCGGAATCCCTGTGTCAATTTGCGTGAAAAGTGAACCAGCAATCTGGTTTTCAAGAGCCCTGGCACGACTCCTTGTAACACGCCTGTTGGAATCTAAAATTCCCAATCCCCCAAAAGATCTTTCCTCCGTATATTTTTCCCGGCCTTGGTCAGACATTCACTGTCTGCAGCGGCAAAAGCTTTTAATCCAAAAACCCAAAAAAACGCAGGAACAATCGAATAAATATATATAATACCTCCAAGGAATCGATATCCCCTCAACCCAAATGGAAAAACAAAAAGACAAACAAATTATGCGAAAAAGAAAAAAAAATTGAGATGCAAGGAAAATGTTCCGATAAAAACAATCTGTTTGTATTTGCAGATCCAATAAATAATAAAAAAGTAAATAATATAAGATAATAGGTCCAAATTCACCCAAAACCCAATAAAAAAAAAATATATGTATAAATAAAGGATATTAAATAACGGATATAAAAATTACAATATATGTATGTATATAAAAATTCAATTCAATTATTAAGTGATAGGTTTGTGTGTATGTATGTATGTGTATGGTAATTCAAGTGATTTGTGGGTTTATGCGTATGAGAAAAAAAAACTTATACGCTAGTATCAAAAACAAAAATGCTTAATATAAAAAAAAATTATTAAAACTGAAGTTAAATTCAGAGGCTATGTGCGTGTGTGTGTGTGTAAGAATTAAAACAAGGTTTGTTTGGGTGTAAAATATTATGTATATGCTAATCGAAACATACCCTCACTAGGGTAGGCACCTTGTCGTTGGTGTGAGGGCTTAGCCGAACTCCATAGCGCCCGAATATGAGGCGGAGCTGTTTAGGACTGACATCTACGCCGTTTCGCCTCATAGGAGGGCGGCGGGATGTCGGTGACCAAGAACTGCCAACCCCCTAATCCAGGGGTGTTATGCGGACCGTGCCTATTGGACGATTTGCAGCCAGGGGATAAATTCGGCTGTATTCGAACGGAGCCTTCCCGACACCGGGCCATCTCGCGAAGTATTTATGGCCTTACCGCAGTAAGGGGCGCTGCTGTGGCGGACGGTTCTTTCCCCGTATATAATACTGGACCGCTGAGCCCGCCTTGTCGGGCAGGTGGTCGTACGACCAAGATGAACAACTCATTACCTGAACGTAATAAGGAGGATGTAAAGAGGAGGACTGAGTCGCAATCCAGGGACGACAAATACGAATTAAGCGATGCGTCGGACTCGGGGAGCGAGAGTAGTGCTGATTCAATGAATTCCGTGTTGGAGAAGCACACAAATGAAAACGGAGTAGAAGAGTGGAGAAGGGTACGGAGCAGAGGAAGTAAAAGAGCTCTCTCGCAGTACCGTGCAGCACTAAGAATTGTACAACGCTTGGGAGCAGTGGTCGACCCAACAGAAGTGGAGATCGAGCGCTTGGAATGGGCCCATGAAGCGGTAGAAGTAGGTCGAAGGCAGTTCAAAAGGTTTGCTGCGAGAAACCCTCGGTTCTGCAACCGGTACGAGGAGGAAGAAGCGTCGAATGGCAGAATGAAGAGGCACCGTTCGGCAGAAGGCGACAAGCCTGCTTTCAAGAGGCAGAAAGGACCCAGTCCTAGAGCCGCGAGGCAGGGCAGTCGCATAGACAAGACAAGTAGGCCCAAAGCTGTAAGACAGATGGGTTCCAATAGCGAGGTAGCAACTACCTCGAAAGCTGCCAGTCAGAGGGAAGTTCCAACTACGGAAGTAGGAGATAAGCCAAAGGGAGATAACGCTAAGACTCCGGCTTTCTCGGAGGCGCTAAAGGGAGTTAACGCGAAGACTCCGGTGTTCTCGGAGGTTCCAAAGGGAGATAACACTAAGACTCCTGCTTTTCCCGAGAAGATGAGTGATGTGGCAAAGCAGTCACTGACTGTGGCGCTGGTTGATCGTAGCAGTCCGTTCGGACAAATGACTACTGAAAGGTGGAGATCTGTGGAAAGGGAGCTTATTAGCTTAATGCTTAAGATGATGCGGGAACAGCCAAGTAAGCCTCTTCCAACCTTTGATTCGGGGGGATGGTATAATGGTGTGAAGATGATAGCGTGCGACAACATCGCGAGCTTGCGGTGGCTGGAGGAAGTCGTTCCAAACCTCCAAAGGCAAGGCACGAACGCGCGGTTTGAGGTGGTGGATAAAGCGCAAATCCCCACGGTACCAAAAGTTAAGGTATGGATACCATGCGTGATGAAGTCGGAGGATACACTGCGACTTCTGCAGAATCAGAATCCGAACATACCGACACAGGATTGGAAGGTACTTACTGTATCTCGGCCTACCGAGGATGGTCAGTTCTACATCTTCCAAATAAACAAGCAGGCGGAGGATATTTTGTACACGCAGCTTGGCAAAATGTCCTTTGGCACTGGCAAAATTTACATGCGACTCAGGAAAAGAAGTCCCGAGGATAAAAATCCTAACACGCTGGAAGTGGGCGAAGTCGAAAAGGACCTCAGAAGCCTAAGGGAAAAAAGAGAGGTGGAGGTCCCCGACGTCACCACGAACGTGCTAGAAGAGGACCAACCGCTAAATGGTGCTGTGACTCGCACAGAGGAACACACGGCACAACATTCACGAGGGGCTGAAGGGGGCCTCGAATACTCTAAACCAAAAGGGCAAGAGGAGGACGACGACGTCAAGACGAAGGTGCTGGAGGGGGACAAACAGCCCAATGGTGCTGCGAGTCCTACAGATAAACCTCCAACACAGTAAAGTGGTGTCGAGCGAACTCCTCCTAACCCTTGAGGAGGGTTCGTTTGACGTGGCGCTGATCCAGGAGCCGTGGCTCTCATCGGGAGGAAAGGTTTCTGGACTTAGCGCGCGCGGGTTTGGCGTTTACTATGCACAAACGGAAGGACGGGTGCGAGCTGTAGTAATGGTAAGGAAACAGCTGCATTCATATATGCTGCCTAATTACACAACCGAGGATCTCGTAGCGGTGGCCGTTGAGCAAAAGAATAAGCAGGCATTTATCCTGGCGTCCTGCTACATGGCCCATGCTGCGGAGGTTCCACCGATGGAGTGCAAAAGGCTAGTACAGGAGGAAGGGCGCAAAGGGCGGTTGGTCATAGGCGCAGATGCAAATGCGCACCACAATGCGTGGGGAGGAGCAGATACGAACGAGAGAGGCGAATCTCTATTTTGTTACATCCTGCAAACCAATTTGCAGATAGCCAACAGGGGAAATGTTCCTACATACATTGGTCCAACATCCAGCAATGTTCTGGATATTTCATTGAGCTCCGAGCGTGATATATCAAGGTATGATTGGATGGTTCTCGATAGACCATCCTTCTCCGACCATGCGTATATAAGCTTCAGCATCCCACTAAAGAGGGTAGAGAAGGGAGGAACCTTTAGAAACCCTAGGGCAACGAATTGGACTAAATTCCAGAAACATGTAGAAACGAAACTGGGACAACCCAAAGAGGTTGCTAATGTAGAGGAACTGGAGGAGTTGAATGAATTCCTAACAAGGACGCTTATGACTGCGTATAACAAAGCTTGCCCTCTAAGAAGATTCAGAGGAAAAGCAAAGCCGCCATGGTGGAGCAATGAGCTGAGTCTTCTAAGAAGACAGGTAAAAGAAATGTTTAAACTCGCAAAGACCGCGGAAAGCGAAGCGTGTCGGGACGAGTACAGGGATCTACTGAGGATCTACAAGCGTGAAATTACCAGGGCGAAGAGAAACTCATGGAAAAGTTTCTGTACGGACATAGAGTGCTCCAGTGAAACAGCACGGTTGAAAAAAGTCCTAGCAAAGGGAAACATAGTCCAGGGACTAATAAAGAAAGAGAACGGGGAATGGTCACGTGATAGTGAGGAATCCCTTGAGGTGCTTCTCGATACACATTTCCCATCGGGAGACGGTTTAGAAGAACCAGCAGACATCACTCACACTTCGATCACGGAGCTAGTGGTGCCGGGCTTGGTGACCGATACCAAGATCGAGTGGGCAGTGAAGACGTTTTCTAAGTTTAAATCGCCGGGCCCAGATGGTATATTCCCGGCCATGCTACAAGTCTCAAGTAGGGCGGTCGTGAATTGGCTTAAAATAATATTCGATGGGTGCATAAGACTGAATCATGTACCGCACTCTTGGAGAACTGCTCGTGTAGCTTTTCTACCAAAGGCGGGGAAGATCGGTCACGTGTATCCCAAAGACTATAGACCCATTAGCTTAACATCATTTCTGCTCAAAACCTTTGAGAGGCTGATATATGTGTACATAAAGTCCAACGTGGATGAAAAGCTGCTCTCCACAACACAGCATGCGTACACCAAAGGCAAGTCGGTAGACACCGCATTGCATAGGGTGGTAATAAGCATAGAGAAATCCCTGGAATATAAGGAGTATGCTCTAGGAGTCTTCTTGGACATTGCCGGGGCTTTCAATAATGTTGCAAAATGGGCGATTATGGATGGTCTTAATTACATTAAAGTACATCCTGCCTTAATCAGATGGATCGGCTGCATGTTAAATTGCAGAAAGATTACATCACAATGGGGATTGTACGAGGCCACGAAATCAGTGGACAGGGGCACGCCGCAGGGAGGGGTGCTATCACCTCTGCTGTGGACACTGGTCATCAACCAACTGCTCAGGCAATTCGATGAGGGACCCGTAAAACTTACGGCTTACGCAGATGACGTTGCAATTGTCATAAGTGGAAAATGCCTTCCAACGATTAGTTCTTTGATGGATCGGGCGCTTCGGGATATTCATACCTGGGCATCTAATGTCGGGCTGAAAGTCAATGCGGAGAAGACGGATATGGTCTTGTTTACAAAGAGGTACAAGGTCCCAAATTGGACCAGGCCTAAGTTAGGAGCGGTGACCTTACAGGAGAAACCTTGCACAAAATATCTAGGAATCATCCTAGACAGTAAGCTGTCATGGAAGCTCAACGTGGAGGAGAGGGTCAAGAAGGCCTCAATGGCACTCTATGCATGTAAAAGAATGCTGGGGTGTACGTGGGGCCTATCGCCCTCTCTTTCTCATTGGGTTTCTACAGCGATTGTAAGCCCTATTCTATACTATGGAGTTCTTGTTTGGTGGAAAGCCACACAAAAAACAACATACCTCAAAAAATTAGAGGGGGTATGCAGACTATCGAGGCTTTGCATTACGGGAGCCCTGAAAACAACCCCGACGGCTGCACTGTATGCCATTCTGCACATTCCACCTGTAGACCTGGTAGCAAAGAACAAAGCGTTAACGACCGCAACCAGGCTCGATGCTTCGGGGCAGCTTGAGCGCCGACCATATGGCCATAGTAGTATAGCGTCCTCAGTCACAAGACGAACAGACTACATGATTCCCTACCTGCACTTTGAGGGAGATCTTAAGGCCACAATAGAGGTGGACGGTTGGCGCAAGGGTGCGCAAATGGCGGACGAGGCGATACGTGTGTACACCGATGGTTCCAAAATAGTGGAAGGAGTAGGGTCTGCGGTATACTGCGCTGATCCGGAATTAAGCAGATCCTACAGGCTGCCGGATTACTGTAGCGTTTTCCAAGCGGAAATATTAGCCGTAACCAAAGCAGTAGAAACCCTGGAAGAGAATAGCTTAAGCTGCAACCGTGTTAACTTTTATATTGATAGTCAAGCAGCAATTAAGGCAATAATCTCGCATAGCACAGCATCTAAATGCGTGTTAGAGTGTAAGCAGTCTCTGGAGAGAATCGGCACAGGGAGAAGCATACATCTATATTGGGTCCCAGGGCATATGGGAATAGATGGGAATGAAAAAGCGGACGAATTAGCTAAAAAGGGCGCATCCCTTGAAGCTTGCTCCGTAGACGTCCCAATTAGATTGGGCGAGATTAAGCGAAGGCGAGAGGTGCACATGATCGACCAAGCAGAAAAGGCGTGGGTTCAAGCGCGGGGCTGTAAAGTGTCGAAGATTATGTGCAGGTCTTACAACCTTAGACTAACACAGTTGCTTCTATCATTAAAAAGAGAGGACTGTAGACTCATGACGGGTATTCTGACTGGACACTGCCTTCTGGCGTCACATGCCTTTAAATTAGGCTTGGTCAGTGATAGCAGGTGTAGGAAGTGCGGGTTGGAGGAGGAAACGATCGAGCACGTTCTGTGCTCGTGCCCTGCACTTGCCAGGCTAAGACTCCAGCTATTAGGAGTGATACAGCTGTCAGATCTAGAAGCAGCAAGTGACTTAAGTCCTAGGAAGCTTCTAGTATTTGCCAAGAGGACGGAGTTATTTTATAACATAGGTCCTGGTTTTTGATAGGGTTTTTCAATTTGGTCGAAAAAACAAACTTCTGGTAACACTACGGACTCAACCAGTCTATGTGAGGTCCTCATGGACCGGCCAGTTCAACCTACCTACCTACCTAATCGAAACATAGAAACTTAGGACTTGCAAACGGAAGAATTCAAATTATATGTTGGCTTGCGTGTGTATGCGTCGCAACACAAACCTAGTGATCTAGGTTTCACGATTTAAGGGTCTGACCCAGAATCAAAAAAAAAACCTCAGGGATAGAACTGAAAACAAAATTAAACTAAAACTAAAACCAATCTCGAACACTATGTTTGTGTGGGTGAGCTAGGTAGATGTAAATTTTCAAAAAAAAAACGCAATTCAAGCAGGATGTTTGGAAATAATCCTCCTAAGAAATATTCAGTAAAAAAAATTTTGAATAATCTCGAAACTTCAAGAATATCAAATTTTGAATTTGAAATCAAAAGTTACCAAATGAAATTTAATGTATTAGTATTGGTGTCTGTGGTGCTGCCTTGGCGAAGGTTCAGCGAAGGTGTTTAGTCCATCTCTATGTATTTGAAGTCTGGTAAATCGTGCTGTCCGTGGAAGTGTGGCACTTCACGTTCAAGAACTTATTCCCATGTGTGGATGCCACACCTCCTACTCCTAAATATCGTGGCGACGACTGTAAACCTCACTTACCGGCAGTGCTGGACTCCCGGTAAGGTAGCTTGAACAGCTCGCCACGATCTCCTACCTAAGTCCGTCGCTAGCTAAGTGCCATACCAGTTACCACTTTGTCGAGCTGTTAAAGTTCAACAAAGGAACCCTGACATGGGCACTCAGCTAATCCCTATCCTCTGGTCATGATGACACTTGTCGATCAGGTGAACCCAACCGGCGTTGCCATCATGACTGTCCCTGTCCTGTCAAAAGACGGAAATAAGGATTGGGTTTGGAAGGGTAAAAGAAAAAAATGGAAAATCTAAGAAAGGAAAGGTTGGGAAAAAATTAAGAATTTCAAAAATGACAAATAGGAAATAATTAATTAAAGTAAAAATGGGAAATTTAAAAGAAGAGATCATTAATTAACGTGTAAATGAAAAATTGGTCGAGCTATTAACGTTCGTAATACCAACGCTAAAAACTGATAGAAAATTTTGGAAACTAAAAAAAAAAAAATGTAAGCGGAACTTGAAGGATTAATCGGGATCGAGAAAAAAAAACTGCAAAACAAAATACAAATTTAAAATTGATAAAAAGGGAAATGGAAGAGTGAAAAAGGTGATCGGGCTATTGTCGTTGGGCGCCATTGTTACCTGGCTGACTGTTTGGGTGGTGAGGAGCGGCGGCAAGCAGGTATGCTTGCGGGCCCAGGCTAGCTCGTCGTCTTGGGCGGGGTATTGCACCACCGACCTCACCCGCAGCCACATGAACAAAATTGGGGTTCATACCTGCATGATGAAAAAAAAGGATGAAAGAAAAGCTGAAAAAGATATAAATAGACGTTAGGGGCAAAGTTATAGAGGGGAAAGCATGAGGGGCAGAAAAAGGTGAAGGCCTGTCCTGTCAGGTGGAGTCTACCCTCCCTCTGCAGTGCAACTTGCACTGCACCGTGGGCACTGTGCTGACTCCTATCTACTTACAGTGCCCCCAAACCTGACACTAGTCTGTCCGTCTGTCAATTGGTCATTTTTCTCTACCACTCACCTTCGCCTTACCTTGCCACGCACAAGAGCAGCACCAACACCAAAATTCGACTTAGCCCTGCATTATTGAAAATATTAAAATTTCATCCAAACATAATTCTTATGATTTATTTACAAAATTTTTGGTTTCCAAATTACCAACTAATACCCTACTACCAGTTCAATAATTTCAACAAACTTTAAAATCAAAATTTACTGCAAAATAATTTGCCAAGAATTCCAAAAGGCTTAACTAGTATCTATTTCTAAAGCTTCTATTTAATCAAAGTAAAAAAAATGCTCAAATATAATACTGAACCTTATTACTAGCTAACATTACAAATTCATGGGAATGCAGGAAGAAGTAGATAAATTTCAAATTCCATACAATACGAGATACTTATGGCTAATAGACAAAGTGTCTGAACTCAAATAAAAAAAATTAAACTTTTAGGGCCACCCTAATGCCATATTATTACTAGGAGCTAATTCTAAATCCTAAAGATACAAATTCAAATACAATAAAATAAGAGGGCGAATAAAAAAAAAAAAAAAATCGAAGTGCCCTAATCTCTGACCTACCGCAACCGCTCCAGTAAACATAAGATCAAATATGTACAACGCAAAAGTAGGTCATCAAAGCAAAAGAATTTATATGTTTATGAAAACAAAAGGTATGTATGTAAGTACAAATGTACGTTTGTAACGTTTTTCATGCATGTACATATGTTCGTTGCAATCTGTTTTTATTTTTCTGATGTGCTAATTCCTGTTCTATTTTTGCAAGAGCAGGAATCTGTGCTAACACATGTACATACAACTAAACAGGTGTATTTTGATAAATTTTTTATATTTCACTCAAAACACTCACCAAGTTACTCTCCTTATCCAACGGCGCCGCTGCAGTTGAGTAGCTGAAAAAAGAAAAACTCAAACATACATATGTACATATGACCACACTCAAGGGAGCCACCCTCAAACACTCAGACAAGATCACTCGCTAGTGATCTTTGATAATGAGTGCTCTGGTAGTATCAAAGCTGCCCGCGTGATGGTAAACCGCGAAAATTAAAAAATAAAAATGTGTAATCAAAAAAAAAAGTTCTTGGTGCTGAAGGCACACTGTGCATATACACCCTCGGGGTGTGATGTTGCAATTGATTTTGCCAATAATAATAGAAGTAAGTACAAAAAAAAAATGAAAAGATGGCAAAAAAATCGAATGATTGAAAATCCTAATTTGGTGCATATGCAAAAGAAAAATGTGTATATGGTAGAAAGTGGAGATATAAAAATACAAAGAAAAATTAAATGTCAAACTGACGTAGAAAAATTAAAACAAAAAAGGAAGAAAATGAAGAAACGAAGAGAAAAAAAATGTGATGGAGGCAGAAGTGCCACCATTAACTCCTGAAATATGGAGTTAAAGTAAAACTCAGACTTTATATGCGCGAAACGGAAATGCTTGGCCCCGGAGATATAATGCCCCCTTTTTGCCCGTTCTCTGTAAAAAGTATGACCCTTATACCAATATTTAAATAAACTTAATAATATATCCCAAACATACAAATTTCAACATATAACCTAATGTGTTGTTTGAAAAGCTCCTCCTTTGTTGTGTATGGTGTAGTGGCTGTTGTTGTTGCGGCTCAACTCCGCCAGTGAAAGATGTTATGTGTAAATTCCAAGTCCTTGTAGGTGATTCTGTTGTTGGGCGGTATGTCGCCAATATGAATAATTTGTTGTTTTTGTTGATGGTGTGGTGCACGCCGGTAAAAATGACAATGTGATGTAGTGCTTTTGGATGCGTGATAATTGTTGTTGGCCGGAATGCCGCCAATATAAAAACGTTGTTGTAGTATTGTTGGGCGGTATGTCGCCAAGAAAAAAAAATAAATACCGGTTGTGGTTGGTGTTGCGCCGCCAATATAGCAAAAATGGTGTAGTTATTGTTGAACGTTATGCCGCCACTATAAAAAAAAATGCTGTTGTGGTTGTTGCGGCCCTATACCGCCAATATGAAAATGCTATAGTGGTTGTTGTTGTGGAGTGCGCTAACAAATTAAAATTTTAGTGTAGTGCGTGGTAGTTGTTGTTGTTGTGTTGACCGCCAAGTATAATGTATTTGCTTTTTGGCGGTACGCCGCCCATATATGTGCCCAGTGGGTCTTTCCCAAAGGAAAATCAATTGTGCGCTGAAATTAAATACAAAAGAAAATCTATTTAGATATTCAAAAGCAAATGTGTATCTATGTGCATATACATAATTGCCTACGGATTTCTTGTCTGCATAGTCATATATTCATCTACATACATATATTTGTATGCAGAGATGTATATGTCGATGCAAGTTTTCTTTTGGCTTGCTCTGGAGATAGGCAAGGTTGAAGCCCCAGCTCCCGTCAAGCATGCCTAAAAAAGAGTATAATATCTTACCACTTGTAACTTGTAATTTTTTGACAACTGATTCCAGCTCTTTGCACGTACCGCGGAAACTTTTCGACGCGCACAATTTTATTTACAAAGCGGTTTAATTCGCGCACTACTAAGGACTATGCACTTTGTAATTTACGGTTGTAAACGCGCACTTCACTTGTGATTTTTCACTACTCACTTGCACTGGGCACTGTTGAAACGAGACTTTGGCCCGTTGACTCAGTTTTCCCCTTCTTATAGCCACCGCCGTGGTAAGGAACGTTACCCAAAAACGGAAAATTTTTACCATTACATGCCAAACTTTCTTTTCGGCTTTCCCGTATTTTCCATCTATACAATCATGCACTCATACATTCATACGCTTACCGCTCCACAAAACGAACACCTACACAGATACATTTGGTTCGTGCCTTGACCGCTTACACTGATGCATTCACACGTTCATAGCCTTTCACAAATACACATCCACCTACATAATACCGAACAGAACAAACACATAGTTACATATCATTCGTCAAGGCTGCTAGGTTGTTAGCAGCATGGTGAAATTTTTCTTATTATAACAACATGATGCCAAGCGCAACATCTAATTTCCGTTGCAACATTGTGTTCACTACAGGTACAATGTTGTCAATGTTAATGTTATCATGTTAATGGCAACATTGGGGCTAGGGCACGGACCTGGACACAAAACACATAAACACATAGACGCATATACACTCTGCCACTCAGTTAGGCTAGTATGGAGACAGGCTGTCGTTACAGTCCCTGACAAAGTTCTGGAAGATTTTATGTTGTCACATTAAAATATATATATGCTTGCGCCTGTACATATATCCATAATAGTGTACATCAAAAGCAGTTCAGTGCTACGCCCCTGACAAAGTTCTGGACGATTTTATAATGTTATCATAAAATATATATGTGCATGCGCTTGTACATATATCCATAATAGTGTACATCAAAACCAGTTCAGTGCTAAGCCCCTCACAAAGTTCTGGAAGATTTTATGTTGTCATATTAAAATATATATATGCATGCGCCTGTGCATATATCCATAATAGTGTACATCAAAGCCAATTCAGTGGTAGGCTCCTGACAAAGTTCTGGAAGATTTTATGATGTTATCATAAAATATATATGTGCATGCGCCTGTACATATATCTACAATAGTGTACATTAAAGCCAGTTCAGTGCTAGGCCCCTGAAAAAGTTCTAGAAGATTTTATGGTGTCATCATCTTAATCTTAAAATATCTAATTAAATATCTAATCTAAAATATATTATAAATGGGAAAGTTTGGATGTTTGGATATTTGTTCAGACGTTTGTATTTGTGACTCAATCACGCAAGAACGGCTGGACCGATTTGGATGAAATTTGGCACAGATATAGCCAATAGTCTAGAGGGATCTACTATCCCCGCCCCTAGGAACAGTTATAATGTAATTATTGTATTTTTTCGTCTTTGTGACCGAATCACACCAGAACGGCTACACGGATTTTGATGAAATTTGGGCCACAGACAATAGTCTACTAGCGAAATTCTTTTCGAACATGGAAAGGGGGTGGGGGCCCCACGACCCCTTCGAACAATTACTTTTTAATAATTTATACACATTATAACTTTACGTATACTGGCCTTCACCAATATTACATACTCAATGGGTCAAATAAGTCGAGGGCTTACAAAGGGAGCAGTGACACCCTCCGCCCCCTCTCCCCCTTCTCCCCCTTTGGTATAAAATCTATAAATTGTTATAACTCAATATAAATTTTGTCCTAAATTAATAATTTTAGTATCTATGTAACTCTTCATTCGCTCCAGCGCGCCTGCTGCCTTGTTAACATGGTTTTATAATTAGCTTCACCTTATTTGTAATCCCGTTAGGGTCATATCGAGACCCTTCCGGGATCATGTCTGGGTGGTTTTGGGGATCCCGCCGGAATCATTTCGGGACTTGCGGGATAATTTTGGGACTATTTCGCGATCATTTGGGGACCCTTCCGGAATCATTTCTGGATGGGTTTCGGGATCCGTCCGGCATCCCGTCGGGGTATTTTCAGGATAATTTGCATACCTGTGATAGATAAATTCTTAATGGTTCCCGGGATCATTACGGAACTTTTTCGGAGTCATTTTGGATCCCTTCCGGCATCATTTCTGGATGATTTTCGGGATCCGTCCGGCATAAAAATATTTATGTATGTTGATATATTAGTTTTTAACATTTTTTTTAAACTTTTTATTTCCAGTTCTTTTGGGGAACACACTGCAGAACAGCACAACAAAACAGGATAATACCTACAAAAATTTTTATAATTATGATCATCATCAACACCATCATCATAATATTATTATTATTGCTTTTATTATTATTATTATTTATATTGTAACGATGAACAAGAGAACGTTCTCAAATTTAATGAGCAAAGAAAAGGCATATTTTGAGGAATTGAAAGAAAAATTTAGGAAATTAAATGAATCATCTGGGCAAGATACAGATAATATACCATCAACTAGCAGGGGCAATTTCTTTAGATAGAGATGAAGTACCATCAACTAGTGTGGGGGTGGTTTCTTTAGATAGTGATGATGTACCATCAACATGTACAGGGGTAGTGTTTCATATTTCATCTGCCAATGATGCACCGTGCGCTGGTGGGGAACTTCCTTCCTGTTATGACAGCGATAGTGAATATGATATCGATAGTGAATATGAGAGTTATTTATTTGAAGATAATGAACTAGATGAGAATGTAGACGAGGTAGAACCCACGGACATGACGGGAAGGGTACGTTCAGCGTTGAAAGGTTGGGCATTTAGAAATAAAACATCACAGTGCAGCCTTTCTGATCTTTTGCACTCTTTGGAAGGAGCAGGACTTAAGGGATTGCCAGTGGGGGTCAGAACAGTTCTGGGTACAAGCAGGGAACTAATAACTATTAGGTCTTTTTCAGAGGGCGAGTCTTTGTATTTTGGGATTGAATATAATTTTCCTTTAAAGAATTTGATTTTCTCCAAAGTTTAGAGCGAATTTCAATAGATGTGGGAATAGATGGGCGTACAGTTTTCAAAAGTTCTAACAGGGTGTTATGGCCAATTTTGGGCCACGTTGTAGATTTCCCCAATTCGGAACCATTTATGATAGCTTGTTATTCAGGGATGAGTAAGCCCCCAGATCTAAATGATTTTTTAAAAGAATTTTGCGAGGAGATAGCTGCCCGAAATGTTTGCAAATGGGACAACATTTAGATCGGGTGTGCCTATCCCAAGAAGTGGGCGAGCTAAGAAGAGATGATTCATTTAAAAATAGGCTAGATTTGTCATTCCATAAGCAGAGGGAGATTTTGCTAGAATCAGTAAATATTGGCATGGTTTCTCAGTTTCCCTTAGAACCCATGCATTTATTTGACTTAAGAGTAACAAAAAAACTACTCCTGTTGCTTATTAAAAGAGAGAACGTAACGAGAATGAACGAAAAATTGATGTTTCTGAATAATTACGTTCCTTCTGAGTTTTCTAGACGAAGCCGTGATCTAGACGAATTAAGCAACTGGAAATCGACAGAATACCGGCAGTTTTTATTGTATTCTGGCATTTTCGTTTTGAAAGACTGCATACCGGATAACCTTTATTATTACTTTCTTTTGTTGCATTGTGCTGTTCGACTTCTCTCCTGTGAGAAGTCTTGTAAAGTAGAATCTAATGTTGCGAATGAATTGTTAAAAGAGTTTGTTAAACTATTTAGTAATTATTTTGGCGCGAATTTAATTAGTTTCAATGTCCACGGCCTTTTGCATTTAAGCGATTGCGTAAAACAATTTGGCCCGTTAGATTCTTTTTCAGTTTATAAATTTGAGAATTATATGCAATACATTAAAAACTTATTCACCATCCATCTAAGATACTGCAGCAATTGTTTTTGAGAATAGAAGAAAGAAGAAATTTTACGGATTGTAGTAAAACTTTTAAAAATGATGATTTTATTTTAAATTTTAAGAATGATAAGGACAGTTTCTTCTTAAGTAGTACATTGGGTTCTATAAAGATTGTTAACCAACAAAACGAAAATAGTTTCGTAGTTCGAGCTTTAACAAAAGTTGGAAACGTTTTTATAGAGCCCCTTGTGTCCTCATCTGGATTAGGTATTTTAGTAGCTCAACTTATAGATGAGGATATACATATTATAAACAAAGAAAATTTTGTCCTTAAGTATTATTCTATACCTGTAGGCCCTAGATTTATTTTAATTCCGTTATTACATAATTTATTTTATAAATTTGCATAGGTTATATATAGTTAAGATTGCCGTTGTAAATAGTAGTTTGTAGATATATTTCACCATTTCCTTTTACTATTTAAGTCTTTCCGTTTCCTTTTTGATTTTGTACATAACCTGCATTCCTTTTTTTATTTATTTCTTTGTATATAATTAGTATTAATATATTTTTAATAAAATATTATATGAGTTAACAAAAAAAATATATGTACATAATAGTTATTTAAAAAAAGTTCTAATTTGTTTGTAAAATTATGTATATTCTACTTTGGAACTAACATTTTCTAAATTAATTGTTTAATTTGTTTTTGCTTTTCAAAATGGGAAGATGAAGTCTTCTTAAAAAATTATCTTGAATTTTTTTACAAACTTAGAATTTTCTTTTTCTTTTTTCTCAGCAATGGGCTGGCAGCTTTTGTTTAACCCGATCTCTAAAAAAAGGGAAGATCAGGTTTTTAAAAATTTTGTTGCATCAAAAATTAGTTTTGACTTAATTTTATTTCAGCAATGCAAATATTCACCTCAGGACTATTGTCTTTCGTCAACCCGAACTCTAAAAAGGGAAGATTCAGACATAGACAATTTTGTTGAATCGATTTCTAATTTTGACTTTTATTTTTCTTTTCTTCTTCTTAGAAATCAAATACTTCAACCTGCTTTATTCACAGGATGCAACCATAGCTTCAGTAAGTAGAACTTTGGAAAAGGTAAATAAAGCTCGTCTCTGAAAGTTATGTTGAATCAATAACTAATTTTGTCTTTTATTTTTTCTATTTTTCCACTAGCAAATATATCTTAGGGAGCATAAAGAGCAGCATGCCAACCACTTACGGTGATATGGATCTGCTGAGGACGGAGAAAATATTTTTTTTTGCATATTAGTTAAACTTATATAGCTAGAAATATTGTTAAGAAATTTTATAAAGTGGTAACGAAAGTGAATATTTGTCATTCATTGTAAACGAGTAATAAATGATAGAATATGTATATCAAAAGAAAGGTAATTTTATTACTTTTCTTTAGGTACTACTATCGTTAAAATTGATAAACGATTTCTGAAATTTTTTTCAAATTCAGATACACATATATGTAACTAGTAAAAATGTTGAGAAATTTTATAAAGTTGTAACGAAAGTGAATATTTTTCACTCATTGTTTAAATCTATATCCGATTTTAAAAAATTTTTTGGAAAATAAGAGATACATGTATATAGCTAGGGAAAACTTGGTAAAACTTTATAAAGTTGTAATAAAAGTGTATGTTTTTTACTCCTTGCAAATGATTCTCAAGTTTAAGCATATACCAAAAGAAATATAATTAAATTATTGTACTTTTGATAGTACTGTCAATAGAAACAAAAAGTTGTATCCCAAAATGTTGTATATTTTAGAAAAACACCTCTGTAGTAAGAAATTTGTTTGCAAAGTTATACAAGTATTTTTAATTCATTTGTTAAAAATAATTGAAAGGAGCAACTATGCATTTTTCCTTATGGCACTTTGGTATAAGTGCGAGAAGGATGCGCGTTCACACGTACACGGCTCGCTCAAGGGGAAAATGGATAAAATCTGCACACTGCCCATACAAAATTATCCATTTTTTATCCACTTTTTTACTCAGTCATTATCCAGTTTTTGACGCAGTTTTGGTTGGCAGGGCATATAGTTATTTACATACATACATATATACCTAATTGCGGGAGCATGCGAGATCAAAGCATACACCCATGGTTCAACTATATACAGGTTGGCTCATCTGTAAAGCAACAAAATATGTCTGTTCAAATTGTCAAAATCTGTGTATTGGTGCTGGTGCGAATGGTATGGAATGGAAACATAAAACTTAGCAGTTTTTGTATGTTTAAGTAAAATGTTGCCAATGTGTTGGTTTCATTTTGAGTTTGCCATCTCCTTTTGACAATCCCTTCGACCATGCAATGACATAAATAAAAACAGCTGATGAGATGAGCCAACCTGTACATAATTGAACCATGGCATTTACCTTTCCACTTAGCAAACTAGTTTTTTTGTTGCTTTGGTTTCTCGCATAAGTTTAATTTACATTTTTTTCGCGATCACTTAAATAAGTGTATAGGAAAATAAAGAATAAATATTTCCTATTGAAATTTAAATATAAATGTATTTTATTATTTCACAATGAAAAATATTTAATGACTGACTCAACTATGAAAACTTGTTGAACAATATAAAATTTAAATGTTTTTTTTGTTCTGAAAACTTGAACTGCACCGCCACAAGTGCATACAGTGCCGGACACCAGTATAGCCCGCGAAAATCAATGTTTATAAAGCGGTAAACTTGGTTTTTTTTTTTTATTACTTTCGAAATCGTATAAAAACTAAAGGATCGGTGGAAAATATCTGAAATATTAATATTAGTAAGAAAATAGGCGTTATTAACAAATTCTTTACAGCATAACTACACGGCGAGGGGGCCTCAACGCTACGTGGGATTATGGTATGAAACTGTAACTGAAGATGTTTTATTTTCCTTTATTTGTAGTTTCATAATTTAAATAACTTTTTTCTCGGTCTGTCATCCATATGCACATATCGATCTATACGTGGTTGTGCACCTGATATATGTGTGCTTAGATTTTCTTTTTGGCCACCTGATCCTTTCGTTGGGATGATCAGCGTTTGCATATGCCTATATATGTACATATGAATTGCTAGACACCTTCTATCTTGTTTGAAGATATTTTTTTTGTCTCTTTAAATTCGATTGAGACTTGGTTCTCTCACTCCCTTTTCTTACCTTTTTTTCTCTTGTGCCTGTCATTACTAACGTATATATGAAGGTATGTAACTTGCATATGGTACAATTTATATATCTACATTAAAATATATGCCAATGACCCTTGTTACAAATCAGCTGTTGAGGTAGGTCGGGAATTTATTATTTAAATTCTTACCAGAAAATATTGTTAGCACTTAAATACATGAGACTAGAATTTGAATTGTTATAAGTATTACTGCCAATCATCACACTTATACCTTATTCTAAGATCATGCTTTGAATTATATAAATATACCTTTTTGTAATGTTCCTCTAAATTACATTTGTTTGGTCTGGTCGAAAGTAGTGAGGGAGGTTTCCTGGGGCCTTTGTAACATCTTTAGGCCTTGGTAGGGTGGGTGAAGAGCAGCCAAAATACATGCGTGCGCTGCCAGGTGATGAGGGTTGGATTTCGGAACAGTAAGTACATTCATCTTTGGGTAAGTTGTTAGGTGTTTGTGTAGTGTGCAAATGTAAAGATTTCTTGTTAGGACTATGGATTAGAGAGAGGAATCTTGGTCCTGCAGTTGCTTAATTACCCCGCCCCAGGCTGAAGCTCCGGGAACCAGCCATTGCACACGCAGCAGCTGTAGGACATCTCTCACAAGACCTCCTGAACGACTGTCAATCGTTTCATATGACCCTTTCTATACGGCCCATAACAACAAATAAGAAAGGCTAAGTTCGGGTGTAACCGAACATTACATACTCAGTGGAGAGATATGGAGACAAAACAAGGGAAATAACCATGAAGGAAAATGAACTTAGGGTAACCCTGGAATGTGTTTGTATGACATGTGTATCATATGGAAGGTATTAAAGAGTATTTTAAGAGGGAGTAGGCCATAGTTCTATAGGTGGACGCCAGTTAGGGATATCTCCATAAAGGTGGACCAGGGCTGACACTAGAATTTGTTTGTACGATATGGGTATTAAATGAAAGGTGTTAAAGATTATTTTAAAAGGGCGTGGGCTTAGTTCTATAGGTGGACACCTTTTCGAGATATCGCCATAAAGGTGGACCAGGGGTGGCTCTAGAATGCGTTTGTACAATATGGGTATCAAACGAAAGGTGTTAATGAGTATTTTAAAAGGGAGTGGGCCTTAGTTCTATAGGTGGACGCCATTTAGGGATATCGCCATAAAGGTGGACCAGGGCTGACACTAGAATTTGTTTGTACGATATGGGTATCAAATGAAAGGTGTTAAAAAGTATTTTAAAAGGGAGTGGGCCTTAGTTCTATAGGTGGACGTCTTTTCGAGATATCTCCATAAAGGTGGACCAGGGGTGACTCTAGAATGCGTTTGTACATAATGGGCATCAATCGAAAGGTTTTAACGAGTATTTTAAAAGGGAGTGGGCCTTAGTTCTATAGGTGGAGGCCTTTTCGAGATATATCCATAAAGGTGGACCTGGGGTGACTCTAGAATTTGTTTGTACGATATGGATATCAAATGAAAGGTGTTAAAGAGTATATTAAAAAGGCGTGGGCTTAGTTCTATAGGTGGACGCCTTTTCGAGATATCGACATAAGGGTGAACCAGGGGGGACTCTAGAATTTGTTTGTACGATATGGGTATCAAACGAAAGGTGTTAATGAGTATTTTAAAAGGGAGTGGGCCTTAGTTTTATGGGTGGACGCCTTTTCGAGATATCGCCATAAAGATTGACTAGGGGTGACTATATAATGTGTTCGTACGATATGGGTATCAAATTAAAGGTTAATGAGGGTTTTAAAAGGGAGTGGTGGTAGTTGTATATGTGAAGGCGTTTTGGAGATATCGACTAAAATGTGGACCCGGGGTGACCCAGAACATCATCTGTCGGGTACCGCTAATTTATTTATATAGGTAATACCAAGAAAAGTATTCCTGCCAAGATTCCAAGGGATTTTAATTTCGCCCTGCAGAACTTTTTCATTTTCTTCTACTTAATATGGTAGGTGTCATACCCATTTTACAAAGTTTTTTTCTAAAGTTATATTTTGCGTCAATAAACTAATCAAATTACCATGTTTCATCCCGATTTTCGTATTTGGTATAGAATTATGGCATTTTTAATTTTTCGTAATTTTCGATATCGAAAAAGGAGGCGTGGTCATAGTCGGATTTCGGCCATTTTTATACCAATACAAAGTGAGTTTATATAAGTACGTGAACAGAGTTTAGTAAAGATATATCGATTTTTGCTCAAGTTATCCTGTTAACGGCCGAGCGGAAGGACAGACGGTCGACTGTGTATAAAAACTGGGCGTGGCTTCAACCGATTTCGCCCTTTTTCACAGAAAACAGTTCTCGTCTTAGAATCTAAGCCCCTACCAAATTTCACAAGGATTGGTAAATTTTTGTTCGACTTATGGCATTAAAAGTATCCTAGACAAATTAAATGAAAAAGGGCGGAGCCACACCCTTTTTGAAATTTTCTGTATTTTGTTGCACCATATAATTACTGGAGTTGAATGTTGACGTAATTTACTTATATACTGTAAAGATATTAACTTTTTTTTTAAATTTGATTTAAATATTTTTTTTAGTGGGCGTGGTCTGCTCCGATTTCTCTAATTTCTATTATTCATACATATAGTAATAGGAGTAACGTTCCTGCCAAATTTCATCATGATATCTTCAACGACTGCCAAATTACAGCTTGCAAAACTTCTAAATTACTTTCTTTTAAAAGTGGGCGGCCCATTGTAAAAAATTTTAAAAACTTTCTATTCTACGTCATAAGTTCAACTCACCTACCAAGTTTCATCGCTTTATCCGTCTTTGGTAATGAATTATCGCACTTTTTCGATGGGCGTGGTTATAGTCCGTGGTTATAGTCCGATAACATTTTAAATAGCGATCTGAGATCAGTGCCCAGGAATCTACATACCAAATTTCATCGAGATACCTCAAAATTTACTCAAGTTATCGTGTTAACGAACGGACGGACGGACATGGCTCAATCAAATTTGTTTTCGAAGTCTATATCTATCTCGATTCCTTTATACCTGTACAACCAACCGTTATCCAATCAAAGTTGGTATACTCTGTGAGCTCTGCTCAACTGAGTATAAAATTTTATAATTTATATGCTATCATGTTTAAGGAGCCCAGATGGTTGTAATCAGTGTGAGAGCACGTTTTATTAAAATACAAAACAAAAAACCGCAAAACTGTATGATAAAGAAACTGCAAGTTCATGACAAAGACTAATGTATATAATATAAGAAACAATTTGGACAAATTTCTTTTTTTAAAGGGTAATGAGCTATTTGTAATTATATGTTTATGGAAATTACATTAACGTAGAGCAATGGATTCTGAAAATTATATAAACTTTGATGACGAACAGCAATTATTTAATTTTGTGATCGATCAATCGGAATTCGATAACGTGTTAAAAACTTTTGATGAAGAGGAATAAGCAGCTTCCAAAACTAGAAGAGGCCACCCAATCCCTACAAAGTACAACTGAAGTGGAGCCGCATATATATTAAATGAGTGTAAGGGAAACCCACCTTCAAAGATAATACTAGCAGAAGAATTTGATAAGCAGCTTCAAAAACTAGAAGAGCCCATTCAATCCCTACAAAGTACAACTGAAGTGGAGCCGCATATATTAAATAAGCGTAAGAGGAAACAGCCTTCAAATATAATACTAGCAGAAGAATTTGATAAGCAGAATAAGCGAAAGAGAAAACAACCTTCAAAGATAAAACCAGCTGAAGGTTCTATACAAAAACCACCCAACCAAATGCTATCCCCAACAATGTAAATAACTGTATTGATTTCTGTGAACCAACAGTAGCAGCTGTTCCTATAAAAGAAATTTTAGACACTAAAGTGTTGCTAAATGTTGGAAAAATTAATTTAAAGGATAAGGTGGAAAAAATTCCCTCATTTAAAGTTAATTTTAAAAATGATGAAGATATTCAAAAATTAAGTGTTTAATACAACAGTGGTTCGATGACGAAATTAAAGCGGATGATATTGATTTGGGATGCGCTCAAACTTCAACTAAAAAACATAATGTTAGTTGTGGTATTGAGTGGATCTCTGAAGATAAACTTCTTAAAGAGTTTTAGCAGTTGTATACAAATATAAAGGTATCAGTGGTTTTACTCACATTAAGCACTTGACAAAAAGTTTATATCGGTTTATAAAATTAAGTCAAAACAAAAGTTTTATTTATAAATGTACAAATGTTTTAAATTTGAAATAATATATTTTATGTGAATAAATAAAAAAATTAAATACAAAAAAATACAATACCATTTTTACAAATTCATCAAAATTTACAGCAACAAGAAATTTTGTGGCATATGTTGCACAATGTGCATCTCGCTTAAATGCTAATATATTGACTTCAACTCTCCATATGTTGTCTCCTTTTTAAATTTTCTAGGAGTTCCAGAAGTTTTTAAGTGAAAATAATATTCCATCTGTTCTGTAAGTAATTTTTGTATAAAACTTTCACAAAGTCTTTGTAAATCATATGCCCAAGTATTGTTATTCCTCCATTGCTTTCTGATGGAATTCCTTCGCACTTGTTCACTCAACTCTCGATTTAAAAAAGGAGGCAAAATTCCAATTCCTTCAGAAGTAATGCAATCCACAATAATAACATCATCATCTTCACACGAAAAATTAAATGATGAACTAAGCATTTTAATTATACTAAAAATGGATTTCAATAATGAACTTTTAGGAATTGTGTTACACTCAGCGAAAAAAACGTTCTAAAACGAACGAAACAAGTTCAAAATCAAGAACATTCGTTGACAAAAGTCTGTTAAGTACGTTTTTTCTCAACTCGTGACCGATGGACATGTTTTAAGAACAGTTTTTCCAAGCACACCGTTCGTATTTTATGACCAGTTTGGTATTGATGTGTGAACCTTCGGTGCTCATTTCAAGCACTATTTGGGATTGATTTAAGATTTTTCGTTCTCACGCTTCGAGAATGATTTGGGGTCGATTTAACATTTTTCGGTCTCAATTCAAGAACGGTTCGTACTTGATCTTTGGTGGGAGGGGAAATAATTTTTTTTCAATAGGTACCGTACCCATTAATTTTTTATTAATAATCATTTTTTATCATAAATAAAAAATATTTATAATAAAAATTTTTTATTAAATTCCAAAATTTTACGAAAAAGTGCATAATATGATGGATGCATTTTTTCATGTTTCTCTTATTGAGAAATTATTCTTATTTGAAGA
Source organism: Eurosta solidaginis (assembly GCF_040869045.1). Lineage (NCBI taxonomy): Eukaryota > Metazoa > Arthropoda > Insecta > Diptera > Tephritidae > Eurosta > Eurosta solidaginis. Next base: position 203,527,393 of record NC_090319.1, read on the forward strand.
TGTAAAAAGTTTGAGAATTATCTGTGCATAATTAAATGGAAAAATAATTGAACGAAAAATAAAAGTTAAAAAAATTGTTTTAAAAAATCTTGGAGTTTGACTGTGATCGAACTCGCGCCACGCGATCGCAACCACAACATCATAACTGCTGGGCCACTACGACCGCTTGATAGCTTGTGCCAAATGTTGTATTTAACATTGTCGTGCACACGAATTGTACCGTTTCTTTTTCTTTAACTTAATTTAAGAACATTCTTCTCAATTTTAGAACATTTGTTCGTATTTTAAGACCAGCCGTTCTCTTTTCAAGAATATGATGTCAGTTCAAGCACAAGGTTGTTGTTTTAAGAACTGGTCGTTCGTTTTTCAAGAACCAAAAAGTAAGAACATGAAAGCTTGAATTGAGTTCGGTGGTGCTGGATTTTAGAACGGTATTTTCCTCTGAGTGTAGAAAAATTAATACAAAATGTATGCATTAAATTAAATGGTTTTATACATTCCCAACAATGCTGTCATGTTTAATCTGGGCTAGATGGTTGTAATCAGTGTGAGAACACGTTCTATTAAAATACAGTACAAAAAACCGCAAAGCTCTTTGATAAAGAAACCAAAATTTCATGACAAAGATGCACTTTAGTTAAAAATCTAAAAACTAATTATGCGGCTTCATGAAATTCTCACGTACATGCATATGTGTCAGTATGTACATACAAACTTAGCACCTAATAAGAAGATAAAAAACTGTCCAGTCTTCATATATGTTTGCGGTTTCATTAAATTCTCATATACATACATTTGTGACAGTATGTACACACAAACTTACAACCTAATAAGAAGATAAACAAAATGATCAATCTATCCCTACGGGTGCCCGATTGGGGGAGTAGTCTCTCGATTTATTGCTGGGTTCATAAAATTCTCTCGCACACATTTGCGGTTTTGCGGTTACACATACACACACACACGCGCACATTTGCGGTTTTGCGGTTACATATATGTATGTCAATGTGTATATAATTTTCCTTCTTTCATTTGGGGTAGAACCGCCTTTTCCGTACTACTAACCCACACTATAAGATTATAAGTATTTTTACACTTTATTAATTTTAAAAATGATCAAATATTAGATATTAGAATATAAGAGAACATTCCCATAAGTGCTCTTAAATTTTGTTCTTACTTAGTATCCACTATTTATGAATGAATAGTTTTGGAGCTGTTCAGATTTTACAAACATACTGATGAAAGAAAACCTCCACAAGAGCAAATGACAATAAAACGTAATGATTGCACATATACATACTTGTATATGGTTTAAGCACAAAAATAAGTAAATAATAATATGGAAAGAAATTACTCACATCTTTTTACTCAGGGGTGTCCAACGATGCTTGCTAGATATTTATAGATATTATTGTTATTAAGACAATTTTTTTTTGTTTTTTGTTTTTACATTATTTCAAATAAGAATGTATATATATATTTAAATCATAAGTTCAAAATTATTGAAGTTAAAAGTTATATCACTTTAAATTTAACTCGAAAAACTTGTGAACTCTCTTTAATTTGATTTACTTGTCTTTACTCCTTTGCCTATTGTATTTTTTTGCATATATGTATATACTTATATATATTTATACTAAGTGGATACTATTTTTGTATATATACATATATGTATATCCATATCATTTTAATTAACCGGAATTAGGAGCGGTTTATGAAGCATTATGATTTAATAATTTTAACGAAAACGAAGCGAATTTGGAAAATTCCTGCCAATAAAGAAAATGCCGATGGTATCCCCTGGTGGATTACACGTGGTCTTCCCACGCTATTGGGTTGGCTTGGAACTTCAGGCGGAAGTTTTGCATGATGCAATAATGTCTGCGGCACTCGTATTAATTTGGGACTTTGGTGAGTTTCAGCTTTTAGCGTAGGCCAATAAATATATGTTGCGTCATCTGCTCTGAATAAAGGTGATATGTGAAGCTTTGTCCTCACCTTTATGGCTTTTAATATTCTAATTTTTTTGTTAATTGGCACATCAATCACCTTCAATATTGGATTTTTTTGAGCTTTTTTCCTTTGAAATTGATTTTAAATCCTTAAGAGCTTGATTCGTAATTTGTAATATACCTGCAATAAGCAGCGGTATTAAAGAAGTAACGATGTATAAGTATTATAGTTTATTACTGTTTATTAGAAGTTATCCTAGTTAAACACGGTTGAAAATCCTTATAACAAGATTATCCTTGAAATATAGATGAGTGCTGAGCTGTTTTAAACAATTTACTACATGTTTTTTAACGAAAAGATGTTCAATTTATATACCATGAGACAAGTAGCCTTATCTTCCTAAATGTATGTATGTATATGAATGGATGTGTCTGTGTCGGTATATATTTTGTGGTTTGTTGATATATACCGTAGAGTTTCGCACTACATTCAATTCAGTATCAAAGAGGTAGTACAATAAAAAAGAAGAAAATGACTTTCCCGCAATACTTATAAAAGTTTTTATAAAAATATGGTTACTTAATTGATGATGAACATCGAATATTTTTTAATTCTATGATAAATGAATTGAGATCATTTCTATCAGAGCCATTCACATATTCATTCAATGGATTACACAAGAAAGATTGTAATTTTGCTGATATCTCAAATAAGAAAACAGTAGATATATGTAATTGTATTTCACATTATTCCTGATATAATTAAAAAAAAAGTAAGGAAGGCTAAGTTCGGGTGTAACCGAACATTACATACTCAGTTGAGAGATATGGAGACAAAATAAGGGAAAATCACCATGAAGAAAAATGAACCTAGGGTAACCCTGGAATGTGTTTGTATGACATATGTATCAAATGGAAGGTATTAAAGAGTATTTTAATAGGGAGTTGGCCATAGATCTATAGGTAGACGTCATTTAGGGATATCTCCATAAATGTGGACCAGGGCAGACACTGGAATTTGTTTGTACGATATGGGTATCAAATGAAAGGTGTTAAAGAGTATTTTAAAAGGGCGTGGGCTTAGTTCTATAGGTGGACCCCTTTTCGAGATATCGCCATAAAGGTGGACAAGGGGTGACTCTAGAATGCCTTTGTACAATATGGGTATCAAACGAAAGGTGTTAATGAGTATTTTAAAACGGAGTTGGCCTTAGTTCTATAGGTGGACGCCATTTAGGGATATCGCCATAAAGGTGAACCAGGGCTGACACCAGAATTTGTTTGTACGATATGGGTATCAAATGAAAGGTGTTAAAGAGTATTTTAAAAGGGCGTGGGCTTAGTTCTATAGGTGGACGCCTTTTCGAGATATCTCCATAAAGGAGGACCAGGGGTGACTCTAGAATGCGCTTGTACAATATGGGTATCAAACGAAAGGTGTTAATGAGTATTTTAAAAGGGAGTGGGCCTTAGTTCTATAGGTGGACGCATTTTCGAGATATCTCCATAAAGGTGGACCAGGGATGACTCTAGAATGCGTTTGTACAATGTGGGTATCAAACGAAAGGTGTTAACGAGTATTTTAAAAGGGAGTGGGCCTTAGTTCTATAGGTGGACGCCATTTAGGGATATCGCCATAAAGGTGGACCAGGGCTGACACTATAATTTTTTGTACGATATGGGTATCAAATGAAAAGTGTTAAAGAGTATATTAAAAGGGCGCGGGCTTAGTTTTATAGGTGGACGCCTTTTCGAGATATCGCCATAAGGGTGGACCAGGCGTGACTCTAGAATTTGTTTGTACGATATGGGTATCAAATGAAAGGTGTTAATCAGTATTTTAAAAGGGAGTGGGCCTTAGTTCTAAAGGTGGACGCCTTTTCGAGATATCTCCATAAAGGTGGACAAGGGGTGACTTTAGAATGTGTTTGTGCGATATGGGTAAGAAATTAAAGGTTAATGAGGGTTTTAAAAGGGAGTGGTAGTAGTTGTATATTTGAAGGCGTTTTCGAGATATCGACCAAAATTTGGACCCGGGGTGACCCAGAGCATCATCTGTCGGGTACCGCTAATTTATTTATATATGTAATACCGCGAACTGTATTCCTGCCAAGATTCCAAGGGATTTTAATTTCGCCCTGCTGAACTTTTTCATTTTCTTCTACTTAATATCACACCCATTTTACAAAGTTTTTTTCTAAAGTTATATTTTGCGTCAATAAACTAATCAAATTACCATGTTTCATCCCTTTTTTCGTATTTAGTATAAAATTATGGCATTTTTTTATTTTTCGTAATTTTCGATATCGAAAAAGGAGGCGTGTTCATAGTCGGATTTCGGATATTTTTGTACCAATGCAAAGTGAGATTAGATAAGTACGTGAACTGAGTTTAGTAAAGATATATCGATTTTTGCTCAAGTTATCCTGTTAACGGCCGAGCGGAAGCACAGACGGTCGACTGTGTATAAAAACTGGGCGTGGCTTTAACCGATTTCGCCCTTTTTCACTGAAAACAGTTATCGTCCTAGAAGCTAAGCCCCTACCAAATTTCACAAGGATTGGTAAATTTTTGTTCGACTTGTGGCATTAAAAGTATCCTAGACTAATTAAACGAAAAAGGGCGGAGCCACGCCCATTTTGAAATTTTCTTTTATTTTTGTATTTTGTTGCAGCATATAATTACTGGAGTTCAATGTTGACGTAATTTACATATATACTGTAAAGATATTAACTTTTTTTTTTAATTTGACTTTAAAATTTTTTTTTAAGTGGGCGTGGTCTTCTCCGATTTTTATAATTTTTATTATGCATACATATAGTAATAGGAGTAACGTTCCTGCCAAATTTCATCATGATATCTTCAACGACTGCCAAATTACAGCTTGCAAAACTTCTAAATTACTTTCTTTTTAAAGTGGGCGGTGCCACGCCCATTGTCCAAAATTTTAAAAATTTTCTATTCTGCGTCATAAGTTCAACTCACCTACCATGTTTCATCGCTTTATCCGTCTTTGGTAATGAATTATCGCACTTTTCAATTTTTCAATATCGAAAAATTGGGCGTGGTTATATTGCGATATCGTCCATTTTAAATAGCGATCTGAGATCAGTGCCCAGGAATCTACATACCAAATTTCATCGAGATACCTCAAAATTTACTCAAGTTATCGTGTTAACGAACGGACGGACGGACATGGCTCAATCAAATTTGTTTTCGAGGTCTATATCTATCTCGATTCCTTTATACCTGTACAACCAACCGTTATCCAATCAAAGTTGGTATACTCTGTGAGCTCTGCTCAACTGAGTATAAAATTTTATAATTTATATGCTATCATGTTTAAGGAGCCCAGATGGTTGTAATCAGTGTGAGAGCACGTTTTATTAAAATACAAAACAAAAAAAACCGCAAAACTGTGTGATAAAGAAACTGCAAGTTCATGACAAAGACTAATGTATATAATATAAGAAAAAATTTGGAGAAATTGCTTTTTTGTGTATAATAACAATTGCTGCTGTTCACGGAGATATAAATATGAATTTTAAAGGGTAATGAGCTATTTGTAATTATATGTTTATGGGAGTAACATTAACGTAGAGCAATGGATTCTGAAAATTATATAAACTTTGACGACGAACAGCAATTGTTTAATTTTGTGATCGATCAATCGGAATTCGATAAGGTGTTAAAAACTTTTGATGAAGAGGAATTTGATAAGCAGCTTCAAAAACTAGAAGAGGCCACCCAATCCCTACAAAGTACAACTGAAGTGGAGCCGCATATATTAAATGAGTGTAAGGGAAAACCACCTTCAAAGATAATACTAGCAGAAGAATTTGATAAGCAGCTTCAAAAACTAGAAGAGCCCATCCAATCCCTACAAAGTACAACTGAAATGGGGCCGCATATTATATTAAATAAGCGTAAGAGGAAACAGCTTTCAAATATAATACTAGCAGAAGAACTTGATAAGCAGAATAAGCGAAAGAGAAAACAACCTTCAAAGATAGAACCAGCTGAAGGTTCTATACAAAAAGCCACCGAACCAAATGCTATCACCAACAATGTAAATAACTGTATTGATTTCTGTGAACCAACAGTAGCAGCTGTTCCTACAAAAGAAATTTTAGACACTAAAGTGTTACTAAATGTTGGAAAAATTTATTTAAATGATAAGGTGGAAAAAATTCCCTCATTTAAAGTTAATTTTAACAAGTAAGGAAGGTTAAGTTCGGGTGTAACCGAACATTACATACTCAGTTGAGAGCTATGGTTATAACATAAGGGAAAATAACCATGTAGAAAAATGAACCGAGGGAAACCCTGGAAAGTGTTTGTATGACATTTGTGTCAAATGAAAGGCATTAAAGAGTATTTTATGAGGGAGTGGGCCATAGTTCTATAGGTGGACGCCATTTAGGGATATAGCCATAAAGGTGGACCAGGGGTGACTCTAGAATGTGTTTGTACGATATGGGTATCAAATTAAAAGTATTAATGAGGGTTTTAAAAGGGAGTGGTGGTTGTTGTATAGGTGGTCGCCTTTTCGAGATATCGCCATTAAGGTGGACCAGGGGTGACTCTAGAATGCGTTTGTACGATATGAGTATCAAATGAAAGGTGTTAATGAGTATTTTAAAAGGGAGTAATACTTAGTTCCATAGGTGGACGCCGTTTCGAGATATCGCCATAAAGGTGGACCAGGGGTGACCCTAGAATTTGTTTGTACAATATGGGTATCAAAAGAAAGGTGTTAATGAGTATTTTAAAAGGGAGTAATCCTTAGTTCCATAGGTGGACGCCGTTTCGAGATATCGCCACATAGGTGGACCAGGGGTGACCCTAGAATTTGTTTGTACAATATGGGCATCAAACGAAAGGCGTTAATGAGTATTTTAAAAGGGAGTGGGCCTTAGTTCTATAGGTGGACCCCGTTTCGAAATATCGCCATAAAGGTGTACCAGGGGTGAGTCTAGAATGTGTTTGTACGATATGGGTATCAAATTGAAGGTATTAATGAGGGTTTTAAAAGGAAGTGGTTGTTGTTGAATAGGTGGTCGCATTTTCGAGATATCGCCATAAAGGTGGACCAGGGGTGACCCTAGAATTTGTTTGTACAATATGGGTATCAAAAGAAAGGTGTTAATTAGTATTTTAAAAGGGAGTAATCCTTAGTTCCATAGGTGGACGCCGTTTCGAGATATCGCCATAAAGGTGGAGCAGGGGTGACCCTAGAATTTGTTTGTACAATATGGGTATCAAAAGAAAGGTGTTAATGAGTATTTTAAAAGGGAGTAATCCTTAGTTCCATAGGTGGACGCCGTTTCGAGATATCGCCATAAAGGTGGACCAGGGGTGACCCTAGAATTTGTTTGTACAATATGGGTATCAAAAGAAAGGTCTTAATTAGTATTTTAAAAGGGAGTAATCCTTAATTCCATAGGTGGACGCCGTTTCGAGATATCGCCATAAAGGTGGAGCAGGGGTGACCCTAGAATTTGTTTGTACAATATGGGTATCAAAAGAAAGGTGTTAATGAGTATTTTAAAAGGGAGTAATCCTTAGTTCCATAGGTGGGCGCCTTTTCGAGATATCGCAATAAAGGTGGACCAGGGGTGACTCTAGAATGAGTTTGTACGATATGGGTATCAAATTAAAGGTATTAATGAGAGTTTTAAAAGGGAGTGGTAGTAGTTGTATATGTGAAGGCGTTTTCCAGATATCGACCAAAATGTGGACCAGGGTGACCCAGAACATCATCTGTTCGATACCGCTAATTTATTTATATATGTAATACCTGCCAAGATTTTAAGGGTTTTTTATTTCGCCCTGCAGAACTTTTTCATTTTCTTCTACTTAATATGGTAGGTGTCACAACCATTTTATAAAGTTTTTTCTACAGTTATATTTCGCGTCAATAAAACAATCCAATTACTTTACCATGTTTCATCCCTTTTTTCGTATTTAGTATAGAATTATGGCATTTTTTCATTTTTCGTAATTTTCGATATCGAAAAAGTGGGCGTAATCATAGTCGGATTTCGTTCATTTTTCATACCAAGATAAAATGAGTTCAATTAAGCACATGAACTAAGTTCGTTAAAGATATGTCGATTTATGCTCAAGTTATCGTGTTAACGGCCATGCGGAAGGACAGACGGACGACTGTGTATAAAAACTGGGCGTGGCATTAACCGATGTCGCCCATTTTCACAGAAAACAGTTATCGTCATAAAATCTATGCCGCTACCAAATTTCAAAAGTATTGGTTAATTTTTGTTCGACTTATGGCGTTAAAAGTATCCTAGACAAATTGAATGAAAAAGGGCGGAGCCACGCCCATTTTGAAATTTTCTTTTATTTTTGTATTTTGTTGCACCATATCATTACTGGAGTTGAATGTTGACATAATTTACTTATATACTGTAAAGATATAAAATTTTTTGTTAAAATTTTACTTTAAAAAATTTTTTTTTTTAAAAGTGGGCGTGGTCCTTCTCCGATTTTGCTAATTTTTATTAAGCGTACATATAGCAATAGGAGTAACGTTCCTGCCAAATTTCATCATAATATCTTCAACGACTGCCAAATTACAGCTTGCAAAAGTTTTAAATTACCTTCTTTTAAAAGTGGGCGGTGCCACGCCCATTGTCCAACATTTTACTAGTTTTCTATTCTGCGTCATAAGTTCAACTCATCTACCAAGTTTCTTCGCTTTATCTGTCTTTTGTAATGAATTATCGCACTTTTTCGATTTTTCGAAATTTTCGATATCGAAAAAGTGGGCGTGGTTATAGTCCGATATCGTTCATTTTAAACAGCGATCGGATATGAGTGCTCAGGAACCTACATACCAAATTTCATCAAGATACCTCAAAATTTACTCAAGCTATCGTGTTAACGGACGGACGGACGGACGTGGCTCAATCAAATTTTTTTTCGATCCTGATTATTTTGATATATGGAAGTCTATATCTATCTCGATGATGTAGATATTCAAAAATTAAGTTTTTAATACAACAGTGGTTCCATGACAAAATTAAAGCGGATGATATTGATTTGGGATGCGCTCAAACTTCAACTAAAAAACATAATGTTAGTTGTGGTATTGAGTGGATCTCTGAAGATAAACTTCTTAATGAGTTTTTAGGAGTTGTATACAAATATAAAGGTATCGGTGGTTTTACTCATATTAAGCACTTGACAAAAAGTTTATATGGGTTTATAAAATTAAGTCAAAACAAAAGTTTTATTTATAAATGTACAAATGTTTTAAATTTGAAATAATATATTTTATGTGAGTATATAAAAAATTTAAATAAAAAAAAATTCTTAAAACAATACCGTTTTTACAAATTCATCAAAATTTACAGCAACAAGAAATTTTGTGGCATATGTAGCACAATGTGCATCTCGCTTAAATGCTAATATATCGACTTCAAACTCTCCATATGTTGCCTTCTTTTTACATTTTCTAGGAGTTCCATAAGTTTTTAAGCGAAAATGATATTCCATCTGTTCTGTAAGTAATTGTTGTATAAAACTTTCACAAACTCTTTGTAAATCAAATGCCCAAGTATTGTTATTCCTCCATTGCTTTCTGATGGAATTCCTTCGCACTTGTTCACTCAACCCTCGATTTAAAAAAGGAGGCTAAATTCCAATTCCTTCAGAAGTAATGCAATCCACAATAATCACATCACCATCTTCACACGAAAAATTAATTATACTAAAATGGATTTCAATGATGAACTTTTAGGAATTGTGTTACACTCAGAGAAAAAATCGTTCTAAAAGGTACGAAACAAGTTCAAAATCAAGAATATTCGTTGACAAAAGTATGTTAAGTACGTTTTTTCTTAACTCGTGACCGATGGGCTTGTTTTAAGAACAGTTTTTCCAAGCACACCGTTCGTATTTTATGACCAGTTTGGTATTGATGTGTGAACCTGTGCTCATTTCAAGCACTACTTGGGCTTGATTTAAGATTTTTCGTTCTCACGATTCGAGAACGATTTGGGGTTGATTTAAAATTTTTCGGTCTCAATTCAAGAACGGTTCGCACTTGATCTTTGGTGGGAGGGGAAAGTATTTTTTTCTATAGGTACCGTACCCATTTATTTTTTATTAATAATCATAAATAAAAAATATTTATAACAAAAAATTTTTATATATATAAAATTTTTTTATTAAATTCCAAAATTTTACGAAAAAGTGCATAATATGATGAATGCATATTTTCAAGTTTCTCTTATTGAGAAATTATTCTTATTTGAAGATGTAATCTGCATATATACTTAAAACATTTCATAACAAGTTTGGGAATTATCTGTGCATAAGTGAATGGAAAAATAATTGAACGAAAAATAAAAGTTAAAAAAATTGTTTTAAAAAATCTTCGAGTTTGACGGTGATCGAACTCGCGCCACGTGATCGCAACCACAACATCATAACTGCTGGGCCACTACGACCGCTTGATAGCTTGTGCCAAATGTTGTATTTAACATTGTCGTGCACACGAATTGTACCGTTTCTTTTTTCTTTAACTTAATTTAAGAACATTCTTCTCAATTTTAGAACATTTGTTCATATTTTAAGACCAGCCGTTCTCTTTTCAAGAAAATGGTGTCAGTTCAAGCACAAGGTTGTTGTTTTAAGAACTGGTCGTTCGTTTTTCAAGAACCAAAAAGTAAGAACATGAAAGCTTGAATTGAGTCCGGTGGTGCTGGATTTTAGAACGGCGTTTTTCTCTGAGTGTAGAAAAATTAATACAAAATGTATGCATTAAATTAAATGGTTTTATACATTCCCAACAATGCTGTCATGTTTAAGGAGCCCAGATGGTTGTAATCAGTGTGAGAACACGTTCTATTAAAATACAGTACAAAAAACCGCAAAGCTCTTTGATAAAGAAACCACAATTTCATGACAAAGATGCACTTTAGTTAAAAATCTAAAAACTAATTATGCGGCTTCATGAAATTCTCACGTACATGCATATGTGTCAGTATGTACATAGAAACTTACAACCTCATAAGAAGATAAACAAACTGTCCAGTCTTCATATTTGTTTGCGGTTTCATTAAATCCTCATATACATACATTTGTGACAGTATGTACACACAAACTTACAACCTAATAAGAAGATAAACAAAATGATCAATCTATCCCCAGGGGTGCCCGATTTATTGCTGGGTTCATAAAATTCTCTCGCACACATTTGCGGTTTTGCGGTTACATATATGTATGTCAGTGTGTATATAATTTTCTTCTTTCATTTGGGGTAGAACCGCCTTTTCCGTACTACTAACCCGCACTATAAGATTATAAGTATTTTTACACTTTATTAATTTTAAAAATTATCAAATATTAGATATTAGAATATAAGAGAACATTCCTATAAGTGCTCTTAAATTTGTTTTCTTACTTAGTATCCACTATTTATGAATGAATAGTTTTGGAGCGGTTCAGCTTTTACAAACATACTGATGAAAGAAAACCTCCACAAGAGCAAATGACAATAAAACGTAATGAATGAACATATACATACTTGTATATGGTTTAAGCACAAAAATAAGTAAATAATAATATGGAAAGAAATTACTCACATCTTTTTACTCAGGGGTGTCCAACGATGCTTGCGCAAACAGCGGGGAACTCCAATGATGTTGATGGCAAATTATAATGTTTCAGAGATCATAGATATTTATAGATATTATTGTTATTAAGACAATTTTTTTTTGTTTTTACATTATTTCAAATAAGAATGTATATATATATATTTAAATCATAAGTTCAAAATTATTTAAGTTAAAAGTTATATCACTTTGGATTTAACTCGAAAAACTTGTGAACTCTCTTTAATTTGACTTACTTGTCTTTACTCCTTTGTATATTGTATTGATGCAACAATGTCTGCGGCACTCGTATTAATTTGGGACTTTTGTGAGTTTCAGCTTTTAGCGTAGGCCAATAAACATATGTTGCGCCATCTGCTCTGAATAAAGGTGATATGTGAAGCTGGAGGGCCAGCCGCAGCATGAAAATTCGACACCTAATCCTCCAATTTGGTGGGGGGCTAAGTAAGCCAGAGTCTCCAATTGATATATTAGTTTTTATCCTATTATTTTAGCGCTGCCAAGGTTAATAAATGCTGCGTCGCGAAAATACTTGTTCGACTGAATCGCGGTTACTTTTAATGAAAACTTTATGTGAAGATTACAATAAAATTTAGCGATTTAATTGATTGAAATTTTTTTTACTATGTTCGATATCACGACCTATCCTTTTTCCAAGAAAATCACGCTTGTTGCTCACTCTCGATCCCAAAATGAAATGGCAGAGGAAACCTAAAAGTCGCACGGTGAACGCTCAACATTGGTTTTTCTCACATTGTAACAGTGTTGAGTAACGCAAAAAAATATAAAACGGAAAACTTCTAGCAGCTGTAGTAGGTGGTGAATTTCGTAAACGTAAAATTGCTAATAGAAAAATTTCGTTGGTAGAAATATTCTGAAGTGCAGTGCAGCTCTCACACCACAGGTTTTAAAAAGGATGTGACCTACGTACATTTTTAAAATCTGACAGCGTAATACATATATGTGAATAAATTGTACCCAATGTCTATGTTACTTACTTCACTGCCTGTATATCCTTAGCATGAAATGTTCCTAATAACTTTCCTGTCATATCCTCGGGTACACAACAGGTTTTGCCCTCTTTTTCGAGAACTCTTATCTTGACAAAAGTTTTAGCTAACTTACTACTGAATTTTTTGGAAGCATCATTTAAGGTTAAGTTTCTTCTAAAAACTTCTTGGCCGATGTTGAACGAAGTGGGTATCGCCGCTTTGTTGTACGTTCTAGAATTTATTTCAAGCAGTTTCGATTAAGACGCTATCTAGCGAGCCATAGCAGTATTATTTTAAGAGTTTCATTTGAGCTCTCAATCAGTTTGGTTATTAAACAAGCTATTCGTTGCAAAGTATAAGTGTTATTGTGAAGTACTTTAATAAAGGCCATTTTTCCATTATTCAATATTGGAGTTATTTATTCAACAATTTAGCGATACGAACGTTAGCAGAAGATTGAAAATAAGGGGAATTGCAGTAAATTCATTACAATTGGTGTCAGAAGAGGAATTGTTGAATACATTCCAGAGGACAAGAAGGATATGGCAAAGTTCAGTGAATTGAAGATCCAGCAACTAAAGAAGGAGTTGGAGAGCCGTGGATTGAATACAAGCGGCGTTAAACTCGAACTTCAGGCACGGTTACGAGATGCAATGGAAGCAGAAGGAATTGATGTGGACGAGTATGTCTTTTATCCTGATGGGGACGAGACAACAACAAAAATTGAAGAGAAAAATTAAACACCGCAGACAATGCGAACTCAGACCTGAACATGATATTGGCTGCAATATCGGCACAAATGTCCGAAATGTTATCACAAATATCTACCAATATGTCATCACAATTGGAATCGCAGGAGACACGTATAACATCCAAGATGGAAGCACAGGAGACACGTATATCCGAAATGTCGTCGCAAATGTCATCTCAGCTGGAATTGCAGGAGACACGTATAACATCCAAGATGGAAGCACAGGAGACACGTATATCCGAAATGTCGTCGCAAATGTCATCTCAGCTGGAATCGCAGGAGAACCGCATAACAGCGAAGATTGAAGCACAATTGGATGAACAGAAAACATACATGGCGTCACAAATTGCAGAACAATTAAAAGAGCAAGAGGCACGCATAACATTACAACTCGAAGCCCAGGCAGAGCGTATCTCAACGAAGCTGGAGGCACAGGAAACAAAAGTCTCGTCGCAGCTGGAGGCTTTTAATGAACGACAAGATAAAATGGAGGCCGAGATGGATGCTTTGAAAGATCATATACAGGAGTTGCAACTAAACCGCCCAGCAGTTTCAGCGATTAATCCAAAGGTAAAAACACCATCCTTTGACGGTTCTATTCCTTTCCAGGTCTTTAAGCTACAATTTGAGAAGACCGCAACAGTGAAAAACTGGAATGCTGAAGATAAAGTTGCTGCACTGTTCATGGCGTTGAAAGGGCCTGCAGCTGAGATTTTACAAACCATTCCAGAGGGCGAACGGAACTGTTATGAAGCATTGATGGGCGCTCTAGAGAGAAGATACGGAACTGAGCATAGGAGACAGATATACCAAATGGAGTTACTGAACCGCTTCCAGAGGCCTGGTGAAACATTGCAAGAGTTTGCGTCGGATATTGAAAGGCTAGCACATTTAGCGAATGCGGACGCACCCGTGGAATACACTGAAAGGGTAAAGATTTTGTTACGTGGCTGACTGTTTCGGTGGTGAGGAGCGGCGGCAAGCAGGTATGCTTGCGGGCCCAGGCTAGCTCGTCGTCTTGGGCGGGGTATTGCACCACCGACCTCACCCGCAGCCACATGAACAAAAAGAGGGTTCATACCTGCATGTGTATAGAAAGGAGAGGAAAAGCTGAAAAAGATGGAAATAATTGTGAGGGGCAAAGTTATAGAAGAGAAAGCGTAAGGGGTAGAAAAAGATGAAGACCTGTCCTGTCAGGTGGACTCTACCCTCCCTCTGCAGTGCAACTTGCACCGCACCGTGGGCACTGTGCTGACTCCTATCTACTTACAGTGCCCCCAAGCCTGACATAAGTCTGTCCGTCCGTCAATAAGTCATTTCCCTATCACTCACCTTCACCTTACCTTGCCACGCACAAGCGCAGCACCAACACCAAAAGTGGGAATTTAGCCCTGCATAATGAAAAGGTCTAAGATTTTTATCCAAACATAATTCTTATAATTTATTTACAAAGTTCTTGGTTTACAAATAAGCAAATACTACCCTAATACTAGTTCAATGATTTCTAAAAAAAAGGGAACTTTAAACTCAGAGTTTAATACAAAATAATGTGACAATGATTTCAAAAGGCTTAGCTACTAGGATCCATCCAAAGTTTCTATTTACTCAAAAAATAAAATTAAAAAAAAAATGCTTAAATTTAATGCTATTCTTTATTGCTAATTAACATTGCAAATTCAATTCAATCGATTCTGAATTCAATTCAATACAAAACACTTACGACTAATAGATCAAATGTCTGAACTCATATAGAAAAAAATTAAAACTTGTAGGGCCACCCTAATGCAATATTATTAATAGGAGCTAATTCTAAGTCCTAAAGATACAAATTCAAACAAAATAAAATAAAAGGGCGAACAAAAAAAAATCAAGTACCCTAATCCCTGACCTACCGCAACCGCTCAAGTAAATATAAGATCAAATATGTACAACGCAAAAGTAGGTCACCTAAGCAAAGGAATTTATATGTTTATGAAAACAAAAGTATGTATTTAAGTGCAAATGTACGTTTGTGACGTTTTTCATGCATTTACATATGTTCGTTGCAATCTGTTTTTATTTTCTGATTTGCTAATTCCTGTTCTATTTTTGCAAGAGCAGGAATCTGTGCTAACACATGTACATACAACTAAACAAGTGTATTTTGATAAATTTCAATGTTTCACTCAAAACACTCACCAAGTTACTCTTATCATCCAACAGCGCCGCTGCAGTTGATTAGCTGAAAAAGGAAAAACTCAAACATACATATGTACATATGACCACACTCAAGGTAGCCACCCTCAAACACTCAGACAAGATCACTCGCTAGTGATCTTTGATGATGAGTGCTTTGGTAGTATCAAAGCTGTCCGCGTGATGGTAAACCGCGAAAATTGAAAATTAAAAATGTGTAATCAAAAAAAAATGTTCTTGATGCTGAAGGCACACTGTGCATATACACCCTCGGGGTGTGATGTTGCAATTGATTTTGCCAATAATAATAGAAGTAAGTACAAAAAAAAATGAAAAAATGGCAAAAAAATTCGAATGATTGAAAATCCTAATTTGGTGCATATGCAAAAGAAAAATGTGTATATGGTAGAAAGTGGAGATATAAAAATACAAAGAAAAATTAAATGTCATACTGACGTAGAAAAATTAAAACAAAAAAAAGGAAGAAAATGAAGAAACGAAGAGAAAAAAGGTGATGGAGGCAAAAGTGCCACCATTAACTCCTGAGATATGGAGTTAAGGTAAACTCGAAAATTCTATGTTCGCAAATAAATGCTTGGCCCGGAAATTAACTAAGTCTTTTGCCCGTTCCCTGTCAAACTTATGACCCTTATAAAAATATTTAAATGAACGTAATAATAAATCCAAAATATGTAAAACTCATAATATCACTAAATGTGTTGTTGGAAAAGCTCCTCCCTCCGCCGATGTTTATCGTTGCTTGTGTTACCAAAGTATGCGAACAGCCCAAAAATATACAAATGTTGTTACCAGCTTTGTGGTCGCCCAATGCCGCCGGTGCAAATTGCTATCGATGTAAAATTTTATCGTGTTTTTGCTGTTGTTGTTGCGGCTCAACTCCGCCAGTGAAAGCTGTTATGTGTAAAGTTCCAAAACCTTGTAGGTGATTCTGTTGTTGGGCGGTATGTCGCCAATATGAATAATTTGTTGTTTTTGTTGTTGGTGTGGTGCACGCCGGTAAAAATAAAAATGTAATGTAGTGCTTTTGGATGCGTGATAATTGTTGTTGGCCGGAATGCCGCCAATATGCAATATGGTGTAGTAGTTTTTGAGCGTTATGCCGCCAATATAAAAACGTTGTTGTAGTGTTGTTGGGCGGTATGTCGCCAAGAAAAAAAAAAATGAATACCGGTTGTTGCACCGCCAATATAACAAAAATGGTGTAGTTGTTGTTGAGCGTTATGCCGCCAATATAAAAACGTTGTAGAGCGCTACGTCGCCAATATAAAGCAGATGCTACTGTGGTTGTTGCGGCCGTATATTGCCAATAAAAAAGGTGCTGTAGTGGTTGTTGTTGTGGTGTGCGCCACGAAATTAAAACGTAGTGTAGTGCGTGGTAGTTGTTGTTGCCGAGCGGTATGTAGTTAAATTTGATGTGCCCAGTGGTGCTTTCCAAAAGTGGTCTGGTAATATACAAAAACCGTTATTCTTCAAGAATTCGTAGTGTGGAAAACTGGTGATGTTGAATATATATCTTTGTCTGCATTATTAATATACACACTGACACACATATGTCTGTATGTGGGCGTGTATACATGCATGCAAGTTTGCTCTTGGCTTGCTTGGAAAATTGGCTATATAGAAGCCAGCTTCCCATTGGGCATGCTAAGTTGGAGGAAGACAAAAAAAACCAAGGGCAGTGAAAACCATCAGACTTACCTGGTTTTAGCAGTGGCGGTAGCCTTTGTGGTCTAATTTATTTTTGCTGCAACGGTCAGGATCGGGAGCTAGCTGGCAAACCAGATTTGCCTGGTTCTAGCGGTCGCGAGACACTTTTCGCCGCGCACTACACAATTAAAAAGAAGCTACTTGGATACAAAATTTAGTAAACAGGCTATTATTTCGTTTTGAGGCGCGCACTAAAAACTTGGATTATTTAAAGATTTTAACAATTTTTTTGTTTTTTTTTTTTGCTAACCACTTTCCCTTACACTCACTGGCACTGATAAAATACATAATACTTTGGCCCGTTGCCTAACGTTGTGCCCTTTTATAGTCACCGCCGTGGTAAGAAACGTTACCCAGAAACGGAAAATTTTTACCATTACATGCCAAGCTTTCTTTTCGGCATCTTATTTCCGTTGCAGCATTGTGTTCACTATAGGTACAATGTTGCCAATGTTAATGTTATTATGTTAATATCATGTTAATGGCAACATTGCGGCTAAGGCACGGACCTGGACACAAAATACCTAAACACATAATCACATATACACGCTGCCACTCATTCCAGCCAGCGTGAAGACAAGCTGTCGTTACAATTCAGAGCTTTATAAATGGCATACGGGACGTCGAAACAAAGCGAGCTACATACGCAAACCCAAAGCCAACATTCGCAGAAACGGTGTCACAAGCTCTGATTCAGGAAACAGCGTCGCTTCTGTGTAAGCCAGTTTTCAAAGCACGCCGTGTCGAAGTAGAAAGGCCAGAGTGGGTAGACGCAATATTGGAGGCGCTGAAAGGATCGCAAAAGCGGAGTGAAAAAGTTATCAAATGCTTCAAATGCGGGAAGTCGGGTCACATTGCACGTCATTGCGATCTTGGTCCTAATAGTTCCAACAATGTGGGAGGCCGTAAACGCAAAGCTGGAGGAGATGAGCAAGAGCGAGTAAGAGGTAGAGATCGAGAGTTAGATCCAGCTATTGAATGCCCTGTGATATCTGTGTTGTAAATTGGTAGAAAATCGAGCAGTCTTACCGTCAGAGGGAATGTGGATGGTAAAGAACGTGTACTGACTGTAGATACGGGCGCATCTCATTCCTTGACCCGATGTGACTTGGTCAACCGGAGAATAAAACCGTTACCTGGAGCAAGGTTGCGTACGGTCACTGGCGAGTATAACCAAGTTCAGGTAGAAGTGATATGTGAAGTCTTGATTGGAAAGATCACGGTTCTACACAAATTCGTTGTGGCGAAGATCGTTGAAGAAGTCATATTGGGAGTGGACTTCTTGGTTGACCCATGACATCAAGATCGATATGCAGAGAAGGGTGATGCGTTATGAGAACCAGGATATACCACTTAACTTCAAGTTGGAGAAGGGGTTCAGTAGTAATCGAGTAATGGTGGAGAAGACTCGCCAAAGGCCACGAAAGTCAAAAGAAAAGGTTGATGGATCGAATGGGCCAAATAAAGCCAAATTAAAAGTACCTGCGAGAAAAAGACCGGTATCGACAAACCCTAATGGACGCACTAAAACGACTGAAATAATTTTTCAGAAAGAATGCAAGGGTGGTTTCAAGCCAGCGCGCACTACTGTTGTGAAACGTCCAGACGATAATGATGATGCAAAGTCAATCCGTCAAGTGCCAGCTCTGCGAAGAAGTTCAACAACGGAGTGCGAGGGAACGATCAAGAATAATGAATAGTAAGATAAAACGCCGGTACAATGAGAACCAAAAATTCGGAAGGTTTCTTGGAGGGAGATTTGGCACTGTTAAACAACCTTCACCGGCGCACAGTGTTTCGTGTAGAACAAGCTAGCTGGACAAAATTATTTTATGAGATTTTCCCTTTCATATGCAGTCATTTATTACAACTACGTCATTTTTTTCAGCCATATGTTCTTTTTTTATTGTTTTCCAAAACTTTACTTCATATGCATACATTTGCTTATTTCATATACAGGAACTCATGTGAATAAGTGACTTAGATCCAAAAAAAATTTAAAGGACTTAAGAATATTACTTTATTGTACTTAAATTGAATGGACTACAAATCTCAATACTCTAAAAAATTCGGAAAAAAAATTAAAATTTTGTATGAAAATTCGTCGAATTTTTCAAACATTTTTTAAATAAATGAAATAAAAATAAAAACAACATAAATTTTTTAAATATAATTTATTTTTTGTTATAGATCGGGACAAATTTTCTTATGGGGAATTAGTTAAAATAAATTTGCGAAAGCGAAAATTGTAAGAATTGTCCAAAAAGGGGTGTCTACTTATTTATGTGAGTGGCTGTACATATGTACATACATATTCTGTATTTATTTGAGTATTTATCCTGGCACTACAATTTTACAAAATTATCTTATAGTACCAGTCAGGAATGTAAAAGTGAATTACAATAATAATAACAATGTAAATGATTAAATTAATTATGTGAAAATTACTTATTACAAAAACATAAAAAAGTAACATACAAAGTAGAAAAGACAATAGATTTAAATTAAATAAAACCTGATCCAACAAAAAGTTATAGGGTACGTTATCTTTTATAATTATGTTATTATTCGCTATCATCACTTTCATTCGATGAGTCACTTGTGGAATAGTTTTGTAAACCATGGATAGAGATCTATGTATAGTTTTTTAGTTTCGACCGCAAATTTTTCAAATCTTTGGATATTTATATTGTACACAGATGCTAATGCGCGAAGGAGAGTGTCGAATATTTTGATGAGCGTTACATTCAATCCCGTAATCTCAGCACTAGCCTCAGAATTTTCGAAAAACCTACGAGCAGTGTTGCCGTCATTGGTATTGCCGAAACCTGGTTTTGGTTTATCTACTATCAATCCAAGTACACTTTTAAATTTATTCTGGATTTCGTTGAAACGTAGCTTTACACTCTCTTTATCTGCCTCATTCCTAAGCTGCCATTTTTTTACTTCGAGGCGATAACTTATGTGAAGCAAGCATTCAAAGCATCTTATCCATGCATGGAGAGTAGACAAACCAAAACCAAGATTATCTCGGTTAGGCCTAAAGTCCCGTAACTCATTATTCATATCTTTTGGAGTGGCACCACAAATATAAGCATTGCAAACTTTTCCGACGATCATTGTTAGAAACATATTGTGATTTACGGAAACTTCGTATTCTTCGAGCATGTACTTTGCTGGCAACAACGCATTTATCTCCTCTAAAACTTTGTTCGTTTCAAAAACAATAAAATCTCTTGTTTCTTTAGAAAAGATAAATTTAATTGGACGACAATACATGGTAGAAGAAGGTTGAAGAGGAACGAAAGAAAATATAAACAGAAACTCATCAGTGTCAGAACTGCATGTAAACTTTTGCTTATATGTGCTATGGCCAGAGCTTCCATCGCAACCCCAATTGCTGATTAAAGTATACGTCAAGTTTGTAGGTAATAAACTAACAGAAACTTCTTAATTTTCTAAAACTAAACGCTCAAAAGTTTTATCTAATACGGACTGGACTTTAATTTCCGCACGTGTTTCACCCACTTCAATTTCATTTGGATAGCATTCTGCCTTAGCTTTTCTTAGACTATTGTGAGGACCCCAAAACCGAGGGTTTGTACTCTCACAACATATATCTATTTTCTCATTTTTTACATGTTATACAATGATTGAACTTAACTCCGAATTTAACATTTGTACATTTTTATAACATGAATTACATATATATTTATGAATTACACGTCGAAACACATACATGCGGTTGCATATTGAATTATTATTTACTAAATTGAAGGATAAACCAGACTTGCGTACTTTTGCACGCAAGCAAAATATTTACATTTTTCGCCCACATAAGGTTCAAATATAGGTCACCCTAACATACGCTAAAACATTTGGAAGGAAAATGGAAACGCACAAAACATAAAATTATGCCGGTCAACCAACCCTTTGCGCATCCAATGCACTCAGCCACAAATACAACATACATAATAATTTGGATAAACAAATATCAGCAGTAAAAGTCGCCAAACTAAGCGCTGCTACTAATTGGGACTTTTCTCTACATACTTACGTACAAGCATCCGACACACCAACGCACGCCCTAAGCAGAAGCCGAAAGCATCCAAACGAGGCCAACGCACCATCAAAACCAAGTGACAGCGAACACACGCATAAACACAAATGATCGAATTCGATAGGTAAAGCAAACACTGGAAAACACGGCAGGCATACAACAAGCGTACGTACGAGATTTGGCACATTGTTCGCTATGTATATTAGGGCTCCCTAAAATTGGGATATGAAATGCCGGGATAGCGGATTGTCATACATGATCGAAAATATGCATATATGTATATATACCGATGTACCACCATATGTATGATAATGGAAAGAAGGAAAACGCATGTGAGCATGTAAGCGTATGTATGTACCAATAGAATACAGCGAAAGTAGCGTTAAACTAGAATTCGATTTTTGCATTTCCAACTTTTATAATTGTTATTGTAAAATTACTGACTGCCTGTGTGCAGTCCTACATAATTCTATAACTGAGGAATTATTACAATGAATTGTTTTTAGGAAATAACTGTCCACCGGCGTACAAAATCGTATATAAGGGCGGCAAATTAGCTTGTAAGATCAGAAGCTAGGAGATAGGCATACGAGTCAGTGGGCTTCTACCACTGACCAACACGACCTGAAGGTTTCTACTTCATTTCGTGAATTATTTTATATTCAGTAGGAGGTTTCTACTCCAACTGACGGAGAGCTAGCAGAGGGGTTCTACCTCAGCTACTCTTATTTAGATAGGGACAAAGAATAGGAGTAGCTCTTAAGGATATCGATCCCTTTTTAAATAAACTTTATAACGTTTTCAGAACTCCTTTGTCTATTTATTTTCATCGGAATAGGTTTCCCCACCAAATATAGGAACCCTGGACGGACTGGGCATACCTCAGCAGGAATTAGTCCGTCACATATGGCGCCCGAGCAGGCTTATAAATAAAAACACATATGGCACCCAAGCAGACTTAAGAAAGATCAAGGAAATCAACAAGGCTTTACATAAAGGATATTCAAAGGAAGGTAACAGCAACATACGGAAATAAAGTCAAAACAACGATATACGATGCAACAGCCAGGCACATACGCAACCACTATGGACCGGGTAAGAAAATGGGGTTTGAAATATGACGGGGGCAAGGATCCTCTAGGGTTCATAGAACGCGTGGAAGAACTTGCAGAAGGATACGAAATAAACGTCAACTCGATGCCAAGAGCATTGCCGGAGCTACTCAAAGACAAAGCGTTGGTTTGGTACCGAAATAACAACCGGAGTTGGAAAGAGTGGGACTCATTCAAGAAAGACTTCCTAAAATTTTTCCTCAGCTCCAGATATTTTGAACAGTTGGACGACGAGATACGGGCACGCATGCAAAGACCAGGAGAGAAGTTCAAGGATTATGTGCTAGCACTACAAGGGCTGATGCGACATGCCAACTACACCGAAGACAAAAAGCTAAACCGCATATACAGGAACTCCTGCAGAGAAATCCAGCTGTATGTTAAAAGAGGCGAGATCAGCAGCCTGGAAGAATTGGTAAGTTTGGTAGAAGATTATGAAAATATTACCCCTGACAGCGATCCGATGCGACCAACGGCAATACCATTTGTACCAAGGCGCCCAGAAGAACGTTTCCAATATATACAGGCAGAGGAGCGGAAACAGCAGACAGAGAAACAACCATCCCAGAAATCAGACCCGGCACCAAGATACATCGATACAAACACGGCGTGTAGACGATGCGGAGGAGGCGGCCATGTCGCATACGGTTGCCGTAGCGCTCGCATCGAATTCTGCTGGACATGCGGAAAAGTAGGCACACTCACACGAAATTGTTGTAGACGAACGCAGGGAAACGGCCAGAGACCTCATTGGCACCGAGGAGTGGGGTCTCCCCAAACGCAACCTCGGGAAAACTAAACACGTTAAGACATACAAAGGGCCGGATCTTGGCGAATATTACGGTGAATGGCGAAGAGGTAGTAGCAGCAATCGACACAGGGGCGACGCGAAGCTTTGTGAGTGGAACATTGGCAAGAAGGCTGAAGACAGGTATATTCAAGGCGATAGAAACACGAGTGATACTGGGAGATGGCAAACCTAAGACGATCATAGAAGCGGTAGATGTAGAAGTGAGAATGAGTAACCAAGTGTTGCGAAATGAAATGCTAATCCTACCAGGACTAGTCGACGAAGTGGTGCTTGGAACGGATTACCTAGCGAAGGTGAACATGGAGATGAGATGCGGAGAACAAACGCTAACCTTGAACACAAACAATCAGGAGGAGGATGCAGTCACTTGTACAATAATGGCCGAAAGTAGAAATGAAAGTAGTCACAAAGATAACAGCCTAAAAGTTGCGAACACAGACGAGTCGGTGAGTAAATTTCTCAACAAAGAATTACAGATGTTCCAAGAGATGTCAGGTGTATCCAACGTGGCCACGCACAAGATAGTGATGAGAGACGACCGCCCCATAAAACAAAGGTATTACCCGAAGAATCCCAAGATGCAAGAGATTATTAATAAGGAAATCGATGAGCTTATCGAGAAAGGTTGCATCGAGCCTTCTAGAAGTCCGCACAGCGCACCAATAGTTTTGGCAAGGAAGAAAAATGGTAAGTGGAGATTATGCGTAGATTACCGCCAACTAAACGCAAGGTCAGTACCAGACGCATACCCGTTACCCCGTATCCAACACATCCTGGACAGATTGAGAACTGCTCGGTTTATCAGCAGCCTTGATTTAAAAAACGGATATTGGCAAATCTCCATGGAAGAAAACAGCAAACAATACACCGCATTCACTGTACCCGGACGTGGGCTATATCAATGGAAAGTAATGCCGTTCGGTCTGCACTCAGCCCCAGCAACTTTCCAGAGGGCACTCGATCACGTTATAGGACCAGAGTTGAAACCCTACGCATTCGCATATCTAGATGACATCATCATTACGAGCAAAACATTGGAAGAACACATAAGACACCTGGCGGAAGTATTTCAACGGCTGCGAAGAGCAAACCTTAAGATAAACCCGGAAAAATGTGAGTTTTTTAAGAAAAGTTTAAAGTATCTAGGTCATGTCGTTAGCGAGGAAGGCATTCACACGGACCCGGACAAGATAGCAGCCATCAAAGAGTTGACACCGCCAAACAATTTACGCGAACTACGGAGATTCCTAGGAGTGGTATCGTGGTACAGGAGATTCGTCTCAGACTTTTCACAAGTTTCACACCCGTTGACGTCAATGCTAAAGAAAGGAAGGAAGTGGAAGTGGTCGGAAGAGCAGCAGTTGGCATTCGAAGCATTAAAGGCCGCACTTACCCAAGCACCTGTACTAGCTTGCCTAGATTTTTCGAAGAAGTTTTGCCTACAGACGGATGCAAGCGATTTTGGCCTCGGAGCAGTGCTCACCCAAGGATCAGACAGCGAAGAACGAGTGATTGCTTATGCGAGTCGGCGACTTAACAAGGCAGAAACAAATTATTCCCCGACAGAGAAAGAATGTTTGGCAATAGTGTGGGCGATAAGGAAGATGAGACCCTACCTAGAGGGATACACGTTCACGGTAATCACAGACCACCTAGCTCTAAAATGGTTAAACGCAATAGACAGTCCGACGGGACGGATTGCTAGATGGGCACTAGAACTACAACAATACTCATTCGACGTACAGTACCGGAAAGGAAAGCTAAACGTGGTGGCAGATGCACTTTCGAGACAGCCGATGGACGAGCAACTAACTACGTTGACAGTAGAGCAAGGCAAAGACGAGTGCAAGTGGCTAAAAGCGAAGATTACAGAGGTAAGAAAGGCTCCGGAGAAATTCCCAGACTATGTGATCGAGGACGGAAAGCTCTACAGGAGAATAGAGAGTCAAGTTGATGGTGAAGACGAAGTACCGTGGAAGCTATGTGTACCGACCCCACAGAGACGCAGAGTGCTGGCGGAAATTCATGACACACCAAGCGCAGGACACATGGGCGTTCGAAAATCTATTGCACGAGCGACGACACGATATTACTGGCCCGGAATGTTCAGAGACGTAAGGAAGTACGTACAACAATGTCATGGATGTCAGGTATACAAACCTAGTCAACAACAGGCCGCGGGTAAGATGTTAACTAAAATTCCAGAAGAACCGTGGGCAACAGTGTGTGCAGACTTTGTCGGTCCAATGCCACGCTCAAAACATGGTAATACAATGGCATTAGTTTTCGTTGACAGATATTCAAAATGGGTGGAGATAATGGCAATTAGAAAGGCAACAACAGAAAGCGTAGTACGAGGATTTAGAGAGAGAATTTTGGCACGATTTGGCATTCCAAAGGTATTAATCACAGACAACGGAGCGCAGTTCGTGAGCAAACGTTTTAAGAAGTATTTGGAGGAGCTTGGCATAAAACACCAGCTGACAGCACCATACACACCGCAGGAGAATCCGACAGAAAGAGCGAACCGCAACATCAAGAGGATGATAGCACAGTTTTCAGGGAATGAGCAGAGAACATGGGACGAGCTGATACCAGAGATAACACTCGCATTAAACACAAGCGTATGCGAATCGACAGGGTACAGTCCAGCGTATGTAGTACAAGGCAGAGAACCAAGGATTCCCAATAGCCTTTACGACGAGCATACATACGGTTCAGGTGAGAGAGTAGCTAATCCAGCCGAGAAATCAATGAAGATGAAGGAGATATTCGACATGGTACGACGGAAGCAAGAGCGAGCATCAGCAGAGCAAGCAAAGCATTATAATTTAAGAAGAAGGCAATGGCGACCGGCTATAGGCGACCTAGTGCTGGTAAAGGAGCATCAGCTGTCAAAAGCGGTGGATAACTTTGCAGCCAAACTAGCGCCCAGGTACAGTGGACCCCACCGGGTAACGAACTTTGTATCACCAGTGATCGTAGAGCTAGACAAAGTTTTCAGAGGAAGGAGGAGGACAGCCCACTTAAGTGAGCTGAAAGCATACCACGCAACAGACGCCGCCGACAAAAATGAATCCATAAAGCAAAGGAATGAACAGGGTAACAAGAAGAACGCTAGTGAAGATCAAATCCCGTCAACATCGTCCAATCGAACAACAAACAATATCCCCGAGGTACAACAACAGAGAGAGAACAGCGAGGTAGCCATCTGTGGTACGATCACACGAGTCAGCGAAGAGACCGGGAGGCAACGAGGAGAGAACCAAAGTACAAACCAACAACTGATAGTATACAGAGACACTCAAGTGCAAAACAATACGGAGAATCAGGTACGGGTCGCTCGAGGAACCCAAGTACAGATCGCCAGAGGACCGATACCTGGAGCAAGATTACACATAGGAAGACAGTTTGCTATAACAGCCCTAAATGAACACACACCCAGAGACAGCTCCGAAATAACGGATTATTAGGTGAGATTCTACTGCAACTCGAATCAAATCGGTAGTAACGTACACGCCCAACCGCAACAGTATCAAATCATACACGAAGAAATTTCATTTCAAGAAGTACCCGGACTTCGAATCAACCACTAAAGCCCGGTAAACTCTAACCACAATTACGTAATCGCATAAAAGTACTCCTTAACTAGGCTCATTACATACCACGTTTTTACGCACAAAAAAAAAAAATCCACCATATACGGTGGGAACACCCTAAGGAAAATCCACCAGTTTCTCATTTACAGTTTAGGCTGGCATCACACACACCAAAGACGGGAAGGGCAGCGAAACGCCAGCAACGAACACAACGACGACAGTGAAATATTAAACCGTATGGCCAGCGAGGTCAACGACAGCCTCAACGACAACAACAGCGACATATTGAGCCTGATGGCCAGCGAGGCCAGTGGTAGCATCAACAGCAGCAACGACAACCATGACGACAGCGACGACGAAGGCAGTGTGAGCGAACACTACTTCCGAGTACGGATCACACGCACCGGCACGGTGACCGTAAGCTTCGCTGCGGTAGGTGAGGGGGGAGTGTGAGGACCCCAAAACCGAGGGTTTGTACTCTCACAACATATATCTATTTTCTCATTTTTTACATGTTATACAATGATTGAACTTAACTCCGAATTTAACATTTGTACATTTTTATAACATGAATTACATATATATTTATGAATTACACGTCGAAACACATACATGCGGTTGCATATTGAATTATTATTTACTAAATTGAAGGATAAACCAGACTTGCGTACTTTTGCACGCAAGCAAAATATTTACATTTTTCGCCCACATAAGGTGCAAATATAGGTCACCCTAACATACACTAAAACATTTGGAAGGAAAATGGAAACGCACAAAACATAAAATTATGCCGGTCAACCAACCCTTTGCGCATCCAATGCACTCAGCCACAAATACAACATACATAATAATTTGGATAAACAAATATCAGCAGTAAAAGTCGCCAAACTAAGCGCTGCTACTAATTGGGACTTTTCTCTACATACTTACGTACAAGCATCCGACACACCAACGCACGCCCTAAGCAGAAGCCGAAAGCATCCAAACGAGGCCAACGCACCATCAAAACCAAGTGACAGCGAACACACGCATAAACACAAATGATCGAATTCGATAGGTAAAGCAAACACTGGAAAACACGGCAGGCATACAACAAGCGTACGTACGAGATTTGGCACATTGTTCGCTATGTATATTAGGGCTCCCTAAAATTGGGATATGAAATGCCGGGATAGCGGATTGTCATACATGATCGAAAATATGCATATATGTATATATACCGATGTACCACCATATGTATGATAATGGAAAGAAGGAAAACGCATGGTAGCATGTAAGCGTATGTATGTACCAATAGAATACAGCGAAAGTAGCGTTAAACTAGAATTCGATTTTTGCATTTCCAACTTTTATAATTGTTATTGTAAAATTACTGACTGCCTGCGTGCAGTCCTACATAATTCTATAACTGAGGAATTATTACAATGAATTGTTTTTAGGAAATAACTGTCCACCGGCGTACAAAATCGTATATAAGGGCAGCAAATTAGCTTGTAAGATCAGAAGCTAGGAGATAGGCATACGAGTCAGTGGGCTTCTACCACTGACCAACACGACCTGAAGGTTTCTACTTCATTTCGTGAATTATTTTATATTCAGTAGGAGGTCTCTACTCCAACTGACGGAGAGCTTGCAGAGGGGTTCTACCTCAGCTACTCTTATTTAGACAGGGACAAAGAATAGGAGTAGCTCTTAAGGATATCGATCCCTTTTTAAATAAACTTTATAACGTTTTCAGAACTCCTTTGTCTATTTATTTTCATCGGAATAGGTTCCCCCACCAAATATAGGAACCCTGGACGGACTGGGCATACCTCAGCAGGAATTAGTCCGTCACACTATAAAATGATGGATAAACCTTATGGCCTGTCTTGGTGCTCCACTTCCGAGTCGTTTTGTACCCATGAGTCGTCGACTTGCTATCTACGTAGTATGCTAAAGCTTCTACATTGCTCAAGCATCTTGCATCTGGCCACATGTCATCTTTTTGCCGGATATTTGAGTGGTTTCCTGTGATTTTTTTATAATGTTAGCAACATTTCTGTTGCCGGGCATACGCGTTGATACTTTTGCCGCATAAGGTAACTCACCAGGACTTCTAGATTGCAAGAGGTCATCCACTCGATGCCGTTTGGTTTTTTTACTGCAGCTAACAAAAACCTTCTTTCGTCTTCCGTGGCCGGGGTTACCTGAATAAGTAGTTGGTTGGTCTGATGGCAACTTTGAATCCACCGTTATTGTAAATGTGAAGTCTGGACCCGAAAGTCACTCCGAGTTTTTATTCAAAATTCGCTCCTTATGTCTTCCAGAAGCGTTCCACTTTTGATCCAGCTTCGACGAATATGCCGATATTTGTAAGCTTAAACTTTTTATCGAATACTCGGCTGCTTCGCTTAAATTGTACTTAAGTAAAATAAAACTCAATAATTCTTTATATCTTGTTTCCTTCGAATGTGGAACCCAAATGTCAAAAAACTCCGTTCTTGGTACGGTTATAACTAAACTGCTTTGTGTTGTTGATTTTCCGACAGGGTGAATAGTTCATGACTGTTGTGCTGCCATCTTAAGTGTCGTTGACCGTTCTGATTTGTTATCAGTTGTGCAGTATTTATATTACATTCAGGTATTGGCGTAGATGCTACCAAATGGGGTTGTTTTGTGTAGCGTTCCTGTGTGGTTATACCTGCATTAGGATTGCTTTGTATGTACCTGTTTTTATGCCTTGGTGACTGGTGCGGTAGGTTGTGGCAGGTTGAAGTCAGTGATCTTCGCCTTTTTGCTTTTGGTGTGCTCTGGTTGACCTTGCGCGTTTATTTTTGTGTGTTTTATGGCTACGTGTTTGTTCCCTGTACCTGTGAATTGGTTTTGCCATTTGTAGCTCAGCTTTAAAGGTTCAAATATCTCGTCGGAGCTGGTACGTACATACATCCTATTTTATATCTAGAGATAACTAAATCTGCAAAAAAAAATTTTAATTAGATGTGCAAAGAATTCGCAATGGTTTTTTCTTTCGACTATTAGATAATACTTGCGACTATAACATATGTAAAATTTAGCCCGGATGTCCGCGGATATATGTAACTTTTTTGTCCCTAAAATTAAAAATATAGAGAAAAAATACCTTTTCTTCTTAATAACGGAATGTTAAATATATTGAAAATACTCTAATTTCGAAAGAATTATTATTAAGAAATTTTACTTACCTTCGAGCTTAGAATTCATCAAAAAAATTATATAAAAGTGTTCACTTAAAGAAATATGAAGCTTAATATTCAACAAGAATTTTGCAAATTAATCAATGCATTTTACGGCCACTCCTGCCTTCTTACTTCAATTACTCAATATATATGAGGAAAATATCAAAAAAAAGCAAAAATCCCGTTATTTTGTTTATTTTTTTCATTTCTCATTAAACTTTTCTTGGAATAAGAACTTTGTTTTTGTCCAGCTAGCTTGTTCTACACGAAACACTGTGCGGCGAAAAGATGTTCCAGCCAAATTTCGGTGCAGTTGGGAAGGCCCGTACAAAGTTGTGAAGAAGATCAGTGATACCATCTACCGCATACAATCCACTGGGAAACCACGCATTAGAAGAGTGGTACATTTGGAGATGCTAGCAGCGTTTAGATCGGGAGATTTGTGTAATCGGGACGACCAGACTTAGGTGGAGGGCAGTGTTACGAATATTAGCAAAACTAGGGGGTGCTGCTATCTCTAAGCCGATGCTAAACAGTGATATCATGCACATCCATAGATCAATCATTATTGAATATGATTCTATATGGGGGTTATGGGAAAGCGCCGCTGCGCAAGGGAGAGAATCTTCCACTTAAATAAAATAAAAACACTGCACTTTAAATACACTGGCACTTCATGTGCTTTAATATAAACTTTATTTAGCTTTAAATCGCTTTATACGACAACTCGTATTTCCAAAGATAATAGCGATGCAGACGCGGCGGTAGTTAAAGACAACTAACTCAACTTATATGAAGGGAAGAACAACTAGAGCAGCTTTTGACCGCTTACAATTTTGAAAGGACGGTTACGTGACTCTCTTATACATTTTTTATATAGGAAAAAGATGAAAGGGTAGGGTTGCCGTCCGCACGCCTTTGATGACAACGAGATCTCCTTCCTTGACATTGGGTTGTTGGTGCTTCCACTTATGCCTTTTGTGAAGTTCCTTGAGATACTCGCTTTTCCATCGGGTACTAAATTGCTGATGAATGGCTCTCAACTTCTGCCACTTATGAGTGAGGGACAGGTTGTCTGTGCTGGGCTCGGGTATAGAGAGCAGGGGCCCCACGCAGAAAATGGCCGGGTGTTAAGGCCAGGAGGTCACTGGGGTCCTGAGACATGTGGAAGATCGGTCTTGAGTTGAGAACCGCTTCGATGCGAACGAGAAGGGTGGTGAATTCTTCGAAGGTAAACTTGGTATTCCTTGCGGTCTTCGTGAGGTGTATTTTGAAACTCTTGACGGCAGCTTCCCAGAGACCGCCCATGTGAGGTGCATATGGAGGGATAAACTGACAAGAGAAGCCATTGGTCATGTATTTGTGAGAAATGTCGTTCGCGGTTTCTTGAAGAAATTGAGAGAATCCCTTTTTCAAGCTTCGGTTAGCTCCCACAAACGTTTTTCCGTTGTCTGACATAATTTTTGAGGGGAGACCACGGCGTCCGACGAATCGGGCAAAGGCAGTCTTGAATGCTTTTGTGGTCAAGTCGGAGCACAATTCCAGATGCACGGCTTTGGTGGAGAAACATACAAATACACACACATACGCATTGGAGTAGGGAGCCCGACGTGGTGTGGATGTTTTAACCGAGAATTTTCCAACAAAATCAACACCTGTGGTGTGAAAGGGAAGTGAGTAGGTGAGTAGGTACATCGCTCAGGGGGGAGTGCAGCCATAATCTGTGTGCGCATGTTTTGTTTGTAAATGGTGCACGTCTTACACTGCAATACGCATTTCTTTAGCTTTTGTTTCAACCGGGGAATAAAATATTCTTGTTGTACCATCCGAACCATTAACTGCTTTTCAGCATGCAGCATTTCTTCATGGAGAAAAGTGAGCAGCAGCGAACAGAATTTTGAGTTCTCTGGGAGAATAATAAGGAAGCGTTCATTACGACTGAGGTCAGCTCGGGATAGACGGCTATCGACTCGCATGACTCCAAATTGATCCAACATCGGATTTAAGGTGAGAAAGGAGCTCTTCTTACTGACGGGCGTTGATGCTTGTAGTGACTGCATGTCACGTGGGTAATGAATGGTTTGCGTTTGAGTGATAATACGCATTTTCACTTGCTTTACTTCGCTCTGAGTCAATTTCAGGGATTTAGGAATTGCCAGTTTCCTCGAATTGTTAATAAATCTGTACACGTATGCCATAACGCGAAGTGCTCTGGGGAGGCAAGAGAAGCGTTCGAGAGGATCAACATATTCCACGGTATGAAATGATTCAACGCGGCGCTGTTCAGGTGGAGAAGGATGAGTTGACAATGTTTTCGGCCACAATGAATGGAGTTTTTGTAGCCATTCCGGGCCTTTCCACCATAAATCGGACATCGAGAGTTCTTGTGGATTACAAGCACGGGTACCGAGGTAGGCGGGGTTATCGCCACTCGCAACATGGCTCCAGGTATCGTTGCTCACATGATCGAGAATGAGAGAGATCCTGTTGGCCACGTAAAATTTCCAAGCTAACACAATAGAGGAGTCTGACCAGAGAAAGAGTTCGCCTGACTGTAATTATAGCTCCGACCGAATTTGCTTGACAAGCTTTGAGAGTAATACGGCTCCGCAGAGTTCGAGTCGTGGGAGGCTGACAGTTTGCAGGGGTGCTACTTTACTCTTCGCTACGAGTAGGTGGGACGAGAAGGAGGTTTCATTTTATTGAACGTGAAGATATACACAGCACAGTATGCTTTGTCCGAAGCGTCTGAAAAGCCGTGCAGTTGCACGTGTTGGTTTGGGGAGAATCGGACCCATCGCGATATAGTAATTTGATTGATTGTGGGGAGATTGTTGCGCACCGTTGTCCATTTGTTAAGTGCACCGGGTTTGACGTCTTCATCCCAATCGGTTCCTTCCATCCACAGCTGTTGAAGGAGCATTTTTGCAGTGATCATTATTGGCGTTAGCCATCCTGCCGGGTCAAAACGTTTGGCGACAGCTGACAATATTTGTCGTTTTGTTTTCGAGTCGACAGCGGTACAGGATCGTACGTGTAGGAGAACGTGTCTGTCAGGGCATTCCATTGTATACCGAGGGTTTTCGTAGAGCCAGAAACTTTAGAAAATCGATATCCAGCACTTCGGAATCAGGGATTAGTTCTAAAATGTTTGAGTGGTTAGCGGTTATTTTTCGGAGGGGAAAACCGCCCGATTGTAGAGCGTCTTTTACTTGAGTCATTGATCTGATAGTGGACTGTATATTGTGGCCACTCGAAAGTATATCATCCACATATGTTTCATGCAGAAGAATATCGGTGGCTAGAGGGAATTGCTCTTTGCAATCTTGCGCCAACTGATGGAGAGTGCGTATAGCGAGATAGGGTGCGCAATTGACACCGAATATAACCGTTTTTAAACGAAAGTCTTCTATGGGCATGTTTGGGGATCTACGGAAGACTATTCTCTGGAGGTCTTGATCATCCTTGTGTACGAGAATTTGGCGATACATTTTCTCTATATCTCCATTAAACACAAACTGATAAAGTCGCCATTTTAAAATTATAAGCATTAAATCGTTTTGAAGGGTGGGGCCAGTGTATAGCACATCATTAAGCGAGCTTCCAGAATGGGATAGTTTTGAAGCATTGAAGACCACGCGAACTTTATTTGTTTTACTGTCTGGCTTTATGACGGCATGGTGTGGTAAATAGAAGGAGAAATATTTTCCATCCATTATAATTTCTTGGGGTGGAGTGCGCTCCATGTGTTTCTGAGTGAGGTATTCTTCGAGAACCTCTGTGTATTTATTTTTGAGCGCTGGGTTTCTCTCCAAATTCCATTGAATGCTGAGATACTGTTGTTGTGCTGCGATTCGGGAGTGTCCAAGAGCAATGGAATCAGGGAATTCTGGTTTTCTTGGGAGTCTAATCATGTATCTTCCGTCTGCCTGTCGGGTTATTGTGAGTTGATACAGCTCTTCGCAAAAGTCTTCTTCAGTTGATCGGGTTTGAGTGCTTGGTATTTCTTCTTGTTCCCAAAACTTTCGAAGGAGGGTGTTGAGGGATTCGTTTTCAGGCTGTATCTGAGTGGTGAATGTTGAAATCTTTTCGGGGATTGGGCCGCTGAGAATCCATCCGAATATTGAATTCTGGGCTATGAGACAGCCGCTTACGTTGGTGTGTAGCCCTTGTAGGAGTATACGGGGAATTACGTCGCTGCCAATGACCATATCGATTCGATGTGGGGTGAAACAATCAGGGTCGGCTAGCTTTAGGTGAGCTATTTCTTCCATGTTTATAATTGATATATTGGATGAGGGGAGGAAGTGGGTCAACTGTGGCAGAACGATAGCTTGGGTATAAATTTTTTGTGTTTTATCCGCTGAGCAGAGTGTGACCTCGCAGATCTGTTTTGAGTTCTGTACCACCATTCCGCCCATTCCAGAAATTTCGAACCTGGCTTCTTTGGTGGGTAGTCGCAAGAACTTTTGTACCCGAGATGAGATAAACGTCTTTTGTGAGCCTTGGTCCACCAGAAATCGAATATTGTGGTATTCACCATCACAATAAATGGGTATTATTGCAGTTGGGAGTAGTGTTGTTATATGGGTGCTTAAAAAATGTGACGAAACTTTAGTCTCGTTATTTTGAGATGGACTTTGTTCAGTGGTTGAGTGTGTTACATTTTTTGAACAACAAGGCCTTTCATCGTTAATTTGACGCTGGAAAGCTACCTGACTTGTTGTCCACTGGGATTTCGAGTCTTGTCCTGAGCTTTGGGTATTCCGCGGGAAATGCAGGAGGGAATGGTGTCTTTTTTGGCAATACACGCACGAGAAGCTGCTATGGCAATTGTTGCTTGAGTGGGAATTTGACAGACAATTTTCGCAGTAACCGTGCTCTCTAACGTATTTTACGCGATCAGCTACGGATAACGCCTTAAATTTTATGCAGGTTTTCATTGCGTGTCGGGAGTTGCATAATTTGCAAGAGATTGGCTGGCTTGACTCTGCATGAAAATTTTGAGTTGTGTTTTTATTTACAAATGTAGAGTTTTGAGATGGCGCTTTGGGAGTGAAATTCGAGTGAGAGGGTTTTGCATTCCCCGGCCGATAGATATGCAGTCTTTCTACAACTTCGTATCGGCTTGTGAGAAATTTGTTCATATCTGCCCACATAGGTAGTTCTTTCCGTGAGCTAAGTGATTGTTCCCAGAGAGAGAGGGATTCACTGGGGAGTTTCGATGAACAGATATACACAAGAATGGGGTCCCAATCGCTGGTTGAGATTCCTTGTGTTGAGTGCGTCGACAAGCAATTATTGATTGTGGATTGTAATTTTTGTATTTGCTCACCATTTTCCGAATAGATGGGAGGAAGATTCAATAAAGTTTTCAGCTGAGTATCTACTAATATTCTGCGATTTTCATACCTAATCTTTAGGACGTCCCAGGCGAGTTCGAAATTTTCATCAGTGAGGGGGAGTTGCTTGACGATTTGTCCCACCTGGCTTCTTGTTTTCTGTCGCAGGTGATAGAGTTTTTGTGCTGGAGAGAGTTTGGGATGATTCTTGTAGACGGCAGTGAACATATCTCTGAACGCAGGCCAATCTTCATATCCACCGTGAAAAATTTCTGTGTCACATGCTGGCACCTTGAGAAACATTCCTTGAGAGTTTGTGTTTTGAACTGCACTTTGCAGTTGAGGCCTGGGAACTAACCTTTAGAAGTTGTAATGCTTCTAAAATTTGGGTTTTGCACTGCTCGTAACTTTCTGAGCATTTGTTAAATTTTTGCCTCGATTGCCCCACTGGATTCCACATGAGCTGCCGAACGAGAAACGGCCTTGAAAGCGAGGACTAAGGCATCCCAGAGTTTGTCGAGCTGCTCTAATTTTACATTAAGCAATATTGGGGTAAGGTCATTTATTATTATTATTATTTATTTTTACGGCGTTTTAAGCCTAAAACTTAGATTATTACAAATTATAAATACATTTTAATTATAATAGTATTTCTAGCGTTTGGGGTGTCTGAATGCATGAGATTCCGATCAGCACGGGAACTGGTGGTCCCAACGGGCGAGTCTTGGAGTCATCTCATTGGGAGGTTGGAAGGACGTGTTCACAATCCTGCCATACTCCAAGACGTATGATTACAGTTTTATTATGTATGCTGTCGGAATGCATTTGATTCCGGTCAACCCAAAAGCTAGCAGCTCAGCAGAATGAGCCACTCTTATCGGACGGTTGGAAAGGACGTGTTTCCAATCCTCCCTGTACCAGCTTTTTAATTAATTATAATATATCATTGTTGTAGGAGTATACGTGATTCACATGAACTGTTCGTCTGGGATGATATTTTCAGGAATTCTTTCCCAATTTGATTGCGAGCGATATATGTATTTGCCCTGATGCATAAGGTTCCTCTGTGTCTATTTGGATTGCCATGTACGCTCAAGGATCAGTAACATGAAATACAGATACAAAATATTTTATCTTATTGGAATGGTTTTGCAATATTCTAATAAACTTTGTTTAAGTTTTAAGTTTTTTTTAACATGATTAGGTAGTTCATTAAAACATTTCAGGCCTTTGTAAAATATATTTTGCTTGTCCATTTCTGTTTTGAGAAGAGGTAATCCAAAATTATTATTTTCCCTGATTATGTAAGAATGGGTTTCATTCACATAAACAAGTTTTTCACTTTATGAGAGCTGATGACCATGCCTCCAGCCTATTGCTTTCAAAAATAAAATCTTCAAAACTATGGTCATCTGCTACGTCACTTTTAGTGGCCATTGTTTTTTCGGTAGGCATTATTGTGTACGCAAAAATTAGTCAAAAATCGATCTTCAAACTGTACACACACCTATTGATAGTTGCAGAGAATTGAGTGACTTTAAACGAAGTGCAGCTTATTATTTATATATATATATCGGTATGTACACTTATTATATGCCGGCGGTTTCGTTATTTTAACATGTGGGATGGGAGAGACCGTATACTAAATTTAATGCGTTTTCTTTTTCTCTAGTATTGGGTATATTATATATTATAGAAATATATTATTAACGTGGCTAAGTGCAACTAACGCGATATTGTTAAAAGGGTGATTCGTTTTAAGGGACACGCGCGGCAATGAATTTGAGAACAAATTTTTATGTATTTGTACCGATAGGTATTTACGAGCTCCCGTGGGGTATATACCCGTAATGACGGAAGGGTATATTAAAATGTGACAAATGAGATTAAATGAGAGAATATATTTCGTATGTATAATTGTAGCGGTTTTTAAGAGATTTTTGTTTTTAGAGAGTGAGTATTTGAGAGATGGGACTTACGGTAGTTATATATTGAGGTATATCCCGCGGGTGAAAATTTTAAGAGTATATTCTTACGGGAAATTAAAGCTCAGCAACTTTAAAACACCGCAGAAGAAACCGCTACCAATTTACCTACGAAATATATATTGAGACTTACCGATTTTCTTGATACCCTCTGTTAATTTTTTTTTGTTTTTTGTGTCTGGGACTGTACTTTCCTGGGTGCCTGAGAATTTTGATTGCTGTAATTCGTTGGGTAGCTTTTATTGTGTTTTTTTTTCGATTCTTATTTTTGGGGTATCACTTACTACTTTTTTATGGACCGTGTAATGTCCGTTTGGAGGTATGTATAAATACGTAGACCGCTTTTTGTACAATATTAGAGTACCACTTTTTTAATATGTATATTTTTTCTCTGAAAAATTTCTTTTTTGTGATTATTTTACTTTTTGCAGGGAGAGTAAGTATGATGTAAGTATGAATTTTTTCCACTTTTTGTAGTATTTTTTCCAGGTAAGTATATAATAAATATAAACACGGTAAATATGTATATATACACGTAAGTATTACTCTTATTTATTTTTAGGGATTTTGTTTTTCGGGATAAGTATCAACCACTCACATCACTTTTTTGGGTAGGTATTCTCAAAGATTCTTTCAGTGGTATGTAGGTATTTTTCCTGTAACGCACTTTATGGGCACTCTAATACACCTTTTTGTGCTGTAATTTTCAATATGTATATATATATATATGTATGTTGTTTTTGTTTTTGCACTTTACTCCTTTAGCACAAAGTTTAGCTTTTAGATAATTTGATCACTTTTGTTGATTTATGTTAATAATGTGTTTTACGGACCGCTGCGATTTATTACCGCTTTTAATGTTTTTATATTATAGGTCGCCGGTTTATTTGTTGGCCGCGAAGGACATTAATATGATTCTATATGGGGGTTATGGGAAAGCGCCGCTGCGCAAGGGAGAGAATCTTCCACTTAAATAAAATAAAAAGACTGCACTTTAAATACACTGGCAATTCATGTGCTTTAATATAAACTTTATTTAGCTTTAAATCGCTTTATACGACAACTCGTATTTCCAAAGATAATTACGATGCGGACGCGGCGGTAGTTGAAGACAACTAACTCAACTTATATGAAGGAAAGAACAACTAGAGCGGCTTTTGACCGCTTACAATTTTGAAAGGACCGTTACGTGACTCTCTTATACATTTTTTATATAGCAAAAAATGAAAGGGTAGGGTTGCCGTCCGCACGTAATTTATACATAAATACAGGGGATTAAATTAATTGAGACTCATGTCTTCAACAATTATGTATCTACATAAACGAAACAATAATTGCGTCTACACATATTTACCATGTACGTATACGAGCAGCGGAAAATCAATGCACAAACACATGCATATATCTGAGATACTCCTGAAAGTATGCAATGAGAGAAGCTATAAAATCGTGCAATTGTAGCTACAGTTTGAGAGCTGATGGCATCTAGTAGATTCTGGAAATGGAAGCGCCTAGAAGATGCGAACATTGAAATCAGAGAATATAAAAGGCAGCAAATGAAGAGGCGCTGGAATTCAGTTTGATTTGAGCTATCAAGCAGTTTCGATTAAGAAGCTATCTAGCGAGCCATAGCAGTATTATTTTGAGAGTTTTATTTGAGCTATCAATCAGCTTGGTTATTAAGCAAGCTATTCGTTGCAAAGTATAAGTGTTATTGTGAAGTACTTCAATAAAGGCCATTTTTCCATTATTCAATATTGGAGTTATTTATTCAACAATTTAGCGATACGAACGTTAGCAGAAGATTGAAAATAAGGGGAATTGCAGTAAATTCGTTACAATATGTAAAACTGAGACCGAGTTTACAAAGCTTCTCATTCGCAACGAAAAAGAAACTTTACAAAAACAAAATCTACATACACACAAGAATATTTTCACGTATTCTTATATTTTCCTTTACTTTAAATTGCCAAAATGGATGAATTTTGTGGAAAGTGTAATAAACAATTTTCTAGAACTGGTGACAATAGTCTAGTGCCGTGTAATGGGTTCTGCAAGAGGATTTTCCACAGAGCCTGTAGTGAGGGTATATCGGACTATGAAGTAAAGCTAATCAAGGCTAACCCTCATTTGCTTTACTTGTGTGAAAAGTGTGTGAACATGCCGGACAAGCTATCTAATATTTTGAACGCTATTCTTGTGGCTCAAAAACAAGGTTTCGATATAATTTCTAATGCTGTGTCTAAAAAATTCGATGATTTAAAAAATCATATAATGGACTCTTTGAAGTCATCCAACAACCATTTAAATGTTGCTGAGTCATATGGTTGTCCGAATGTCAGAAATAGTGCGCTATTTATTTCTGCTCTCCCCATGGCATCCAATAACAACAACTTAATACAAAGCAATCTAATGGATTTTCCCGCTACCCCGCTTGGCACGGAGTTCTCTAATTCCCCTATCGATAATCTGAGA
Source organism: Eurosta solidaginis (assembly GCF_040869045.1). Lineage (NCBI taxonomy): Eukaryota > Metazoa > Arthropoda > Insecta > Diptera > Tephritidae > Eurosta > Eurosta solidaginis. The sequence goes on from NC_090319.1 coordinate 203,567,216, forward strand.
GCTAATGCTTCATCAGCTGCACCTACTACTACTCTTACATCTATACCTGCTGCTATTATTACTCAGCCGCAAACATCGAATATTCTCTCTACTAGTGCTACTACAAAGACAACTTCTACTTCGCCTGCATCTACATCTACAACTACATCTAAATACGCCTCATCTTCTAAAGTCTCTATTTCGTCTAAAACTACATCTACATCTGGAAATACATCAACATCAATTAGTTCCAATTCTACATCTAAAAATAAATCTACTGCATCCACATCTAAATCAACTAAAGCTAACAATCATAAAAATAATTCAAATGTGCCTTCTGATAATTCCAATAAGTCTGATGCTCAAATGGTTGTCAACAATGTGACAAATACTAGTGCAGTGTCGCGCTCTGCTGACACTGTATCGTATGCAGATGCTGCAGCTAGCGCAGTTAATGCAAATGTGCCATCTGTTGATGTTTCTGACAGACAACGAAAGAGTGCATCAAAAGAAATTACGCAAAAATCGCGTGTTGTTAGTGGTAGCAATGACAATGCTGAGTTGGATGTATTTGTGCGGTATAAATGGATTCATTTGTCCTCATTTAAGCCATCGGTCACTGAGGAGAGTATTGCTAAATACATCTCTGATCACTTTGGCATTGCTGCTTCTAATGTCGCTTGTTTTAAGTTAGTAAAGAGAGATGTCGACATTAACACTTTAGTGAGAGTCGCTTTTAAAGTTCGAGTGATTGAAAGTGAATATAGCAAACTTTTCAATGCTTCTCTTTGGCCCAGTAATGTTTACATTAAGCCCTTCCGTTTTTTTCGAAAAGATGTAGAAATTCCCGCGGAGTCATAGATTTGTCTGACACCGTTCATAATGGCCTCAACGTCTATTATCAGAATGTTAGGGGTCTAAATACTAAACTAGTTGATCTTTTTCTCCGTAGTCATGAACTCTGTTATGACGTTTTGGTTTTTACTGAGACATGGTTGAAACCAACTGTGTTTAACTCTGAGATATTAGCTGATTCTTATGAGATCTTTAGGAATGACCGACGAAACAGAGTTGGTGGAGGCGTGTTAATCGCCGTACACACCAGGTTCTCTGCCGAGGAAGTGTACTTCGATGATTCTTCTGATGTTGAAATCCTCTGCGTGCGAGTTAAACTTTTATCTACTTATAAATATTTTGTTGCGTCTTATATTCCGCCCCAGTCAGATATTTCTATATACTTAAAACATTCTTCCCTATTGAAATTTATATTTGCTATGTCAAGGTCTGTTGATTCTGTCTTAGTGGCTGGCGACTTTAATCTGCCCTTTGTGTCTTGGAATTTTATTGACGGAATGCTAGTTCCCACTGCTTGTAATGTTGTATTCTACGAGTTTCTAAATGACCTTGCAGACATTGGTCTTTATCAACTTAACAGAATTCATAATAAATTTGGCAAATATCTTGATTTGATTTTTTCAGACGACACATCGAATTGTTCTGTTACTAGATGTGATCCAGTGGTATTGCCTGAGGATGTTTACCATCCAGCACTTTTAATTTACCTGGATTGTCTTAGCTTACCCGTGCGGTATACTACCGATCCGAATGCGTCTTCCCGTTTCTGTTTAGAAAGGCCAATTGGTCTTTACTAATCGACGAAGTCTCTAAAATAAAGTGGCCTGAGTACGACGGAGATATTGAAGCGAGCTCCGTCCATTTCACCAACGTTTTACATGCGATATTCCTCAAATGTGTGCCTTTTTCCAAAACCTCCTCAGCATCTCCAGCTACTGCTTGGAGCTCTAGAGAACTTAATTATCTAAAAAACAAAAAAACACGCTTCTTCAAGCGTTTCAAATTATCTGGCTCTAATAGTGACTATGCTGCATACTCCATCTTGCGCCTTAAGTACAACAGGCTACAGATAAGATGCTATAAGAATTATCTGATGAAGATTAAGCATCGGATCTCTTCCAATCCAAAAACATTTTATTCCTTCGTCAACTCCAAAAGAAAAATTAAAGGGTTTCCTTCTGTAATGAAGTATAACGATCGGATTTCCAGTATTGAAAATATGTTTGCTGACTTTTTTAAATCTAATTACTCGACTATCCCTGACTCCCCTCCGGTGGATTATCAATACATGTTACCTTCGCTTAACTCAGTAGGTATCCCATATATTCATACAGATGGGGTACTAAGGCATCTGGAAAGTCTGAAAATTTCCTACTCCAGTGGACCTGATGAAATACCAACTGTTGTGCTCAGAATTTGCGCTCAATTTCTTTGTCAACCCCTTACCTGCTTATTTAATGCCTCTTTGAGGCAAGGGATATTCCCTAAGAAGTGGAAGGAGTCGTTTATAATACCACTTTATAAAAGTGGGAGTAGATCTTGTGTCACAAACTATAGAGGAATAGCCAAACTTTGTGCTATTCCAAAACTATTTGAATCAGTTGTCACAAATCAACTGGCTTTTGCAGTATCTTCGGCAGTGGACCTGTCTCAACATGGCTTTTGCAGGGGTAAGTCCATTGTGTCTAACTTGCTGGAGTTCACAACCCTCGTATCCAATAACTTAAGGACGAACTGCGAAGTTGATGTTATTTACACTGATTTCAGTAAGGCGTTTGACAAAGTTTCCCATTCCTTACTCCTACTAAAACTCGATCGATTGGGTTTTCCATCACGGCTTCTCTCTTGGGTCTCTTCGTACTTGGTAGGTAGAAAGCAAACCGTTGTGTTTAACAATTGTTTGTCTGAATTCATCAATGTATCTTCTGGAGTTCCACAGGGCAGTCACCTTGGTCCAGTGTTGTTTCTGCTCTTCATTAATGACCTCCCAAATGTTTTGAAGCGCTGCATACCGCTGATGTACGCTGACGAGGTCAAACTGGTTATGCCCATTCGCTCACCTGAAGATAGGGCACTTCTTCAATTGGATCTGAATAATCTGGTTGAGTGGTGTGACGTGAACGTCATGTCACTAAATTTACCGAAGTGCAAGTTTATGTGTTTTACGAGGAAATATTTTAAAACCTATCAGTACATGATAGGCGATTATATCATTAAGCAAGTCACAAACTTTACTGATCTTGGCGTTATAATGGACCCTAAACTGGACTTCAAATTACATATCGAATCGTGTGTGAATAGGGCTAGAGGCACTTTGGCTTTCGTAAAAAGGTGGTCAAAGGAATTCAATGACCCCTATGTCACTAAAACTCTTTTTTTATCGTTAGTAAGACCTATATTGGAATATGCTTCCATTATCTGGAACCCGCGTTATCAGGTTCATAGCGACAAATTGGAATCGGTCCAGAAGCAGTTTTTGCTCTTTGCTTTAAATCATTTGCCCTGGGATCCATCAAGGAACATACCGCCCTATTGCAGCCGGTTAAAACTTTTCCAGCTGCCTTCACTACAGAGCCGTAGGGGGATGCTTGGCGTTTTATTTATGGTAAAACTATTAAGGGGGATGATAAACAGTCCATTTCTGCTTGGCGAGGTGATGTTTAATGTCCCTTTTAGGCCCTCTCGGTATTTCCAACCGCTATATTTAAATACATGTAGATCGAATTTTCAAATGCATGAACCTCTTCGTTGTCTGTGTCAAGATTTCAATAATCACTGCAATAGTATTGATACTTGCGACACACTTTACAGTATAAAAAAATATATACTCACTGCCTTGAACTCATAACTGTTTCAAAATCACATGTTAAACTAAATCGGTTACCTGCTCCAGTTACTTTGGGCGGGTGGCTTGAAATCACGTCCTTTCCAACTTCCCACGCATCGCAGCCCTACTCATTGTGTGTTAAATATACATCAGCTGCTCGAAATCACGTCCATTCCGACAGCACTAATAATCAATAGTTACTTTGGGCGGGTGGCTTGGAATCACGTCCTTTCCAACGTCCCACACATCACTGCCTTACTCATTGTGTGTTAATATACATCAGCTGCTGGAAATCACGTCCATTCCGACAGCACTAATAATCAATAGTTACTTTGGGCGGGTGGCTTGGAATCACGTCCTTTCCAACCTCCCACACATCGCAGCCCTTCTATTGTGTGTTAAACATACATCAGCTGCTCGAAATCACGTCCATTCCGACAGCACTGATAATCAATTCCGTTGCTCGGCATCACAGTCCATCCCGACAACTGATTCAATAATATATGTATATACATATTTTATAATATAATTTTGCTCACTATGTATACTTGTTAATTTTACACTGTAACCCGCATTTATGTTCATTCATTAATTCATATTTAGTCTGATTGATTGTAAAATTTGTAGACTAACAAATAAATAAATAAATAAATGCCGCAGTTGTGTTGTTAGTGTAGAAATAAGATAAACTGAATTAAGCAAGGAGACAAATACAAGCAGGATAGCCTAGTGGTTAAGGCAACTGCAGTTTCACCGTGTGATTCGCGAATCGAATCTCGGTGAAATCTTTGATAACATTACGAAATTGCCTGACGATGAATTCGTAGCAGTTTTAGAAATAGTACTATCGCAATATGCCAGTTAATGTTTCTTTCTTTCTTTTCAGTTTCTCTTAGAAAAACATAGTAATTGAATACTCAATTATTATAAGCCGGTGTTAAGCTCATTAATTCTTAATAATATGTATAAATTGAACACACGATTAAAAGAAACAAACATAAATATGTAAAACTGAGCCCGAGCTTACAAAGCTTCTCATTCGCAACGAAAAAAAACTTTACAAAAACAAAATCTACATACACACAAATTAATAGAAGCAGAATGTCTCAGTTGTGTTGTTAGTGTAGAAATAAGATAAACTGATTTAAGCAAGGAGACAAATACAAGCAGGATAGCCTAGTGTTTAAGGCAACTGCAGTTTCACCGTGATATTCGCGGTTCGAATCTCGGTGAAACCTTTGATAACATTACGAAATTGCCTGACGATGAATTTGTGGCGGTTTTCGAAATAGTACTATCACAATATGCCAGTAAATGTTTCTTTCTTTCTTTTCAGTTTCTCTTAGAAAAACATAATAATTAAATAATCAATTATTATAAGCCGGTGTTAAACTCATGAATTCGTGACGGTTTTCGAAATAGTACTATCGCAATATGCCAGCAAATGTTTCCTTCTTCCTTTTCAGTTTCTCTTAGAAAAACATAATAATTGAATATTCATATCATATTAGTGTAGAAATAAGATAAACTGATTTAAGCAAGGAGATAAATACAAGCAGGATAGCCTAGTGGTTAAGACAACTGCAGTTTCATCGTGATATTCGCGGTTCGAATCTTGGTGAAACCTTTGATAACATTACGAAATTAATAAAAAAAATAAATAAATGTAAGGCGCGATAACCTCCGAAGAGATCTAAGGCCGAGCTTCTCTTCCAATTTGCGTCGTGCTCCTCTTGATTTTTCCCTACAAATTGGCCGGACGGGACCTACATGTTTTATGCCGACTCCGAACGGCATCTGCAAGGCAGATGAGTTTTCACTGAGAGCTTTTCATGGCAGAAATACAATCGGAGCGCTTGCCAGACACTGCCGAGGGGCAACCCCGCTTAGAAAAATTTTCTTCTAATTGAAAAATCTTATTTCTAAAATTTTGATGTTGCTTTGCCCGGGAGTTGAACCCAGGGCATACGGTGTGATAGGCGGAGCACGCTACCATCACACCACGGTGGCCGCCAACATTACGAAATTGCCTGACGATGAATTTGTGGCGGTTTTCGAAATAGTACTATCACAATATGCCAGTAAATGTTTCTTTCTTTCTTTTCAGTTTCTCTTAGAAAAACATAATAATTAAATAATCAATTATTATAAGCCGGTGTTAAACTCATGAATTCGTGACGGTTTTCGAAATAGTACTATCGCAATATGCCAGCAAATGTTTCTTTCTTCCTTTTCAGTTTCTCTTAGAAAAACATAATAATAGAATATTAAATTATTATAAGCCGGTGTTAGGCTCATGAATTCTTAATAATAAGTATAAATTGAAGACACCATTAAAACAAACAAACATAAATATGTAAAACTGAGCCCAAGTTTACAAAGCTTCTCATTCGCAACGAAAAAGAAAATTTACAAAAACCTTTGAAAAAATTACTAAATTGCCTGACGATGAATTCGTGGCGGCTTTCGAAATAGTACTATCGCATTATGCCAGTAATGTTTCTTTCTTTTCAGTTTCTCTTAGAAAAAACATAATAATTTTATATTCAATTATTATAAGCCGGTGTTAAGCTCATGAATTCTTAATAATAAGTATAAATTGAACACACCATTAAAACAAACAAACATAAATATGTAAAACTGATCCCGAGTTTACAAAAGCTTCTCATTCGCAACGAAAAAGAAACTTAAAAAAAAACAAATCTACATACACACAAATTAATAGAGGCAGAATGTCTCAGTTGTGTTGTTAGTGTAGAAATAAGGTCAACTGAATTAAGCAAGGAGACAAATACAAGCAGGATAGGCTAGTGGTTAAGGCAACTGCAGTATCACCATGTGATTCGCCGTTCGAATCTCTGTGAAACCTTTGATAACATTATGAAATTGCCTGACGATGAATTCGTGGCGGTTTTCGAAATAGTACTATCGCAATATGCCAGTAAATATTTCTTTCTTTCTTTTCAGTTTCTCTTAGAAAAACATAATAATTAAATATTCAATTATTAAAAGCCGGTGTTAAGCTCATGAATTCTTAATAATAAGTATAAATTAAACACACCATTATTCCCTTTATTAAAGAAATGCATTTCTATTTATACAAAAGTTCTTCACCTACACATACATAATTACATTAATGCTTACAAACTAAAAAGTACATGACTTCATAATAAATAATTGTTTGTCAGCATATTATTGTAGTGACCTACATATTGTCAATATGATCTGCACATAAGTTGGTGTGACTAATCGATATATTGGACGGTTTGGCAAATGCGAATGAACTGTAGTGGTTATCTGGGTCAGTAAAATATGAATGTTTGTGTGTATGTATATTTGTATCATTAATAGCATTCGAAGTGAGGTGTATTCCACGCAACACTACACCACCGGCCTAATATAATTTGGCGCTTAATTATTTACGGTCACTATAGTTTCATTGTGTGCCGTGTTGTTTCATTTTACGTTTAATAACCCAGTCAACTTGCTTGGTGTTACCAAGCTTATGTGTTCTTTGCTTTTATTTGTTTACATTTGCTTTACATACAGTGCATATTATGCTGATTCTCGTTGTTTTTTGTCTTTCATAATGTATTGATTCTCGTTTTTTTTTTCATTCTTACATTTGTAGCTATCATGTTTTTTTTTTTTTTTGTTTTTTTGCATCTGTACATATTAAGTTAACATTTCTTTATTGTGTTTTTTTTTTTTTTGTTTGGTGCTTATTGTGAGTAACGTAGAATGCTTATTTGTTTAGTTAGAAGATTTTTGATTAGCGTATTTTGGTTATTATTGAAGGTTTTGTATTAGTTAAAATTAGTTCCTTATCTTTATTGGTTCTATCATTCATTAAGTAAATTATGCAAAATTATTTTTCTATCGAAATTTTTCTATGTAGATACGTTGAGGAAAAAAATATTTTTCTTATTATTTAACTTACCAGAGGCCTTTTCCCTAGTTAAATAAATCTCCTATTCTACCTATTCATATTGTTCATATCTTCCAGCAATATCTTTATCTGATGTTATATGTCATGCGATTTCTGCGGCGGCCACCAAGACAGCATCGTTATGTAATAAGGCGAATCCTGCTTGGTTTATTATACAACGCGAGCTGGCAGGATCTCTTACCAGTCGATAAGTGCTTAACGTGTGTACCTATCTAAGAAGACCTACCCCACGGTGTCAAACACAGATCAATGTCCATTGATCTTCGGCCCAACAAGTTGGTACCAATCCGTGAGCTGGGTGTTCAAGTCGACCAGCTCTGGTTAGGCCGGGGAGGACTTCCACCCTCCCCTTCCCTTTCGGGTTAATGGGACCCGTGTTTGCCTCAGTATCCCTCTTTCATTGATTTTGAAATCTCGACATCTGATTAACGAGTCAATTAGATTGAGATTTGTGTTTTTGTCGCAATTTAGGAATGTGACCAACCTTTTCTGTCCTGCAGTGTCACAACGATGTATAATACATTGTTGACGACGGAGCTCAGACATTGCTTGAAGGCGGCACCTCCCTCCAACGCTATGCACCATCTTGTTATGATTAAATGTTCCATAGAGTGAGAGCGTCATATAATTCCTTGTGAATAAAACTATCTGTTTAATTCAGAACAGACAGTGATACTCACAAGTGCTCACGCCACAAACACTCTCAAGATACATCTTTACTAAACATGGTACTAAACCACTTGCGCATCAAGGTACATCTCGCTAGTCACAGGTACTTGTGCGTTTAAGATCATGTTGCAACTGAACCCAGCCAAACGTTCTATTCAGTTTTATTTGCAACTTTGATCTGCACTATTTGCTACTTATACGTGCCCACATATTCATCGTTATTTGCTACTGTGGTATACAACTCCAATAAACTCGCTTGTTGTATAAACTCCCTCTTTATTCATCAAAATTACGCTCCGTTATCCACAATTTAGGGCTGTGGTCAACCTTTCCAACCATAGACCTGTGTTGTGGGGCTTTCCCGCCTCAGCAATATCTTTGCAAACGCAGTCGGCCACACTGCAGTGATCTGACAATGTCAAATCTGCCACATTTTGGATGTGGCCATCCATTCTGCGAACGCCTCCTATTCGCAACGCAGTTTAAAGCAGCTTCAAACATCTCAAAAGACAAGATGAGCACCGGCCCATTCGTACGATTATCGATTGTTTTCGGCTGACAATAGACATACGTTTCACAATCTCTCAACGGTTTACACTCCGGTTGCCACAATTATGGGATGCGACCAACTCTTTCGTCTGCTCCTCAGGGTCAGTTTTTCGATGAAACTGAGTATACAGTGACAAGCAAGAGACCGAATTCCCATGGATTTGTACTGGGATTATACGCCCCAAGGGAAAACAAGTCTACTCAGAGCGTATCATAAAGTGAACTCTTATTTGAAACCACAGCCACCGTGATGCTCCCACAAGGGGGCCATCCCAGAACAGGAGATGAGACCTGAATACAAGCATCATACGATGCAGTGCATCAGGTCACGACTGGCTTTTCCTGCTCCCGCGGTAGCAGTTTTTATAAAGACTATGCCTAGGGTCCCACAGGGTGATACCAGCGTCCACCCTGCTCCGTTACTCATGGATTGGTTAGCCATGGTGTTATGTTCGCCTTTTACGACCGGTATACCTACCGTGGGCATATTCTAACCCCTAACCCACAGGGGGAAGGATCTCTAACCAGCTAGATCTTTAGCAGTTTTGCTAATTCTTGATCTAGCCTATCAGGATCGCAATGAAATATGTAAAAACACGAATTTGCTGAAACGCCGATGTGTAGCGTTAAACTATTATTCCCTTTATTAAAGAAATGCATTTCTATTTATACAAAAGTCCTTAACATACACATACATAATTACATTAATGCTTACATACTAAAAAGTATATGATTTCATAATAAATAATTGTTTGTCAGCATATTACTGTAGTGCCCTACCTACTGTCAATATGATCCGCACATAAATTGGTTGGTGTGACTAATAGATATTTTGGACGGTTTGGCAAATGCGAATGAACTCAAGTGGTTATCTGGGTCAGTAAAATATGAACGTTTGTGTGTATGTATATTTGTATCATTAAAAGCATTCGAAGTGAGGTGTATTCCAAGCAACACTACAGGAACAAGGCTGACTCAGGGACTCGGGTGGGAAAGCCTCAATTTGGACACCAGGAAAACTTCTTTCGCAGGAAAATATGGCACCGAGAGTGGCAGGATTCACGTGGGCACAAATCAAAGGATTATAAATTGTTAGTTGCTATGCACTCCGAGCATGACTAGCGCAGGGTTTGAGAACATGATTCTTGGCATGACCATAGAAGCACAGGGTAAACACCCGCTGGACACTTCAATGCATGGTCAACTGTATGGGGTAGTAATAGAACCAGCGATAGATGTAGAGCTCTGCACGGAAGCCTTACACCCCTGAGGCTAGAACTTATAAATGAGGCAGGGAAATATACATTCGACACTGGTAATAGACGCTCCATTATAGATATCACGTTTGCTAGTAGCGAAATATCGTGACGAGCAAAATGTCCATCAGTAACGTCTACGCACACAGCGACTAAAAAGCTATTAGCCTAGAGCTGGTGGATACTTCACCAAGGATAGCTTCCAACCAAATGCAAAGAAGAAAGGGGAAACAACACCTTTTTGAATCAGAAGCATTTGGTGATGTATGGAATGATGCCATAATGCGAAGGACACATGCGGAAGATCTTTCGCTTCAAATATCTAAGCCATTATGTACGGTGTTAAATCGGACTCCGGTAATTTGGTGGAACGAGGAAATAGTGGAGGATGGTAGAAAATGCCAAAGACAGGCTCGTCGCTACGATATGATGAGCTACACAATACCTACATAGCTCAAAGAACGGCACTTAAAAATTCTATAAAAAAGGCAAGAGAGCGTGCTCCAAGAAACTGATGGATAGTGCCGATTTTGATTCTTGGGGATTGGCTTACAGAAAGTTAATAGCGAAAATTAAAGGGCGGAAATCAGAGCAGCCTACATGCACGATACTAATGAGAAGAATCGTAGAAACTCTTTTTCCGACACAAGATTACTGGACCTATCAAAATGAGGACCTCGAAACCCAGGTATAACAGAGCAGGAGGTACTAGATGCAACACAAACAGTTGCGGACAGTACATCTCCAGGACTGGATAGAGTGCCAAATATAGCTCTTCAGTCAGCGATAAGGTCTAGAACATCGGTATTTACGGATCTCTTCAACGCCTGTTTCAAAGAAGGCGTCTTCCCCCGCTCATGGAGACGTCAAATACTGTTTCTTTGCTAAAACCTGGTAAGATGCCCGACCAGTCACCTTCATACAGACCACTTTGTTTGATGGATTCAGTAGGAAAGATTCTCGAACGTATTATTAGTGAGCGTCTGTAGCAGACCCTGGAAAGCCCAGGTGGCTTGTCGAATAGTCAGTTTGGATTACGAAAATCGACGATAGATGCAATACAAACAGTTGTCAATATAGCCCGCGGAGCCATAACCGGAGGCAAAAGTAAAAGGAAGCTCTGCGCACTGATAACCTTGGATATTAGAAATGCTTTTAACACCGAGAACTGCATGCAGATAATGACATCACTACGAAAGTTTGGCACACCTGTATACCTGCTCAGAATAATTGGTAGCTATTTAAGCCACAGAGTACTCTTTTGGATAAGGATGAGGGACCAAGAAAGCACAACATTACTGGCGGTGTCACTCAGGGATCTGTTCTAGGTCCAACTCTTTGGAATGCGATGTATGACGGTGTGCTACAAATCGGCCTTCCCGGAGGCACGGAAATTGTCGGCTATGCAGGTGATATTGTCGTAGTAGCAGTAGCCAAGAAACTTAATCTGCTCCAAGCATTATGTAATGACGCCGTGGGAAGAATAAAGGAATGGCTGACGAACATGCGACTGGAGATGGCTAGCAATAAGACAGAAGTGGTTTGGTGAGCTCAAAGCGGACTGTGGATAAGTTAGTCCTAACCATAGGATATTATCAAATAAATTCAAAGCCTTGAAATATCTAGGAGTAATCATTGACTCTGAACTAACTTTTAAGAAGCACTTCAGGGCGGTGGGTAAGAAAGTTTCTAAAGTTAGCGGAGCCCTAGCGCGAATAATTCCCAACATCAGCGGCCCAGGCGAAGATACCAGTCCAACGTAACCCGCTATATAATATTATATTCAGAACCAGTACGGCAGGGATCTAAAATTGTCCACCAAAAAGATATACTAGCAGCCTACCGCATTACTGCTATACGAATGTGTTACATGTGCTTATCGAACGGTGTCCAACGACGTGATCCATGTTTTATCCAGGAAAATCCCAGTAGATCTACTCTCAGGTGGAATAACCCATCTGTATGGAATTGGTATCAGACGACCATCTGAAGATGCTAAGTAAAGCGCAAGGTCACGAACAATAGTCAGGTGGCAAGAATCGAGAAAAGGGTGCTGGACCTTCCTGCTATTTCGGAATATAGCCGAATAATAAGATCGAAAAGACGGCGAACTAAATTACCACGGGCACGGCGGCTTCAAGGAATATCTACATAAGCGTGGGACAGAGGAGGATCCTTTCTGTCCACACTGTCCCTCCGAATTGGAAAGCGCAGAACATGTAATGTTTCACTGTCCTCGTTTTCCCGGCTAAAGACTATATGTACACAGAGTTTTTAGAGAGGGGCCGTCCATTAGGAATTTAGTTCCCCGAATGTGCGGACAAATAGATTGTTGGACTGCTGTGAGCAAGATGGCCTTTATAGTTATGACGAAATTGATGCATGCTGAAAGGGAGCGCAAAGAAAGATGCCTACAAAGTAGAGGCGTGATCCTAGGTTTATGTTCCGGTGACCCATATTTTTATCATTTGAAAGAAAAGTAAGTTGCAGGATTGGCGCTCCAACTAAATTTAAATTTAATATAAATACACCAATAACAATTATATTGCACGCCAAGTCTTTTTGTGCTGTAAACTTTACATTTTTGCTGTCTGCTAAATGCTAAGTGCGTTACTAGCGCCATCTGTTGCACGATAGCGTAGAAGCAAACTAATATAAAAACCGTGCAGCCACCCTATTGTATCTACCAACTCTGAAGTATTTTTCCTTTTTGAATACTATGTACTCAGCGATTCTTCTCCAAGTTTAAACCGCAGTATCGAAAAACTTTTCATGAAGAACAATCAGAGGATATAAAAAAATTTTTAGTAGCAGAACAACGAATGATTGAGTTTTTCTGCAAAAAATTGATGATAAATTTGTGTGTGTGTGTGTGTTTAGCGAGATAAGGGGAAGAGTAACTATCTTGGAGAATGCGTTTGATCGCATCGGACGCCTTGAAAGCGAGATAGCCGACCTAAAACTGAGCTTATCAAAGCAAGAAAACCAAAATGCTGCATGCGACGTTCGAGTCCATGGTATACCCTTTGAGGAAGGAGAAAATTTAACCAGCATGTATCACCATATGTGCTTCGCCTTAAACATGCAACCCGGCTGATACAAATAAATTGCTGCGACCAATTTCTACGCTCAGGCGCCAAAACAAAAATGATACAAATATCAAAGGGCTACGTCTAGTCCCCGTGGGAATAAATTCTGATGCACCGATCGTTGTAAATGCATCGCTGTCAAAGCAAAATTACAAAATCTTTAAGGCTGCTATCCGTCTTAAAAAAAGGAAAATAGTTTCCTCGGTTTGCACAAAAAGGGGTTTGGTGCATATCAAGCGTAAAACCAACGACCTACCCGAAGCTGTACCGGACCTTAACTTTATTGATGGCCTTGGAGGAAATACAACCGAAAATTAAAATGAAAACTCCTTTCGAGAAGACAGCGCGCTGGCTCCAAACACCGTTCAGGAATATCACCAAGGACCAAATTGACCCTCTCTATCTATGTATCGCATTCGGTATAACACTCTATTTCTTTTTTATCTTTTCATCTCTTATCTTTTTCATGGCTTTCAATGTCTTAAAAAGTTTGAACATGTTGTTGTTAGTGAATGGTAGTGAAAAGAATTTACCCTATTGTCTTTATAATGCTGGGTTCCGGTTGTGAGTTGTCGAGCTCGAAGAACTGCTTAAGTAATCTGTCGCGCAATGTTAGTAGACAAGCTAAAGGTCGCAAGGTTATACATATTGTTACGAATATTAGCAAAACTAAGGGGTGCTGCTATCTCTAGGCCGATGCTAAACAGTGATATCACGCACATCCATAGATCAATCATTATGTATCTACATAACCGAAACAATAATTGGGTCTACACATATGTACCATGTACGTACGAGCAGCGGAGAGTCAATGCACAAACACATGCATATATCTGAGATACTCCTGAAAGTACGCAATGAGAAAAGCTATAAAATTGTGCAATTGTAGTTACAGCTGAGAAGTTTGAGAGCTAATGGCAACTAGTAGATTCTGGAAGCGCCTAGAAGATGCGAACGTTGAAATCCGAGAATATAAAGGCGGCAATTGTAGAGGCGCTGGAATTCACTTTGATTTGAGCTGTCAAGCAGTTTCGACTAGGACGCTATCTAGCTAGCAAGAGCAGTGTTATTTTTAATAGTAGGGTTTCATTTGAGTTATCAATCAGTTTGGTTATTAAGCAAGCTATTCGTTGCACAGTTTGAGTGTTATTGTGAAGTACTTTAATAAAGGCCATTTTGCATTATTACATATTGGAGTTATTTATTCAACAGTTTAGTAATTCGAACTTAGCAGAGGATTGCAAATAAGAGGATTTGCAAATAAATTCGTTACAATTGGTGTTAGAAGAGGAATTGTTGAATAAATTCCAGAGGACAACAAAGACATGGCAAAGTTCAGTGAATTAAAGATTCAGCAACTGAAAAAGGAGTTGGAGAACGTTGGATTAAATACAACCGGCAATAAGATCGAATTTCAAGCACGGCTACGAGAGGTAATGGAGTCGCAAGGAATTTATGTGGACGAGTATGTCTTTTATCCTGATGGGGACGAGACAACAACAAAAATTAGAGAGAAAAACGAAACATCGCAGACAGTTACGAGCACAGACTTGAACATGATTTTGGCTGCAATATCTGCCCAAACATCAACAGTGGCATCCCCACTGGAATCCCAGGAGAACCGTATAACATCCAAGATAGAATCCCAAGAGACACGAATAACATCAAAGATCGAAGCACAAGAAACGCGTATGTCAGAAATGTCGACACAGATTACATCCAAGATGGAAACACAGCTCGAAGAACAGAAGACATATATGGCATCCCAACTGGAATCACAGGAGGCACGTATTTCAGAAATGACGTCGCAAGTGTCATCTCAACTGGAAGACCAAAAGACATATATGGGATCTCAATTGGAAGCGCAAGAGGCACGTATATCTGAAATGTCGGTCGAAATTTTGGAACAGGTGTCATCAAAACTGGAAGCGCAGGATGCAAAAATGGCTCAATTTCAGGCAGAAGTATATGATTTAAAAGGTCGTATGGAGCAGTTACAACTAAATCGCCCAGCTGTTTCAGCAAGCAATCCAAAGGTAAAAACACCATCCTTTGACGGTTCTGTTCCTTTCCAGGGGTTTAAGATTCAGTTTGAGAGACCGTAGCAGTGAACAACTGGAGTGCTGAAGATAAAGTTGCTGCACTATTCGTGGCATTGAAAGGATCTGCTGCTGAAATCTTACATACTATTCCTGAGGGAGAGCGGAACAACTACGAAACATTGATGAGCGCTCTAGAGAGACGATATGGAACTGAGCATAGGAGACAGATATACCAAATGGAGTTGCTGAACCGCTTCCAGAGGTCTGGTGAAACATTGCAAGAGTTTGCGTCGGATATTGAAAAGCTAGCACATTTAGCGAAGGCGGACGCACCCGTGGAATACACTGAAAGGGTAAAGATTCAGAGCTTTATAAATGGCATACGGGACGTCGAAACAAAGCGAGCTACATACGCAAACCCAAAGCCAACATTCGCAGAAACAGTATCACATGCTCTGATTCAGGAAACAGCGTCGCTTCTGTGTAAGCCAGTTTTGAAAGCACGCCGTGTGGAAGTAGAAAGGCCAGAGTGGGTAGACGCAATATTGGAGGCGCTGAAAGGATCGTAAAAGCGGAGTGAAAAAGTTATCAAATATTTCAAATGCGGGAAGCCCGGTCACATTGCACGTCAAGACAGGCTCGTCGCTACGATATGATGAGCTACACAATACCTACATAGCTCAAAGAACGGCACTTAAAAATTCTATAAAAAAGGCAAGAGAGCGTGCTCCAAGAAACTGATGGATAGTGCCGATTTGGATTCTTGGGGATTGGCTTACAGAAAGTTAATAGCGAAAATTAAAGGGCGGAAATCAGAGCAGCCTACATGCACGATACTAATGAGAAGAATCGTAGAAACTCTTTTTCCGACACAAGATTACTGGACCTATCAAAGTGAGGACCTCGAAACCCAGGTATAAC
Organism: Eurosta solidaginis; assembly: GCF_040869045.1. NCBI lineage: Eukaryota > Metazoa > Arthropoda > Insecta > Diptera > Tephritidae > Eurosta > Eurosta solidaginis. The sequence continues at coordinate 203,583,352 of NC_090319.1, forward strand.
AGAGCAGGAGGTACTAGATGCAACACAAACAGTTGCGGACAGTACATCTCCAGGACTGGATAGAGTGCCAAATATAGCTCTTCAGTCAGCGATAAGGTCTAGAACATCGGTATTTACGGATCTCTTCAACGCCTGTTTCCAAGAAGGCGTCTTCCCCCGCTCATGGAGACGTCAAAGACTGTTTCTTTGCTAAAACCTGGTAAGATGCCCGACCAGTCACCTTCATACAGACCACTTTGTTTGATGGATTCAGTAGGAAAGATTCTCGAACGTATTATTAGTGAGCGTCTGTAGCAGACCCTGGAAAGCCCAGGTGGCTTGTCGAATAGTCAGTTTGGATTACGAAAATCGACGATAGATGCAATACAAACAGTTGTCAATATAGCCCGCGGAGCCATAACCGGAGGCAAAAGTAAAAGGAAGCTCTGCGCACTGATAACCTTGGATATTAGAAATGCTTTTAACGCCGAGAACTGCATGCAGATAATGACAGCACTACGAAAGTTTGGCACACCTGTATACCTGCTCAGAATAATTGGTAGCTATTTAAGCCACAGAGTACTCTTTTGGATACGGATGAGGGACCAAGAAAGCACAACATTACTGGCGGTGTCACTCAGGGATCTGTTCTAGGTCCAACTCTTTGGAATGCGATGTATGACGGTGTGCTACAAATCGGCCTTCCCGGAGGCACGGAAATTGTCGGCTATGCAGGTGATATTGTCGTAGTAGCAGTAGCCAAGAAACTTAATCTGCTCCAAGCATTATGTAATGACGCCGTGGGAAGAATAAAGGAATGGCTGACGAACATGCGACTGGAGATGGCTAGCAATAAGACAGAAGTGGTTTTGGTGAGCTCAAAGCGGACTGTGGATAAGTTAGTCCTAACCATAGGATATTATCAAATAAATTCAAAGCCTTGAAATATCTAGGAGTAATCATTGACTCTGAACTAACTTTTAAGAAGCATTTCAGGGCGGTGGGTAAGAAAGTTTCTAAAGTTAGCGGAGCCCTGGCGCGAATAATTCCCAACATCAGCGGCCCAGGCGAAGATACCAGTCCAACGTAACCCGCTATATAATATTATATTCAGAACCAGTACGGCATGGATCTAAAATTGTCCACCAAAAAGATATACTAGCAGCCTACCGCATTACTGCTATACGAATGTGTTACATGTGCTTATCGAACGGTGTCCAACGACGTGATCCATGTTTTATCCAGGAAAATCCCAGTAGATCTACTCTCAGGTGGAATAACCCATCTGTATGGAATTGGTATCAGACGACCATCTGAAGATGCTAAGTAAAGCGCAAGGTCACGAACAATAGTCAGGTGGCAAGAATCGAGAAAAGGGTGCTGGACCTTCCTGCTATTTCGGAATATAGCCGAATAATAAGATCGAAAAGACGGCGAACTAAATTACCACGGGCACGGCGGCTTCAAGGAATATCTACATAAGCGTGGGACAGAGGAGGATCCTTTCTGTCCACACTGTCCCTCCGAATTGGAAAGCGCAGAACATGTAATGTTTCACTGTCCTCGTTTTCCCGGCTAAAGACTCTATGTACACAGAGTTTTTAGAGAGGGGCCGTCCATTAGGAATTTAGTTCCCCGAATGTGCGGACAAATAGATTGTTGGACCACTGTGAGCAAGATGGCCTTTATAGTTATAACGAAATTGATGCATGCTGCAAGGGAGCGCAAAGAAAGACGCCTACAAAGTAGAGGCGTGATCCTAGGTTTATGTTCCGGTGACCCATATTTTTATCATTTGAAAGAAAAGTAAGTTGCAGGATTGGCGCTCCAACTAAATTTAAATTTAATATAAATACACCAATAACAATTATATTGCACGCCAAGTCTTTTTGTGCTGTAAACTTTACATTTTTGCTGTCTGCTAAATGCTAAGTGCGTTACTAGCGCCATCTGTTGCACGATAGCGTAGAAGCAAACTAATATAAAAACCGTGCAGCCACCCTATTGTATCTACCAACTCTGAAGTATTTTTCCTTTTTGAATACTATGTACTCAGCGATTCTTCTCCAAGTTTAAACCGCAGTATCGAAAAACTTTTCATGAAGAACAATCAGAGGATATAAAAAAATTTTTAGTAGCAGAACAACGAATGATTGAGTTTTTCTGCAAAAAATTGATGATAAATTTGTGTGTGTGTGTGTGTTCAGCGAGATAAGGGGAAGAGTAACTATCTTGGAGAATGCGTTTGATCGCATCGGACGCCTTGAAAGCGAGATAGCCGACCTAAAACTGAGCTTATCAAAGCAAGAAAGCCAAAATGCTGCATGCGACGTTCGAGTCCATGGTATACCCTTTGAGGAAGGAGAAAATTTAACCAGCATGTATCACCATATGTGCTTCGCCTTAAACATGCAACCACCCCCATTAAAAATCATTCTTCGACCACGAAAGGTAGGTCATAGCACAACAGATCCGGCTGTTATCATCAAATTTCAATCGCCGGCTGATACAAATAAATTGCTGCGACCAATTTCTACGCTCAGGCGCCAAAACAAAAATGATACAAATATCAAAGGGCTACGTCTAGTCCCCGTGGGAATAAATTCTGATGCACCGATCGTTGTAAAGGCATCGCTGTCAAAGCAAAATTACAAAATCTTTAAGGCTGCTATCCGTCTTAAAAAAAGGAAAATAGTTTCCTCGGTTTGCACAAAAAGAGGTTTGGTGCATATCAAGCGTAAAACCAACGACCTACCCGAAGCTGTACCGGACCTTAACTTTATTGATGGCCTTGGAGGAAATACAACCGAAAATTAAAATGAAAATGAAAACTACTTTCGAGAAGACAGCGCGCTGGCTCCAAACACCGTTCAGGAATATCACCAAGGACCAAATTGACCCTCTCTATCTATGTATCGCATTCGGTATAACACTCTATTTCTTTTTTATCTTTTCATCTCTTATCTTTTTCATGGCTTTCAATGTCTTAAAAAGTTTGAACATGTTGTTGTTAGTGAATGGTAGTGAAAAGAATTTACCCTATTGTCTTTATAATGCTGGGTTCCGGTTGTGAGTTGTCGAGCTCGAAGAACTGCTTAAGTAATTTGTCCCGCAATGTTAGTAGACAAGCTAAAGGTCGCAAGGTTATACATATTGTTACGAATATTAGCAAAACTAAGGGGTGCTGCTATCTCTAAGCCGATGCTAAACAGTGATATCACGCACATCCATAAATCAATCATTATGTATCTACATAACCGAAACAATAATTGGGTCTACACATATGTACCATGTACGTACGAGCAGCGGAGAGTCAATGCACAAACACATGCATATATCTGAGATACTCCTGAAAGTACGCAATGAGAAAAGCTATAAAATTGTGCAATTGTAGTTACAGCTGAGAAGTGTGAGAGCTAATGGCAACTAGTAGATTCTGGAAGCGCCTAGAAGATGCGAACGTTGAAATCCGAGAATATAAAGGCGGCAATTGTAGAGGCGCTGGAATTCAGTTTGATTTGAGCTGTCAAGCAGTTTCGACTAGGACGCTATCTAGCTAGCAAGAGCAGTGTTATTTTTAATAGTAGGGTTTCATTTGAGTTATCAATCAGTTTGGTTATTAAGCAAGCTATTCGTTGCACAGTTTGAGTGTTATTGTGAAGTACTTTAATAAAGGCCATTTTGCATTATTACATATTGGAGTTATTTATTCAACAGTTTAGTAATTCGAACTTAGCAGAGGATTGCAAATAAGAGGATTTGCAAATAAATTCGTTACAATTGGTGTCAGAAGAGGAATTGTTGAATAAATTCCGGAGGACAACAAAGACATGGCAAAGTTCAGTGAATTAAAGATTCAGCAACTGAAAAAGGAGTTGGAGAACCGTGGATTAAATACTACCGGCAATAAGATCGAATTTCAAGCACGGCTACGAGAGGTAATGGAGTCGCAAGGAATTTATGTGGACGAGTATGTCTTTTATCCTGATGGGGACGAGACAACAACAAAAATTAGAGAGAAAAACGAAACATCGCAGACAGTTACGAGCACAGACTTGAACATGATTTTGGCTGCAATATCTGCCCAAACATCAACAGTGGCATCCCCACTGGAATCCCAGGAGAACCGTATAACATCCAAGATAGAATCCCAAGAGACACGAATAACATCAAAGATCGAAGCACAAGAAACGCGTATGTCAGAAATGTCGACACAGATTACATCCAAGATGGAAACACAGCTCGAAGAACAGAAGACATATATGGCATCCCAACTGGAATCACAGGAGGCACGTATTTCAGAAATGACGTCGCAAGTGTCATCTCAACTGGAAGACCAAAAGACATATATGGGATCTCAATTGGAAGCGCAAGAGGCACGTATATCTGAAATGTCGGTCGAAATTTTGGAACAGGTATCATCAAAACTGGAAGCGCAGGATGCAAAAATGGCTCAATTTCAGGCAGAAGTAGATGATTTAAAAGGTCGTATGGAGCAGTTACAACTAAATCGCCCAGCTGTTTCAGCAAGCAATCCAAAGGTAAAAACACCATCCTTTGACGGTTCTGTTCCTTTCCAGGGGTTTAAGATTCAGTTTGAGAAGACCGTAGCAGTGAACAACTGGAGTGCTGAAGATAAAGTTGCTGCACTATTCGTGGCATTGAAAGGATCTGCTGCTGAAATCTTACATACTATTCCTGAGGGAGAGCGGAACAACTACGAAACATTGATGAGCGCTCTAGAGAGACGATATGGAACTGAGCATAGGAGACAGATATACCAAATGGAGTTGCTGAACCGCTTCCAGAGGTCTGGTGAAACATTGCAAGAGTTTGCGTCGGATATTGAAAGGCTAGCACATTTAGCGAAGGCGGACGCACCCGTGGAATACACTGAAAGGGTAAAGATTCAGAGCTTTATAAATGGCATACGGGACGTCGAAACAAAGCGAGCTACATACGCAAACCCAAAGCCAACATTCGCAGAAACAGTATCACATGCTCTGATTCAGGAAACAGCGTCGCTTCTGTGTAAGCCAGTTTTGAAAGCACGCCGTGTGGAAGTAGAAAGGCCAGAGTGGGTAGACGCAATATTGGAGGCGCTGAAAGGATCGTAAAAGCGGAGTGAAAAAGTTATCAAATATTTCAAATGCGGGAAGACCGGTCACATTGCACGTCATTGCGAACTTGGTCCTGGTAGTTCCAACTTGGGTGGCCGTAAACGCAAAGCTGGAGGAGATGAGCAAGAGCGTGCCAGAGGGAAAATCGAGAGCTAGCTCCAGCTATTGAATGTCCTGTGATATCTGTGTCGCAAATTGGAAGGAAATCAAGCAGTCTTACCTTCAGATGGAATGTGGGTGGCAAGGAGCGTGTACTGACTGTAGATACGGGCGCATCTCATTCCTTGATTCGATCTGATTTAGTCAACAGGAGAGTAAAACCGTTACCTGGAGCAAGGTTGCGTACGGTCACAGGCGACTATAACCAAGTCCAGGGAGAAGTGATATGTGAAGTCCTAATTGGGAAGGTCATGGTTTTACACAAATTCGTTGTGGCGGAGATCGTTGATGAAGTCATATTGGGAGTGGACTTCTTGGTTGACCATGACATCAAGATCGATATGCAGAAAAGGGTGATGCGTTGTAAGAACCAGGATATACCACTTAACTTCAGTTTGCAGAAAGGATTCAGTAGTAATCGAGTACTGGTGGAGAAGACTCGACAAAAACCACGGAAGTCAAAGGCATAAGTTAATAGGTGGAATGGCCAAATAAAGCAAAATCAAAAGTACCTGCGAGAGAAACACTGGCATTGACAAAACCTAAAAGACGCAGAAAAACAAAGCAACGAATTTCCGAGAAAGAATGCGAGGGTAGTTTCAAGCCGGAGTGCACTACTGTTGTGAAACGTGGGAACGATACTGATTATGCGAAGCCAATCCGTCAAGTGCAAGCTCTACGAAGTAGTTCATAGGCCAAGCAACAGAGTGCGAGGGAACGATCCAGGATAATGAGTAGTAAGATGAAACACAGGTACGAAAAGGAAAATAATTTGGAAGGTTTCCGGGAGGGAGATTTGGTACTGCTATACAACCCTCACCGGCGGAAAGGTGTTCCATCCAAATATCGGTGCAGTAGGGAAGGCCCGTACAGAGTCATGAAGACAATCAGAGATGTCATCTACCGCATACAAGCAATTGGGAAATCACGAAGTAGAAGAGTGGTACATTTGGCGATGCTAGCAGGGTTTAGATTGAGAGATTTGTCTGATCGGGACGATCAGACTTAGGTGGAGGGCAGTGTTACGAATATTAGCAAAACTAAGGGGTGCTGCTATCTCTAAGCCGATGCTAAACAGTGATATCACGCACATCCATAGATCAATCATTATGTATCTACATAAACGAAACAATAATTGCGTCTACACATATGTACCATGTACGTATACGAGCAGCGGAGAGTCAATGCACAAACACATGGATATATCTGAGATTCTCCTGAAATTATGCAATGAGAAAAGCTATAAAATTGTGCAATTGTAGTTACAGCTGAGAAGTTTGAGAGCTAATGGCAACTAGTAGATTCTGGAAGCGCCTAGAAGATGCGAACGTTGAAATCCGAGTGTATAAAAGGCAGCAACTGTAGAGGCGCTGGAATTCAGTTTGATTTGAGCTGTCAAGCAGTTTCGACTAGGACGCTATCTAGCTAGCAAGAGCAGTGTTATTTTTAATAGTAGGGTTTCATTTGAGTTATCAATCAGTTTGGTTATTAAGCAAGCTATTCGTTGCACAGTTTGAGTGTTATTGTGAAGTACTTTAATAAAGGCCATTTTGCATTATTACATATTACAGTTATTTATTCAACAGTTTAATAATTCGAACTTAGCAGAGGATTGCAAATAAGAGGATTTGCAAATAAATTCGTTACAATTGGTGTCAGAAGAGGAATTGTTGAATAAATTCCAGAGGACAACAAAGACATGGCAAAGTTCAGTGAATTAAAGATTCAGCAACTGAAAAAGGAGTTGGAGAACCGTGGATTAAATACAACCGGCAATAAGATCGAATTTCAAGCACGGCTACGAGAGGTAATGGAGTCGCAAGGAATTTATGTGGACGAGTATGTCTTTTATCCTGATGGGGACGAGACAACAACAAAAATTAGAGAGAAAAACGAAACATCGCAGACAGTTACGAGCACAGACTTGAACATGATTTTGGCTGCAATATCTGCCCAAACATCAACAGTGGCATCCCCACTGGAATCCCAGGAGAACCGTATAACATCCAAGATAGAATCCCAAGAGACACGAATAACATCAAAGATCGAAGCACAAGAAACGCGTATGTCAGAAATGTCGACACAGATTACATCCAAGATGGAAACACAGCTCGAAGAACAGAAGACATATATGGCATCCCAACTGGAATCACAGGAGGCACGTATTTCAGAAATGACGTCGCAAGTGTCATCTCAACAGGAAGACCAAAAGACATATATGGGATCTCAATTGGAAGCGCAAGAGGCACGTATATCTGAAATGTCGGTCGAAATTTTGGAACAGGTATCATCAAAACTGGAAGCGCAGGATGCAAAAATGGCTCAATTTCAGGCAGAAGTAGATGATTTAAAAGGTCGTATGGAGCAGTTACAACTAAATCGCCCAGCTGTTTCAGCAAGCAATCCAAAGGTAAAAACACTATCCTTTGACGGTTCTGTTCCTTTCCAGGGGTTTAAGATTCAGTTTGAGAAGACCGTAGCAGTGAACAACTGGAGTGCTGAAGATAAAGTTGCTGCACTATTCGTGGCATTGAAAGGATCTGCTGCTGAAATCTTACATACTATTCCTGAGGGAGAGCGGAACAACTACGAAACATTGATGAGCGCTCTAGAGAGACGATATGGAACTGAGCATAGGAGACAGATATACCAAATGGAGTTGCTGAACCGCTTCCAGAGGTCTGGTGAAACATTGCAAGAGTTTGCGTCGGATATTGAAAGGCTAGCACATTTAGCGAAGGCGGACGCACCCGTGGAATACACTGAAAGGGTAAAGATTCAGAGCTTTATAAATGGCATACGGGACGTCGAAACAAAGCGAGCTACATACGCAAACCCAAAGCCAACATTCGCAGAAACAGTATCACATGCTCTGATTCAGGAAACAGCGTCGCTTCTGTGTAAGCCAGTTTTGAAAGCACGCCGTGTGGAAGTAGAAAGGCCAGAGTGGGTAGACGCAATATTGGAGGCGCTGAAAGGATCGTAAAAGCGGAGTGAAAAAGTTATCAAATATTTCAAATGCGGGAAGCCCGGTCACATTGCACGTCATTGCGAACTTGGTCCTGGTAGTTCCAACTTGGGTGGCCGTAAACGCAAAGCTGGAGGAGATGAGCAAGAGCGTGCCAGAGGGAAAAATCGAGAGCTAGCTCCAGCTATTGAATGTCCTGTGATATCTGTGTCGCAAATTGGAAGGAAATCAAGCAGTCTTACCTTCAGATGGAATGTGGGTGGCAAGGAGCGTGTACTGACTGTAGATACGGGCGCATCTCATTCCTTGATTCTATCTGATTTAGTCAACAGGAGAGTAAAACCGTTACCTGGAGCAAGGTTGCGTACGGTCACAGGCGACTATAACCAAGTCCAGGGAGAAGTGATATGTGAAGTCCTAATTGGGAAGGTCATGGTTTTACACAAATTCGTTGTGGCGGAGATCGTTGATGAAGTCATATTGGGAGTGGACTTCTTGGTTGACCATGACATCAAGATCGATATGCAGAAAAGGGTGATGCGTTGTAAGAACCAGGATATACCACTTAACTTCAGTTTGCAGAAAGGATTCAGTAGTAATCGAGTACTGGTGGAGAAGACTCGACAAAAACCACGGAAGTCAAAGGCATAAGTTATTAGGTGGAATGGCCAAATAAAGCAAAATCAAAAGTACCTGCGAGAGAAACACTGGCATTGACAAAACCTAAAAGACGCAGGAAAACAAAGCAACGAATTTCCGAGAAAGAATGCGAGGGTAGTTTCAAGCCGGAGTGCACTACTGTTGTGAAACGTGGGAACGATACTGATTATGCGAAGCCAATCCGTCAAGCGCAAGCTCTACGAAGTAGTTCATAGGCCAAGCAACAGAGTGCGAGGGAACGATCCAGGATAATGAGTAGAAAGATGAAACACAGGTACGAAAAGGAAAATAATTTGGAAGGTTTCCGGGAGGGAGATTTGGTACTGCTATACAACCCTCACCGGCGGAAAGGTGTTCCATCCAAATATCGGTGCAGTAGGGAAGGCCCGTACAGAGTCATGAAGACAATCAGAGATGTCATCTACCGCATACAAGCAATTGGGAAATCACGAAGTAGAAGAGTGGTACATTTGGCGATGCTAGCAGAGTTTAGATTGAGAGATTTGTCTGATCGGGACGATCAGACTTAGGTGGAGGGCAGTGTTACGAATATTAGCAAAACTAAGGGGTGCTGCTATCTCTAAGCCGATGCTAAACAGTGATATCACGCACATCCATAGATCAATCATTATGTATCTACATAAACGAAACAATAATTGCGTCTACACATATGTACCATGTACGTATACGAGCAGCGGAGAGTCAATGCACAAACACATGCATATATCTGAGATTCTCCTGAAATTATGCAATGAGAAAAGCTATAAAATTGTGCAATTGTAGTTACAGCTGAGAAGTTTGAGAGCTAATGGCAACTAGTAGATTCTGGAAGCGCCTAGAAGATGCGAACGTTGAAATCCGAGTGTATAAAAGGCAGCAACTGTAGAGGCGCTGGAATTCAGTTTGATTTGAGCTGTCAAGCAGTTTCGACTAAGACGCTATCTAGCGAGCAAGAGCAGTATTATTTTGAATAGTAGAGTTTCATTTGAGCTATCAATCAGTTTGGTTATTAAGCAAGCTATTCGTTGCACAGTTTGAGTGTTATTGTGAAGTACTTTAATAAAGGCCATTTTGCATTATTACATATTGGAGTTATTTATTCAACAGTTTAGTCATTCGAACTTAGCAGAGGATTGCAAATAAGAGGATTTGCAAGTAAATTCGTTACAATGTAAATGCGCAAAGTGTCTTCAAAAAGCTCGTTGAGTTGGGATGCATATCTGAAGGTTCCGATATTGATATCATATGTATTTCTGAAACATGGTTTTCTTCATGTCATAATAATGACCTAGTGAAATTAAACGGGTACCAACTTTTCAGAGCTGATCGAGGTGGTCATGGTGGTGGTGTTGCGATATATATTATAAGTACATTGTCCTGTAAATTGAGCTGCAGTTCTAGTCCTGGTGATTCTGTTGAATATGTGTTCGTTGATGTGTTTTCCGAGAATAACAACAAGATTCTTATAGGCTGCGTGTACAGACCAAATCGCCAAGTAAACTTTTCCGCTTTCTTTGATTTTCTTCAACTGTTAGTAATGAATTATGAAAATATTATCATTGCTGGTGATTTTAATAGTAATTTGCTAGTGGATGCCAGTTTGAAACTGAGTATGGAATCTCAACTGTACTCTACCAACGCATTTCACAAGCTCTATTTCCTCGCCCTTAGAATTATTCTTCATGAATGATATTCAGAGAGTGCTTCACTAAACCCAACTATTCGCCTCTAGCTTCTCTAAACACGACCTAATATTCTTAATATACGACTTTCAAATGTCAATCATGTTCGTTTACTAATCGGGATTTTAGAAACATTGATTATTGGTTCCTTGTCGAATCAGTTCAGTCTGTCGAGTGGAACTCGATTCGTATCTTGACATCGGTTGATGATCAGGCAGAGTTCCTCCAAGACAGCATAAATAGGCTATTTGATGATCATGTTCCAGTAAAACTGAAAGTATGCAAACATAAAAGTAGACCCTGGTTTAATGCCACCCTAAAACATCTAATAAACCAACGGAACCATGCCTACTCTCACTGGAGAAAGTACAGAACTGCAGAAAGGCTTACCTTCTTTAAAACAACTCGCCTTACTGTCAACAAAGCTATACGGTCGGCCAAGGCAAATTATTATAAGTTCAGTTCCTCATTTAACGTATTTGGTGAACTCTATCCTGACTAATGGTATTTTTCGTAAATGCTGGTAAGCTGCTAAGGTTATCCCTATTCGCAAGCAAAATAAAAAGTATCGACCTATAGCCATACTCCCTTTTCTTTCAAAGGTCGTTGAACGAATTTTGCATGGGCAGATTACGAGGTATGTTCATGCCAATAAGCTCATTACTGACTGTCAGTCCGGTTTCCGGTCAACGAGAAGCTGTACTACGGCACTTCTGTCTGTGATAGAAGACTTTTGAGAGCGAGTTGATCATAATCATACTATTTTTCTGACTCTTCTTGACCACTCTAAAACCTTTGACTCCGTCTACCACACCGTACTCTGTAACAAGCTGAAAAGTTTATTTAATTTCTCGAGTCATGCAACTTCGCTTATCTTGGCCACAGGACTCAGACGATTTGTTTGGACAGTAGAAAGTCTGACTTCCTACATGTATTCAGAAGCGTCCCACAAGGCTCTATTCGGGGCCCTCCGCTATTTGTTCTGTACATCAATGACTTGCCAAATGTGCTTAAGTTTTTTTGTAACGACCATATTTATGCTGACGATGTGCAATTGTACACATTTTGTCCCCGTGATGGTACCGCTTTGTGGGTAAATAATTTGAATTATATTTGAATCAAATTGGTGTGTGTGCTTCTAATAACGGCCTATGTCTTAACCCCAAAAAGTCGAAATGCATCACTTTTACTACAAGGTCGTTCTCTTCTCATGCTTTGGACAACATAGTTATTGACAATTCTGTAATCGAATACGTTGACGCTGCAAAAAGCCAGGAGTAGTTTTTAATAAAACCTTAACATTGAAATACCACATTTTTATCACGGTAGGAAAAGTGTATGGAATGCTTCGTACGCTGTGGCTAACTTAATACTTCACTCCCCTACATATTAGACTACTTCTAGCGAAAACGTACCTAATACTCGTACCTACACTCCTTTATGGATGTGAGCTTTACTCAAATTGTGACTATGTGTGTATGAATAAACTTAATATTGCTTACAATAATATTGCTAGATGTGTATTTGGATTGAAAAGGCTTGACCATGTTTCACATCACACTGAAAGGTTGTTAAATATTTCAATCTTTCCACAATCTTTTAAAAGTTAAAACACTGACAACAACAAACGAGACAACAACAAAAATTAGAGAGAAAAACGAAACATCGCAGACAGTTACGAGCACAGACTTGAACATGATTTTGGCTGCAATATCTGCCCAAACATCAACAGTGGCATCCCCACTGGAATCCCAGGAGAACCGTATAACATCCAAGATAGAATCCCAAGAGACACGAATAACATCAAAGATCGAAGCACAAGAAACGCGTATGTCAGAAATGTCGACACAGATTACATCCAAGATGGAAACACAGCTCGAAGAACAGAAGACATATATGGCATCCCAACTGGAATCACAGGAGGCACGTATTTCAGAAATGACGTCGCAAGTGTCATCTCAACTGGAAGACCAAAAGACATATATGGGATCTCAATTGGAAGCGCAAGAGGCACGTATATCTGAAATGTCGGTCGAAATTTTGGAACAGGTATCATCAAAACTGGAAGCGCAGGATGCAAAAATGGCTCAATTTCAGGCAGAAGTAGATGACTTAAAAGGTCGTATGGAGCAGTTACAACTAAATCGCCCAGCTGTTTCAGCAAGCAATCCAAAGGTAAAAACACCATCCTTTGACGGTTCTGTTCCTTTCCAGGGGTTTAAGATTCAGTTTGAGAAGACCGTAGCAGTGAACAACTGGAGTGCTGAAGATAAAGTTGCTGCACTATTCGTGGCATTGAAAGGATCTGCTGCTGAAATCTTACATACTATTCCTGAGGGAGAGCGGAACAACTACGAAACATTGATGAGCGCTCTAGAGAGACGATATGGAACTGAGCATAGGAGACAGATATACCAAATGGAGTTGCTGAACCGCTTCCAGAGGTCTGGTGAAACATTGCAAGAGTTTGCGTCGGATATTGAAAGGCTAGCACATTTAGCGAAGGCGGACGCACCCGTGGAATACACTGAAAGGGTAAAGATTCAGAGCTTTATAAATGGCATACGGGACGTCGAAACAAAGCGAGCTACATACGCAAACCCAAAGCCAACATTCGCAGAAACAGTATCACATGCTCTGATTCAGGAAACAGCGTCGCTTCTGTGTAAGCCAGTTTTGAAAGCACGCCGTGTGGAAGTAGAAAGGCCAGAGTGGGTAGACGCAATATTGGAGGCGCTGAAAGGATCGTAAAAGCGGAGTGAAAAAGTTATCAAATATTTCAAATGCGGGAAGCCCGGTCACATTGCACGTCATTGCGAACTTGGTCCTGGTAGTTCCAACTTGGGTGGCCGTAAACGCAAAGCTGGAGGAGATGAGCAAGAGCGTGCCAGAGGGAAAATCGAGAGCTAGCTCCAGCTATTGAATGTCCTGTGATATCTGTGTCGCAAATTGGAAGGAAATCAAGCAGTCTTACCTTCAGATGGAATGTGGGTGGCAAGGAGCGTGTACTGACTGTAGATACGGGCGCATCTCATTCCTTGATTCGATCTGATTTAGTCAACAGGAGAGTAAAACCGTTACCTGGACAAGGCTGCGTACGGTCACAGGCGACTATAACCAAGTCCAGGGAGAAGTGATATGTGAAGTCCTAATTGGGAAGGTCATGGTTTTACACAAATTCGTTGTGGCGGAGATCGTTGATGAAGTCATATTGGGAGTGGACTTCTTGGTTGACCATGACATCAAGATCGATATGCAGAAAAGGGTGATGCGTTGTAAGAACCAGGATATACCACTTAACTTCAGTTTGCAGAAAGGATTCAGTAGTAATCGAGTACTGGTGGAGAAGACTCGACAAAAACCACGGAAGTCAAAGGCATAAGTTAATAGGTGGAATGGCCAAATAAAGCAAAATCAAAAGTACCTGCGAGAGAAACACTGGCATTGACAAAACCTAAAAGACGCAGAAAAACAAAGCAACGAATTTCCGAGAAAGAATGCGAGGGTAGTTTCAAGCCGGAGTGCACTACTGTTGTGAAACGTGGGAACGATACTGATTATGCGAAGCCAATCCGTCAAGCGCAAGCTCTACGAAGTAGTTCATAGGCCAAGCAACAGAGTGCGAGGGAACGATCCAGGATAATGAGTAGTAAGATGAAACACAGGTACGAAAAGGAAAATAATTTGGAAGGTTTCCGGGAGGGAGATTTGGTACTGCTATACAACCCTCACCGGCGGAAAGGTGTTCCATCCAAATATCGGTGCAGTAGGGAAGGCCCGTACAGAGTCATGAAGACAATCAGAGATGTCATCTACCGCATACAAGCAATTGGGAAATCACGAAGTAGAAGAGTGGTACATTTGGCGATGCTAGCAGCGTTTAGATTGAGAGATTTGTCTGATCGGGACGATCAGACTTAGGTGGAGGGCAGTGTTACGAATATTAGCAAAACTAAGGGGTGCTGCTATCTCTAAGCCGATGCTAAACAGTGATATCACGCACATCCATAGATCAATCATTATGTATCTACATAAACGAAACAATAATTGCGTCTACACATATGTACCATGTACGTATACGAGCAGCGGAGAGTCAATGCACAAACACATGCATATATCTGAGATTCTCCTGAAATTATGCAATGAGAAAAGCTATAAAATTGTGCAATTGTAGTTACAGCTGAGAAGTTTGAGAGCTAATGGCAACTAGTAGATTCTGGAAGCGCCTAGAAGATGCGAACGTTGAAATCCGAGTGTATAAAAGGCAGCAACTGTAGAGGCGCTGGAATTCAGTTTGATTTGAGCTGTCAAGCAGTTTCGACTAGGACGCTATCTAGCTAGCAAGAGCAGTGTTATTTTTAATAGTAGGGTTTCATTTGAGTTATCAATCAGTTTGGTTATTAAGCAAGCTATTCGTTGCACAGTTTGAGTGTTATTGTGAAGTACTTTAATAAAGGCCATTTTGCATTATTACATATTGGAGTTATTTATTCAACAGTTTAGTAATTCGAACTTAGCAGAGTATTGCAAATAAGAGGATTTGCAAATAAATTCGTTACAATTGGTGTCAGAAGAGGAATTGTTGAATAAATTCCAGAGGACAACAAAGACATGGCAAAGTTCAGTGAATTAAAGATTCAGCAACTGAAAAAGGAGTTGGAGAACCGTGGATTAAATACAACCGGCAATAAGATCGAATTTCAAGCACGGCTACGAGAGGTAATGGAGTCGCAAGGAATTTATGTGGACGAGTATGTCTTTTATCCTGATGGGGACGAGACAACAACAAAAATTAGAGAGAAAAACGAAACATCGCAGACAGTTACGAGCACAGACTTGAACATGATTTTGGCTGCAATATCTGCCCAAACATCAACAGTGGCATCCCCACTGGAATCCCAGGAGAACCGTATAACATCTAAGATAGAATCCCAAGAGACACGAATAACATCAAAGATCGAAGCACAAGAAACGCGTATGTCAGAAATGTCGACACAGATTACATCCAAGATGGAAACACAGCTCGAAGAACAGAAGACATATATGGCATCCCAACTGGAATCACAGGAGGCACGTATTTCAGAAATGACGTCGCAAGTGTCATCTCAACTGGAAGACCAAAAGACATATATGGGATCTCAATTGGAAGCGCAAGAGGCACGTATATCTGAAATGTCGGTCGAAATTTTGGAACAGGTATCATCAAAACTGGAAGCGCAGGATGCAAAAATGGCTCAATTTCAGGCAGAAGTAGATGATTTAAAAGGTCGTATGGAGCAGTTACAACTAAATCGCCCAGCTGTTTCAGCAAGCAATCCAAAGGTAAAAACACCATCCTTTGACGGTTCTGTTCCTTTCCAGGGGTTTAAGATTCAGTTTGAGAAGACCGTAGCAGTGAACAACTGGAGTGCTGAAGATAAAGTTGCTGCACTATTCGTGGCATTGAAAGGATCTGCTGCTGAAATCTTACATACTATTCCTGAGGGAGAGCGGAACAACTACGAAACATTGATGAGCGCTCTAGAGAGACGATATGGAACTGAGCATAGGAGACAGATATACCAAATGGAGTTGCTGAACCGCTTCCAGAGGTCTGGTGAAACATTGCAAGAGTTTGCGTCGGATATTGAAAGGCTAGCACATTTAGCGAAGGCGGACGCACCCGTGGAATACACTGAAAGGGTAAAGATTCAGAGCTTTATAAATGGCATACGGGACGTCGAAACAAAGCGAGCTACATACGCAAACCCAAAGCCAACATTCGCAGAAACAGTATCACATGCTCTGATTCAGGAAACAGCGTCGCTTCTGTGTAAGCCAGTTTTGAAAGCACGCCGTGTGGAAGTAGAAAGGCCAGAGTGGGTAGACGCAATATTGGAGGCGCTGAAAGGATCGTAAAAGCGGAGTGAAAAAGTTATCAAATATTTCAAATGCGGGAAGCCCGGTCACATTGCACGTCATTGCGAACTTGGTCCTGGTAGTTCCAACTTGGGTGGCCGTAAACGCAAAGCTGGAGGAGATGAGCAAGAGCGTGCCAGAGGGAAAAATCGAGAGCTAGCTCCAGCTATTGAATGTCCTGTGATATCTGTGTCGCAAATTGGAAGGAAATCAAGCAGTCTTACCTTCAGATGGAATGTGGGTGGCAAGGAGCGTGTACTGACTGTAGATACGGGCGCATCTCATTCCTTGATTCGATGTGATTTAGTCAACAGGAGAGTAAAACCGTTACCTGGAGCAAGGTTGCGTACGGTCACAGGCGACTATAACCAAGTCCAGGGAGAAGTGATATGTGAAGTCCTAATTGGGAAGGTCATGGTTTTACACAAATTCGTTGTGGCGGAGATCGTTGATGAAGTCATATTGGGAGTGGACTTCTTGGTTGACCATGACATCAAGATCGATATGCAGAAAAGGGTGATGCGTTGTAAGAACCAGGATATACCACTTAACTTCAGTTTGCAGAAAGGATTCAGTAGTAATCGAGTACTGGTGGAGAAGACTCGACAAAAACCACGGAAGTCAAAGGCATAAGTTATTAGGTGGAATGGCCAAATAAAGCAAAATCAAAAGTACCTGCGAGAGAAACACTGGCATTGACAAAACCTAAAAGACGCAGGAAAACAAAGCAACGAATTTCCGAGAAAGAATGCGAGGGTAGTTTCAAGCCGGAGTGCACTACTGTTGTGAAACGTGGGAACGATACTGATTATGCGAAGCCAATCCGTCAAGCGCAAGCTCTACGAAGTAGTTCATAGGCCAAGCAACAGAGTGCGAGGGAACGATCCAGGATAATGAGTAGAAAGATGAAACACAGGTACGAAAAGGAAAATAATTTGGAAGGTTTCCGGGAGGGAGATTTGGTACTGCTATACAACCCTCACCGGCGGAAAGGTGTTCCATCCAAATATCGGTGCAGTAGGGAAGGCCCGTACAGAGTCATGAAGACAATCAGAGATGTCATCTACCGCATACAAGCAATTGGGAAATCACGAAGTAGAAGAGTGGTACATTTGGCGATGCTAGCAGAGTTTAGATTGAGAGATTTGTCTGATCGGGACGATCAGACTTAGGTGGAGGGCAGTGTTACGAATATTAGCAAAACTAAGGGGTGCTGCTATCTCTAAGCCGATGCTAAACAGTGATATCACGC
This sequence comes from Eurosta solidaginis, assembly GCF_040869045.1. Taxonomy (NCBI): domain Eukaryota; kingdom Metazoa; phylum Arthropoda; class Insecta; order Diptera; family Tephritidae; genus Eurosta; species Eurosta solidaginis. The sequence continues at coordinate 203,601,070 of NC_090319.1, forward strand.
ACATCCATAGATCAATCATTATGTATCTACATAAACGAAACAATAATTGCGTCTACACATATGTACCATGTACGTATACGAGCAGCGGAGAGTCAATGCACAAACACATGCATATATCTGAGATTCTCCTGAAATTATGCAATGAGAAAAGCTATAAAATTGTGCAATTGTAGTTACAGCTGAGAAGTTTGAGAGCTAATGGCAACTAGTAGATTCTGGAAGCGCCTAGAAGATGCGAACGTTGAAATCCGAGTGTATAAAAGGCAGCAACTGTAGAGGCGCTGGAATTCAGTTTGATTTGAGCTGTCAAGCAGTTTCGACTAAGACGCTATCTAGCGAGCAAGAGCAGTATTATTTTGAATAGTAGAGTTTCATTTGAGCTATCAATCAGTTTGGTTATTAAGCAAGCTATTCGTTGCACAGTTTGAGTGTTATTGTGAAGTACTTTAATAAAGGCCATTTTGCATTATTACATATTGGAGTTATTTATTCAACAGTTTAGTCATTCGAACTTAGCAGAGGATTGCAAATAAGAGGATTTGCAAGTAAATTCGTTACAATGTAAATGCGCAAAGTGTCTTCAAAAAGCTCGTTGAGTTGGGATGCATATCTGAAGGTTCCGATATTGATATCATATGTATTTCTGAAACATGGTTTTCTTCATGTCATAATAATGACCTAGTGAAATTAAACGGGTACCAACTTTTCAGAGCTGATCGAGGTGGTCATGGTGGTGGTGTTGCGATATATATTATAAGTACATTGTCCTGTAAATTGAGCTGCAGTTCTAGTCCTGGTGATTCTGTTGAATATGTGTTCGTTGATGTGTTTTCCGAGAATAACAACAAGATTCTTATAGGCTGCGTGTACAGACCAAATCGCCAAGTAAACTTTTCCGCTTTCTTTGATTTTCTTCAACTGTTAGTAATGAATTATGAAAATATTATCATTGCTGGTGATTTTAATAGTAATTTGCTAGTGGATGCCAGTTTGAAACTGAGTATGGAATCTCAACTGTACTCTACCAACGCATTTCACAACCTCTATTTCCTCGCCCTTAGAATTATTCTTCATGAATGATATTCAGAGAGTGCTTCACTAAACCCAACTATCCGCCTCTAGCTTCTCTAAACACGACCTAATATTCTTAATATACGACTTTCAAATGTCAATCATGTTCGTTTACTAATCGGGATTTTAGAAACATTGATTATTGGTTCCTTGTCGAATCAGTTCAGTCGGTCGAGTGGAACTCGATTCGTATCTTGACATCGGTTGATGATCAGGCAGAGTTCCTCCAAGACAGCATAAATAGGCTATTTGATGATCATGTTCCAGTAAAACTGAAAGTATGCAAACATAAAAGTAGACCCTGGTTTAATGCCACCCTAAAACATCTAATAAACCAACGGAACCATGCCTACTCTCACTGGAGAAAGTACAGAGCTGCAGAAAGGCTTACCTTCTTTAAAACAACTCGCCTTACTGTCAACAAAGCTATACGGTCGGCCAAGGCAAATTATTATAAGTTCAGTTCCTCATTTAACGTATTTGGTGAACTCTATCCTGACTAATGGTATTTTTCGTAAATGCTGGTAAGCTGCTAAGGTTATCCCTATTCGCAAGCAAAATAAAAAGTATCGACCTATAGCCATACTCCCTTTTCTTTCAAAGGTCGTTGAACGAATTTTGCATGGGCAGATTACGAGGTATGTTCATGCCAATAAGCTCATTACTGACTGTCAGTCCGGTTTCCGGTCAACGAGAAGCTGTACTACGGCACTTCTGTCTGTGATAGAAGACTTTTGAGAGCGAGTTGATCATAATCATACTATTTTTCTGACTCTTCTTGACCACTCTAAAACCTTTGACTCCGTCTACCACACCGTACTCTGTAACAAGCTGAAAAGTTTATTTAATTTCTCGAGTCATGCAACTTCGCTTATCTTGGCCACAGGACTCAGACGATTTGTTTGGACAGTAGAAAGTCTGACTTCCTACATGTATTCAGAAGCGTCCCACAAGGCTCTATTCGGGGCCCTCCGCTATTTGTTCTGTACATCAATGACTTGCCAAATGTGCTTAAGTTTTTTTGTAACGACCATATTTATGCTGACGATGTGCAATTGTACACATTTTGTCCCCGTGATGGTACCGCTTTGTGGGTAAATAATTTGAATTATATTTGAATCAAATTGGTGTGTGTGCTTCTAATAACGGCCTATGTCTTAACCCCAAAAAGTCGAAATGCATCACTTTTACTACAAGGTCGTTCTCTTCTCATGCTTTGGACAACATAGTTATTGACAATTCTGTAATCGAATACGTTGACGCTGCAAAAAGCCAGGAGTAGTTTTTAATAAAACCTTAACATTGAAATACCACATTTTTATCACGGTAGGAAAAGTGTATGGAATGCTTCGTACGCTGTGGCTAACTCAATACTTCACTCCCCTACATATTAGACTACTTCTAGCGAAAACGTACCTAATACTCGTACCTACACTCCTTTATGGATGTGAGATTTACTCAAATTGTGACTATGTGTGTATGAATAAACTTAATATTGCTTACAATAATATTGCTAGATGTGTATTTGGATTGAAAAGGCTTGACCATGTTTCACATCACACTGAAAGGTTGTTAAATATTTCAATCTTTCCACAATCTTTTAAAAGTTAAAACACTGAATATCCTTCACAAAATTATATATACAAAGGAACCTGATTATTTACGTCGGAGGCTTACGTTTCTCAACTCATCGAGATCAGTGCTTCTTCGCACATAAGATACCGTTTTCTAACCTCTGGACGGCAGTTCTTCGTTACTTCCATACGCCTTTGGAACGGTCTTCCCGCAAGACTTAGACAAATAGGAAATGCTCGGCACTTCAAAAATGAGCTAACCACTTTTTACAATGATGTGTAAGCCGAAATTATTTTTGTATTCTTGCTAATGAAATTGTATTGTATTGTTGTTAATTCTATTGTCATATTAATTCATTTTAAATTTAACTATTTACAATTCTTGACTAGCACTGTAAAATCACTTACCAAATTGTTGTGCTAGGAAAATATTCAAATAAATAAATATTCTAAATGTTCTCATTAAGTGACCTCATTAAGAAGGCAGCGGAAGACCTTCAAAATCCTCAGGCCTCAGCAGGGAACGAAAATAAGATGACCAAATTAGGGCGGTCGACTGATGATCTGTTTGAGTTATTTAAAGAGCGGAAAAATATACACGCTGAAATGAAGCGCCTAGCCTCCCACAATCAAAACATTATACATCGAATCCGCGCTGGAGGTAAAGGACTTAAAGGGAAAATAATAATAAGGACTGGCATCTACGCCGTTTCGCCTCATACGAGTTTATTTCCCCGTATATAACACTGGACCGCTGAGCCCGCCTTGTCGGGCAGGTGGTCGTACGACCAAGATGAACGACTAATTATCTAATTGTAATAATGACGATGATAAGAGGAGGACTGAGTCACAATCCAAGGACGACAAATACGCATTAAGCGATGCGTCGGACTCGGGGAGCGAGAGTAGTTCTGATCCGATGAACTCCGTGCTGGAAAAGCATACAAATGAAAACGGAGTAGAAGAGTGGAGAAAGGTACGGAGCAGAGGAAGTAAAAGAGCTCTCTCGCAGTACCGTGCAGCACTAAGAATTGTCCTACGTATGGGGGCAGAGGACCCAACAGAAGTGGAGATCGTGCGCTTGGAATGGGCCTATGAGGCGGTAGAAGTAGGCAGAAAGCAGTTCAAAAGGTTTGCTGCGAGAAACCCTCGGTTCTGCAACCGGTACGAGGAGGAAGAAGCGTCGAATGGCAGAATGAAGAAGCAAAGTTCGGCGGAAGGTGACAAGCCTGCTTTCAAGAGGCTGAAAGGACCCAGTCCCAAAGCCGCGATGCAGAGCAGTCTCATAGACAAGACAAGTAGGCCCAAAGCTGTAAGACAGATGGGCCCCAATAGCGAGGTAGCACCTATTGTGTATAATGGTGTGAAGATGATAGCGTGCGAAAATATCGCGGGCTTGCGGTGGCTGGAGGAAGTGGTTCAAAACCTCCAAAGGCAAGGCACGAACGCGCGGTTTGAGGTGGTGGATAAAGCGCAAATCCCCACGGTACCAAAAGTTAAGGTATGGATACTCTGCGTGATGAAGTCGGAGGATACACGGCGACTTCTGCAGAATCTGAACATACCGGCACAAGATTGAAAGGTACTTACCGTATCTCGGCCTACGGAGGAAGGTCAGTTCTACATCTTCCAAATAAACAAGCAGGCGGAGGATATATTGTACACGCAGCAAAATTTACATGCGACTAAGGAAAAGAAGTCCCGAAGATAAAAATCTAACAAGCTAGAAGTGGGCGAAGTCGAAAAGGACATCAAAAGCCTAAGAGAAAAAGGACAGGTGGAGGTAGCCGACGTCACCACGAAGGTGTTAGAAGAGGACCAACAGTCAAATGGTGCTGCGAGTCGGACAGAAGTGCACCCGGCAAAACAGTTACGAGAGACTGAAGGGGGCCTCGAAAACTCTAAACCAAAAGGGCAAGGAGAGGACGACGACGTCACGACGAAGGTGTTGGAGGGGGGCAAACAGCCCAATGCGAGTCCTAGAGATAAACCTCCAACACAGTAAAGTGGCGTCGATCGAACTCCTCCTAACCCTTGAGGAGGGTTCGGTTTACGTCTCGCTGATCCAGGAGCCGTGGCTCTCATCGGGAGGAAAGGTTTCGCGGATTTGGCATTTAGTAAGCGCAAACGGAAGGACGGGTGCGATCTGTAGTAATAGTAAGGAAACAGCTCCATTCATATATGCTGCCTAATTACATTACTGAGGACCTCGGTGTGGTGGCCATGGAGCAAAAGAATAAGCAGGAATTTATCCTGGCATCCTGCTACATGGCCCATGCTGCGGAGATTCCACCGATGGAGTGCAAGAGGCTAGTACAGGAAGAAGGGCGCAAAGGGCGGTTGGTCATAGGCGCAGACGCAAATGCGCACCACAATGCGTGGGGAGGAGCAGATACGAACGAGATAGGCGAATCTCTATTTTGTTACATCCTGCAAACCAATTTGCATATAGCCAACAGGGGAAATGCCCCTACATACATTGGTCCAACATCCAAAAATGTTCTGGATATTGCTTTGAGCTCCGAACATGATATATCAAGGTATGATTGGATCGTTCTTGATAGACCATCCTTCTCCGACCACGCGTATATCAGCTTCAGCATCCCCCTAGAGAGGGTAGAGAAGGGCGGAACCTTTGGAAATCCTAGGTCAACGAACTGTACAAAATTCCAGAAACAGGTATAAAAAACTGGGACAACCCAAAGAGGTTGCCAATGTGGAAGAGATGGAGGAGTGTAATGAATTCCTAAAAAGGACGCTTATGACTGCATATAATAGAGCTTGCCCTCTAAGAAGGTTCAGAGGAAAATCAAAGCCGCCATGGTGGAGCAATGAGCTGAGTCTTCTAAAAAGAGAGGTAAAAGGGATGTTTAAGCTAGCAAAGACCGCGGAAAGCGAAGCGTGTCGGGACGAGTACAGGGAACTACTGTACGGACATAGAGTGCTCCAGCGAAGCAGCATGGTTGAAAAAAGTCAAAGCAAGGGGAAACATAGTCCAGGGACTAACAAAGAAAGAGAACGGGGAATGGTCACGTAATAGTGAGGACTCCCTCGAGGTGCTTTTGGATACAAATTTTCCATCGAGAAATGGGCAGTGAAGATGTTTTCTAAGTTAAAATCGCGGGGCCCAGGTAGTATATTCCCGGCCATGCTACAAGTCTCAAGTAGAGCGGTCGTGGAATGGTTTAAAATAATTGACTTATCTTGTTTGTTTGATTTTCCGACAGGGTGGATAAATGATGTATATTGGAACGATTTTCCGTCATCCCTTGTCAAATTTGGTTTTGAGACAAACCGGTTTCGGCGTTGTGCCATCATCAGTGTCGATTTTCGTTCTGATCTGTTGTTGTCGTTTGTCCTGTATTTATAGTTCGTAGGTATATGAGCAGGTATTGTCAAATCGATGCTTGTGTATATTTAGTTATGTGTATGTGCTGTGTGTTCATTCAGAACCGAGGGTGGTTTACTAATCGATTTGTGTGGCTGACTGGGGTAGGTAGAAATCTGTGATTTTAGTCGTTTGACCTTCTTTGTCGGTTTTTTGTTTTGGTGTGTTAATTGTTTTGTGTTTATTTGTTGTTGTGTGTTTGTCTGTTGTACCTGTATGATTAAATTGTTTCCTGTAAACAAGGTTCTTCACATATAGGAAAAGGGCCGACGTCTCAACGTACTCGGCTCGAAGATTATGTGTAGGTCTTACAACCTTAGACTAACAAAGTTGCTTCTATCATTAAAAAGAGTGGACTGCAGACTCATGACGGGTATTCTGACTGGACACTGCCTTCTGACGTCAAATGCCTTTAAAATAAGCTTGGTCAGTGATAGCAGATGTTGGAAGTGCGGGTTGGAGGAGGAAACGATCGAGCACGTTTTGTGCTCGAGCTCTGCGCTTGCCACGCAATTAGGAGTCATACAGCTGTTAGATCTAGAAGCGGCAAGTGGTTTAAGTCCTAGTAAACTTCTAGTATTTGCCAAGAGGACCGAGTTATTTTATAACATAGGTCCTGGGTTTTTCAGTTTGGTCGTTAAAACAAACTTCTGGTAACACTACGGACTCATTCAGTCTATGCGAGGTCCTCATGGAACGGCCAGTTCAACCCAACCTAACCGAAAGCCAGACAGGATGCTATTAAATTTCGAAGGCTGGAGATGCTACGTATGCTGGCTTACTGCGAAAAATGAGGAGTTGCGATGAACTAAAAGCCCTAGGTGGTGATGTCCAAAATATAAGAAGAACGGCAAAAGCAGATTTGTTGCTGCAACTAAAAAGATCTCAAGAGGGGAAAACAAGCACGTACCAAGGAGAACAGTCCTAAAGGAGTTAGCGATGGCCACAGCAAAGTCTCGAATGATCACACTTCAGCTCAGACACCTCGATGCGATTACAACGGCCGATGAGGTTTGTGATGCGATCCATCAGCAATGCAGGATAGAACGGCCTGATTCAACTGCCATGAAAAGTATACGTACAGGGTATAGCTGCACAAAATCGGGACTCGTAAGCCTTACAGCGGATGATGCTTAAAACGTTCTAAAGGCGCAAATGAATAAGAGTAGGATGGGTATCGAATTAAAGAGGTGAAACAGGAGAGATACTCTTACATGTTCTGACTATAGATAGGTCAAAACTTTGCAGGAAATGCGGTCGGGAGGGACAACAGGCCGCGAACTGCTCCAACGTACCGAAGTGTGCGTTATGTGGGGGACAACATTTGGTAGGCAGTCTTAGATACCCACAACGGGAAGGAAGCAACCAGATTTCCCTATGAGATTGTTGCGACTCAATTTAAACAACTGTGGAGCGGCCCAAGACCTCTTATCCCAAACAATGTTTGAAGGAGGATTAAACATAGCGGTACTCTCTGAGCCGTACAGGAATAAGCAGGAGCAAGGCTGGCTCATGGACTCGGGTGGGAAAGCCTTAATTTGGACACCAGGAAAACTTTTTCCGCAAGAAAAGATGCCACAGACAGTGGCAGGATTCACTAGGGCAAAAATCAAAGGATTATAAATTTTTAGTTGCTATGCATCTCTGAGCATGACTAGCGCAGGGCTTGATAACATGATTCTTGGGCTGACCATAGAAGCACAGGGTAAACACCCGCTGGATACTTCAATGCATGGTCAACTGTATGGGGTAGTAGTAGAACTAATGATAGGGGTAGAGTTCTTCTCGAAAGCATTACACCCCTGAGGCTAGAACTTATAAATGAGGCAGGGAAATATACATTCGACACTGGCAAAAGACGCTCCATTATAGATCTCACGTTTGCTAGTGGCGAAATAGCGAGATGAGCAAAATGGTCCTCCAGTAACGTCTACATACACAGCGACCACAAAGCTATTAGCCTAGAGCTAGTGGAAACTTCACCAAGGAAAGCTTCAAACCAACTGCAAAGAAGAAGATGGAAACAACACCTTTTTGAACCAGAAGCATTTGATGTTGTTTGGAATGATGCCATAATACGAAGGACGTATGCGGGAGATCTTTCGGTGCAAATAGCTAAGACATTAGGTAAGGCGTGTGATGCTGCGATGGTAAGAAGTCGACCAAAGGTAAGTCGGACTCCGGTATATTGGTGGAACGAGGAAATAGCGGAGGAGCGTAGAAAATGCCACAAGCCACAGCAAAGGGCACAGAGCGCAGGCTCATCGCCACGACATGATGAGCTACACATTACCTACATAGCTCAAAAAACGGCAGCTAAAAGCTCTATAAAAAGAGCAAGAGAGCGTTGTAATAAACGATAAAGAAGTACGGAACAATGTTCTTTCAAATTTCAAAATAGAATTCATTCTTTATTCATGAGCCGCTTATCAATATTACTCGCTTGCTACAGGCGAGTGACTATCGCCTTGATTTTCATTGCAGGCTTCATCGTCATCTTCGTAATCCGAAACTAGGTCATCAATCCAAGGCTTCATCTTGTCTATGCTGCTGTTGGTGGTTTTTGGCCCTTCGTGCTCGCCTACTTTTTGCATTCCGTAGCTATCAAGTGCCTTTACTGGTTACTCGATATGGGCCAGGGAATTTTGGGCGTATTTTAAGACCAGTCCCGTATTGTACACGCTCAATAGCTACCAGGTCCCCTACTTGGTATTTCCTTGCTAGTCGACGTCTTTGGTTAAACTGTTTCTCATCTTCAGCTAGCACTTACGCTATTGCTTGCTTTACCTCATTGCGCATTTCCACCCTTGCATTCTCATACTGCTATTGCCTTTCAGTTTTAATCAACTCTATCAAATTCGTATCGTTTTTACAACGTATTTGCCACCCCTGTCAGATACGATGAAATGCGTATGCCAAACGTTTCTGCAATAATCTCCATTTTTTGTATAACTTCTTCAGTACTTAGGGATTTTGTTGAAAATAGCCAACAGAACTTCATAAAACCGTCGATTAATGCTAAAATGTGCCGATAGCCCTTTTTAGTGTCTTGCATCGGCCCAAAATGGTCAACATGTACAGTCGCAAGAGGAATTTCTCCTTTAGGAATAGGGTGTAAAAAACCTTCTGATTTTCCCCGCTTGCGATCGGAGAGTATGCATTTAATACAGTAACCTACACATCTGTCGATGCGTCCGTCTAAATCGGGTATGTAAAATTCCTTTTCCAAAACTTCCTTAATTTTTCTGGAACCAAAATGACCACGTTCATGTGCTCCGCGTATAACCGAAGCTCTCATTGCCTCTCGAACAACAAACAAAATGTTATTGTGACGAATATTAGCAACACTAAGGGATACTATCATCTCTAAGCCGATGCTAAGCAGTGACTTGAATGCACATCATTACATTAATAATTATGTCTACCCATATGTTCATACGAGCAGCGGAGAACAGACGCCCAAACACATGCAGATATCTTATCTGAGATGCTCCCAAAAGTATGCAATTATAATTGTGCTCACATATACACGCGCATATGAGAAGCTCTAAACGTAGTAATTTTATAGCAGATAGCCAACTAGTAAATTCTAGAAATGGAAACACCTAGAGGGACGACAATCAGTTTGATTTAAGACGCTATCTGGCGAGCAAAAGTAGTGTTATTGTGAAAAACTTTAATAAAGGCCATTTTACATTATTGAATAGTGGAGTTATTTATTCAACAGTTTAGTGATTCGAACGTTAGCAGAAGGTTGCAAATAAGAGGATTTGCACTAAATACGTTACAATTGGCGTCAGAAGAGGAATTGTTGAATAAATTCCGAAGATTTCGAGTGCAACAAGTACATGATAAAGTGGAGTGAATTGAAGATCTAGCAATTTAAGAAGGAGTTGGAGCGCCGTGGATTGAATACAACCGGCAATAAACTCGAACTTCAGGCAAGAGTACGAGAGGCAATGGGAGCAGAAGGAATTAACGTGGAAGAGTATGTCTTTCATCTTGATGGCGACGAGACAACAAGAAAAATTGAGGAGAAAAACGAAACACCGCAGACAATGGCGAACACAGACTTGAACACAATATTAGCTGCAATATCTGCACAAACGTCGACAGTAACATCCAAGATGGAAAAACAACTAGAATCGCAGGAGGCACGTTTAACATCCAAGATGGAAGCACAGGAGGCACGCATTTCAGAAATGTCGTCGCAAATGTCATCTTAGCTGGAATCGCAGGAGAACCGTATAACAGCGAAGATTAAAGCACAAGAGGCACGAATATCCGAAATGTCGGCGCAAATTTCAGCACAGATAGCAGATCTTTGCTCAACTGGAAGAGCAAGAAGGACGTATTTCCACGAAGTTGGAGGCGCAAGATACAAAAATTTTACAGTTTGAGAAAAAATCGAGGCCGAGGTGGATGCTTTGAGAGGACGTATCGAGCAGTAAAAACACCATCCTTTCACGGTTCTGTTCCTTTCCAGGTCTTTAAGCTACGATTTGAGACGACCGCAACAGTGAACAATAGGAATGCTGAAGATAAAGTTGCTGCACTCTTCGTAGCATTGAAAGGACCAGCTGCCGAAATCTTACAGACTATTCCAGATTACGAACGGAATAGTTATGACGCATTGATGGCTGCTGTAGAACGATGGTACGGAAGCGAACACAGGAAACCGATATATCAAATAGAATTGCACAATCGTTACCAAAAAGCTAATGAGACTTTGCAAGAGTTTGCTTCGGATGTTGAAAGGTTGGCTCATTTGGCAAATGCAGGCGCACCCGTAGAGTACACCGAGAGGGTAAAAATGTAGAGTTTTATAAATGGCATACGGGACGTAGAAACGAAGCGAGCGACATATGCAAACCCAAAACCCACATTCGCAGAGACGGTATACCATGCACTGACTCAAGAAACAGCGTCGCTTTTGAGTAAGCCCGCATACAAAGCTCATCGCGTGGAAATGGAAAGGCCAGACTGGGTAGACACAGCATTATTGTACAGCAGAAGAATAATAATGCAGTCAAATGCTTTAAGTGTGGAAAGCCAGGGCATATTGCGCGTTATTGCAACATCAATCGTAGCAGTTCCAACAATGTGGGTGGTTGTAAACGCAGAGCTGAAGATGAGCAGATCTTGAAGACCAATCAATCGTCAAACTAAAGCGAGTCAGCCGCAAGGGGCGACAGCTGGCTCCCTCAATTGAATGCCTCATAATCTCTGTCTCACAAATTGGAAGAACGTCAAACAATCTTACTGTCGGAGGACATGTGGATGGAAAGGAACGTTACTGACTGTAGATGCGGGTGCATCTCATTCCATCATTCGAGTGGATTTAGTCAATAAGAAGATAAGACCATTGCATGGAGCAAGATTGCGTACAGCCACTGGAGAAGACAGCATGGTTCTAGGAGAAGTAGCATTTGAAGTCGTAATTGGGAACGTCACGGTAGTACACAATTTTATAGTGGCAGAGATTGTTGATGAAATCATAATTGCAGCGGACTTCTTAATCGACCAGGGCACCAAGAACATGGATGTACCACTTAATTTCGGCTACGAGAGAGGATATAGCAGTAAACTAGTGCTGGTGGAAGAGAGGCAGCAAATACCACCAAAATCAGAAACAGTCATCTGGGCAAAGGTTGATGGAGATTGTGGGACAAACAAATTGTGGTTTGCCGAAGCAGCAAACAAATCAGCACCGAACATACTTGTAGGAAAGCCCCTGGCTATGACAAAACAAGATGGACGTATTCCGGTAAGAGTACTCAATGAGTTCAAGTCACCACTCAAACTGACCAAAGGAGCTATTTTGGGAATATGTCAAGAGGCTGAATTAGTTATTAACTGTGAACAGCTCCAGGAGCATGTTTCATCTAGTAATACTGATATTTCAGGTGACACCACGGCATGGACGGATGGGCTAGAAAAAGATTATCGGAGTAAGGCAAAGCAACTGCTCCTAAAGTACGCAAACAAATTTGACCAGGATGGTTCCAAACCAGGCCGCACCAATGTTTTGAAACATCAAATTGACACTGGAAACGCGAGGCCGATACGTCAAGCTCCTCGCAGTGTTCCACTGGCGAAACGGGAAGTTGTGAGTCAAATCGTACAAGAAATGAGCGACAGCGGCATCATCGAACCATCAGCTAGTCCATGGAGCTCACCTGTGGTACTTGTGAAGAAGAAGGATGGGAAAATGAGGTTCTGCGTGGATTACCGCAAGTTGAACGATGTCACGAAAAAGGATAGCTACCCATTGCCAAGAATTGACGACACTCTGGACTCACTCTCTGGTACGAAATGGTTTTCCACACTGGACTTGAAAAGTGGCTACTGGAAAGTGGATGTGAAGGAGGAAGACAAAGAGAAAACAGCCTTCAGCGTCGGAGATGGTCTTTGGCAATTTACAGTAATGCCCTTTGGACTATGTAATGCACCAGCTACTTTCGAGAGACTCATGGATCAGGTATTGAAAGGAATACATTGGAAAACATACTTGGTGTACCTGGACGGCATCATCGTATTGGGCAAGAACTTTGATGAACATCTTCAAAACTTAGAGGAAGTTTTCCAGAGAATAGCTGGCGCTGTTCTGAAACTAAGTCCCAAAAAGTGTTAGCTGTTTAAAAAGGAAGCAAGGTATTTGGGTCACAAGGTAACGAGAGAAGGCATCTGTACTGCGAATGAAAAGATAGACGCAGTAAAGGATTAGCCAAGACCACTGAACCTGCATGAATTGAGAAGCTTTCTTGGGCTATGCACATATTACCGCCGATTTGTGTCAAACTTTTCGAGCGTAGCCCATAGCCTCCACGAGCTTACAAGAAAAAATAAAGCTTTTGAATGGAAGAAGGAGCAATAAATGGCTTTCCAAACATTGAAGCAGCATTTGTGCAATGCCCCAATGTTGGCATATCCGATTCCAGGAGCAACGTTTATTCTAGATACAGATGCGAGTGGATATGCTATAGGAGGCGTTTTATCACAACTGGGCGATGGACAGGAGAAGGTAGTTGCATACTACAGCCGTTCGATTGGAAAACCAGAGAAGAACTATTGCGTTACACGGAGAGAGCTGTTGGCATTGGTACAGTGCATTAAACATTTTTACAAATACCTCTACGGCCAGCGATTCCGCGTCAGGGCATATCACGCAGCGTTGAAATGGCTTCTGCAGTTCCGTAATCCGAAAGGACAATGGGCACGGTGGATCGAGCGACTACAAAGCTATGATTTTTCCATTGAGCATGGAAATACTGATGCAATGTCACGAAGACCATGTAGTTTGGAATTCAAGCACTGTCCGACGCTAAAAAGACATTATAGATGTCCGGCTAATGACTATAACGTGTGCGGATGAATGGGGAAAGCAATAACTAAGAAAGTGTCAGCTAGAAGATACAGATCTGTCACCCTCCTAACGTTGGCCTGATCCAATTTGGGACCTTGTACCTCTTTGTAAACAAGACCATATCCGTCTTCTCGGCGTTGACTTTCAACCCGATATTAGATGCCCAGAAACCTTTCCTCCCGATGAGAGCCACGGATCCTGGATCAGCGCCACGTCAAACGAACCCTCCTCAAGGGTTAGGAGGAGTTCGATCGACGCCGCTTTACGACGTGACTATGGGGTGAGTGAGGCGAGCGTATGGCCTTGAAGATTTAATGTGGTCATATTAATCGTTCCCGTGATGGTTACCGGATTCCTATTTGGCAAAGGACCATCAACGGCGATAATACTCCCCAAAACCTTCGGGGAGTGCCTTTATCGTTAATACGGGCAATCATATCTACGAATTAGCCGCAGTGCTTTTCTCCTAAATGGTGTGGGGGAATTTTTTTCTAAACATTATGGAAGTAATTCTAAAGAAGCTTTTCTCTGCATACAAACATGCATACAAACATACATCGGGCGACACTCCCCCAAACCCTGGGGTAGTGCTTTGGAAAAAAAATTTTGATAGATATGAAGCGAATATTATTTCACGATTTTGTCCATTGATATTACAAAAAATTATTACCATAGTAAATTGCTACTTCCAGCCGCTTAAGAGCTTAGAATATTCCCGGGATAATTGTAGTTGTCGTGAGAGGACAGTAAAATTTACTGACCTAGCAGGTGCGACGTGGTCATGCGAAATCGTTCATGAGAATGTTGGACTGGTATCTTAATGGTGCATATTTTAGGAACTTACCGGATAAATATCCGGGAAAGGCCCATCATCAAAACTTTCGGGAAGTGTCTTTAACGCTACAAAAAGAAGACGCTACTGAAATTAATTCATTAATTAGAAGACAAATAAATCATACATCTTTTGTTGCAATTATACTTTGTTGTTTTCGTTAAATTTAGAACTTTGCTAAATATTTTTTTAAATTAAATTTTTCACTTTGGCAGAACTTTTTTGAATGAACGATATACATTTTTTATATTAAATTTTATCTCTTCAACGGCATGGCGATTCCTCTAAAAGTTTAATTCGAGAGAAACAACAAAATATGTTACATACTGAAAATGAACGGGTCAAATTGCAAATCAATGAAATTACGGGTGAAGTTAAAAATAGTGACATCATTGACATGGAAAAACGAGCCTTAGAAACACAAATAGAAACACTTACATTTTATTATAAGAAGCTACAACGCTACGGCAACAAGCTACAACGCGAACATGAAGATTTTAAAAAAGAGCATCAAAATTTCGCTGCCAATAGAACTAACGAAATAGCTGAATTAACTGCCATAAAACGCTTACAAACATTACCCACAAGCAGCGCTGGACGTGTCACTTACCTTGCGTACATCCAAAAGCTTCGTGGCAGAAAGCACCACCGGGCTATGTAGTTGGCAAGCATCGATTGCCTTAGCTGATTATCTCGCGCATACTACGGATATAGTAAAGGGAAAATGTGTATTAGAGTTAGACGCTGGTACCGGTTTCTGCGGCATGATACTAGTGCAATATAGCGATGTGCGTAACGTGCTTATAACTGACGGCAGCCTCGAATGCGTTGAGTTGAAATTTTTGTGCGACTAAATTTCGTTGATGCAGAAACTTGGGACGATAGCTATGTTGTGAAAGAGAAGGTGCTTACTATGAGCGTTTTAGAATGGGGAGCTGTTGATGAAATGATGTGGCCAAACTCAACAACGGATATAATCCTAGCTGCTGACGTCGTGTATTACGATACAGCTTTCTGCTCATTAGTGTACGCTATTGATTATGAACTCAAAATGAAAGAAGATGCATGTGAAATTTTCCTAGCCGCAACAGTGAGATATGAGTATACGTTGCAATAGTATTTGCTTTTAATTCCTCCTGATATTTCCAAAATGTTAATAGCAATGTGACGCAGTTAATAATCATCATGGGTAACTTTTGATATATATCTATTTCGATAGTATACATTCAGAAATACAGATATGTCTTACATTATAAATTAATGTATTGTGTTTCGTTTGATAGCGAATCCAAGATTTTACGTACCGCTCTCCACTTTATCGTAACGCCAACAACCAATCATTATTATTATTTATTTTTTTTAGTTATTTATTATTCGGTCTTTAAGACCTAGTTTAGGTTAAAATTAAAAGATTAACATAAATACTCATGTCACATTTAGTGACGTACAATATAAAAACAGCTTTTCTTTGAACTTACTAATATTTTCAGTCTTTTAACTCAGAAGGTTACTCGTTGTACATTTTATACCCTAAATATTCTGGAGACCTTTTGGCGAATTCAGTTCTTGTTCTAGGTAGTCTTATATTATTGCAATTTCTAGTTCCATAATTGTGGATTTCATGATTATAATGTATTTTACTACTCAGGTAATTCGGTAACAATCCTAACCGAAGTTGGTGTATAAATTTCAATGTGAAATAACTGGCTGACTATTTAATACTAAGCCAGTTTAATCTATTGAGCATACAATTTTTGGCGTTCGTGGAGGACATTTTAAAATAAATCGCATTGCCTTGTTTTGCTGTATTTGAAGTTCCTTAATATATATATCATTACTTAATAGCAGAATAGTAGGACAATAAATAAAAAGTGGTTCAATAATTGAACGATAAACCAATATTTTATGACTTTAACTGATGTGTTTACACGTTCTATACATGAACCCTATTTTCTGTGCAATTTTCCTTTCCAGATAAGTTACGCGCTCTCCAAAATTTAGATTATCATCAATCAAAACTCCTAAATACTTAATTTTGTCTACTCCTACTTCCATGTTTTTTCGGCGTAATATTATTTAAACTATTGTTACCTATGATATTAGTGTTTTTACAAAATATCATGAACTTAGTTTTTTCGACATTTAATTTGAGTTTTCTAAGGCATAACTATTTGTATAGCGAGTCCTGGTCTTCTTGTACTTTCAGCATGGCACATTCTGCATATTTTTCACTTATGATAAGCAATGCATCATCCGCAAATATAATTATTTTACAATATTTTAAGCATCTTTTGGTATACAATGTAAACAATATTGGCGCCAAGACCGAGCCTTGTGGTAAACCAATGTTAACGTCCACCACTGATGAAACTTCTTTCCGTTCTCTCTTTTCTGTCGCTCAAATAACTCCGGAACCATTCCAACGCTTTTCCTCTTATACCAATTTTAAATATAACGTCCAATAACTCAGATCTATCGACAGTTTCAAAAGCCCGTTTTAAGTCCAAGAAGACAGACACCGTAAATTTTTTGTCCGCTATGTCTTCTTTCCAATCTGCAATTACCATATTCCACCCTGTTTCACAAGAATGGCTCTTTCTGAATCCCGATTGTTCTGGGATAATCACATTGTGCTTCTCTAAGAATGCCACAAGTTGATTCTTCACCACTGTCTCCATAATTTTTTCATCTGTATGTAACGTGTTAATTGGACGTAGGTCCTCAGGTTTCATTGTATTTTTTACTTTTTCCACAGGTATTATTGTTAAAATTTTCCAGTAACTAGGTACAATGCCGCTGTTTAAGGACTCGTTAATTATATCTTTGTAGAAATTAGCAGTATATATCATGGCATCTTTAAAGACACCCTGCAATAAAAGCTTGTCGCCGCCATATTTGCTTTTAAGTGGTTTTGTGATAATAATATTATCGTCCACTGCAATGTCAGTAAATTTAAATATTTCAAATGGATTACTGTGATTTGCGCTTATTTCATCCCCATTTACAATTTCTTCGATGCTGTCATTAATTTCAACAATACTTTGTATAAACAGTTATTTAGGGCAGTAGCCATATCATATTCATTTTCCAGGCATTCACCGTTAATTACAATTTTAGTGATATGTTTTTTAACATCATTAAGCTCGACGAGGTCTTTTAGACACTTCCACATACATTTCATATCGCCATTGTTATTATTTACTCTACCTTCCACGTATTTCTTTTTTTTTTATAAATTATGGTTCTTTTATATATTTTCTTAATAACGTTATATCGTCCGAAAAGCCAGTATTTCGAGCAGTTTTATAAGATTCTATTTTTCTTTTATGCAGGTTTATTAATTTTCGGTGGTACCACTTATTTCTTATCTGTATTTGGGTCCTCTTTACATAAGTCAGTGCTTGCATAGCCTCAGTTAAAACTTCGTTCACGGCTTTAGTTTTAGTTTCTATTTCGGAAATTGCCATAAAGCTGAAATCGCATGTTCGTAGCAAAGTTAAAAGATTTTCAGCACTATAGTATTCCCAACATGTAACAGTAGCATATCTTCTCATTTTACACGCCTTGTTGTTGGCACTTCGATGTGGATTGTCTCATGGTCAGAAATGCGATGTTCACCTATATTCACTGCTTTAACTTTATCATTGTTACTGAATAGCAAGTCAATTCTTGTAGACGAGTACTCTGTTATCCTCGTGTCGAAGTTTATCCTTTGTATTATTGCCATTTGTGCAAATAAACTTGTTATCTGGTTTGAGTATGTTGACGATACATTTACATTGATATTAAAATCACCAATTATTAAATTATTATCCGCCTCCTTGCGATGTTCAGTGATGATTTCATTTAGATAAGTAATAAATTAATAACAGAATAGTAGGACAATAAATGAAGTGTGGTTCAATAATTGAACGATAAACCAATATTTTATGACTTTGACTGATGTGTTTACATGTTCTATACATGAAGCCCATTTTCTGTGAAATTTTCCTTTCCAGAAAAGTTACGCGCTCTCCAAAATTTAGATTATCATCAATCAAAACTCCTAAATACTTAATTTTGTCTACTCTTTGGATTTCCATGTTTTTTACCTTCAGCGTAATATTATTTAAGCTATTGTTACCTACGATATTAGTGTTTTTATAAAATATCACGAACTTAGTTTTTTCGACATTTAATTTCTGTTTTCTAAGGCACAACCATTTGTATAGCAAGTCCAGGTCTTCTTGTACTTTCAGCATGGCACATTCTGTATATTTTTCACTTATGATAAGCAATGCATCATCCGCAAATATACGTATTTTACAATATTTTAAGCATCTTTTGATATCATTGATATACAATGTAAACAATATTGGCGCCAAGACCGAGCCTTGTGGTAAAACAATGTTAACGTCAACCACTGATGAAACTTCGTTTCCAATTATCGCTCTCTGTTTTCTGTCGCTCAAATAACTCCGGAACCATTCCAACGCCTTTCCTCTTATACCAATTTTAAATATAACGTCCAATAACTCAGATCTATCGACAGTTTCAAAATCCCGTTTTAAGTCCAAGAAGACAGATACCGTAAATTTTTTGTCCGCTATGTCTTCTTTCCAATCTGCAATTACCATATTCAACGCTGTTTCACAAGAATGGCTCTTTCTGAATCCCGATTGTTTTGGGATAATCACATTGTGCTTCTCTAAGAATGCCACAAGTTGATTCTTCACCACTGTCTCCATAATTTTTTCATCTGTAGGTAACGTGTTAATTGGACGTAGTTCCTCAGGTTTCATTGTATTTTTTACTTTTTCCACAGGTATTGTTGTCAAAATTTTCCAGTAACTAGGTACAATACCGCTGTTTAAGGACTCGTTAATTATATCTTTGTAGAAATTAGCAGTTATATCATGGCATCTTTAAAGACCCCCTCCGATAAAAGCTTGTCGCCGCCATATTTGTTTTTAAGTGATTTTGTGATAATAATAATATTGTTGAAGCCAAAAGGCTTGCAATAGTTGGGAATCACTGGGCATTTCTCGATGCAGCCGTATGTTGCAAAACTACTCGTGCCGGGAAATGCACCGGTGAGAATTTGCGAAAGCAATGAGAACAAATTGATGTACGACTTGAGAAGACAGTCTTTGGCTATCCACCAACCGCTGCGCTTCCAGTCGTCATCAACATTACAAGGTACTTTTTCTGCCTTTCATTATTTTACTTTCTACCTTTATTTAATTATTGTATATATTTGCATAAATTCATATATATCCTTCTATATATGTAATTTATCTCTTATTTTTTCGCAAATAAACAATCCTTGAATTGTCTTCTAATTCATTGTTTTTTCTTTCTTTGTGGTTCGCTGCTTGATCAACTTGTCCAACTCGTGAGTTCGTACCGGCGCTTTCTTTCGTCGCTATCCCCTCCAAACATTTGGTCCTTCGAGCCTACGAACTCAACAAGCAACGAACAATTCGCTAAAGCATCTCTACATCTTTTCAGCCTTAGAATAACCAAAACGAAGAAGGAAACAAAATTAACCAACAACTCATCGAGAAAATTGGAACAAAAAGGTGCGTGTAAAATAAAATATTTTGTTGAGCTATTTTATTAAGAATTTAGAGTGCATATAAATAAATATAATTTTGGTTGTTTTTATTAAATTAAATTAATTGTGGTGGAGTGAAATTTATCATTTGTAAAGAGTGAAAAAAGTGATAAAAGCAACAAGTGTACAAATAGATTTACTTCGTGACATATGTACAAATATCGAGTGATAAATACGATTGCTTTCATACATTAGACGGGCCGGCATTTGTTTTATTTGATTCCGAAGCACCTTTCTATGTGCAAATAGATTGTGATAGATAATTTAAATAAACTTAATTTCTGCCGTAATAAGTCAATACGATCGTATTTATCCGGTTTACAGTTATCGTGAGTTAAGAACCTATTTGTACAAAGTGCCTACATCCTTGAAAAATTAATAACAAGAATTTTTGTCATTTAGTGTTCGGAACAAACTCTAATAAATTTCGATTTCGTTTATTTTTTTTTTTTGGTCGTTGCCTTGTGCCCGACGGTTTGCTTTTTTTACTCTTTCGCCTACGTTCACTCCAACAGTGGTAGCTACATATTTGCATATACATACATACATGCATACGTCTGCTCAGTGCACAAACGATAGGCGCAAAATCAATTGCTTGTTCTTTTTGGTCAAAGTTGTCTAACTCAATATAACTAAACGTGAGTATTGTTAGAATTTTCTAGTGATTAAAGGTCTTAAAAACATCGTAAAAACTACAGCTGTAGAAGCACCTAATTTTCTTTGTACTCTGCTATTAATTTTCCAATAAGATTCCTTAATCACAAATACTAATTTTTATTAGCTTTGTCCGATTCAAACTTTTTGATTTAGACTACTTTGACTACAAACATTTGTTAACATTGACTTCGCTTTGTTATTTGCCGCTCTCGCAATATCAGTTGCACACTAAACGACCATTTACATTGGAACGCATATCACAGTAGTAAATTTCCTGGTAGGAAAAAATTTGCATCAGCCCAGTAGCCACTTGTGGAGTAGTACTGGTTCCATTAGAAGCACTTAGAGTTTTGCTTATAATTTGGTAGCGTTTATCATTCCCTTCATACGGGTCGCATTTTAAGCTCATTATCATTATAACTTACGCGGGTTTTGAGGAATATTTAGTACTTTTTTTCAATCTGAATTTTCATTGAACGTAAATCATTTTACTTCGAAGTGCAAAGATGGCTTTGAACTTTTTCACCAGATGCTCAGATCAGGTCGTCAGATTCAACGCAGAATACGATGAATCAACGTTAAAAGAACATCCAGTGGCTTCCCTAGACATTTTAAAAGCAGAAGTATTGGACATTTGGTCCAGAACAAAGGAAGCGTACGAAAAATGTTTATACTCGCTGACTGATCAGGACGAGTTAGAAGCTGTAAAAGCCAAACAATCTGCAACCTTTAAGGATTATATGTCTTGTTCAGCACGCATTACTGAATGCATTCAGAAAGCAACCGTCGTACCTATCCAGGCACCTTCCCAGACCCTTGCCCAAGTAGCCAACTCCTCGAATAGTTTACGCTTACCGCCATGTGACACAGACATTTTCCATGGGGACTATGTGTCGCGGCCATCCTTTCGGGATCTTTTTACCGCGATTTATATAAATAACGGGCGACTCAGTGACGTTGAAAAACTGTTTCATCTTCTTCAAAAGACAAGTGGCGAAGCAAATGAAATCGTCAGCAAATCCCCACTAACCAATCAAGGTTTTAATATGGCATGGTCCAATTTAAAAGCGGCGTATGAAAATAAGCGGGTGTTAATTAATAGCCACTTGAAGGTGCTCTTCTCGCTTCCAGTCATTCGGACTGAAAGCGCTTCAGCTCTGAAAGAGCTAGAGCGGAGCATTAATGGATGCTTGTCCGCGATGAAAATGCACGAGGTCAACATTGAAAATTGGGATCCAATCCTTATTTTCATACGTTCCAACCATCTCCCAGAAACCACACTTGCCCATTGGGAACAATCTTTAGTAGACAAAACGGCTATACCGAAGTGGAGTCAAATGGATTCCTTCCTCACCATGCGATATAGGACTTTGGAATCGATAGTGGATGTGAAGTGTTCAGCGTCTTCAACGAACCAACAACAAAAAATTTCGTCACAGTCACATAATCCAGCAAATCCAAAGAAGGTGGCACTCGCAACTAAAGTCACCTCATCAAATTGTATATTATGTCCTAAGCAACAACATCCTCTACGACTTTGTACCGCTGAGAGCACGAAATGAGCTAATTGAAACACTAGGTAGTGCAGGTTTGTCTCTAAGAAAGTGGTCGTCAAATTCAAGGGAAACTTTGGTAGATCTTCCCCGAGACCATTTATTAGATAAAGATTTCTTAGAATTAGAGGAAACTAGCACTACAAAAGCTTTAGGTATACGATGGAATGCTAAGTCAGATCAGTTTTTCTATCAAGTTCATACCCCTCCTATGAAAGACAACTATACCAAGCGTGAAGCGCTCTCGATCATAGCAAAGCTTTTTGATCCAGCCGGTTGGCTAGCACCAGTAGTAGTATTAGCAAAGATAGTCATGCAGCAAATTTGGTCAGATGGTACCTTGTGGGATCAGCCTTTAAAGCTTCAAACTCTTTCCCAATGGAAAACCTTTTTGGAAAACTATAGATATGTCGAGGAGATACAAATTCCACGATGGGTGGAATACAACGAAAAATCGCCCTTCCTCGCCTCGGAAAAGGCATACGCGGGGGTGATATACTTGAGAGTGGAAACCGCAAACATCACTTCTTCTCACCTTTTATTTGCAAAAACCAAAGTTGCACCAATCAAAACGATTTATCTACCTCGATTGGAGCTATGTGGTGCTCTTCTCATCGCCGAAATGCTTCAAACTCTCCTCAGCGAACTTCCATTTAAACCGGAAAATATCTTCTGTTGGACAGATTCAACTATCGTGCTAGCGTGGCTTAAAAAGCGACCTAGCTCTTGGACCACCTTTGTCGCTAATCGAGTGGCAAAGATACAGGAACTAGTCGAGGTTGATCATTGGAATCATGTGGACTCAAAGGAGAATCCTGCAGATCTTGGTAGCAGAGGAGCCTACCCCGTGGACTTGCGAGAAAATCAGCAATGGTGGCACGGCCCTCCGTGGCTGATAAAGGATGCGGGGCAATGGCCATCGTACTATCCTGAAACCGAGGACTTAACCCTCGAAGCGAGGGGAGTGAAGGCGCACACTTCAGTCGTATCCAAATATGAGGACCTTCTCGCAAGGTTTTCTTCGTTTCCGCGAGCACTTCGGGTGCTTTCCTACGTCATGAGATTTTACCATCGGACTTGTACACACACGCGTCGGTTCCATGTGTATCCATCTCTTATCATCTCGGGAGAGGAAATCTCAAAAACGCGTAGACGGCTAATTATTCTTGCTCAGATGAATTGTTTCCCAGAAGAGCATCGCGATCTAACGTCCAAAATTTCTATTAGCTCGAAAAGTAAAATTTTGACCTTGAATCCATTTTTTGACAGTCAGGGTGTAATACGAGTCAACGGCCGGTTAGCAAACTCGCCGACCATGCCCTACAACGAAAAACATCCAATTCTACTTCCGTACAACTGTTCGTTTTCCAAATTGCTAGTTTACTTTCTACATTGCATTTCCCTTCACGGAGGCAATCAACTGACACTCCGGTTACTTCGTCAGCAGTATTGGATTCCGCAAGCCAAAAATCTAATCAGGACTACGATTCATCATTGCAAACCTTGCGTTCTGCATAGACAACGAGACCAAAGTCAAATCATGGCTGCTCTTCCAGAGGAAAGGACAACTCTCTCCAGACCGTTCGAAAACACTGGGGTCGATTTTGCGGGTCCATTCGACATTAAGACGTATTCCGGACGATCGTATAAGGTGACGAAAGGATATGTGTGCATTTTCATTTGCTTTTCTACAAAAGCAATTCATTTGGAAGCGGCCAGTGATCTCTCCACAGAAGCCTTTCTCCGGGCCTTTTCTAGGTTCACTTCCCGCAGAAGTTGTCCAAAAAATATCTTTTCGGATAATGGGACAAACTTCGTTGGTGCGTCAACCAGCCTTAAAAAGGATTTTAAGCAATTTTTAACCTCATCTCAGGAATCCTTGTGTAACCTCTATAGTCATCAAGAGGTGTCGTGGTACTTTATACCGGCGGGCGCTCCTCACATGGGTGGGCTATGGGAAGCTGGGGTTAAAAGTTTTAAATTCCATTTCCGAAGAGTCGCTGCGTCTCAGAAATTCACATTCGAAGAGTTCCAAACTCTGTTATGTCGCATAGAAGCTTGCCTTAACTCTCGACCACTATCGCCAAATTCCACTGAAGTATCGGACTCTGCCGCCTTAACACCTGGTCATTTTCTCACGGGAGGTCCCATCCTCTCGCCCGCAGAACCATCCATTGAAGCCAATCCCACATCGCTAATTAATCGATGGCAGAAGTTAAAAGCTTTGAGCCAACAGCATGCCCTTCGATGGATGGAGGAATACTTAAAAGAACGCCACAAACGTTATAAGTGGAAGTTCCCCAAGAGAGATATCGCGATTGATGATTTAGTAGTTGTACGTCACGAAAATATACCACCCAATGAATGGCGCTTGGGCCGGGTTACTAAGGTCTACCAAGGCACCGATAAAAGAATTCGCGTCGCCGACATTCGCACCCAAAAGGGAATGATAACGCGCCACATCGGGAAGTTAGTAGTCTTACCCAATTAACTTTTATGTATATTCTATTTCTCTCACTTTGGCATCATGGAATTGGCACGTTTAAATGAATCGACAACCTCCACGGCACGCGCCTCATCGCCCCCAGCGCCAACTGCACCGAAAAAAGCCATCCAACCCCCATCAAAATCGGACGGCCGATTCAAATGCAGAGTTTGCCACCGCGCGCATCCACTGCGGTACTGTAAGAAGTTTCTGCAAGCGAACCATGAACGTCGTTTAAGACTCGTACTATTGCATCGCTACTGTTCGCGCTGTCTAGCACACTCACATGGGGCTAAAAATTGCCAAAGTAGTGGAACGTGCCAGTACTGCCATGACACTCACCACACGCTCTTACACTCCAAAACTCCTCTATACCTCCAAAAAGAGGTGCCTCAGCTTCTGACGCAACTCTCGGGAACCATCACTGTATTGCCAACCGTCGCGGTATACTTACATGTGGGGCAGCGGAGGGTTTTGACCCGAGGCCTGCTCGATCCGTGCTCGCAGACGAGTAAAGTTTGTGGATCATTAGTCAAGCGTCTCAGCTTGCGAACCTTACCGGTGGCAACCACCGAAATGTGCGAGTTGCACGTCAGCTCGTCTAATGACCCATACGTGCAGTTCTCGTTTGCTGCTAGGGTCGTCGCGGAGGTCGGGTTGAAAACCCCTGTCCGCCACCTCAGCCAAACGACGCGAGACAAATTCGTTAACCTACTATTAGCCGATCCGAACTTTCATACCTCGTCCGCGGTAGCCGTAATCTTCGGCGGCGATGTACATAATAAAATAATGCGTACCGAGAGCATAGCGTATTCTGGGTATCCTACTGCCCAGAACTCAATATTCGGTTGGGTCCTTTCTGGCCCATGTGCCCTTTAAGACACATCTACCCCCTACTGGGTATCGTTTACAAATTTACGAAGGCGCCTCCTTACTGAGGACTAGATGTAAGAATATACTATAACATATTGAATTCCTAAAACATACGTAGTTATACACATATATAAATAAAAGCTCAACAATTTATTTCCTTTACACGCATGTTTGAATTTATAGAGTTAAGCATTATATTGTAAATTAAGAGCTACTACATTTAGAACGAATCTTGTACATACATAGATTACCAACGTTTATCTCCAAGTCATTTGCAATTCCTCAGTATTGCAAAGCTGGCGGCAATGTTGAAGCCAAAAGGCTTGCAATAGTTGGGAATCACTGGGCATTTCTCGATGCAGCCGTATGCTGCAAAACTACTCGTGCCGGGAAATGCACCGGTGAGAATTTGCGAAAGCAGTGAGAACAAATTGATGTACGACTTGAGAAGACAGTCTTTGGCTATCCACCAACCGCTGCGCTTCCAGTCGTCATTAACATTACAAGGCACTTTTTCTGCCTTTCATTATTTTACTTTCTACCTTTATTTAATTATTGTATATATTTGCATAAATTCATATATATCCTTCTATATATGTAATTTATCTCTTATTTTTATGCAAATAAACAATCCTTGAATTGTCTTCTAATTCATTGTTTTTTCTTTCTTTGTGGTTCGCTGCTTGATCAACTTGTCCAACTCGTGAGTTCGTACCGGCGCTTTCTTTCGTCGCTATCCCCCCCAAACAAATATCGTCCACTGCAATGTCAGTAAATTCAAATGTTTCAAATGGATTACTGTGATTTGCGCTTATTTCAACCCCATTTACAATTTCTTCGATGCTATCATTAATTTCAACAATACTTTGTATAAACAGTTATTTAGGGCATTAGCCATATCATATTCATTTTCCAGGCATTCACCGTTAATTACAATTTTAGTGATATGTTCTTTAACATCATTAAGCTCGACGAGGTCTTTTAGACCCCCCAGCGGGTTAGGGGATCAGAATATACCCGCGGTATGTATGCCCGTCGTAAGAGGCGACTAAAATACCAGATTCAAGGGGCTGTGTAGCGCAACCTTTCAGGTTGCCAGCGCAATATATAGCTTCTCCAAACCTAATTGTCAACCTCACCTATCCGCGGCGAATCCTGTTTCACTAACAGACGAGGCTCTGGCGACCCCAAGCTCCTCATAGAACTTGGGGGTAGGGAGGGAGGGAATGGCCTGAGTGTGGCCACATAAATCGTTCCCGAGATGGTCGGGCTAGCACCTTAATGGTGCTATGGTACCGGAGCGTACCGGATTTGTATCCGGCAAAGGACCATCACATCGATAAAACTCCCCAAAGCCTTCGGGGATCAACCTTATCGCTACAACAACAACAACAACAGGTCTTTTAGACACTTCCACATACGTTTCATATCGCCATTGTTATTATTTACTCTATCTTCCATGTATTTCTTTTTTTTTTATAAATTATGGTTCTTTTATATATTTTCTTAATGACGTTATATTCGTCCGAAAATCCAGTATTTCGAGCAGTTTTATAAGATTCTATTTTTCTTTTATGCAGGTTTGTTAATTCTCGGTCGTACCACTTATTTCTTATCTGTATTTGGGTCCTCTTTATATAAGTCAGTGCTTGCATAGCCTCAGTTAAAACTTCGTTCAGGGCTTTAGTTTTAGTTTCTACTTCGGAAATTGGCATAAAGCAGAAATCGCATGTTCGTAGCAAAGTAAAAAGATTTTCAGCACTATAGTATTCCCAACATGTAACAATAGCATATCTTCTCATTTTACAAAGCATTGTTTTTAGCAATTCGATGTGGATTGTCTCATGGTCAGAAATGCGATGTTCACCTATATTTACTGCTTTAACTTTATCATTGTTACTGAATAGCAAGTCAATTCTTGTAGACGAGTACTCTGTTATCCTCGTGTCAAAGTTTGTCCTTTGTATCATTGCCATTTGTGGAAAAAAACTTGTTAGCTGGTTTGAGTATATTGACGATACATTTACATTGATATTAAAATCACCAATTATTAAATTATTATCCGCCTCCTTGACATGTTCAGTGATGATTTCATTTAGATAAGTAATAAAGGTGGAGTCACTGCTACTTGGTGAGTGATATAGTACACCGATTTCCCATTTTAACGCGCATTTGTTTATTTTTACAATAATGCACCACACATTCATGTTGATAGCTTTATTACAAACCATGCTAAATTGTATATTTTCATACACATTCATGACAACACCGCCAGTATACCTACTTTGAGAGTCACAACGAATGCATTTGTAGGTCGGAATACTAAGTTCAGAATCCAAGATATGTTCTGTTGTACACGTTTCCGTACATAACACAAAACTTGGTCTTCTTATTTCAGTAAGACATTCCAGCTCGATTTTATTTGCTATAATACTACTAATATTAAGATAAATGCATTCCAAGTTGTATATATTGCTATCTCGATTTAAATAATATTTTGACTTTTGTGTTGCAGTAAGGATCTTTGGTTGCTAATAAACAACTTTCCTTTTCCTTGCATCTTGCTTTTGTTGGTATACGAGACAAGTTCTATCCAGAGTATCATGGTTTTCGTCAAGTCCTAGATTCAGCTCCTTGTTTGCTCTTATGCAGTTAATTCACTTGTTCACTGCATCCTTTATGTATTGTGTATGTTTATGCTCACCCAAGCATTTTGTGCATTCTTCCTTTTCCTTGCAGTCAGTCGCTTTGTGATTGAAGCCTTTGCATTTAAAACAACACAATACCTGCACTGCATCATATACTCGGCAACGTTCCCAACCTACATTAAGCCTCTCTCCAGCTAGTACATTTGCGAACGCTTCAACATTCATTTCTATCACAGCATTATAATAGTCTTTCGGGTTCTTTTTCACTTCGTATTGCTTAAAAATTTTGATGTCCGTTTCACTTAAACAAATGTTTTGTCGTTTAATTCTTTGCACCAGTTCCTCGTCGCTATATTTAAAATGTATACCAGTCACCATGACTGCTGGTTTCACTTTTTTGGGAATCTTAACCTCATAGTTATTTCCCAGATTGTTCTCAATGGCATTTTTTATTTTGTCACGCTCATGATCATTTTCGCTTTCAACAAT
Source organism: Eurosta solidaginis (assembly GCF_040869045.1). Classification (NCBI taxonomy): domain Eukaryota; kingdom Metazoa; phylum Arthropoda; class Insecta; order Diptera; family Tephritidae; genus Eurosta; species Eurosta solidaginis. The sequence continues at coordinate 203,629,602 of NC_090319.1, forward strand.
AGCAACTCCGATTTGCCTTGCTACTATATTAGTTATTTGCAGCTCTTTAGCATCAACTTTCGAGTTTAGGTCAGTTTTGGTTTTTTCAATATTTTGCCTTTTACTCGGCTTGACAATTAAGGGAGGATTATTTCTAATATCTGGCAACACTTGTTTTTTTTTGTCTTTCATTTTTTGTTATCGCTGCGTATGACACTTGGCTTCAACACTATTAACATTTTTCTTTATTTCATTCCACATTTTTTATTCTCTTTACTTATTTTTTCAATCACTTTCTTATTGTCATCCTTGTTTGTTTTCAACTCATCACAGACCTGCTCGCTGAACAATTCACGTTTCAGTGGACGCCCTCGTGAACGTGGTCGCTCGAGATATTGTCTACGTTATTTTCAAGTTAAAGCGGCAAATGACAAATAATTTAAGTATATTTTTTAGGGTAATCTTTTTTTCAATGAAAACTTTTCAATGAAAAATAGTATTGTAGAATTAGTTCTTGACAAAAATTCCAAGCTTGATATATTATAGTTTCCAATAATCTTGCAAATTTAAAAATGTTCTCCTTGTATTCTTATTTTTATTACAGAACTAGCAGACCCGGCAGACGTTGTTCTGCCCTAAATTTGGCTTATCTGCGTACATTTTAAAAAGCTTTTTCCGTCTAACTCTGCCCTCCCCCTCTTCACTTTTTCCTAATCCTTTTATTCACTCCTCCCTCCGCCTTTTTCGCTTCTTCTATCTCCATCTTTGTCTCATTCTATCTATCTCTCAGTCTATCTCTTTTGTTCCAGTCCCAGTCCCGGTCCCAAGCCGAGTCTCAGTCCCAGTCCATCTCTGGTCTACTTCCCGGAAAAAAGGATCGTAAATACTAATATAAACAAATTTATATACCAAACTAGCTTTACCAGGCGCACGTTGTAACGCCCGAGATCGAATGGATGTTGCGTTATTTTTTCTGATTTGTTTGTTGATAATTTAATTTATTGTTCTGTAAATTGAATTGAATTTTGTACGCATATTTGGTGACATTTTATGTTAAAACATTTTATTCTTGTATCTTATTGTATCTTATTTTATATTATTGTATTGCTTTTACCGCTGATGATTGTTGCTTTGATTACATTCCGAAGAAGCATGACTGGTGAGCCAATTTTCAAAGTTGATATATGCGCAGGCATTCCTTTTGGTTCTAAGGAGTATAGAAATTCATTTGGATAATTCACAATTTTATCTTCATCTGTAACTGTGTCGATCGATTTATATTTCGTCACTTCACCAGGAAATTGATTTTGAAAGCGATCATTGATTTTGTTAACATGATCATTTTTGCGAGCTAAAATAGTTCTTTCGGATAGCCAAAAACAAAAACATTTAAATTTAAAATTCTTAATTCTGAAATATGAAAAACTTTCGTCTTGATCGAAGGAACCTCGAGACAAAAGTTGGTGATGATCGCAATTGCAAACACATTTTAATAGGGAACACACACACAGAATTTGATTTTTATAGAAGATGTAGATAGACTGAAGCTAAACAATTTTTTAATAGCGGCAGATTACTAAACGTTCAAAAGGCATAAAAGCTAAACTCAACAATGCAGTCAAACTTTAGGTGTTAAATAAATTAAGTTTGTACGGCAGCCATAGTTTTTCCCCATTCCACATTTTACTGGAGGTTTTAGGACTTAACGTCACATAGCTCCTTACCAATTTTAATTATCCTACCATTCCTACATCCAGATATATGCAGTATAATATATTCCATTTGTATGGGAGGTGCCACGCCCCCATTTTCCCAATTCCATATTTTCTTGGTGGTGTTAAGGATTGACCTCAAATAACTCCTTACTGAATTTCAATATTCTGGCATGTATACCTTCAAAGTTATGCAGTACCAAAGATTCCATTTGAATGGGAGGTGTCACGCCCCCTTTTTTCCCAATTCCGCCTTTTCTTGGTGGTGTTAGGGATTGACCTCATATAACTCCTTACTGAATTTCAATGTTCTGGCATGTATACCTTCATAGTTATGCTTTACTAAAGATTCCATTTGTATGGGAGGTGCCACGCCCCCTTTCTCCAAATTCCGCATTTTCTTGGTGGTGTTAGGGATTGACCTCATATAACTCCTTACTGAATTTCAATGTTCTGGCATGTATACCTTCAAGGTTATGCAGTACCAAAGATTCCATTTAAATGGGAGGTTCCACGCCCCCTTTTTCCCAATTCCGCCTTTTCTTGGTGGTGTTAGGGATTGGCCTCATATAACTCCTTACTGAATTTCAATGTTCTGGCATGTATACCTTCATAGTTATGCTTTACTAAAGATTCCAATTGTATGGGAGGTGCCACGCCCCCTTTCTCCAAATTCCGCATTTTCTTGGTGGTGTTAGGGATTGATCACATATAACTCCTCATTGAATTTCAATGTTCTGGCATGTATACCTTCAAAGGTATACATTACCAAAGATTCCATTTGAATGGGAGGTGCCACGCCCCCTTTTTCCCAATTCCACATTTTGTTGGTAGTGTGAGGGATTGACCTCATATAACTCCTTAATGAATTTCAATGTTCTGGCATCTATACCTTTAAAGTTATGCAGTACCAAAGATTCCATTTGTATGGGAGGTGCCACGCCCCTTTTATATATCGAAATTATTTTTAGCGTAAAACTTCCCGTTGATCGAAGGAACCCATAACCAAAATTTGGTGATGATTGATGTGTGGGAAATACGTTTCCATAGCGAACACACACACACACAGATTTTGATTTTTATATATATATGGCTAAACCGGTTTGGGATTTCAAAATCAAATAACCGTCATCTCTCCTTCCTGTATCTTTCCTAAAAATTTCATGGCAATATGTAGAGCCGTTCTCGAGTTATGGAGTGACAATCAAAATGTACACTTCTTTTTATATATATAGATTTTAGGCAAATCGAATAGGATGAATGTAAATAGGTATGTGGGTATTATTAATTTATGTCTCTATTTCGGCTTCGCATGCATATTTATCAGTTTTGCCAGATTCATGCGACTAAATCGAATATCACAATGAAAATTACTTTCGAGCTCTCAGCAACAGCTTCCCTTTGATATCCATATTACCCACACATTCTAGGGGTATCCGGGTCAAGGTTTTGGCCCATATCTCGAGACCCTAGCCACCCAGCGGTATAATATATTACTCTGTACTAGAGCACTCATCAACAGCTTTCATTTCTTATCCATATTCTATAAACACATTCTAGGTGTTCGGCCTGAGTGCGTCGTAAACCGGCAGTGGGTAGGCGCACAAGGGTCGGTCTCGGGTGGCAGTTCACTCCAATGAAATAAGAGAAAACACAAGAGGATTTTCCTCGTTATAATGGGTGGACTTTATTAGATGAAAGTAAAAATAATTTGGGTACAATATTACCTGAATTTATTGTGATCAGAACGGCAGAGATCGCTGGCGGCAGATGTTAGCTGGTTGGCTGTTAGTATCCAAGAGAGCCGGTTGTATAGCAAGCTACAACCGTTGACCCGCAAAATCCTCCGTTTTGGAGAGGAAAGGCAACCACACATCAACCCCCGACATGCATATGCACGAGTGCTGACAAAAAGCACACATACACGTGCATGTACATGCATGAGGGTGATGGTGTGGGTGGTTATAAATTAAGTCGAGTATCGATTTGCAGAGGGATCGCAATCAGATGCGGAAAAGTTAGGCATCCTGCCTAAACATGCCGGCCCCCCTTGCGATACGCAACATCGTTTTCCGCCAATGACCTCCGCTGAAACGAGAAAAATTAACATAAGACTTACACACTAAACTTAATCTAAATGAGGAGTTCGTCTGCGACGCAAAATGGCCGGGAATCCTTTCCGACTTGCTTAGCATGCCACCTGAGCTAAGATGAAAAAATCAGCGGTTATGAACAGTGAAGTGAATATTTCTTGCCACTGAATTATACATGATTCTTAAATATAGGAGTTCAGAACGTAATATATGTATAGTCGATGGCCAGTAAGGCTGGACGAAGAGGCCGAGGTCTCCGTTCCAGAATGGCACCATTTTTTTGTTATTCTTTGTTTTTTTTTGTTCCGGATGGAGAGGCCGAGGTCGTCACGCTGTAAGGTTTTGATTGAGCTGCCGCACTCGCTATCTATCTTTTTTAGATTAAATAAAATTTGTAATTGTGAGTTCACGAGAATCCGCTTATTCTCGTATCTCTCACATTGATTTTTCCAGGCTGTTTCGAAGCCTTCATTTGTCAAGGGACATTTCTTGACGATGTCCTTTGCCTCACCTTGAGTTTTTTGATTGAGGTGGAACAACTTTTCTACCGGGCTTAGGCGACTATTATTTTTATAGATGGCCGTGAACAGGTCACGAAACGTTGGCCAAGATAGGTAGTCGCCCTTGAATATCTCAGTATCGCAAGCTGGCAGGCGGATACTGTGTTCGCGCGCGCGTTTTCCCTCAGGTTTGACTGCCCTATCTTTTTCCTCCTTCAATTTGGCTTGAAGTTCAGCCATGTTCGACATGCATCGCAAGAATACGGCATATGCTGCTTTATGCTTGATCATGACCGCTGCAATTTTCTTTGCGTCGAGCGTGTCAGAGCCAAGCAACTCCTCTAGGGCGTTCTCTGTTTTTTCCCACTTGGCTTGCAACACTTTTTGCTGTATTGCAAGAGTGTGTACAGTGTGCAGAGCGGCATTGATATCATTAAAATCGGCCTCGAATTCGATTATTCGATCGGCCAATCTAATGTAGGAGTCCATGTTCATGGTTGAAAAGTGGAGAGCGAATTAACCAAGGGATATAAAACTTGAAAACCTGAGCGAATCACCCAACCAACAACTATTAAAATTACGCAAAATTGATTTATTACTCTTAATTTATATATTTTTGTTTGACTTTGCAGATTATTTGTGCCTTAAAACAGAGAGCAGGGGGGAGCAACACCGATGTGTACTGTGTGAAGTAAAGGAGGGGCCACTCGCCACTTCAACCTTCAATGTTATTATAAAATAAGTGCGCGCGTTGATACAAACTCGACGAGAAGTGTGAAACCGTGAAATAAATCTTATGCAACAAAGAACAAGACTGTGTAACAAGATTAATTAAAGAAATAAGTGAAGATAATAGTGACGCAAAAGAAATTGAATTTTGCCGCAGTCGAATGGCGTGAATTTTTTTGTGAAAGTGAGGTTATGTGCACCTGTTCCCTGTGCTGTGTCTGGAGAGCCTTACCGCTTGTGGGGGGACAGGCCAGATAGTCACAAGGAATTTAAGACAACGTTAATGTGCCGCGTTTTCACTTAATTTGTTTTTCGACACTAATAAATTATTCACACTTTTCGCGGTTAATCACAGTCACTACGCGTGTGGCACTTGGAATATATTTTTTAGACGGTTTTATTTATTTTTTATAACAAAAAAAAACAAATTGTGGCAAGAAATATTGCACTTACGTTGTGGCTGTTTGCTGTTCTAGTGATGATGTGGCAAGATGACTTGTGGTGTTGCTGATGGCTTAAGCTGGCTGTCGCTTGCTCAGTGTTTTTTTCACGTTTTGATATCAAATATAACCTTTTAGTTTTGGTTTTGTATAGCTGTTGGTGGGCAAATATTTTTCCGTATAAATTTTCGGGCTAATTATGTTGTGGACTGTATTGTTAAGGTGCTGTTTCCAATTCCTGGTGTAATAGGACCAAATGTTCGGCCTGAGTGCGTCGTAAACCGGCAGTGGGTAGGCGCACAAGGGTCGGTCTGTGGTGGCAGTTCACTCCAATGAAATAAGAGAAAACACAACAGGATTTTCCTCGTTATAATAGGTGGACTTTATTAGATGAAAGTAAAAATAATTTGGGTACAATATTACCTAAATTTATTGTGATCAGAACGGCAGAGATCGCTGGCGGCAGATGTTAGCTGGTTGGCTGTTAGAATCCAAGAGAGCCGGTTGTATAGCAAGCTACAACCGTTGACCCGCAAAATCCTCCGTTTTGGAGGGGAAAGGCACCCACACATCAACCCCGACATGCATATGCACGAGTGCTGACAAAAAGCACACATACACGTGCATGTACATGCATGAGGGTGATGGTGTGGGTGGTTATAAATTAAGTCGATTATCGAGTATCGATTTGCAGAGTTGCATTGGGGGGATCGCAATCAGATGCGGAAAAGTTAGGCATCCTGCCTAAACACTAGGGGTACCCGGGTCCACGTTTGAACAAAATCGACGGGCGCATCTCTTCAAACACCGGCGACAAACTAACACACATTTTAGCCTTTCCTTTTATATATATAAAGTTTTATATTGCACACCTCCCTATAATATTAAAACGAAATGCAGATATTCGTTGCTTTTGAAATTTGGCTTAAAATTTCACATGGAACTAATACTCTCCTGAAATTAAAAAAAAATGTCTTAGTACTTCTAAATCGCGGGCCCCCTCATGAATCCGGGGCCCGGGGGTAATCCCCCCAATCACCCCCTCTCGACGGGCCTGGTGATGTGCTATACTTGATATCATCCCCCCTCTCGACGGGTCTGGTGATATGCTATACTTGATATCATATAATTGGCTATAATATTTTTTATTGATAAGCACTTTATTTTATTAAACACCAACCAATTACACGGAAGTCTATCCGCACCACCTGAAAATATGAGTGCCGGTGCGGATAGGTGACATTTTATTATTACGAATAATCATATAAAAAAATTTGCAATAAAATAATATTTCGACTATAACCAATCCTATATTTCAAGTTAGATCAAATTACACACGGGGCGCAAAACAAATTCAAATCGGTTCAGTAGTTTAGGAGTCTATCGCGGACAAACAATGTGACACGTGATTTTTATATATAAAGATTAGTTCTTGACAAAAATTTGAAGCTTGATGTTCTTCCAATAATCTTGCGTATTAAAAAACGTTCTCCTTGTATTTCCAAAACAGCTCCACAAATATAGGTGCATATATATATATGTATCGAAATATGGTATATATACATTTTATCAAAAAAAAAAAATAAATATATATATATATAATAATCAGATAAATGAACAGAAGCAGGTGGATACAATAAAGGAAAAAATAAAATTTTTGATTTTCCTTGCCAAGTTAAAATGGAAAAATAATATAATTTATTAAAAATTGATTTTTGCTCTTTGTTTATTTTTTGGTGGCCCTGATAAGGGCCTTTTATGACGTCTCGAAAGGACCAATAATGTCTGCGCCAATCGGTATATCTGAAAGAATAATAACAATGACAAAAATAACAAATTTTTATAAGCAGTGAATTTTTTATTTGACATATTTTTAAACGGTTTTATTTAGGTTGACTTGACAGGCCAGCGCGAATTTTGTAATTAAAATTTAAGTCACTTCCCGATAGGTGACGCAAGGATCGGGATATTCACAAAAATCATATTTGTGGTCCGATTTCGCTCATATTTGGAACACATAATACATACAAGAATAGAAAGCGACCTATGAAAAAATCGCTGCTAGGTCGCACATGGATCGAGATATTCACAAAAATCGTTTTAAAAGATCAATTTTATGGATTTGCAAAAATGTTTTGCGCGCACACACACACAGCTTGGCGCACGGGCTTCTATTTTTAATTTACTGTTTTCCTCTTTTAGGCTTTTAAATTTTTAATTAAATAAAACTTATTTACTTTTTGAATATATAAATATATATAGTCTTTTATTTAATCATTTTAAATTTGTGTTACATTAGGCACTTATATTTTAGTTTTTAAAGAAAAGACCAACGCGTGTAGTCAATTTGCCGGTTCAGTTAAAATTCAACCCTAACCGGCAAGCTGTCAACTCAGCAACCTTGTCGGTATGCCTTTTGCGCATACCGGTACAACCCGATTGGTTGAATCCAGCACTTTCAGTGATGCGAAGTGCATCTAATGCAAAGCTGCATCTTGCACTTTTCTAGAGAGGGAGTTGCCAGCTACAATTTAATTTAATGCAATTTACTATGGAACTACATCATCTCCCTTTAGAAAAGAAGAATTTGGCAAGGTATTCTTCTTTGGGCTTTAGTAATTTGTTGTAATGTTTTGAATGAACGGTGTTAACCCGGGATTCGTTCATTCAAAACAGTGCAACTTTTGGAATTATAATGAAAAATTTTAACTACCAAGAAAATTGAATATGCAAAAAAATTAATTTTTAGAGATTTATAATTAATAGGAATTTTGTTTGAAATGAACCGGTTTTGCTATTCTTATTGTAGGATCTACGTTAGTAAATTTATATTTATTTGGTACCTTAAAAAAAAATTTAAGGCTAATTCCTAAAATAGATTTACGTCTTAAAGATTATTTAGTTAAATTTATAAGAGATGGAAGTACGGAACTTAACAATTTAATTAATTTTTTGTACTCGGTTTTTATGTAAAATTTTTTCATTCTGATTACCTCTATCACTAATCGTTATATTTGGTCCATCAATATTTTTTACAATGTAGGGACCTTGATATATACTTTTATGTTTATTTCTAGGTTCTGTTTCTACTAAAACTCTATCATTAACTTTAATTTATAAAGGCTTAGCCGTTTTATTACATAAATCTTTATTTCTAATTTTATGCTTATTAATCAAATCTTTTGTCATTTTATGCCATTTTTGCATTCTAAACTTAAGCTCTTTTGTGTTATTTTCTACATTATAGAGCGGATCAATTTGTTCTTTTTGCAATTCATGTGGCATTGTAGTTTTCCGGCCAAATATTAATTCAAACGGAGTAAATTTATTATCAAAAACCGAACTACTTGTAGTATTGTGTAAAAATGTAAAGTATTTTAAATATATACCCAATCTGAATACGTTTCGTTTAGATATGCGTAAGTATTCGTTAAATACTCTATGATTTTTTTCAACAGTACCCAGAGTTTCGTGGTGGTAAGCTGTTGATTAATCATGATCAATCTTTAAAACTTTTCAAAAATAGCACAAGTAATAGTTTTTGCTGATTTATCTGGTACAGCTACTGTTGCCAAGTATTTAGAAAAGTCACAAATCATAGTAACAGGGAACTTGTTACCATATTTTGATTCCGGAATTGGACCTATTGTATCGACAATTACTATGTCAGAGGGTTTGCAGGATGTTGGTGTCAACACAAGATTTTCCTTTTTTTTTTTGCTTTTACTTTATTCAAAAGGCATTTATGGCAAATTCTGACAAATTTAGCTATGTCACGAGTCATATTTTTCCAATAGTATTTTGTTCTTAATTTGGAATTTAATCGCTTTGTACCGCAATGACCGCCTGACAAAGGTCATGATCTTGATAAATTGTCATAAGTTTTTGTGTTTCCTCTGTTTTTGTTACAGTTTCTACAGGGTCTGTTAGCATTATTTGTAATGATTTTAAAATTTTATTAGCGCTGATTTTAAAATTTGTAATTGAAAATTCTTTGAAAAATATATAATTTTTTGGCCATTCTAACTGCTTAATATTGTGACTGCCGGTTGCTTTTTAAGCCTGGAAAATAACTCATCTAAATTTGTTTTTCCGCTAGCATACACAAAATTAAGTAAGTTTAGTTTTTTTATTTTTAAATGCGCATAAATTTATATATAGGAGATCCCATTATTTTTATTAAATTGTATAATTGACTTAATTCGCGGTATGTTTTTTGAAAAATTTTATGAAAATTTTTCATAAACTTGTACTTTAGGCGTTTCGCAAAATGTATTAGTTAAATTATCGTCATTATTTTGCAATTCCTTTTGTTTGGTGTGTGATCGCGTTTGGACTGCTAAAACATGCTTTGTAGATTCCTTTATTTCTTCTATACTAAAATGCATGAAACAGCATCAGCCACAACGTTCGATTTTCCTTTTATATATTCTATTGTAAATTTATATTCTCACAGTTCTAATCGAATTCTAGAGAGTTAAAAAGATAAACTAGTGGTCTATGATCGGATTTAACTATGAAATTTGTACGGTAAACAATTGGAAGAAAATGCTTTATAGCTTTATTTCTAGGAGTTCTAATTCGATAATTGCTTTTTTCTGTTCTGCTTTATTAAAATAAGCAAAACAAATTGGTAAATCATTATCACCATGCTTTGGCTCAATATAGCACCACACCCATTCTTAGAAGCATCTACTGTAATTATAAATTCTTTTGTAAAGTCAGGGTATTGTAGTAATTGTGGAGACATTAATGCAAGTTTTAGTTTTTCGAAAGCGTTTTCGCACGGTTTATCCCAAACAAATTCAACCTTTTTTCGATTTAAACGATTTAAAGGCGCTGCCAGAGACGCAAATTTTGGTATAAATCGCCTGTAGTAATTTGCAAACGCGACAAATCGCCTAACCGCATCTTTGTCTTTTGGCTTAGTATACCTTTTAACAGCGTCTATTTTCGAATCATCGGGCAGCAAACCTTTTGACGTGCAATTATGGCCTAGAAAAGTTACTTCAGAACGAAGGAAATTGCACTTGTTTGGATTCAGCTTTAAATTAAACTTTCTACAGGTTTCGAAAACTTTTTCTAAATCACCGACCGTGAAGAGGAAAAAATAAAAACTTATAACTGATTATAACTTCCTTAACCTAACGACGGCGAGTCCGCCGGCTTGGCGGCACGCAAGATTGTTTGCATGGTGTGCGAGCTTGATTGCTGATGCCTCGGTCATTCGCCAATTTTTCCCTTCGTGGTTAAAATTTGACGAGCCGTGTTCGCCAAGAGCTAGGGACTGAGAAAAAGAAACAAGAAGATATACGTGTTCATTTTTCTGCCGTTTAAAGAAAGACTCCATTTATTTAAAAAAAAAAAACGTACTATTTAAATGCACAAACTTAAATAAAAAAATAAAAAAGTAAAAAACCAAATCACTCTTAAGGCATACTAGATCGGGTGGGTCCCCGAAAGTGCCCACCCGAAGATCGTACTTTGCGCGAGCAGCGCTCCGAAAGATGATGGCAAAACTCCCGGTGTTATCACCTCGGCATAGACGTCGGCGCCGAGAACAAGACGGATAGGTGTAGAAGCATAGAAGTGTGGATCAGCCAGGCAGACATTCTCGTAGGGAGTCGCAATGCTGGCGTCCACAATATGCGAAAGGTTGACATGCTGAAAGTCGCGGATGCATACCGCATGTGTCGTCACCGTCCTGCTGTTTCCATGTTTCCCGCAGAGTCGCACAAAACAGCCGACCTCTCCGGCAGCGTGGGTGGTCGGAAGCGCTAAATCTTGCGCCAGCCTGCGATTGATCGTTGTGCGGGGGGAACATGCATCAATAAGCGCAAGTCGGCGCAAGACTTGCCATCGGTCGCAGAGTTGGGCCCAAGGTAGTGTTAATCATCGGAATACCGTTACGAAATGCCGAATAGATAGGAAGCTGGCGCGTCCGTGGGGCCAGTCTACGCTCGTTGTTGCCGTCGTTGTGGGAGGAGTCCGTCGTGCGGTGCAGCTGGCGCGGCCGAGTAGCCAGTCTGCGATCATGGTGGATGGGATGATTCTGACGTTTATTCGAGGAGCGGAAAGACCGTGATTCCGCGCCCTCTGGCTTCGTTTCTCATGAGCTAACAGGGGTCGGAACGGCCGTGGGTCCGATCCCCCTATGTCCTGTTGTGGCGACTGTGTAATTGCTTCCGCCTGGCGATTTTCCGGTGCATTGCGATAAAATGCTGACTCTGAAGCGTGAATGGATAGCACTTCATCCGTCTCTTCTCCTGCGTGGCGAGACCTACTCTCTCTGGATGCCCGTATCATTTCGCGCTCTTCCTCCTCTTCCACTTGCTGTGCCCAACTCTTATAGGGCTCTGGTTGTCGTGGAAGATCTTCCATAGGTAAATGTAACGTGGTGTGGTGTGGTCGGCCACATCGTCGATACCTGCCCTCGCTGGAACAATTTTTAGCGCGATGTACCATCGATAAACAATTTTTGCAATAGTTAAGGCGGATGATCTCGCGCAACCGCTGCAGAGGGGTCTTCGCCCGGTAGACGGTGCACGAGCGAATGGGATGTTGAGCGTACACATAGAGGGCACGGCTTGGGGTAGCGAACGGCTTGGCGTTCGGTTCTTTTGCGCAACGATGCGTAGCGAGTCATTCTATGCAGAGAGTGTGGAAGAAAGCAAAAGGAAACTCGTTTACTTATAATGACTGTGTCACACGTTCGGTGGCGAGTAGGCCCTCATTTTATTATCGAGATTTGGAAATTTTATTAGCGCGTGAGTAGGGGGAAAAACATCTGTCGCTGCATAAAAAAAATATTCATATTTGGCGCACATTATGTGCATGGCCTCTTTCCTCGCGCGTTATGTGCCTGGGTCTTTAGGGCCTTATTTGTCTGTTAATTTTTGTGTCACCCGGTAGCGTTTTAACTACCCTACAACACACGTACCCGTTACCTAATCGATTACTTAATCGTCACCAATAACTTGTTCACCAATTATCGTCTTAATGACTTTTACATTGCTGTCGTGAAAAAAGTAACGCATACGCTCTCTCAAAATAGTGTACGTGTGCCTCGCTTTCTCGCTCTTACCTATTGCGTTTTCGACATTCCTTCTCGCTTGATGTTATTTACACTTTTAAGTTACTTCATCAGTTATGTTTTCGTTATCGCTAACCAAAACATATGCAGCAACAACAACACGGGTCTATCGGTTACCTTCTGTCAAGTCGCTTTTTCCATGAATGAAACGCGTCCTTTATGTTCAGATACTATTTAATTATAAATAATTCATATATACAATGTTTTTTTACAATTTAAATTATTCCCTTATTACTCTAGTGAACTTTAGATATGTGTATATTGATATGTACAAGCTAATTAAGTACAATAACGTCTATTTATAGCTGTGCCCTTTCTGAAACTTTCGAAGCTCAGTGATGTTGCCCAATTTTTCCTGCGCTGGTGGTGTTTTTCAACATCAGTTTGCAGAGCCATATGAGTCTTGTAGGGATAATACCGGAAGCCCCAATTCGTGCTATCAAAGTCGACTTACAGGTGATATTGATCCTTTGGTCTTGACCCTTTCCCATAGTATGCTTGTTAGCGCCTTATCTGTGGTACTAAAAAGGTGAGGGCGATAGTTGTCGCAGTTTTCTTATAATTTGAGCAAATTTATGTTCTTCCTTCAGCCACAGCTGGAATATTTGGAATATTGCTATGCGCACATCGTCAAAATCAAATTACCTAGAATGAGAAAGAAACTAATATCAGTAAGGATAGATTAAAGTTTTTAATATATTTAACCCGAAAAGTGTTCTATTAATAGGGCTCCACAATTAGCTCTTTTCTGAGAGGCCAAAGGCACAAGGGACTCAAGGAGATTTTGAGATAACTAGAATCAGGGGTACCCGAAGATACTTCGCTGTTGCATCATAGAGAACACAACATTATAACAAGGGATAATTGATTGATGTTACGAAGGAAATTAGACGTGCTACAAAAACAAACAAATGCAGATGACTGTTTAATTCAACAACAACAACTGTTTAATTCATTATCCGAAGTTCTTGTATGGACGTGCAGTATGAAAAGTGCAAAGTACTGCTAAAACTGATTTCCCCGAGTAACCCGGGAACGAATTGATGTGACTACGCCTATCCTTCTTTAGCAGCAGGGTTTAGAACCAGTACCCTGTTGGACAGGAAAATAAACGTTTGGTTATCTCCAAGTTGGGTGCCTTTCATGGGGGTGTTTGCGCCTCGCACTCACCGGCGTCACCCCAAACCGTCGAATCGTAGGTGTTTTTACACCCTCTCTCCCTCATGTAGGGGCGTAGGCTCCTCGTGGTGGCACCTGGTAACGCTTCGGCGGCTAATTCGAGCGGCGACCTTTCTTCCCACTCTCCTCAACCCTATTTTCCCTTCTTCTTCCCTTTCCTTTTTCTCTCCCCTTCTCCTTAATGGGCTGGATCAAGGTGTTATACGACCCGTGCCGAGGATCATCCTGGCTGGGGGCCCATAAATAGCCCAGTCGTTAACGGAGTGCATCGAATACCGGGCGACCTTCGATGCTATTAAGCCTTACCCGGACATCGCGGATCTCTGTCCGGGTGGACCTTTCCCCTTCTCCGCTACTCGTGGATGTTAATTATGGAGGAAAAATTTTCAAGAATTGGTAAGGAGGGCGACTCTCCAAATTAAGACGTCGTTAGGAGCTTGCTCCGCAAAGGCTACGGCTCAGCCGCGCCTCAAATTAGCTGAGAGAACTCCTCAGAGGTTCGCTGCTGCAGCGGCAGATAGGCAGAAAAGGGCCGAGAGTTTATCCGGTTCGAGCAGTCCGATGGCCAGTACCTCCCATGGAGGGGGTACCTACCGGGAGGCCATCAGTGCCACTACCGCCCCTCCCTTGAGCCCCACCAGCAAACCCTCTACCCAGCGACAAGCGTCTGGTGGGTCAACTGCTGGGGGCTTCAGGTAGGGGGGTCGGCTATAGGGCCAAGGGCCAATCTAGGCAGGAAAGGGCTGAGGGAAAATCCAGCCAGGGTATTCCAATGGCCGGTACCTCTCGGGGAGGGGCCACCGACCGGGAGGCCCTTGGGGCGGCTGCCGCCCATCTCGTAGCCACCAGCACGGCTGCCACTCAGCGTCAAGCGTCTGGCGGTTTGGCTGCTGGGGGCTCCAGGGGTGTGGGGGCCGGCTCTAGGGTCAAGGGAGTCAAAAAGCCCAGTCATCAGGACAAGCGCTGGGCTGCCCGGATGAATGCCTCCTCGCCGATAAGGGAGGGGGAAGTTTCCGCGGAGGACTGGGCGAAGGCTCAGCGCGATCTTGCTTGGGCGAAGCAGATCTTGCCGGAGTTCAGGCCGGACTGGGTCGAGAGCGATGAAGCCTCGAAGCGCCAGCGGTCTATGGATGAACCCAACCCAACGGCGCCGAAAAGGGCCAAGATGCAGGGAGGCTGGACTCGGTCTTTTGCCGAAATAGCCAAGGATCGGCAGATCTTTGGTGTTATGGACGAGAGCAGCGAAGATGGCAGGATCCCGAAACAACAGTGGAAGTGGATTGAGGCAGCGCTCGCTACTGTGGCCGTTAAGGTCAAAAAAGATAACCCTGGTCCACCGCCTTCTTATACCGATGCGGGGTGGTTCTAGGGCAATATAAAACTAATTGCGTGTGACGACGCCAGGTCGGCGACGCTTTACAAAGCCGCCGTTTCGCTGATAGGGGAGGTGTATCCGGGCGCGCCTCAAGGTAGTGGAGGCGTGTGATATCCCCTCACGACCAAAGGCGAGAGCCTGGGTTCCAGTGACGCCCCGCTGATATCCTGGAACTGCTCCAGGAGTACAACCCGGGTCTACCGACCCAAAACTGGAAGGTGGTTAACGTGGAGAAGACTGAACGGGCCACGGTGCAGATAGTCCTGCTGCTCGACATCGCAAGCGTCGAAGCGTTAAAAAGGCAGGATTTCAGGGTAAGCTACGGCTTCAAAAATATAAGCCTTAAGGTTTATAAGGCTGACGTCGAAGCCTTGGTAAACCTTGCATCTCGTACGGAGGTGGCTGAACTCCCCCCAGTGAAGACGAGATGGAGGTAGACGAGGGCGAAGAAGCCGGTGGCTATGCTTCGTCAGGTTCGAGTGGAAGCTTGGCTCTCAGAGGGTTGTACTCTGAGGGTCAGCTTCTGGAGGATGGCGATTCCGACGCGACGCTCACGGAGGAGAGCACAAACAAGCTGTGATCCGGGCCCTCCAAATAAACTTGCATCACTGCAAAGCAGCATCAGCTGCACTCCTACTGCACCTGTCTTCAGGTGTGGTAGACATCGTTCTAGTCCAGGAACCGTGGATTGCTGGCAATAGGATCTGTGGTCTGCGGACACCAACGTATAAGCTTTATAGCGCCCAGGAAAAGGGTAAACCTCGCACATGTATATTGGCTAAGTCTACTCTTAATGTTTTTCTTCTACCCAATTATAGCGATGGGGATTTGACAGCGGTCAGCGTCGAGGTACTAGGGAGGAGCTTTAAACTTGCCTCCTTCTACCTAGCGCACGATCACCAAGGCTCATTACCACCGGATAATTTCAAGGAGTTCGTGAGAGCGGCAAATCCACGAAACGATTTTATCCTACTCGGAGGCGACGCCAATGCTCATCACGCCCAGTGGAGCAGCAGAGATACAAATGACCGAGGTGAGTCTCTATTCAACTATCTGTTAGGCACTAATCTGAGTATATGTAATAGGGGAAATGATCCCACTTTCATTACGAGGAACCGCGAAGAGGTCCTTGACATAACACTGGTCACAGACTCTTTCAGTGACTTGATCGTTTCATGGAGGGTTCTAAATGAGCACTCCTTTTCTGACCATAGATATATAAGTTTTTCTATATCGCAGGCGCACGTCCTAAGTATATACAAAATATTAGAAGAACTAACTGGGGCTACTATAAGAAGATTATAGGTAAAAAGCTATCTGAGCAGGTACGAGTCCCAGAAAGCGAGGAGGAGCTGGACGTGTTTGTAAATAATTTCAGTCAAAATTGCAGGAATGGTTTAGATAGGGCTTGCCCGGCTAAAAAGGTTTTGGAAACTTACAAACGCCAATGGTGGTCGTCTGATCTTGATAAACTTAGGAAGTCATGTAGGGCGGCCTTCAATAAAGCAAAGGATGATGGACATGAATCCTCATGGGCTGCTTATAAAGCGAAGATAAATATATATAAAAAAGCAATCCGGAATGGAAAGCGATCCTCCTGGAGGGATTTCTGCGGCAGGATTGAATCCGCATCCGCGGCCTCCCGGTTAAGGAAGGTGCTATCGAAATCTCCAACTCAGCTAAGTTACGTCCAAAAGCCGGATGGGCACTGGACGGACTCTAGCACTGAAACCATAAACTTGCTAATGGATACGCACTTCCCAGCAAGTACGGGCGTGTCTTCAAGTATTGTCAGCAGAGGGTCACCTAATGATCAGCTGATAAGCGAAATCACAGATGATAAAAGGATAGATTGGGCTTTACAGACCTTCAAGCCCTATAAATCGCCGTGCCGGATAGAATTTTTCCGGCTCAGCTCCAGTATACTGCCGAACTTATAAGGCCCTGGAATAAAGGGATGTTTATAGGTTGTCTTAGTTTCAATTACGTACCAGTATCGTGGAGGGAAGTCAACGTGGTCTTTATCCCCAACGCAGGGAAACCCTCCCACTCTAAACCAAATGATTATAGGCCTATAAGCTTATCTTCTTTTCTGCTTAAAGCGCTTTAAATACTTCTAGAGGACCACATCAGGAGGAGGATTGAGCCGTCGCTTCTTTAGCAAGCACAGCATGCCTATACTAAGGGCAGGTCAACTGACACGGCCCTGCACTCACTGGTATCCGCTATCGAAAGGTCACTAGACCTCAAGGAATACACATTGGTGGCATTTCTAGATATAGCGGGTTCCTTCAACAACGTTCTCCCGGGGGTCATCACCTCGGCGCTGACCGATCTGGGGGTGGACGCGTGCCTGATGGAGTTTATATACAATCTGCTTACGCGTAGGCAGATTAAAACTGAGCTAGGTGGATGCGTGATCCGCAGACCGGTCGGCAGAGGCACTCCGCAGGGAGGTGTTCTCTCTCCGCTACTTTGGGTGGTTACCGTCAACCAACTACTCCGCCTCATGGAAGCAGAAGGTCACCAAGTGATCGCGTATGCAGATGACATCTGCGTCACCATGCGGGGGAAATTTCCGCAAACTCTTGCAACCTAATTAAAGGGGCACTATCCAAAATTTCGCACTGGGCCACACCCACAGGCTTGGAAGTCAACCCGGATAAAACCGAGCTTGTCCTCTTCACGAGGAGGTATAAGGTACCAAATCTAACACCACCAAGAATTTGGGGTACGTTTTTAGCGTTTAGCGATCGAGTCAAGTATTTGGGAATAATTCTGTATAGGAAGCTATTATGGAGTGACCATATAGTGGAGCGATGCAAGAAGGCAGCAGTAGCGCTGTTCACCTGCAAGAGGGCAATTGGCACCTCCTGGGGATTCTCCCCCCCAAGGTGACATACTGGATTTATACAGCCATTGTGCGCCCGATTCTTCTTTATGGTGCCTTGGTCTGGTGGCCTGCACTAGCTAAAACTACCTATCTTAAGACGCTTCAAAAAGTGCAATGGAGTTCGGAGCTCTGCATCACCGGGGCTCTCGGCTCCACTCCATGTGAAGCACTCAACACAATGCTATACCTTCCACCTCTTGACCTGGTGGCGAAGGAAATAGCGGTCATCGCCGCTCTACGCATAAGGGAAACAGTTCTCTGCTCAAATGGATCTAGTGGACACGCAACAATCCTGGGCACGAGCGCCCCAGTGCCAATACCGGTGCGCACTGACTACTTCACACCAAATAACGTCTTCGTTAAAAGGTATAGTATATATATACCATCGCGACAGGACTGGAATACCAGACAACATACGGTACCGGGTGCCATCAACATATTCACGGATGGTTCTAAGCTTGACGGGAAGGTGGGAGCAGGCCTCTTTTCGCCGGATCAGGGTCTAGAGGTCTCTTTTCGCCTACCAGATAACTGTAGTGTTTACCAAGCAGAAATGCTGGCGATACACAGTGCTGTGAACCATCTAGGGTCTATGCCTAAGGATGGTAAACGGGTGTTTATTTTCTCAGACAGCCAGGCCGCCTTAAAGGCCCGGGACTCATTCGTCGACAACGCAAAGTCGGTCACTGAATGCCACAGATCTCTTAACGAGATGGCTCAGCACTTCAGTATCAGCCTTATATGGGTACCTGGGCACAGGGATATCGAAGGCAATTGCAGAGCAGACGAGCTGGCCAGAAGAGGCACCACCGACGATATCCTTCCGGGAAATGATTCGGTAGGCATACCATGGCCACATTCAGGCTTCGTGTGGACACAAGCACTATACGAATCGCAAATGGACTATGGTCAGCCATATCATCGTGTGAGACATCCAGGCAAACCTGGCCCTCATATGACAAGGGGCGCACAGAAGCGCTTCTGATTTTAAACAAATCAGCTCTATCGTCCCTGATAAGGGTTCTAAAGGGGGCTTTGCTTAATAGGCACGCACGGTGCTAGAATGGGGGTAACGACCTTCGACTATTGTCGCAGCTGCAGATGTACAGAAGAGGAAGAGAGCGTTGCTACAACAACAGAGCGTCCAGCACCTTCTCTGTCACTGTCAAGCTCTTAGTAGGCGTAGGATGGCTATCCTTGGTAAACCTTTTCTACATGACCCCGCTGAGGTCTCTTGCTATGAAGTAAAGGCTCTGGCAAAATTTATAATTTCCACGAGGTGGTTTGACCCGCTTTAGGCAGGGTAGGGGTCCTCCTTTGAGACCGTATAGGGCATTACAATGGGCCCTTTGGTGGCCTAAGTAGTGAGCTGTTCAGCTCAGCCCTTGCAACCTAACCTAACCTAACCTATCTCCAAGTTGATCATATGCTATTACAGAATATACTCGTTTGCTGCATCCGACCAGTACATCCAACTTTCCCAGATTTTCTGGGCTCAGCAAGGGTATCCTCCTGAATGGTGCATTTGTTGCACGCTGCTGCCTTGCCGCTCACCCAACAACAACAGACACGACGGAACTTTCCTTGGGACACCCAAGGTCACTAACGCTTCTCATGGCTCCAACGGGTTAGGGGGCTTCGAGTATACCCGCGGTAGGCATGCCTGCGTAAGAGGCGATTAAAAT
The DNA here is from genome assembly GCF_040869045.1 of Eurosta solidaginis. Lineage (NCBI taxonomy): Eukaryota > Metazoa > Arthropoda > Insecta > Diptera > Tephritidae > Eurosta > Eurosta solidaginis. The sequence goes on from NC_090319.1 coordinate 203,649,280, forward strand.
ACCAAATTGGTTCAGGGGGTTGTGTAGCGCAACCCGTTCAATGGGTTGCCAGTGCAATATATAGCTTCTCCAACCTAATTGTGAACCTCACCTACCCGTGGCGAATCCTGTTTCTTTAACAGCCGAGGCTCTGGCGACCCCATGTTCCTTATGGATCTACATTTGAAGGCGCTTAGTTAGCTGACATCGCTTACTTAAACGGTTGATTCTAAAGTAAAAACCAAAACAAAATATAGGTTAGGTTGAACTGGCGGATTCATGACGACCTCACATAGACTGAATGAGTCCGTAGTGTTACCAGAAGTTTGTTTTAACGACCAAGCTAAAAACCTATCAACAACCAGGACATGTTTTAAAATAACTCCGTCCTCTTGACAAATACCTGAAGCTTCCTAGAACTTAAGCCACTTGCTGCTTCTAGATCTGACAGCTGTCAGCTGGAGTCTTAGCCTGGCAAGCGCAGGACACGAGCACAGAACGTAATCGATCGTTTCCTCCTCCAACCCGCACTTCCTACATCTGCTATCACTGACCAAGCCTAATTTAAAGGCATGTGACGCCAGAAGGCAGTGTCCAGTAAGAATACCCGTCGTGAGTCTACAGTCTACAGTTTAATGATAATGAAAATATAAGAAACAGTGTTTATTTTAATTAATCTCTTACAACAACGTGATCGGTGGCTACATCGCCATGTAGATAGTGTGGTGTTCCACCTTGTATAAACGTAGGTACTGTATGTGTTCAACCGTGCAAATGGACATAAGCAGTAACATTATTCACATAAACATAGCTTGGTATTTGTGCAGGCATCAATATAGCATACATTGGTCCAGTTCGGTGTGCACCAGCCACTGGTACAAACACTTTTGAATGCATAGCTTTCATATAGATTGGATGTCCAGCAGTGCTCCGGTTGTGCCAAAATGTAATGGGCTGCTCCGTCTCTTGGTACGGCTGTATAGGTATGGGCGGGTGCAATGTATTACTAGTCTTCTCAAGATCGTATGGTACATAGATGGCTCGAAGACGCCAGAGGGGATTGGAGCCACAGTTTTCGGACCCAGAGCCATAATATAACTAACTCTAAAAGCACATCCGAGCATTGTCAAGCGGAAGTATTCGCCATAAGTTAGTGCGCTAAGCTGAACCTTCAGCGCTGATACCCCAATGAAACAATTGCCATACTCAGTCAGGCAGTCAGGCCCCCCTAAAGGCATTTGCGGCGTTCGAAATAAAGTCAGCACTGGTCCTTCAGTGCATAGAAAAGCTAAATCAATTAGGAGCACACAACGTAGTACTGTTGCCCTGGGTCCTAGGCCACAGGGGAGTAGAGGGTAATGAGCAGGTGGACTCAGTGTTTAATTTATTGCGTCTCTCCCACAAATTTTCATCCGTCCAGCAGATCCTTGCAGCGGGTCTGCGCCATACTCTCCTCTTCCGGGAAGATATCGACCCCAATCCGAGTCCTTTTCCTGACCCCGGTCCTGAGAAATGAGTTTGCTGCGTTTGCCGGAAAAGAATCTTTTTAGGACGGTCATATATATAAGGGCCTGAAATATTTCAATGAACTTCCCAATCACATAAAAAGTAGTAATAACTTCAATACTCTTAAAAAAAATTTATTGGAGCAGTGTAAAACCCTTCCAATAATAATGAACTTCCTAATCACATAAAAAGTAGTAATAAGTTCAATACTTTTAAAAAAAGTTTATTGGAGCATTGTAAAACCCTTCCAAAAAGATAAAGTTTTCTCTTATTTTTTACATGATATATCCGATACTGGAGCGCGAAAAGGGAATGGTAATATTGGAAGCAGCAAAATACAATGCATCCGGCCCTAAGGAAAAGAAAATCGGTCGCCACCTGTAACTCCGCACAGTTCCAACAACTAATTTCGCTGGAATTGGGTATTTCCAGCCGATATTTACTGTTGCTGATCGGAATCACTCGCATTCCGACAGCATTAATATAACAATAAAATTATATAATGTGTAACAAAATTATCGAAAATAAGGCCAAACAAAAGTTGGAGCAGGGGAGATTGGAAACACGTCCTTTTCAACCTCCCATTATATGTTGAGCTGTGCTAATCGGAATCTTCATGCATTTCGACAGCGTCTTTACTAAACAAAGTTGAGGGTGATTGGATACATGTTATTTTCAATTTCCAACATCCAAAGACATGCTTAGCTGTGTTGATCGTAGACTAATACATTCCGACAGCTTAAAATACAAATATAATTGAAAAATATATTCCATATTTTGTTGCCTTAAGCTGGGAGCACTGGAGGATTGGAAACGCGTCCTTTCCAAGCTTCCTTAAATGAGTAGCTCCCAGACTCGTCCCTTTGTCACGCTAGTAAATATGCTGATCGGAATCACATGGCATTCCAACAGCATATTCAATAGAAATAAGTGATTACAACAATGAATTGTACTTAGTAGTTTAAGTTTTAGGCCTAAACAGCCGTAATAATAAATAAATTAAATTAAAAAAATAAATACTCTTGTCAGTGTTTCACGTGCAAGGGATGGTTGCATCGGACAGGTTGCTCTGGGCTAGATTCCAAAATCCAGCGTCCTCGTAACTTTTATAAATCTTTTGTGGCTCTTGTTGTTCACGGCTTCATAACATTATGAGGAAATACGGCACCTGATAACACAGCCGTATGAAGCTAAAAAACACAAGCATGTCTTCAGTGAACTCCACAAACAGGCGTCGAACCTCTATGCCGGCGATTCCTGTACTCAAATAACAAAACTATCAGAGGAGGAACGCACTCTCCCTAGGGAAACGAGAGTAGTCACTCTAGCTCAACTTCGAGCTGGAAAACGTAACAGGTTAAACTCTTACCTATCCAGAATCAACCCCGACATACAAAACATTGTCCTGTTTGTAATGTGTCCCCACATGACACCAACCATCTCTATAACTGTATTGTGGAACCAACGCCTCTAACACTTCTCTCATTATGGTCCACTCCTGTTGAAACAGAAAGTTTCCTTGGACTCCCGTTAGAAGACATTGATGACAATTTGTGATCGGTCGCACCTATTGGATGGGAAAAAGCACTGCTATAACAACAACAGCAGGCGGACAACCCGGAAAGAGAGGCAGCAACTGCATGACCCATCGATCCCGAGCCGTTCCTGGCAGTTGGCTCACTCAATAAATGCCCCTAATAGTAGAAGGGAGGGAAAAAAGAGAACACTGGCGCAATATGCCAGGCCTGAGTTAATCTAAGTAACTGTTAGGGGGTTACAGCACAACTCGATATAGGGCATTAATAGGCCTCTCGAAAGATAACCTAAGAATCCTAACGGCTATTCTTACAGGACACTGTAGACTGAACAGTCACATGCAAAAGCTGGGTATAATATCGAGCAACACATGCCGATTTTGTGATGGATCAGCAGACGGCGGACCATATCCTTCTAGAATTTGACGCAATTTCAAGACGTAGGGCTAAGTTTATGGGCTCACCATGGCCAGAGCATTCCCACATTTAATCCCTCAAGCCAAGAACACTGCTAGGGTTCATCAAGGAAGTCGGCTAGGATGAGGTGCTGTGAAAGAGATGTGCAAGTCACTGTGAAATCCTCCATAAATTATCTATCTATCTACGTTCCGGTAACAAGCACGATTGAGGTACTAGCCCCACCATCTCGGGAACTATTGATATGACTACATTAAACCTTCTAGGGATTGAATATTAATAATGACCACAATGCGAAAGTCTGCTAAAATATATCATTCTCCATGGAGTGCTCGATATATAACTTACCACGTTTTGAAACAGTGATGAAAAGAGCAAAATTTACTAAAATTGTAACTGGCTGTGGGTAATAAGGTGTTGATGTCCTCTCCTAACGCAATGTAATGACAACTGCGGCGCAGGGAAAATGACAAAAATCTTGTAAATCTACTGATAATAATTAATTAATTCCTCCCCTTCTATGCAGTTCTATGCTTACATACATATGTATTTTGCTCTCCAAACGCTAATTAAAAAAACCAATTTGTATTTACATGAACTTCGAACTCTGTCATATTTGCATTCTTTAGTTGATTATCAACAAAAGCATGACAAATTATCACTAACAAATTCATACATGTTGTTTATATATTTAATATGGTAGACAATTTACTTACCCTTTCTGGTGCGATGATTCCTGGACAATCGGGCCTGACTAGACGCGATTTTTTTTTGCCTTAAGAGAGCGTGCTTAACGCGAACCATATCATGTTATGACACACCTTTGGTGATGCAAACAATCAAAGAAATTTCTGCTTCTAATGCTTTTAGGATAGCAGCAGCAGCTCCCGGTGGCGCCACAGAAATAACAGTTGCATGCGGGTCAGTTGCCTGTTTTGTTACGGCTAACTATTCAATTTTAATTCACATTACATTATCTGCTATTGCAATTTTTAATCAATACAAATCAATATAAATTACCGAAGCAAATACTGGCAAACCAAGGTGCGTAATTCCACCCTTTTTTATAGAAATACATCCAACCAGTTTGGTACCGTATTCCAAAGCATGTTGGTTGTGTAAAGTACCTTGTTTAGCGGTAAATCCTTGGCAAATGACACGTGAATCTGCATTTAATTGTAGGCTTCCTCTGGTTTTGGCATATTCTTAGCTGAATCACACCCCGGCGGATATGCTATCTATTGGAGTAATATACAATTGTTTTTATTATTTAAAAATGCATATACGTATGAATGAAACACAGAAAGTAAATAATGTTGTTGTTGTTGTAGCGATGACACTCCCCGTTATCGACTTTGTTGGTCCTTTGCCGGATGCAGATCGGTTACGTTCCGGGAACCATTAAGGTACTAGCCCGACCATATCGGGAGCGATTTAGTATGACATGAAACCTTCTAGGCCATCCGGTCGATTCTATACAACTTAATATGGTAACGATTTAAAAGACGGTGCACCACCTAATTTTTATCAAAATTCATCAAACGTGGAATCAAAAGACGCGCCTCGAGCTTCGTTTTTAGAATCCGAAATATCCGAAAATATAAATTTTTATTTCTGTCAAAACATAATTTTGATAATTTTTAAATTAGGTGGTGCACCGTCTTGCAAAACGTTACCCTTAATATTAAAAGGTGTTCTCTGCAACAAAATTTTTAATTTCCGTCACATGTCACAACTAAAATTAACTTAATATTATTTTGGGCGAAGGCCGCCAACGCAAAAAGGTGTTCTCTGCAACAAAATTTTTAATTTCCGTCACATGTCACAACTAAAAGCACAAGATATTTTTCGTTGTAAACAAAGATATTTTTTTTTGCGTTTCAATGTTTTCCGGAATAATTAATGAACTGTCATTTCGATGACAGCATGAAACGTCGATGTATTAGTGGAGAGCGAAAAAAGCTTTGAATGTGTGGGTAAACTGGTTACCTCCGTCTTGTAGGGTAGTGACGGACACGAATGCTGCATAAACCTGAGCATTTATTTTCGTCGGTACTCACAGTTTTGGTACCGAGTAGAGAGTGTATAATGTGGTTTCTTTTGAGTCATTTTTATTTGTGTTGTTGGTGCTAAAACCAACAACTTTCCTCCCCGCCGCAAAAAAATGTTCGTAACGCAAAACCTTATGCTATATAATGAAAAAAATCCATAAAGTTTGTTTTGGAAGGAGGATAAAATGTATAAAATGTGTAATTTTTGCCCTTTTTTATATTGCCCTTCGACTCTTTGTTCAAATTTCCTCCAAGTGCGCTTGGAGTCCAGCTTAATTGACGGCCTTTAGCAAATGACACGGTTCCCGAAGGGTATTTGGCTCCGATACCGATTTCTCAGAAACGGGTTTTTGGGTACCCGTTTGCCTCTTTTTATGCGTCCCTAATATAATGTACATTTAAACTCGGCATATATATGTACATACGTTGGCATAAGTATATGGACAGTTAGTGCACGGACTCTACCGCATTGGTAGATTTACCAACCCATTTTCATTTTCTACTACTTCTACCACCAAAAAAACCAAAATCTGCCAATATTTCAGTATTTTCGCATTTAAAACAAATACTGCTATCATTTGGTAAATGTGCTTAATTGCCGAGTATACCTAACTAACCTTAAATTTTGAAAATTTGTGAAGAAATTCAAACAAGAAATAAATTTGTTTAGAAATAAATGTAATAGATGAGCACGCAAATATTTTTTCCTGTGTAATTTCATTATTTATTTATTTTTTGAATATTTTTCAACGGAAATAAAATGGTTTTAAGTAAACGATAACATGCCCAAATCGGTTATTTTGTGGCAGGATTTTGGTACTTTGGAAAACTATTGTTGCAATTAGACGTTTCGTAAAATTTTTGTTTATGTATTTCAGGAAATAGTGAGTATCCTAAGGGATAAGCTGTGTATATACAAATTTAGTTGGAGTTTTGGTTTTCTTTACATCTTTTTGTTGAAAGAGGTATTTCCGTGAGATGTTCTTTATTGATTTTACAATAAATTATGAATTGTGGTGTACAAATATAACTGCAGCTATTGTTTTCTTGGAAAAGAAAATCTCCCACTACCACTACTCTTTTCATTCGTCGTTCACCAACATTCCTTTTATAAAAGTCCGCGCAGTGGCATAATATACCAGACAAAAAACATGAACATTCATACGCACAAATGTACATTTCTCTGAATTGAAGCAAACGGTAAATGGATGGTTCGATTCATGGCGCCGTTTGCTTCATTCTTTTCGTTTTACGCGTGGTTGAGTACGGTGCTGGGGATTATGAAGACGTAAAAAAATGGTAAGTAAATTTTATTATGTGATAATTTAATATATTCTCTTTATTAATTAATTAATAATTTTTTTCTTTCTTTTCAGGTTACTGGCGGGGATGGTGGTTACGATCCAGTAGATTGGCATGGGCCCCGTGTTTTGTTGATTTTTTCTTGGTTTTTTTTTTCTTTTTTAGGTTACCATTGACGCAGATATTAATGGATTTTTCCTTTGCAGGTGCTATTCCATGCTTGATTACCGTAATGACGGCCTCATTGTCAATTTGGCTGATTGTACGATCCAATTATTATAGGATAAGCAGTATATTCTGCCAAGCGGAACATTATTTACACAATGAGACAAAAGTACTCTCCGTTACCGAGAGAAATAAAACTGATGAACAAACAGTTTGTGTTAATTCCTAGAAACCTGCGTATATTAGTAGATAACTGATGCCGTCCAGCCTCTGGGGAATAAAAAGGGCATAAGTTGCCCGAAATCACGACGAAGACATCCGCACACAAGAATCCTGACGCTTGAACTAAAATAGCCTCATTTACACTCGGTACATAAAGTCTAATGTCCGAATACCAGACTCGAAGAAGAGGTAAACATACTTCCCAGAAAACCTGCATTTTCAAGAAGAATGTATTATTTTACTGCAGGTGCAGCAAAACGTCTCCCTTGCTCCGGGGTTGGGTTCAAAACCTTTCCGTGGTAATGGATTATGGAGCAGTTTAGCTGAAAGAAGCTGCTCCGAGGTTGACAATTTGTGGGAGAGACGTAACAAATGAAATGAGGTTTGACTGAAATATACTATGGTCGGTCCCGTCTCGCTGCGGTACATAGAACCAGCTGTCGTGGAAAACAAGATTCACAACTTCTCCGAGTCAGTGGTCAACCTCACGAGAAGAATGATGTTACACTTACATATTTTTGGCAAGCGAGGCGACTTCAAGTTTTTTACGGTAGAGTGTGAACCTTAAAGTTATGCGTGGTTATATCAATTATTTTCCGAGGCAGCCTATTTCTTTAAGGTGCTAGTAATAGTGTACCGGATTTCAATTCAGCAAAGGACTATCAATATCAAGAACACTCCAAAAAACCTATAACAGTTTCATTGATATAAAAACTAAAATACCAATTCTAGTTTACAATCGACGAACCTCATGACAGCAGCGCATCTTCGAACTATGTACCAGAAGCACTACATAGACCAATGTTACTTCAGAATTTCACATATGAATATTATAAACTTCCTTTGCTCTGTTGAAGATTTAGGCTATATACTTTCATTATATCAAATACATTAAAATATGGCGGTGATTCCTCATCATCAGCTGTGTAGAAATGGACTTCTCAAGGGATCTGCTACAAAATGATTTGGGTTTTGGGACGTAAAGATCAAGCGGTCCATCAAATTATTGCTATTTTAATGCAAGTTTAGAGGTTCGACCACAGTGCACTCGCACTTCACAGATCTTGCTGTGGAGTTATCATATTTAAAGCGGTAGCAACCCAAGCATGCATGTCTCTGATGTGAAGTCAAGTTTGCTGTGAACGTTTTCATTTTGCGCACGTTACTCAGTGAAGAAGCAGCCGCTAAGACAAATGCTAACAGATTCTGTTGACGATATCAGCGAATTTATAGAATTTCAAATGGTGGTTTTAAGGGAAACACTTTTTGAATTAAGGGTGTTTCGAGACGCCGCTAATACAATACGTGTTACACGTACTATTGTAAAAGGTAAAATTGTGGAATAGTTGCAATGGATGTCGAACGCCCCGAGAGTGCATTAGTAAGGCGTGCTTACAGTATAAAAGGCTTCTCCTCAAACTATTACTGGGTGTGAAACATTCACCTTTCTTAGAGATCGACTAATAATACATCTGAAGCATTCAAAAGATAGTAAATCCGCCACGAACGAACGTGAAATATGGTTCACATAATTAGTATTACCCAAGTATTCGATGGGTGCCGCTGTGATGAAGCAGCCCACTGTTCCTCGTTGTGTAATAGATACGAGGAAAATGTGTGTGCTACCATACGTCTGTCAATGATATATCTACCTTTTATTTGCATACATTTTGTGATGACGCTGATTCGGAGAGGATCACCTTAAAAGCTAGCCTTGCACTGTTTTAACATTAATAAATGGGATGGTGCGATTCAATCGTTCCGCACTGCGATTAAACAGGATGTCACTTGCATGAACTGTTGAGGACCACCGGGCAATGCCTGTTCCTTTCTAAAATAATAGAGATGAGTGCTAATAACATTTATGCCAAACTACCACTTGCTCAAATAAAATCTGCCATTCGTATGTATCCTGAAGCTATAGCAGAATTTGATGATTTGTTACTATCTCATCCCGACTATTTACCTTGCTTGAAAAGCTCTGCTGAAGCGCACATGAGCGTTTACAATTAGCTATTACTTAATTACAAAGAGCTTTGCTGTATCCAATCAATCCAAAACTGTTTTGGCTTTGGCGTTCAACCGCTAATGTATGTGCTAAGTAGCGCGCATCCCTTGCTCATTGGCATCTTTGGAAGTGGCGGGAAGATTGAAAGGTTCGTAGAGGAACAAGCGTTTTAACAGGAGAAGATCTTTATTTGGTACGAGTTGCTCCCTGTTCTTCTGATGGTGTATTTCATTTGTCTGATGAAGCGTCTAAGCAGTTGCATGTGACAATCAATAAATTTATCAGAACCGTTTTTACCCAACAGGATGTGCAGCTCCCTCGATTGTGGGTGAAATATTATCCTCGGCTTTCGGGCCATGGCTGGAAACGGGTAAGTATAAATGAGAGAGCTGCATTACTATGTCCATTTACAAATGCACACTTTACTCCGCTTCACTTTTCAGATCAGCAGTCCCGCTTGAGCCGAAGATAGTCATAATGGATTGTTTGGCTAAATTTTCTTCAAATTATCAGACCATTTTCTACCCTCCCGCAATCAAGACAATAGTGGTATTGAGAAAGCCCGACCGTATACTACCCGCCGATGAACCCCAAATCTTAACGTCAGCGCAGGAGATCGTTAAGTAAGTAGCCTTTTTACGATTCTGCTTTAGTGGAGACTTAGTCCAACTTTTTTTTTAATATATCCATACTCCAAAGGATATTGGGGTGTGAAAGAGAAAAAAAAAACTAACGAGAACAAAAAGACGGCGCGAATTTTTAAAAGAAAGGAACGAAAATAAGTTTAGGAACATCCATTACATTTTTTTTGGTTTTCGAGCAGCCCTGTTTACATTATTTTACTTCAAGCTAGTTTACGTGAAGTCGAAGATATTTATTGATATGAGAAAATCGACAATCTTCTTCAGAGAGTAAACTATCTTTTACAAACAATTACAATTGGCAAATATTGCTGATATTGTTTGAAGAATTTCAATATTCAACGAAATCAATGATATTAAAATACCGGTCGATTTGAGGAGAACTAACCTACATATATTTTAAAAATTCGAATCAATTGGATGTTGTAAAAAAAGGAATTTGATGTCTTACAAGATGTGTATCATGGAAGTCAGATTCCCTGTGGGAGCGTAGGTTCGTATCCTACCGACTGCGCCACACGGTGCTGCCTGTCAACTAAAGAGGGCTTATAATATGGCATTGGGTTTGTTTTTGGATTGTGTGAGCTTTCTTCTTGCCTCGGTGACGGTTAGCTTTACACTTTTGGGCACACAAACCGTCAGCGATAACGTCGGTTCGGCTATATCCCACGTTGTTATTCTTACCGGTATGGTGCAGTATGGCGTGCGCCAACTGACCGAATCTCTACCACAAAGTACCAGCGTACAACGTATTTTGCAATGTACATATATCGAGCAAGAGTCTGAAATTACTAAACATCCACCGAATAATTGGCCACTCCAAGGACAAGTTGAGCTTAAAACTCTTATCGTTGAGTTATGGTCTCAACATTTCACCTGCGTTGAAAAATTTAAAGATCACCATTGACCACAGCTGGAAGGTGGGGGTAGAAGGACACACCGGTGCTAGCAAAGCTCGCTAATAGTTAGGTGCGCTCTTTCGTCTTTCACATCCCAAAGGTGATATACTTGTTGATGGTATTGAGACGGGAAGCATCTCATTGGATGCGCTACGCTCAAAAATTTCGATTAGTCCACAAGATCCAGTGCTCTTCTCTGCTACTACACGTTACAATTTGGATCCATTCGATGAGTACAATAATATTGATTTTTCTTCTTCTTGCTTTAGAATTTTGAGAGAAATATTATAATTTTGTTGGAGAACTTGGTAGCTACTCGGGGTATACAAAATTATTACAAACTATTACATTACACTTGAAATGTTGGCGCAAGTGTGTGGCACGCCACCTAACGCATCCGGCTGCATGGGGCCCCAGTCATTTTTAATTTAATTAAATTTTAAATACATTTAAGCATAAGCGATTGTGGCCGCAATGGGCTAAATATAATAAACACTCGAACAACTGTTTGAGTGATTCTGCTAGAGGCAAAGAACTCGCTCCTCAGTTCTGGAGAAGAACTTCCATGCATATGAAAAAGGGTTTTATTCGATCTCGTATGGACCAAAATGTTCCTTTTGATAACTCCTGTTGGCCTCGTGCATTTGGCCGTGGGTCTGGTGTCCTCGCTCGGGGTGAGCGAGTGAATTGTGGGATGAATTTTCTGAAAATTTAAAGACTAGTGGGAATTGCCTTCTTGCAGCGAAGAAGGTCCCTGCCACCCCAACGAACTGTTGACCAAATCTGATGCAATAAGTCCTCTGCTTCCTAGATCCGCTGGATTAGATTCCGAGTCCACGTGAAGCCAGTCCTTGCTACCGACCATATCGATGATCTTAGTAATTCGGTGTGCGACGAAGGTTGACCAAGTACAGGGCGGCTTGCGTATCCATGCGAGTACGATGGTTGAATCCGTCCAGAGGTGAACTTTTGCTGGCCGAAATGAATGCTTCGGAATATTGATTCCATGATTTCTGCGAGCAAGACGGCGCCGCAGAGTTCTAACCGTGGTAGTGAGATGGTTTTCAAAGCAGCTACCCTGGTTTTTCCTAAAAGTAAGTGTATGAAAACCTGATCACCTCTTTTCTCGCGAATGTATACCGCTGCCGCATATGCTTTCTCGGAAGCATCACAGAAGCCGTGGATTTCTATGCCGTCTTCCGGTGAAAAATTTACCCACCGCGGTATCCTAATGTCATCTATTTTGTTATAGTGTTGGGTGAAGTTTTCCCACCGTTCTAAGGTAGTTGGGGAGACAGGCTCGTCCCACCCGGTGCCTTCTAACCAGATATTCTGCATTAGTATTTTTGACACTATGACCATTGGTGCAAGCCAGCCTAAAGGGTCGAAAAGTTTAGCTATAGCGGATAAGATTGCGTGTTTTGTGATGTTCTCGCCATTCTCTAAAGCTCTTGCTGTGAAGTAATACATATCTGAATGCGCGTTCCATCGTATTCCGAGTACCTTCACCGAGCTAGCCTCTTCAAACGCTAGGAAGTCCTCGCTGAGCAGATCCGTTTTGGGGATGAAGGATTTCCTCACAATTTGATGTCCACTTGCGCAATGGAAAGCCAGTTGAGTGTAATGCTTCGCGAATCTCGTTTCTTGCTCTGATGGTTGACGCTATTGTATGTCCTCCAGATAAAACGTCGTGGCCATACATACTTTCTCGTAATATACCCGATGCTATTGCTTGCTATTTTTTTTTTATTTTTTATTGGGTGGGTATTTTCTACATCATCAGCCAATTGTAGAAGTGACCGTATCGCGAGGTAAGGGGCGCAGTTTACACCAAATATGACAGTCTTTAGTTCGTAAAGACTGATGGGTTCGTTGGGGGATGTTCGATGGACAATTCTTTGAAATTTGGCGTGATTATCGGTCACCCAAATTTGCCTATACATCTTTTCTATTTCACTATTAAAGACAAAGCGGTACAGTCTCCAACGTAGAATTAAAATGGGTAGGTCTGCTTGGAGTTGGATCTGGGTGGAGTATGTCGTTTAGACTAATGTCATTTGCCGTCGGACTTGACGCGTTGAAGACGACGTGCACCTTGGTAGTGGTACTTTCCGCCTTTCCTCTTATGTCCGATCGTGTTGTATTCTGATAGCACTCGAACATACTCTTTGCATAAATCTTGGTTTTTTAGTAATCGCCCTCATTCCGGAAGAATTGGGAACATGCTCGCTTTAAGGACGGTCCTAAATTAATATTCTCAGGGTAATCCTGCCTGAATGGAAGATTAACTGTATATCTCCCATTTTGATCTCCTTTTGTTGTTTCTTTAAATAACTGTTCACAATACCTTTCTTCTTCATTAAGCATTTTATTTTTGGGAACTGAAGAAAGCTTTTAATTGGTTGTCCAATACAACCTCGTTGCAAAATGACACGATGCTCTTCGTTGGACTCTGTGCTTCTATTCGAACTGTTAGTATCCAACTGAACACTGTCTCTTGGGCCAGAAGTGTATTAAGTACATTCTTTTTCAGACCGCTCATTGTAATTTGGGGATATATGTCTCCACCAAATGTGAGGTCTACATCTTCGTTGACGTAGAACCTCTTGTCTGCCAGAACCAAGTCTGGGAATGCCTGCATAGTCATGTGTTGATATGGCAGGATTGCAGATTCCCAGTAAGTTTGGCTAGAATCAGAACTGGAGTACTCAAGCTGAAGCATGGATCCACTGGTGAACGTAATTCGATGGTGGATGCCTCTCTAACTTGGGCAGATACTGCATTGGTGATGCCTGACACTTGGGCATGCATTTTCCTCGCCGGCAAATTGATTCGGCGTTTCAGTCTTTCTATCATGAAAAAACATTCAGACCCTGACTCAATTAATGCCCGCGCGGAGAAGTCGGTACCATTATGGTGAATGTGTACGCGAGCAGTTCCTAATAGCACGCCTGTGCTGGAATTGGCACGACAGGATTTTACATTCTGGTTTGCAGATTGTCGCGCCTGTGCTAATGTTGTTGGGATATTATCCGCATCTTTGAAAGGATTGCGTACAGCATTTTGCTGAGATGTATCCGCATGCAGGAGCGTGTGGTGACGAGAGTGGCATTTGGAACAGTTGCAGGAACTGGTGCACTACGTCACAGTGTGTCCTGGGGATAAACAATTCAGGCAGCCACTTGTGGATTTTATAAATTTAATCCTTTCTACTGGGGTTAACTCGCAAAAGCGTGAGCAGTTTCGTAATCTGTGCTCAGGGGATTTGCACATTTTACAAATTGATTTTATTGTTTGCTTGGATAATTTTGTTCGAAAAGCACCAATTCTTTTCGTAGGGGTTTCTGTCGATTGTCGCGACGCGTTTGGTTTTGGCACTTTTGAAGTGGCATGCCCTGTAAAACCAGACACTGTTTCAAATGTCTGAAACCGGTTAGACAGTAATTTATCCATATCCTCCCACTTGGATATGTCAATTTTATGGTCTATACTTTGCTCCCAAAGAGCCAACGTGCTCTCTGGTAACTTGGTTGAGCAGAGATAAGTTAGGATTGCATCCCAATTGGAAGTGTTAATTTTGTGGCATTTGAGGGACGAAATACAATTATTTATATCATTTTGCAGCTTCTTGATTGAACATTCCGCACTCACTTTCTACCTTTTCTAAGTTAAATAAAATTTGTAGTTGTGTGTTTACTAAGACACGTTTGTTCTCGTATCTCTCACATAAGTTTTTCCAGGCCATCTCGAAAACTTCATTTGTGAGAGGGCATTTTTTAACGATGTCTTTTGCTTCGCCCTGGTTTTGTTGTTGAGATGGAATAATTTTTCCACCCCTTTCAAGCTAGAATTATTTATTTAAATTGCCGTGAACAGGTCACGAAATGTTGGCCAAGACAAATAATCCCCTTTAAAAACTTCCGTGTCGCAAGCAGGGAGGCAAATTTTATGCCCATGAGGTTCTTGCTCAGGGTTGACCTTCTTGTCCTCTTTCTTGTATTTTTCTGCCTCAGCAGATATAGACGTTAAGCATCGCATGTAGATTGCGTATGCCGCTTTTTGCTTCTTTCTTATCGCCATAACGTCATCCCCTGACACGTCATCAGACCCCAATAGCGAATCAAACGCAGACTTTACCTTCTTCCACAAGGACCGCAACTCTTCCTGCTGTATCGCAAGGGTGCGTTTGCTATGGTTGCTTTCCGGAATAAGGCTGGAATCTGTATCAAACTCTGCGATTAATTCTACTAATCTGATGTGCGTTTCCATCGTTTTGTTTGAATTTATTAACGAGATAATTGCCGATTAGAGAAATAGAACTATTCAGAGTTAAAATACCTGCCCAGACGTAAATACAAACTATTGAATTTCGACGTTTTATTTTTATTACTTTTATTTCAGACTTTGTCAGAGTAGCGACAACGAACAAGGGTTTGTTTTATGGACCTTTTGTCACAGCAGCGACAACAGCAAAATATTTAATTTACAAACTTTTTGTCTTAGCGGCAACAACAAAAAAAGGGGACCACTCGCCACCTCCACAAAGAATGGGTGTATTTTGAAAAAGTGAAAAAGTGAAAATAAGCGCAAAAAAAGTGTAGAAAGTGTTTAAAAAGTGAAGTGAGCACCGAATTAATTAAAATGCAATAATTTTGTACTTGTGATCTACAAAAAAAAACAACAACTGATGTAGTGAGGTTGCTTGAAAATGAGGTTATGTTACCCTCTGCCTTGTGTTGTGTCTGGAAAACCTTACCGCTGGTGGGGGGATGATTTATCACAAGGGATGAAATAAATTAAAAACACAAGTGATTTAAATTTGGAAAACAAGTAAAAGGAAAAACTGGTGCTCACTAAAATAAAGTTCACTATTTACCCTTTTTTCGCGCACAATACGTGTGATTTCTTTATTTTTCACTAATCAACACTCAAAAAAAGTGGAAAGAAATACAGAACTTACTTCTTATTATTTTTTGGAGAACTAAATTGTTGCACTGGGCTGTTCAGTGTGCTGTGGCTCCGGTGGCTGCTAATATCGTGTAGTATAATATATGCTCCCAAACTTCTTTCGTGGTTCTGCTGGAGTGGCCAATAAATCTTTTGATGAGTTTTTGTGGCAATTCGTGCAAAATATTGTAGTAGGCAACTGCTGCTGTGTTGTGGACTATAATTTTGAGAGGTCCTTTGAGTTCTTGGTGAGGAGGACCAATGTTCGGCCCGGGTGCGTCGTAAACCGGCAGTGGGTAGGCGCACACGGGTCGATCTCGGAATGGATGGATCACTCGAAATAAATAAAGAAGAACGCAAAGAGGATTTCCTCGTTATAAAATAATATTTAATTCAATAGTGAAAGAAAATATACAATAGGTATAATGTTACCTTAATGTCGAAATTGACGATGGTGATCCTCGGCGATGTGTGTTGGTTGGCGGTCGATCGAAAAAGAGGCCGGTTGTCCCGTCGATGACAACCGCTAAGCCGCGGAAAAGTCCTTTCGTGTTAAGAAGGGGAAAAGCCACACGCACAATCACCCCCACATATACGTGCATGGGTGCTGACAACCTGCACACACACATGCATGTGTATTAAACGCATGCATGTGCATGCATGCACGCGAACGCGGCGTGAGTGTAGGTGGCTAGAAATATTATTAAAACGATAGGGAGGGGCGCCGTCAATCAAGTAAAAGTTAGGCATTGGACCTCAACAGCTCGAAAATGCTATTGACATCATACGAGAAAAAGAGTTTGGTGCTATATTTAACCCGTCTCTAGATTTAGGTTGAAGGGATATTTGGTGAAAACCAGAAAAAGATCTAAAGTTGAAAAGTATTTGGCTCTGCCAAGATTGTCGAGTATGTCATCTACGCGTGCTAGTGGAAATTTGTCGGCTATAAGCTTTTTATTGACTGCTCTGAAATCTACGCACATACGATACGACTTTTTGCTTGTTGGACTGTTATAATTTGAAAAAATAGGCTCTATTAAATCATTCTGTGATAGGTTTTCGACTTGTTTATTTATTTCTTCGCGTTGTGTGTATGGCAAACTATAATTTATAATATAGACAGGAGTTTTGTCAGTTAATCTAAGTTTTTGTTCGTAGAAATTATTAAGCGTCATAAGGTCGGTTTTAATGCAAATACATCAGAATATTTCAAACATAAATCAAGTAATTTCTTTTCAGTATAAGAAGGCATTTGTTTTGCTAAAATTGATTTAAGCTCTTCTATGCGTCTTAAATCTATAGGTGTTTCATTTATGCGATAGACATTGAAGTTTTTTAAGTATTCAGTTTGAATATTGATATCTTTTACGTACTTGACCACTTCGGGTGTTGATAACTTTTATTATTGGGTTTTTTGTATCAACGATACATTTGGCTGTGAAAACACCGTTACAAAGTTCCTAAGAATCTACAAAAAATGGACTTGTCGAATTTTTCAAACTAAAAACACGAAAAACTTCGCATCTTGGTGGAATATCAAGGGTATTGCTAGGAAGTGCTATGCAAAATTTAAATATTTACCTTTTCTGTCCCTTATCCGAATGTAATTGTGTCATTAGCATAATTGATTATGCATTTGTTGGTTTTTAAAAAGTCTTTCCCTCAATGGCAACGTGAAGAGTCAGAGGAAAAAATGTATTTGATGCAATTACACTTGTATTAACTGTTCCTAGTGTTGTTACCGTGTCTGTTGTTACGCCTGTTATATTTATTACGTCACTGTCGTCTATTATTACATCGTTTGTCAAACTGGAAAATTTTATTAATGAAATGTCTGCCTGTGAATCTACTAGAAAAGAACATATTTTAAGAGAATCGCTACAAGCGACTTCGACGAAATCGGTATTGGAATTGCTATTGCCTCTATTGTAATTGCGATTATTGCCTCTGTTATAATTGTTATTTCGGAAATTTGTATTATTGTTATGCCTATTTGCGTTATTGCTAATTCGAAAATTACTATTGTTGTTATATCTGAACTTACTGTTGCCTCTGGAATTTCCACGGAAATTACTATATCTTATCGGGCGTGACCGAAACGCTAACACATGCCGCTCTTTAACTTCCTGTTCTCGCTCTATAATCATTTTCGCCCCAACATCCTTTGAATCTTTGAAGGTTGTTGACGCAAGGATTGATTTCACCATATCTGACCTACTATTTAATCTACAAATTAGCTCAACCGCCATCTCATGGGCTTTTGCCTGCGTCATACCTTCAATGATTAGAGAGCGCTCTAACGAGTCAGAAAGATCTTCTACCTGCTTGGAAAATTCTGAAAAGTTGTTATTGGTTACTTTTAAGGCTGCAATTTTACCCGCGACAACTTTCGAGTTTTCTGGCCTAATTTTACTACATAGCGCTTCTTTAATTTGGCTGACTGATTCTATATGCGTTGGTAGGACTTCGCGAGCTTTGCCTTCGTGCTTTAATTTTGTGAAAGCGATAAAAGTGGTGGTTAACGTTTCATCGGAGAACTGTTCTATTAGGTTTTATCAATAAATGCAGCAAGTGATAACGGATCGCCGCTGTAATTTTCTCGCATAATCGAGTCACAACTATTAATAAATGATTTCTTTTGCTCAGCTGTAGCCATTTTTGGATTGCTAATGTTTAAATTAAAATTTGAAACAGAGTCTGAATTAGAATTAGAAATTGGAATTTCTGATGAATTTGTTGGAGTGCCAAATCCTGGAAATTCTTCAAGCAAGGAACATCTAGGCTTAGGAGATTCTGTTGTGGCAACTGAAGAATTAGAAGAAGTATCGGAATCTGACATGTATAGGGAAGTGAGATGAAAAATTTAACTAACACTGTATTTTAGAAAAATATGTGAAATCTAATTTGAATGGAAGGGTATTAGATAATACCAGTATTTTTTTGCAAAATGATTTTAATTAGCTGTATGAATATCTGAAAGCTTTTATGTTTTATAATTATACTATGGGTTAGCGAATATTTATTGAAAAGCTAGTTAGTGAATTTTATTGAAATGCAAAATTTAGTGATTATTTAATGGAAAGGAAAATTCAAAAATATTTACTTTACGCTTTTGTTGTCCGCAAATCCAAACCCAATGACTTGAATTAGCTGAAAAATGTCCATGCAAAACGCGAAATGAGAATTGGGATTCACATGCAATTTCAAAGATGTTGAATATTGTTTATGAATATATTTATTGAAATTAAAGAAGTAAAGTTTTTAATTGTACAAATGTGAAGAAATTTGAGTTTAAATGTATGGCAAAATTATAATTTTAATTGAATTTAAATGCAAAGATGGCAAATATTTTTGTATAGGCTTTAAACGGGCGCACCGCTTTTATCAAAATTGTATGGTTTTATTTTTATAAATACGGGCGCACCGCATCTTTTCAAAATTGTAATATAAATGTCCTCGGACGCACCGGGATATAAATAAAATTTATGTCATATTTATTCAAGGACGCTCAGCGTTAAAGAAAAATTGTAATCGTATTTTTACGCGGACGCACCGCTTAAGAAAAGTAAAAAAATTTTTTTTTTGTATTTTTTCGATGGAGTGGGACTAAAACTAGAAAAACTTATATTGAAAATCTATTGAATTTTGGAAACTGTTTGAATGAAAAATGAAAAAAAATTATTTTTTTCTGTTTTTGTCCGACCCTGTTCCACAATGCCTACCTATTGTTTTACACATATATTTATGTATGTATGGGTATGTGAGTTTTGATTCAATTTTTTTTGTAAGTAATTTAATTTAATTTTGACTATACTGCAAAATGTTTTTGTAATAATTATGAAAAGTGAATGAAATATGTTTTAATTTCGATATAAAAATTTAAAAATGTAATTTTTGTAATGTATGTTTTAAATATGAAAATATGTATGAAAAGTTTTATTTCGCCATACCAATTGCTGCTTCATTTGATTTACCGCTGTTATGAAGGTGGCGTGGCTAGAGTGCCGTTTTTTCACTAAGGTATTTTTTCAACCAAGGTTTTGGTACATTTTCCCAAAAACGTATATTTGAGTTTTTGTTGTTTTTTTCATGTAATTGTTTCTAGTTTATATATTATTTCTGCTTCCCATTAGTTTGTTTTATTATTAAATCCAAAAATTTATTATTATTTCCGTCTTTTAATTAGTCTTTGTATTATATGCACGCATCTTTCTGTTAAAAGTTTTTATTTCTTCGCACTAGCCACTGCCAAAAACCACCACCACTGCCATATTCCTAGACGCAAATTTTGATATTCTGAATGTATTCAAATATTTTTCGTACATTTTCAAATTTTAAAATTGCTTGTAGATTTTTATTAATTTTGATATTTTTTGTAGCTATTTAATGTTTTTAAATTTTTTTTGTAGAATTTTATGAATTGTATATATTTTTTTGTAATGGTTTTTAAATTTTATATTTTTTGTAGATGGTTTTTAAATTTTTGTATTTTTTTGTAATTTTTGATTTTATGCTTTTTTGTAACAATTTTCCTTATATATATTTGTAATTTTTGATTAATATTTCATAAATTTTTTTTGATTTATTCAAAAATTTTGTGTGGCGCTTCTCCCATCTTTAGTTAACCTTTATTGGTGCACTACGCCTGTTTGGAGGCTCGCCGTTTTTGCAGGCCTTCGACCCACGGTCGCCATTTAAAAGATCCATCTTATGGATCTGCAAAAATGTTCTGCGCACACACACACACACTGCTTGGCACACGCTCTTCTATTTTTAATTTACTGTTTTCCTCTTTTACTTACTTACTTACTTAATTGGCGCTTAACCGTCTAAACGGTTATGGCCGTCCAACAAGGCGCGCCAGTCGCTCCTTCGCTCCGCCAACCGGCGCCAATTGGTCACACCAAGGGAGTTTAAATCGTTTTCCACCTGGTCCTTCCAACGGAGTGGGGGCCGCCCTCTACCTCTGCTTCCATAGGCGGGTTCCGATAGAAACACTTTCTTGGCCGGAGCATCATCTTTCATTCGCATAACATGGCCTAGCCAGCGCAGCCGCTGCGTTTTAATTCGCTGGACTATGTTGATGTCTGCGTATAGCTCGTACAGCTCATCATTAAATCTTCTTCGGTACTCGCCATCGCCAACGCGTAGAGGTCCATAAATCTTTCGAAGAACTTTTCTCTCGAACACTCCCAAAGCCGCTTCATCTGCTGTTGTCATAGTCCATGCTTCTGCCCCATATAGCAGGACGGGTACGATAAGTGACTTGTAGAGTATGATTTTCGTTCGCCGAGAGAGGACTTTACTTTTCAATTGCCTACCTAGTCCAAAGTAGCATTTATTGGCAAGATTGATTCTTCGCTGGATTTCAGTGCTGATGTTGTTGCTAATGTTGATGCTGGTTCCCAAATAAACGAAGTCTTTTACTATTTCGAAATTATGGCTGCCAACAGTAGCGTGGTTGCCAAGGCGCATATGCGCTGACTCTTTGCTCGATGACAGCAGGTACTTCGTTTTGTCCTCATTCACCATCAAACCCATCTTTACCGCTTCTTTTTCCAGCTTGGAGTAAGCAGAACTAACAGCGCGGGTGTTTAGGCCGATGATATCAATGTCATCAGCATATGCCAGTAATTGCACGCTTTTATAGTATATTGTTCCAGTGCGGTTAAGTTCTGCAGCTAGTATAATTTTCTCCAGCATCAAATTAAAGAAATCGCACGATAGGGGGTCACCCTGTCTGAAACCTCGTTTAGTTTCGAACGGCTCGGAGAGGTCCTTCCCAATTCTGACTGAGCTGATGGTGTTGCTTAACGTCATTTTGCACAGCCGTATAAGTTTTGCGGGGAAACCAAATTCAGACATAGCGGCATATAGGCAGCTCCTTTTCGTGCCGTCGAAGGCGGCTTTAAAGTCGACGAAGAGGTGATGTGTGTCGATTCTCTTTTCACGGGTTTTTTCCAAGATTTGGCGCATTGTGAAAATCTGGTCGATGGTAGATTTACCAGGTCTGAAGCCGCACTGATAAGGTCCAATCAGCCGGTTCACGGTGGGCTTCAATCTTTCGCACAATACACTTGAAAGGACCTTATATGCGATATTAAGAAGGCTGATTCCACGATAGTTGGTGCATTTTGCAGTATCCCCCTTCTTGTGGACTGGGCAAAGAACACTTAGATTCCAACCGTCGGGCATGCTTTCGTCCGCCCATATTTTGCTAAGAAGCTGCTGCATGCGCCTTACCAACTCCTCGCCGCCGAACTTGATTAGCTCCGCAGGCAATCCATCAGCGCCCACGGCCTTGTTGTTTTTCAATCTGGTTATTGCTATTCTAACTTCGTCATAATCGGGCGGGGGGACATATATTCCATCATCATCGATTGCGGGATCGGGTTCTTCATCTCTGCGCGGTGAATTGCTGCCTCCATTTAGGAGAGCAGAGAAGTGTTCCCTCCATAATCTAAGCACTTTCTGGACATCAGTTACAAGGTCGCCGTTTTCATTCCTACAGGAGTTTGCCCCGGTCTTAAAACCTTCCGTCTGTCGCCGTATTTTTTGGTAGAATTTTCGGGCGTTATTCCTGGTGGCTAGCAGCTCAAGCTCCTCGCACTCACGCCTTTCTGCTTCTGCTTTTTTCTTCCTGAAAAGGCGTCCCTTTTCAACTCACGATAGCGTTCACACACTCCTCTTGTCGCGCTCGCTTTTAACGTAGCCCTGTAGGCAGCGTCTTTTCTTTCGGTTGCAACGCGGCATTCTTCATCATACCAGTTGTTTTTTCGTGGCCGCCGGTAACCAATTTTTTCCTCGGCGGCAGTATGAAGTGCTTTGGAGATATGCTCCCACTGCTCCTGTATTCCTTCAGGATGAGTTGTGCCCTCAGAGAGCAGGTGTGAGAGTCGAGTTGCGAAATCATTGGCAGTCTGTTGTGATTGAAGCTTTTCGACGTCTAGCTTTCCTTGTGTTTTTTGTTCCTTGTTTTTAGCCGCGTTGAGGCGGGTGCGTATTTTGGCTGCAACGAGATAATGGTCCGAATCGATGTTAGGTCCTCGGATCGTTCGCACATCTAAAACACTGGAGGCATGCCGTCCGTCTATCACAACGTGATCGATCTGATTGCGAGTATTTCGATCAGGAGACAGCCATGTAGCTTGATGTATCTTTTTATGCATGAACCTCGTGCTTGATATGACCATGTTTCGAGCACCGGCAAAGTCAATCAGCCTCAGTCCGTTAGGAGAAGTTTCATTGTGTAGGCTGAACTTTCCGACTGTAGGGCCAAAAACACCTTCTTTGCCCACCCTGGCGTTAAAGTCGCCAAGCACGACTGTTATATCATGACGGGGGCAGCGCTCGTATGTGCGTTCTAATTGTTCATAAAAAGTGTCTTTCACCTCATCGTCTTTCTCCTCTGTCGGCGCATGGGCGCAGATGAATGATATATTAAAAAATTTTGCTTTTATTCGAATAGCGGCGAGACGCTCGTCCACAGGCGTGAACGCCAGCACTTGGCGACAAAGTCTCTCTCCCACCACGAATCCGACGCCGAAACTGCGCTTATTCGCATGGCCACTCCAATATATGTCACAATTTTTGATCTTCTTTCTTCCTTGCTTCGTCCAACGCATTTCTTGGATGGCGGTGATGTCAGATTTTGCTTTGACGAGGACATCAACCAGCCGGGCATCTGCACCAATCCCATTCAGGGAGCGGACGTTCCAGGTGCATGCCCTCAATTCATTGTCCTTCAAACGTTTGCCATGGTCGTCATCAATAGAGAGTGTATTTATCCGAGGCTTGTTGTTATATTTCATTGGAGTATGGTTTTACGTGGCGGGTCCCAAGCACAGCGCACAACCCGCTCAGCGGGGGTGAAAATATTACTTGGCACGTTTATATAGCGAGCCGCTTGCTCCAAGACAGACGCGCGCTTGCAGCCGCACCTAGAGGTGTACAGACGCTGCCGATGAAATCTCCCCCCGGCTAGCCCTTAAACCGATTATGTCAGAGTGGCCTAGCCAGGTTGTCGCCTTCTCACATTAGCTCACCGCTAAACGGGTGTTTAGCGGCTACCCAGAGGATACTTGGCCGCAAGCGACCGGCAGTAGTGAGCTGCTTGAACCGCATGCAAAAGAATCGCTCTGGCCATTCCCAGGTGAATGGCGGTCAGAAGCTTTCCCCACTTTCGTGGACTTCTACACACGGCCCCACCCTCCTAGTCTTTTAAATTTTTAGTCTTTTAAATTTTTAATTAAATAAAATTTATTTACTTTTTTAAATATTTAATATATATAGCCTTTTATTTAATCTTATTAAATTTGTGTTACATTAGGCACTTATATTTTAGTTTTTAAAGAAAAGACTAACGCGTGTAGTCAATTTACCGGCTCACTTAAAACTCCACCCTAACCGGCAAGCTGGCAACTCAGCAACCTTGCCGGTATGCCTTTTGCGCATACCGGTACAACCCGATTGGTTGAATCCAGCACTTTCAGTGATGCCAAGTGCATCTAATGCAAAGTTGCATTTTGCACTTTTCTAGAGGGAGTTGCCAGCTAAAATTTAATTTAATGCAATTTACTATGGCACTACATCGTATTTGTGGTCCGATTTGGCTCATATTTAGAACACACAATACATACATGAATAGGAAGCGACCTATGAATAAAATAAATAAAAACATGCTTAAGTTAAAAGGTTTTATTGAAAGCAATACTTACATTCAGTAATAATAATACTAAAAGATAGAAAATAAAATAGACCAAAAAATAAAATTTTTTAAGTTAAACAGTTTTATTGAAAACAATACTTACATTAAATAGTAATAATACTAAAAAATAGAAAATAATTAGTTAGGTCCTAGGTACTAGTCATCACACTCCTCATCAATCTAGGGCGTTGATCAGACAATTAAATAAAAGCGTTGGGCGCGTGAAATTCCTAAAAATGTAAGGCATAGCATAACCTGATTAATAGAATAGAAATTTTACGAGTCCAACGCTTTTATTAAATCGTCTGATCAACGCCCTAGATTGATGAGGAGTATGATGAATAGTACATAGGATCTACCTAATTATTTTCTATCTCTTAGTTATTATTACTACTTAATGTAAGTATTGTTTTCAATAAAACAGTTTTACTAAAAATTTTTTTTAATTATTTTTTTACATATATACTTTTTACTCACAATGCCAAGGTTGCGTTGCTCAAATAGCCAGAGGGACCATGACCACGGCGGGAATTCCTAGCGCCTTAAGTGCCGCTTGGAGCATACACAACACGGATGTGCTTGAATATATAGTGAATGCGGTCCCCCATAGTGGGATTCTTCCTATTTAATACGAATACCGATATATAACCGTCGAAATTTTCATATGATCGGCCATAAGCGGGAGTAGAGGACCGGAATTCCCGCCAGCTCCGTTCGATGTTTTGGGTGTGGGCACCAGTCACCGGGTCAACAAAATTTTTGGAGTGATTCACCGAAAAATGGGTGTACCTATGCCCTCTCTATGCTACTAAACACCCGTTGGCCCTCTATTATTCGGCCGCGCTTATATTTTCTGCTGCACATTTTGGCCTCGTCTATTTCGACGGTTTTTCCGGGACCGCCTATCATACTGTCCCCGTTGTGTATGCTCCAGTTTACCAACACCCCTCTAAGGAAGCTTACCCAGTCGCTGCAGCTTTGCTTGGATATGCCAAGGTCTTCGATGATGCAGTTTACCTTCGGGTAGGGCGACGTGATGAACAGCGCCACAAGCTTGTGCTGAGCCTGGCTCCTGAAAATAAGGTCTTGGCGTTTCGGCTCTTTTTAAAAGAGCAAACAACCTTGCGTTTTTTATTGCTGTTTGTGGTCATGGTCCTCTGCCGAGTGCATATCCTCATGTCGCCTACCAGCCTACATGGGTTGGAGTACTGGCCGCATGCCATGGATCCAGCCAATACGCCATGCGCCACCAAAAAATCGTCCAAGTCCTCATCGTTCAGCTCCATAAATGATGACCGCGTAAACTGACACAATTGGCAGTCCATTATTCTAAAAACAAAATATGGTAAATTTACCTAAAATCTTTATTTTCGGCTAACGTTTTCGAATAGTAATATAAGGTATTTAAGTTTCATTTCATTTATTAAGTGTGTTATTCCAATAAAGGAATAAAAATTTCTAATATATATCATTAGAATTACGAATACCTATCGAATAGAAACGTTTATTTTCATTATTTTTAACGCGAAAAATTTCGACGAAAAATAAAATTTTAAAAATAAACCAAAACATACCAAAAACTTTTATTTTTTATAAGTTAACATTCTAATTATTTTTATGGCTCTGAATGTTTGCTGGGAAAGTTTTTGTTTGAATTAGTTTTTTTGGCAACAAATAAAAAGAAGATAGTTTAAAATCACATGGATTATTGTTTTCAATATTTTATTTATGTGCCCTTAAATATACACATAATGTTTATGAACTTTGATTTTGTAATTTTAACAGTAGTAACTGTAAACAGTTTATCAAAAACAAACAAACATTTTGTTAATTAAATATAACAACTTAATACAGTTTCAAGCTATATACAAAAAATCTGTAGGTTATCAGGAGGATCCTTAAATTTCGTAAGTTTTTTAATTTGCCCGACCCC
This sequence comes from Eurosta solidaginis, assembly GCF_040869045.1. Classification (NCBI taxonomy): domain Eukaryota; kingdom Metazoa; phylum Arthropoda; class Insecta; order Diptera; family Tephritidae; genus Eurosta; species Eurosta solidaginis. The sequence goes on from NC_090319.1 coordinate 203,675,592, forward strand.
TGGATCACCACGAAATTTTTTTCCGTATGTTGCATTTATTTATTTATTTTTAGTCTAAAAATTTAACAATTAATCAGATTAAATATAGTTACGGATTACAGATAAATTACAGGAGAATTCAAAGTGAAATTTATATTATAAAATATTTATTTTATTATTATTAAATCAGTTGTCGGGATGGACTGTCCTGCCGAGCAACAGGAATTGATTATTAGTGCTGTCGGAATGGGCGTGATCTCGAGCAGCTGATGTATATTTAACACACAATAAGTAGGACTGCGGTGTGTGGGAGCTTGGAAAGGACGTGATTCCAAGCCATTGTCATGGGTTTCTGAAATATGTTAGTAGTTTCAAGAATCTAGCTCTACGGGAAGTTAACCACATAGTCGGCTGCTAATACGAGTCCAAAAATATCGGGAGAGGTGTCAAACGATGCGTCATCAGCGTAATTAATCCGAAGGCGGAAAATCGAAATTTCAACTCGTTAAAAGATATTAACGAAAACCCGAAACCGACTGCGGGATCCATAGTATTTTGCGCAGAGCACCTTGATGCGGTGGCGGCCTTCGGCCGCACTTTTAAAAATTACCCTGGCACATGGGGTGAGGTGGGATCAAAATTAAATCCATGCAAAATTCCGTTGTATACAAAATTTGTTTCAGTGCACAACAACATTACAACAACCACATGAGAATTGCCAATTTTTAACATCAAATATCTTCGGACAGATATAAAGTTTTTATTTTCCGCCTTCAGATTATTGTTGTAGAGGTTAACACGCGCCGTTTGACGTTCACGATATTTTTGGACGTGTATTAAAAATTGGGGTGGCATCTATAATATTTTTGCACAGAAACTTTTCTGCTTTGACAGAAATTATTTGTAATATAAAAGTGGAAAATGAAATTCGAAACTTACAAAAAATTCACAAAAGCGGTAGAAAAATCCGAGTTAATAGGGTTGAAAACACAAAAACGGTTATAAAGATTGTATCAAGCTGCAAAAAACAGAAATTAGTTGTATAATTATAAGAGTGGAAAATGAAGTTTGAAACTTACCACAAATTCACAAAATCTATAGGAAAATTCGAGTTAACAGGGTTCAAAACACAAAAACTGTTTAAAGCGCTACGATAAAACGATGTATCAAGCTGCAAAGAACAGAAATTAGTTTTATAATTATAAAAGTGGGAAATGAAATTTGATACTTCACAAAAATGGTAGAAAAATCCCAGTTAATAGGGTTCAAAACACACAAGCTGCAAAAAACACAAAATTAGTTGCATAATTATAAAAGTGGAAAATGAATTTTGAAACTTACCAAAAATTCACAAACACGGTAGAAAAAGCCGAGTTAATAGGGTTCAAAACACAAAAACGGTCGAAAAACGGTTTAAAACGCTACGCTAAAACGATGTATCAAGCAGAAAAAAACAGAATTTTGTTGTATAATTATAAAAGTGGAAAACGAAATTTGAAACTTACCAAAAATTCACAAAAACGGTAGAAAAATAACAGTTAATAGGGTTCAAAACACAAAAACGGTCGAAAAACGGTTAGAACACTACGATAAAACGATGTATCAAGCTGCAAAAAACCGAAATTAGATGTATAGTTATGAAGGCGGAAAATGAAATTTGAAACTTACCAAAAATTCACAAAAACGGTAGAAAATCCAAGTTAATAGGGTTCAAAACACAAAAACGGTCGAAAAACGGTTTAAAACGCTGCGAAAAAACTACATTTGAACAAAATGTAAATATCCTCCCAGTCGGTGGAGTTGGAAAATCCCCACCGAGTATAATCTTAAGGAATACCCTGTGCTTCCCTAAGGCTGAGGAGGTGGAAAAGCCACCAAAATCCCTCTAAGGATGGGGTTGGAAAAACCCCCAAAGTCTCTAAACTAAAAGACTCGTGAGCTGGAAAATCCCAGGAGTCCCATTCACCGCTAAACAAGGCGTTAGCAGGCTACTATACCTAGCTAGCTACTACTCAACTTCTTACAAAATTCTCGCCCTTTTATACTAGTTTGCGCGCAGGCAAACCGTTCCTTTGCACTAGCAAATCCTCATTATATCTTAGTACATAATTTACTGACATTTTCTAACAGTATTTTATATACTTATGTGAATATATTATTTTCTTATATATATGATAATTTTCCCTTCGGCCTGGAATGCCCCTGTTGCCTAGCACTACATCGATCAGCAGGTATTCAGCTGGGCTTTTGTTGGGTGGGTTTTCTGTGCTCCCATTGTCAGCTGTTTACGCACTAACAATGTTCTTCTCTTTTTTGCTTTATGCTATGTCCGCGCGCAGTATATTGTCCATGGACTCAATGTACTTTGTTTGTGTAACATTTGGTTCAGTGGGTTGGTGAACTTTTGTTGCTTATTGCCTTACTGTTGCTTTCCTTTCTTTAGAATTCCAGGCGGCTATGGGATATCTATGAAAAATATAATCTCCAACCAAAATATTCACCGTATGCGGGCAGAGACAAATATTTAAGCGAAATAATTAGATATTTTTACTTTGGAGGGTGGGGCCGTGTGTAGAAGTCCACGAAAGTGGGGAAAGCTTCTGACCGCCATTCACCTGGGAATGGCCAGAGCGATTCTTTTGCATGCGGTTCAAGCAGCTCACTACTGCCGGTCGCTTGCGGCCAAGTATCCTCTGGGTAGCCGCTAAACACCCGTTTAGCGGTGAGCTAATGTGAGAAGGCGACAACCTGGCTAGGCCACTCTGACATAATCGGTTTAAGGGCTAGCCGGGGGAGATTTCATCGGCAGCGTCTGTACACCTCTAGGTGCGGCTGCAAGCGGGCGTCTGTCTTGGAGCAAGCGGCTCGCTATATAAACGTGCCAAGTAATATTTTCACCCCCGCTGAGCGGGTTGTGCGCTGGGCTTGGGACCCGCCACGTAAAACCATACTCCAATGAAATATAACAACAAGCCTCGGATAAATACACTCTCTATTGATGACGACCATGGCAAACGTTTGAAGGACAATGAATTGAGGGCATGCACCTGGAACGTCCGCTCCCTGAATGGGATTGGTGCAGATGCCCGGCTGGTTGATGTCCTCGTCAAAGCAAAATCTGACATCACCGCCATCCAAGAAATGCGTTGGACGAAGCAAGGAAGAAAGAAGATCAAAAATTGTGACATATATTGGAGTGGCCATGCGAATAAGCGCAGTTTCGGCGTCGGATTCGTGGTGGGAGAGAGACTTTGTCGCCAAGTGCTGGCGTTCACGCCTGTGGACGAGCGTCTCGCCGCTATTCGAATAAAAGCAACATTTTTTAATATATCATTCATCTGCGCCCATGCGCCGACAGAGGAGAAAGACGATGAGGTGAAAGACACTTTTTATGAACAATTAGAACGCACATACGAGCGCTGCCCCCGTCATGATATAAAAGTCGTGCTTGGCGACTTTAACGCCAGGGTGGGCAAAGAAGGTGTTTTTGGCCCTACAGTCGGAAAGTTCAGCCTACACAATGAAACTTCTCCTAACGGACTGAGGCTGATTGACTTTGCCGGTGCTCGAAACATGGTCATATCAAGCACGAGGTTCATGCATAAAAAGATACATCAAGCTACATGGCTGTCTCCTGATCGAAATACTCGCAATCAGATCGATCACGTTGTGATAGACGGACGGTATGCCTCCAGTGTTTTAGATGTGCGAACGATCCGAGGACCTAACATCGATTCGGACCATTATCTCGTTGCAGCCAAAATACGCACCCGCCTCAACGCGGCTAAAAACAAGGAACAAAAAACACAAGGAAAGCTAGACGTCGAAAAGCTTCAATCACAACAGACTGCCAATGATTTCGCAACTCGACTCTCACACCTGCTCTCTGAGGGCACAACTCATCCTGAAGGAATACAGGAGCAGTGGGAGCATATCTCCAAAGCACTTCATACTGCCGCCGAGGAAAAAATTGGTTACCGGCGGCCACGAAAAAACAACTGGTATGATGAAGAATGCCGCGTTGCAACCGAAAGAAAAGACGCTGCCTACAGGGCTACGTTAAAAGCGAGCGCGACAAGAGGAGTGTGTGAACGCTATCGTGAGTTGAAAAGGGAAGCGAGACGCCTTTTCAGGAAGAAAAAAGCAGAAGCAGAAAGGCGTGAGTGCGAGGAGCTTGAGCTGCTAGCCACCAGGAATAACGCCCGAAAATTCTACCAAAAAATACGGCGACAGACGGAAGGTTTTAAGACCGGGGCAAACTCCTGTAGGAATGAAAACGGCGACCTTGTAACTGATGTCCAGAGAGTGCTTAGATTATGGAGGGAACACTTCTCTGCTCTCCTAAATGGAGGCAGCAATTCACCGCGCAGAGATGAAGAACCCGATCCCACAATCGATGATGATGGAATATATGTCCCCCCGCCCGATTATGACGAAGTTAGAATAGCAATAACCAGATTGAAAAACAACAAGGCCGTGGGCGCTGATGGATTGCCTGCGGAGCTATTCAAGTTCGGCGGCGAGGAGTTGGTAAGGCGCATGCAGCAGCTTCTTAGCAAAATATGGGCGGACGAAAGCATGCCCGACGGTTGGAATCTAAGTGTTCTTTGCCCAGTCCACAAGAAGGGGGATACTGCAAAATGCACCAACTATCGTGGAATCAGCCTTCTTAATATCGCATATAAGGTCCTTTCAAGTGTATTGTGCGAAAGATTGAAGCCCACCGTGAACCGGCTGATTGGACCTTATCAGTGCGGCTTCAGACCTGGTAAATCTACCATCGACCAGATTTTCACAATGCGCCAAATCTTGGAAAAAACCCGTGAAAAGAGAATCGACACACATCACCTCTTCGTCGACTTTAAAGCCGCCTTCGACAGCACGAAAAGGAGCTGCCTATATGCCGCTATGTCTGAATTTGGTTTCCCCGCAAAACTTATACGGCTGTGCAAAATGACGTTGAGCAACACCATCAGCTCAGTCAGAATTGGGAAGGACCTCTCCGAGCCGTTCGAAACTAAACGAGGTTTCAGACAGGGTGACCCCCTATCGTGCGATTTCTTTAATTTAATGCTGGAGAAAATTATACTAGCTGCAGAACTTAACCGCACTGGAACAATATACTATAAAAGCGTGCAATTACTGGCATATGCTGATGACATTGATATCATCGGCCTAAACACCCGCGCTGTTAGTTCTGCTTACTCCAAGCTGGAAAAAGAAGCGGTAAAGATGGGTTTGATGGTGAATGAGGACAAAACGAAGTACCTGCTGTCATCGAGCAAAGAGTCAGCGCATATGCGCCTTGCCAACCACGCTACTGTTGGCAGCCATAATTTCGAAATAGTAAAAGACTTCGTTTATTTGGGAACCAGCATCAACATTAGGAACAACATCAGCACTGAAATCCAGCGAAGAATCAATCTTGCCAATAAATGCTACTTTGGACTAGGTAGGCAATTGAAAAGTAAAGTCCTCTCTCGGCGAACGAAAATCATACTCTACAAGTCACTTATCGTACCCGTCCTGCTATATGGGGCAGAAGCATGGACCATGACAACAGCAGATGAAGCGGCTTTGGGAGTGTTCGAGAGAAAAGTTCTTCGAAAGATTTATGGACCTCTACGCGTTGGCGATGGCGAGTACCGAAGAAGATTTAATGATGAGCTATACGCAGACATCAACATAGTCCAGCGAATTAAAACGCAGCGGCTGCGCTGGCTAGGCCATGTTATGCGAATGAAAGATGATGCTCCGGCCAAGAAAGTGTTTCTATCGGAACCTGCCTATGGAAGCAGAGGTAGAGGGCGGCCCCCACTCCGTTGGAAGGACCAGGTGGAAAACGATTTAAACTCCCTTGGTGTGACCAATTGGCGCCGGTTGGCGGAGCGAAGGAGCGACTGGCGCGCCTTGTTGGACGGCCATAACCGTTTAGACGGTTAAGCGCCAAATAAGTAAGTAAGTAAGTAATTAGATATTTTCATGAATGTTTGTATGTATATTAAGGTGATTCAAAATGCAATATTTTATATGTATAGCAATTCAATTTTGTTGATTCCATTATATAGGGGTATTTAGGTTTACATGATATGTATGTGTACGGATATAAATTCAATATTATACATTAGATTGGTTTAAAAAATGACATTTTATTTGAATTCGAAAACGATTTATAAATATCCAAATAAGTTGGACAAATATAATAAAAGCCGGTGGATTTGGGTCCTCACAACGCCAAGAAGCAACAAAGTATTTTCCTTTTATATATATTATAGGCTCTTATTATATTTATCCTCTTTGCTTTAACTACTTCTAAATATATATAGATATGTGTTAACAATCTCCGCCGCGTTGAGCGGTTAGCGTGACATTGGCTGTGTAGGTGTTCGCGATATATTGAATTAATTTATTTCTAAATAAATAAATGTAAGGCGCGATAGCCTCCGAAGAAATTTTGGACCGAGCTTCTATTCGAATTTGCGTCGTGTTCCTTTTTAATTTTTCCTACAAATTGTCGTGGCGGGGCCTACTTGTTTTATGCCGACTCTGAATGGCATCTGCAAGGCAGATGAGTTTTCACTTCAGTGCTTTTCATGGCAGGAACACACTCGGAGTGCTTGCCAAACACTACTGAGAGGCGACCCCGCTTCGAAATTGAAAAACCTATTTCCGAGAGTCTGAATTGCTTTTCCCGGGACGTGAACCCAGGATCGTCCGTGTGGTAGGCAGGGCACGCTTTTTTCCTAAGTCGTTCCATAATGAGACATTTGATGCCTTGGATTCGATTTTGGATATTGGGGAATTTTTCTAATGTTGTATCGAAATCCACATTTGGTACCAATATTGTCTTGATATCAGGTGTTTCCCGATACTAGTCAAGTTACCGAATGTAATGAAGTGACACTAGTTTCGTGTCCATGAATGGTTAAAAACCTTCCTTTGAAGACACAGCTTGGTACTGTTATTGACTGTTACAGACTGTTGTCATTTCTATGGGTTCGGTTGTTGGGTATACCCACCGGTTGTTAGTGTTCAGTCCAACAACGGATATATTGCTTTGGACGTGACCGACATTGAAATTTATTTATATTTAGTTAGTCTATGGTATTACAAAACTTTACAGACTAGATAACAATAATAACAGTACAATAAAACTTTACTTACAATTATAAAAAAACTTTAAACAAGCACGGACTTACAATAGAAAAATTGGAAAAAATATCCACATGAATATTATTATAGCAAAATGAGTTAAAGTCAGTTAGCATTCGAGTTATTGGCTCATACTGAACATAATTACGCCTACAATATTCAATATGAAAGAGATCAGAGTGACGTAAAGATCTACATGGAACATTAAGATTTATGAGTTCTAGCAAAGGAGGGCAATCAATATTCCCATTGAGTAGGCCATGCACGAACAAGAGTCCAGAAATGTTCCTTCTAACCTCAAGAGTTTGCATTGATATGCAATCAATCTACATCGCGATATATATGACGGAATAGGCAAGTCAAACCTTAATTGGAACAAAGCAAATTGCAGGAACCTTTTTTGAACACGTTCAAGTCTATTCGAGTGGATAGTGTAGAAGGGATTCCAAACTATGGAAGCATATTCCAGATTCGATCTAACAAAACCATAATAAAGCATTTTGTTCGTGTAGTGATCCTTAAACTCACGAGCGTTCGCGTTTTGTGGTAAGTTACGAAGCAACATTTGTCAACGTTTAGAACTAGCTTATTTCGTCTACACTAGTCGTCGAAACAGTTAGCTCATGTTGAATAACCTCAATATCAGTGTAAGTTTTTTCATGAAGATCTTCAAATCGTCAGCATAGAAAAGATGATGACATAACTTGAAACAAGAAGTGGCATCATTAATAAGTATTAAAAATAATAAAGGTCTTAGTAGTATTAATAAGTATTAAAAATAATAAAGGTCCCAGTAGTATACTGGGGTACCCCCGAAGTAGCAATGTTAGGTGATCTCGCATCGTCAACAACAACAAAATTAACCCTATTGGCAATATAAGATTTGATCCATTCGAGAAACTGATTATGCACACCCACCGAGGATAACCTACTCTGTAGAAAATTATGACTAACACTATCAAATGCTTTTGATATATCAGTGTAGATAGCATCCATCTGACCCCCTTAATAAACGACGAAATGCAATAAATCCAAACACCAACAGGCTAGTAACTGTTGACCTACCAGGTACAAAACCATGTTGCGAGAGAGAGATATACGGTTTAAACACAAAGGAGGGTTTCCTACTTACAATACTCTCAAATACTTTAGCAACATTTGATAGCTTGGAAATTGGGCAATAGTTTGAAATATCACATTTATCACCAGATTTAAATATGGGGGTGACAAATGCTACCTTCCAATCATCTAAAAATATGCCTAGCTTCAGTGAGAGATTGAATAATAAGCATAAGGGCTCGCAAATCGAATCTATGCATTGCTTATGTACGAATACGGATAGTCCATGAGCTTCAACAAGCTTTGTATTTAATCCAATTATAGACTTAGAAATGTCAGCTTCGGAAATTTCCAGAGAGCCAAAATCTAAATAATTTGACAAGTCCTAAATTATCATCGGAAGAGTCAGCAACAAAATTTGACTTGAAAAAATCAGCAAAAAAGTTTGCTGCCTCTTACGAAGATTGGAGATCAAGTCATTGTAAAACATCGCAGCCGGAATATACGAAGTTGCTCGCTTAGAATTGATGAAATTCCAAAAACCTTCATTCTTCATTCAACCTTATGTTGGATTCAAACCCCAGAATGTAATTTTTGTAAAGAAATTTACTCAAACAATTGAAATCCCTCATATATTTCTCTTGTAATGATTTATTGCGCAATACCAGTTCTATTGAATAGATTATGATACTTATTTCGCAAGTTCTTGACTTTTTAATTTACTATTATGCCAAGGTACTTTAAATGTTCTTTTACGTTATCTAGGGATATAACGTATTAAAGTATCTGATATTATATCCTTAAACAATGCAATGTATTCTGAAAGGCTGCAGCCTTTGAATAACGAAACCCAGTTGGTTACGCGGCATAGGCTATCACCCGCCTAAATCCTCCATTTAAAAACACGAATTTATTTATAACCTATATATCGTATTATATTATCATGTATATAGTGAATTATATATTATATTGAACTACATCTTATTATATCCATGAATTGTAAATAATTATAATGTATATAATCATCCTAGCTTATTTAATCATCTATATCCCTCATTTGTAACGACATGGGGCGGGTGGCAGCCTACACCGCGTAAATCCACCAAATTGAATTCGCCGCAAGCACAGGATGGCGATCCAGCATGATCGCCACCTGTCAGAAAACCATCACCTTTTGTATCATCTTTCAAATTGTCATTGTTATCTTCTAAACCAAAAAAATTGCATCTTGTGCATTTCTGCTAAACAACTTTATAAAGTCGCGATTTTTGATATAACTTTGCTTTGTGATCAAGTTTTCTGATCAAATACTGTTGTCATAGTTTACACAGTTTGTGCTAAAAAGTCTTTTTTTTTATAATAATAATAATAGGGGGACTCATGAAAGCTTATAAACTTATAGGGTGTAAAATTATATCCATTTACACACGCTGTTATATGAACGCACCTAGTAATACTCTTGATAAACTTAATTGTTTATCAGCTGTATTATTGCCGAACAAAATTTTTTTGATTGTTATACAAATTAAAAAATGCCAAGATTAAGTGAAAAATCAATACTAAAATGCATTTACTTGCTGATGTTGGAGATTTCTGATGAAAATGCCTGCTGTAATGTCTGCAAGGTTGCATTCCTTTGAGTTTACCGCGTTTACACAATGAAATGTGCGCGTAAATTTATACAAATTGTGTAAATGATTTTTCATACAAAATTTGACAGCTCGTTTACGCACTAGATAAATTTATACGTTTACACACTTTATAAGGCATTTATACGGTTACATGAGGTCCCCTAATATAAATTGGCGAGAAGCTGCATTGTGTATATAAATATCAAAGGCGCAATTCTAGTACCGAATCGTCGTAATTTGTGATTATTGGAAATTGAATATAAAATATAGATAAACGTCTTGAAGAGGCGTGAAGACTAAAATCATTTTACATATCTTTTACTCAACGCTGACGGAAGTTTTATTGATGCGGTGAGTTTTTACACACAACTGGTTTACGTACTTCAAGATTTGAAGGTAGAAGCCGCAACTTGGGAGTCGTTTTATTGCTGCAGCCCAACCGTTTAAGAGTGGTTATTTTGGTTAATCAACCCCCCAGCGATTATCAAAGGTGACTACAGCATTCCTCTCGTTCTGGTCAGTTGTCACCAACTTGAAACCATCAGCGGCCATCCAGTCATACCATCTTACATTACCCGGGTAAGTCTCTCATAACTAGTGGTCCTTCGTCGCAATTGACGAAAGCAGCCTCTTAATAATATAATTACATATACATATATCGTATATACCCCGGTAAATTTTGGTGGCTCCCGCCAAATACATAATTTTCCCGCCAAAAAATACATTTTCCCGCCATAAAAGTTTATATTCTCACCCCCTATATACATATAGCGGTTCATTACAAACCGGCAAATCGCACTCGTACTTTCACAAAGTTAACTTGTGTCCCTTGCGCTATAATTTAAATACATATCCCCACTTTTGCATTGTTGGCGATACCCAGCAAAAAATTCGGCCACATTTGCATTGCTTGAAATACCCAACAGCAAATTCTGCAGCTCAGCCCAACTCCTCCCAGACTACTCCCAATTCAGTCTAACTGGTCCTAGCCTACTACACTCTCGACCAATAGGAAAACTTCTCCCTTTGGTTTTCCCGTATAAATAAACACTCGGCAATCTCCAAAATAACCAAAATAGCCAAAGTTAAATTAAGCAAGTCCCTTTTTAGAATGGCTACCGTGGTCGAAAATAAATTTATATCCGAAACGGGTCTCTTTTCGAATTACTGCGCTCGGTTCGGCACAACCGAGATCCAAGATAACACCGAGGCATCCCTAAAAATAAAAGATAAAAATATAGATGTGTTCTGGGAAAGAGTACAGAGCGCATATGACGCCGTCGTAGAGTCAGATGACAACGACCTTCCAGAAGACTTGAAGGCATCAGCTTTCAATAAATACCGCGCCTGCCTTATAGCGTATGAGGAAACAAAGGCAAGAATAGGCGATCAACTCCAGCTAAGGGTACTAAGCAATGCCGTCCCCGCTACAAACACCACTCCCCAAGAAAGTTCCGGGATGCACCTGAAAGTACCCGCCTGTGACACCGAAGTCTTTTACGGGAGTTATGATCAATGGCCGTCCTTCCGTGACATGTTCACTGCGGTCTATATCAACCACCCAAACTCTCCAGCGCCCAGAAATTGTACCATCCCAGGTACAAAACCCAAGGAAACGCCGGCCAGATAGTAAAGCAATTCCCACTTAGTGATGACAACTTTGCTCTGGCGTGGAAGCCCTGAAATCCCGATATGAAAATAAAAGAGTCCTGGTCGATAATCAGATAAAAGTCATAATGAATCTCAAGGCCATTCAAACTGAAAACAGCGAAGATATACAGAGACTGCAATCCTCCGTAAACAACTGCCTCCAAATATTAGCAACCCAACAAATCTCGACAGAGTCGGGATCCCATTTTAATTTATTTAGTAACGTCCAAGCTCTGCGCTTTGGGAACAATTATTAAGTTCGCGAAGAGACCTCCCGAATTGGTCCCAAATGGACCAGTTTCTGACAACTCGCTACGAGATAGCGGAAAAGGTTGATCAATGGCGACCAGCCAAACCCCGATATAATCCACCCTCCACAAATATCTCAAGGCCTCCCCCAGCCCCCAGTTCAGGCAGGGTCAAACCCAAATCCAAAGCCGCAACCCCCCGCACAATAGCAACTACTCCCAAAATCGAACAAATTCTCATGTGGTAGAGCATCAAAAAGTCTACGCCTGCAGAATGTGCAAGCAGTCCTCCCACACGCTACAAAGCTGCTTGCGTTACAAGAAGCTGACAATCCCTGAGCGAAAAAAAATCGTGAGAGATAACAACCTGTGCGAAAGTTGTCTATCTCAAACCCACATCTTAAAAGATTGCACAAGTACAAGAACATGCCTCTACTGCCAAGGCCGCCACAACTCCACCCTTCATGACACCGCAACCCCTCATCAAACCACTGGACCGCGAAGATCAACATCCCAGTTAACAACCATAGGACCTAGCAGTACCAGCCAACAAAGCGTCCATGAAGTAGCAGCTACGGAAGAACTTCCCTCTACCTCAAACGCAGCCCATATCCAATCATTTCATTCCGACAATGATAGCAAAATCATTCTCACCACAACGACATTATCCATAGAACACCGTGGTGACTGATTCAGGCTAAGAGCCTTACTGGATCAAGGGTCAGAACGTAGCTTCAGCTCTTCAAAAGCTCAAACCAAGCTAGGCCTCCCATATACCCACTCCCTATTTGAAATATCGGGCATGGTAGGCGGAGTAGTACAAACCTCCAACAAGTTGTGCTCACTGACCTTAGTCTCAAATGACCTCAAGGTGAAAATAAAGGCCCAGGCAATAGTGCTACCTCGTCTCACTAGGCAACTCCCAACACTCAGGCTAAATAACGACCAAATGCGTAAATGGTCCCATCTCAAGCTAGCAGACCAGAATACTCAGAATTCCTCCCAAATTGATCTGGTCTTAGGTAGTGATCTTATCCCACAAATAATGCTAAATGGCATCGAAAAGATCTCCCCCACACTGCTAGCCCAAAACACAATATTTGGCTGGATAATAAGTGGCCAAACCCCCGAAAAGGTCGGATCACACTCCTCTCAAGCGTGGGAAGTGGCGAATATCCAGCTGAATGAGTAGCTAAGGCAATTCTGGGAAATCGAAGAAATACCCAGAACGCGAGTGGAAACACCATAAGATAAAATGTGCGAAGATTTTTATCAAAACACTACCACTCACATGTGTGACGGTCGATATATGGTCCGGCTCCCGTTTAAACCAACGTTCCCGAACGATATCGACCTAGGTCAATCCCGTACTGCAGCCCAACGACAGCTCCATGGAATGGAACGTACCCTCTCAAAAAAGGGCGACCTCAAGCAACAATACGACCAGGTACTTGAAGAATATCTGTCCCAATGAAATAGAATCTCGGGGTAAATACTTCTCGTTCTATCTCCCTCGCCATGCGGTCGTAAGGCCAGACAAGAAGACAACGAAAGTCAGATTTGTATTCAACGCCTCAAAAAAGCCGGGTTCCGGTCACTCCCTCAACGATGTTTTATGTACCGGACCAACCCTCCAAACCGATCTCCGACTTATGTTGTTGAAATGGCGAACATATAAATATGTGTTTAATGGCGATGTAGAGAAAATGTACCGCCAAATTCTCTTACACCCCGATGACCGAGACTACCAACGGATAATATTCCGAACCCCCGAACACAGTCCAATAAAGGATTATAAGTTAAAAACGGTCACCTTTGGGGTTAACTGCGCGCCTTTCCTGGCTATTCGCACTCTACACGAGCTGTCGAAAGATATTGCCGATTCCCATCCGCGCGCAGCCCCAATACTAAAATCCGAGACGTATGTTGACGATATTTTATCTGGCAGTCGTGATTTCCAATCAGCCGAGCAATCACTAACAGAGACTATAGACGCTCTGAATTCAGCCGGCTTTCCCCTAAAAAAGATCACGGCAAACCATCCCGACATCCTCCAAAAAATATCGAAAACTGATCTGCTGGAACAAACCATCTCGAAAAGACTAGCACCGCCAAGACATTCTCTTATACCGTCGACTCAAATCCAGCATTCACTGCAGCCACGAAGCGGCAAATCCTCTCCTCCATTGCGAAACGTATCGACCACGCAGGGTGGCTGACACCCAGAATGATCCAAGCAAAGATGCTCATGCAAGAACTATGGTTAGACGGGGCCGACTGGGATGAACAAGTAAAACCCCTACGTCTCATCGAATGGGCGCAGTTCACCGAAAATCTCCCGGATATCTCAGACATTCAGATCCCACGTTGGATAAATTACCTCGCCGATCAGTCTGTGGAACTCCATGGCTTCTGCGACGCCTCCGAAAAGGCTTATTGTGCGACCCTTTATGTAAGAACCACCGTAGGCACACAAGTCTTCACTCACCTGCTAGTCTAAAGGGAAAGTGGCCGCCTCAAAAAAATAAGTTTGTCACGCCTGGAGCTGTGCGGTGCTGTCTTACTAGCCAAACTAGTCGCAGAAGTCCAACCCCATCTCGGCCTAAGTCAAAAAAAATTAAACATGTGGTCCGATTCTGAAATCGTGCTAGGCTGGCTGGAAAAGCCACCCCACTCTTGGAAAACATACGTCTCTAACCGAACAGCGCAGATTATAGACCTCGCAGGAAATGTCCATCGGCGACATGTGCGAAGCAAAGACAACCCCGCTGATATCGGAACCAGAGGATGTAGCCCCGTCGAGCTCACTAACTCATTGCTATGGTGGAATGGACCAGAGTGGCTTTCACGACCCCCCCCCCCGCCCGAGGACTGGCCGACACCAACGGTCAGAAATATTGCAATGAGTGTCATCCCATCATTCTCCCCGAAAAGGCTCGATTTACCGCCCTCTATATAAGGTTTCTGTACGAGACCTTCCTCCATGCGGACGTCCGCCTCCTGCAACAAGCTATGAGGCAGGAGTTCTATATTCCCCTACTCAAAGCTCAGTTGAAAAAATTTGTTTTCCAGTGCAAAGTCTGCACCATTCACAAACAACAAACGCGATCACAAATAATGACAGCCTTGCCCCCCGAAAGATATAGATTCGCCCCCCCCCCCCCTTTCACCACGACTGGTGTAGACTTCGCTGGCCCGTTTCAGATAAAGGCTTCGATGCTCCGGTCTCCCAAGATAATGAAGGGCTATGTAGCCGTCTTTGTCTGCTTCGCCACTAAAACCGTCCACTTGGAATTATGTTCCGATCTCACCACCCAAGCATTTCTCGCCGCTTTTTCCCGCTTCGTGGGACGCCGAGGATATCCCAGCAAAATGATGAGTGACAATGGCACCACCTTCGTAGGAGCTAAGCGTGCCACGGAAAAGGAGTTCATATCATTTCTCAGGGAAGTCTCATCTGACGTCGTCCAGAAGTAAGCACCGCAAGGCATCAACTGGCAATTCATCCGCCCTGGCGCTCCCCGCATGGGCGGTCTATGGCAATCTGTGATCAAAAGTTTTAAAACCCACTTTAAAAGGGTCGCCGGGACCCACACTTTCACGTTAGAATAGAGGCGGTTTTAACTTCTCGCCCCCAGCTATCTCAAAACCCCAACGACCTCACCCCGGGTCATTTTCTACGGGGTGCGCCCCTGCTCTCCATCCCCGAACCGAACTACGAACACTTCTCTATGATTAACCGTTGGGAACGGTTGAAAGTTTTACATCACCAGTTCAGCAAACGCTGGAAGAATGATTATATCATGGAGCTGCACAAGCGATAGCCATGGAAGACGACCAAACCTCCGCCTCGAAATGGCGACCTCATAGTCATTAAGGAAGACCACCTACCCCTACCGAATGGCGCCTAGTACGCGTGGACGATACCCATCTCGGAAGAGGACATATTCGAGTAGTCGACGTACGCACCCAGAATGGCGTACTCACCAGACCCATCACAAAGTTGTGTTTTCTACCGACCCCTGAGCCTGACTCAGGCCCTCAAGGCTCGGTAGTATCCCCAGAACGTAATACAGTCCAACCCCCTGTGCTATCGTAAAATCTACATAAATAAGCTTAACCCCTGCCAACACTCTACTCCCAAAATCATGAGTGACTAAAATTTATTGTTTACTATCTTCCTCAGATGGATCGCCAACGCCCTCCAGTCCCCGCACCCCTCCGCTCGCTAGCATCACAGTTGACAGTGCCCACAGCTCACCAACGACGTGACGAAGTCCTGCCCGACTACCGACGATGCCGTTTATGCATGCGACCCCATGCACTATCAACGTATTCTGTGTTCGCTGCCATGCAGCCCAATAACGCGCCTTGGTCGCACGGGCACACAATTATTGCACAAACTGCTTGGCACTGTCACACGCCACACGCGCATCGCCAACCCCCGAATGTAGAGCAACCATCAAGGCGCCAACGCCATTCATCGCGCCGCCACAGGCCACTCATCGCAGCAGTGGGAACGTCCAGCCACCACAACCACCATCCGCTGCAAGCACATTCAGCGTTCGCCACAACCAGCGCGCACCGACCGTGCCCAATCGCACTATACTATGCACCGCCACCGGCCTGCGAACCTCAACGTATAAACATAAAGTTGGGAAAATACTCATTCAAGAAGCAGTTCGGGCTCTGACCGAGCTGCAACAAAGTAAAGTGGGGAGCTCGGACCGGGCGTCCATGCTGGCATCATACAGGCTAAGCCAGTCGGGTGTGTCGGGATTCTTGCTCCTTGCACCCTAGCCATGGTACCTCAACATAAGATCATATTTCATGCACTAAACAAAAAAACCGGGTCGAATCTTAAATTGGAGTTATTGCTCCAAAAAAAATCTTTGCGTTTACACTACTCGCTACTCTCTTTTTAATTGCTCGGACGGACATATGAGAAATAATTACCCCGCAGTATGAAGCGGACGGACCTAGTAGACAAAAGAAGCACACACAAACAATCTCTTTAAAGATTTCCTACTGATCCTTATTGCTCTTTATGGTGGGTGAGAATATATATATAAGCACATACAAACAACCAAGAATGTTACTTAAGAGTGGAGATCACTGCTGGTGTTCTGTCTCCATATTTTCTCTCGCTCCCTTCCCTACCTTTGTATTGAGAGTTAAATCTAAGATCTCCCTTACCCGACCAAATCGAACCCAAGTAGGTAAGTAAAAGGCGGTTCTACCCCAAATGGAGAAAGGAAAAATGAAAAAGGAAAAGTATAGGTTCGTGTGAAGTATTGTTTTAAAGTGAGTGCGCAAATAATTCAAAAATGTTATCATTTCTGTCGATAATTTAAGATAAACTTTCAAAAGTATCAAAATTTCTAGTAACTCCGAAAGTGTGGAGCACGGAGTACAGCTGAAACTCATCATTTGTAGTGAATTTAATGAAAATCACAAGTATATTTGTCATAATACAATAACAACAGTGGTACAACAAAGAAAGTTTGATAATATAGCTACCAACAACCGAAAATCTCCCGCCAATTCCTGTGCTGAAAGCTTTCACTAATTCAACATTCGCATTCGCGCCATCTATCGGTTGATAGCCTAAAATAAACTATACCATCTACGCCTGTGCTGCCACCTGGTTCCAACTCATCTATTTTTCGGAGTATTTTTTGGAACACCATGTCCCAAAATTCTGGAAAGCATCGTGGCGAGACCTTGGGCAATAAAGCTGAAATAATTAAAAAGGCTCCTCGTCTAAGCGATTCATCTCCTAACCTCATCCGTACAATCGACGAACGACTGATAAAGTACAATGACTCGTTGTCCAATAAAATAATGGAAGCAGAAAAGCGTATGATGGAATTTACATGCAGAAAACTGGAAGATAAATTTGAAGGCCTGAAGAGGAGTTAAACGAGTTAAGTGGTAGAATTAATCACATGGAGGGTATGTTTGAGAGGATTGGGCACCTCGAAAATGAAATAGCCACACTAAAACAGAGAGTATGTAAGCAGAAAAACTTTATATCTAAGCAAGAACTCCAAATTGCTGCATGCGACGTCCGAGTTCATAGGATTCCCTTCGAGGAATGGGAAAACTTACAAAAGATTTTCCACCACCTCTGCTTCACGCTAAACTTACAGCCACCCCCCCCCCCCCCCCCCCCCCCCCCCCTAAAAAGTGTTTTTCGGCCGAACCGTAAACTACCCCACGGTACGGTTGATCCGGCCGTTATCATTAAATTTTACTCACCCGCGGACCGAAATAAGATGTTGAAAACGATTGCGAGCTTCAGGCGCCACAACAACACCAAAGGCCTGTGACTCGTGCATGTGGGAATAAATTCCAATGGGCCTATCTTTCTTAATGCATCGCTGACCAAAAACAACTCTGAGATCTTCAAGGTTGCGATCCATCTTAAGAAGAGGAAAAAGGTTTCATCGGTCTTCACAATGCGGGGTATGGTGCATATAAAGCGAAAAATCAGCGACCGACCCGAAGCAGTCCCCAGCTTGAGTTTTCTCTACAGTCTCGACCCGGAAAACAATACTTCCATTCGTGAAGACGACACGCCCGTTGCGAACAACGCATAAGTTTTGTGAGAATTATAGTAGGCTTCTTATCTGCTGTGCATACAGACCGAATCGACTAGTAGATTTTTCCGCGTTTATTGAATTTCTTCATTCGTTACTAATAGACTATGACAATGTTATCATCGCTGGAGGTTTTAATAGTAACCTACTGGTGGGTGCCATTTTAAAACAAAACATGGAATCTTGGGGACTTTTTCCCACAAACTGTGCTATACCAACGCATTTCACAAATTCTAACTCTTCTCTATTAGATTTATTTTTTGTCAATGATATTCATAAAATGATTCACTACACGCAACTATCCGCCTCCTGCTTCTCAAAACACGACCTGATATTCCTAAACTACAACTTCCAAACATCATGTAGGCCAAGTTCGTTCGCGTATCGCGATTACAGAAGTATAGATTATTATTCTCTTGCTGAGTCTGTTGAGTCGGTTGAATGGAGCTTGATTCGTACGTTAACATCGGTTGATGACCAGACAAAGTTTCTGCAGGATAAAATAAATAAGTTATTCGATGATCACGTTCCACTAAAAATAAAAACACCTAAATACAAGAATAGCTCTTGGTTAAATGCAACATTAAAACAGCTTATCCACCTTCGTAACCAAGCCTACTCACGGTGAAAAAGGTACAAAACAGTCGAAGCGCATAGCTGCTTTAAAACAGCGCGGCTTTCTGCAAACAAAGCCATAAGGGTGGCCAAGGCAAATTATTTTAAGTATAAGTTTAGTTCTGCTTTGAATACAAAAGAAAAATGGAACAAAATCAAACAAATAGGAATTGGTAAACCCAAAAGTGACTTGTCTCATCCCCCTGATGTCGACATCAACGAAATAAATAATACTTTTATAAGACTACCAAACTCAGCCGACAATGTGTGTATTGATAACTACTCCGTGCGTGTTAATGTTGACACTAACCTTTTCGAGTTTGTTTGTGTCGATATTTGTCATGTTGTCCAAGCCATACTTTCTGTGAAGTCTATCGCAATGGGGCTTCATGGTATATGTTCAAAGTTTTTAAAAGTCATTCTTCCTAAAATCCTTCCCCACATTACTTACTTGGTCAAGTCAATTTTGACGACCGGTGTCTTCCCAATATACTGGAAAGCTGCAAAAGTTATTCCAATCCGTAAACAAAATAATGAGTATCGACTAATAGCCATACTCCCTTTCCTCTCTAAGGTCGTTGAACGTATTCTACATGGGCAAATCGTATCATATGTACATGAATACAAGCTCCTGTCAGACAGTCAGTCCGGTTTCAGGTCAAAGTGGAGCTGTACAACGGCATTATTATCGGTGACAGAAGAAATTCGTGAGCGAGGGGATGAAAGTTACATTGCCTTCTTAACACTTCTTGACCACTCTAAAGCTTTTGATTCTGTAGACCACACTCTGCTCTGCAGGAAGCTGGTAAACTTATTTAACTTCTCTTGTCACGCAGTTGCCCTTATAAGATCATATCTTGGCGATAGGACTCAAGATAGATGGTGAAAAGTCTGACTTCCTACATGTCTTAAGAGGCGTCCCTCAAGGCTCTATCCTGGGTCCTCTGTTATTTGTTCTGTATATCAATGACTTACCCGATGTCTTTAAGTATTGTAATGTTCATATCTACGTTGATGATGTGCAGTTATTTACGTGTTGTCCTCGTGATCAAACTAGCCTGTGCATAAGTAACTTAAACCACGATTTGAATCAAATATTTTCATGGGCTACTATGAATGGCTTATGTATAAACCCCAATAAGTCAAAATGTATTGTTATTCATAGAAGGTCTTTTCCCACTAATGATTTAGAGAATGTAGTGTTCGACAATTCCGTTATAGAATACGTAGATACGGCGAAAAACTTAGGTGTAATTTTTAACAAAACATTGACATGGAAAGACCATATTTTTAGAACGGTTGGAAAAGTGTATGGAATGCTTCGTACACTATGGTTAGCACAGTATTTCACGCCTTTGCACATAAGACTAATTCTGGCTAAAGCGTACTTAATACCTACGCTACTCCATGGTTGAGTGATTTACTCAAACTGTGAGTATCTGTGCAAGAACAAACTAAATGTTGTTTACAACAACATTGCTAGATATATTTATGGGTTGAAAAGACTTGACCAGGTATCACAACATGCTGAAAGGTTGGTAAACATTTCTTTCGAAAATCTTTTAAAAGTCCAAACACTGTCCTTCCTCCATAAATTGATACACACGAAGGAGCCTGACTATCTATATCGTGAGCTTATTTTTCTGCAATCATCAAGATCGGTGCTTCTTCTTAAGCACATTAGATACCGCACGCTAACCTCTGAGCGCCAATTCTTTGTTACTGCAATAGTTCTTTGGAACTCCCTACCTACAAGTCTTCGACCCTTAAGTAATGCTCTGCACTTCAAAAAAGAGCTAACATCATTTTTTTAACGACTCTTAAACTGGATCTCAAATTGTTGTTGTTAAAATGTTCATTTCTATGTCCTTTTCCTTTCTCTGTGTCTTATTTCTTTATTTGTTAAATACAATTCCATCTATAACCAGCCAAAGGTTATCATCACTACTGCTGTCTTTTAATATTTATTAATTACTTTTCTTTAGTTTTAAGATTTACATTTACATACATAAATATTTCACTATTATCCGTTATATTTAATTTAATTTGATTAATCAAATTTATTATTATTATTATAAATGTTCAATTTTTATAGCTTATGCTATTCACGACTAGCACTGTTAAATAATTTGTCAAAATTGTTGTGCTAGGAACAAATTTTCAAATAAATACATACATACATACACTGACATAGATATATGTAACCGAAAACCCGCAAATGTGTGTGTATGCGAGAGAATTTTATGAAACCAGCAATAAATCGAGCGACTACTCCACCAACAACGAAACACTAATTGGAATAAGTAAGACTAATAGTGCAATAAAATGAATAAAGTCATATCAGTCTTCTGACGCTAGCAACACAACGATGTACACGAAACTTAACTGAACACAGCGCCAAAGTAACACCGATGATAAAGCGACTATGACATCAGTTTATACTCAACAATGTCATATATGTATGAGACATATGTGTTATGGGGCACTCGTATGCATTTTCTATTTTATGTGCAAATCACTAATTTTATTTGACTAAGTACACGTTTAGGCACAAATTTTTGGCTCACGACTAAGTGCACTAATTTTATTAGTACTCATAGCAGATCTTTGGTACATACTCTCACAAATGTATGCATATGAGAATTTTATGAAACCGCAAACAAATATGAAGACTGGAGAGTTTGTTGATCTTCTTATTAGGTTGTAAGTATGTATGTACATACCGACACATATGCATGTACGTGATAACTTCATGAAGCCGCATAATTAATTTTTTGATTTTTAGCTAAAATGCATCTTTATCATGAAATTGTGGTTTCTTTATCAAACAGTTTTGCGGTTTTTTGTTTTGTATTTTAATAAAACGTGTTCTCACACTGATTACAACCATCTGGGCTGCTTAAACATGACATCATATAAATTATAAATTTTTTAAATATGAAGATTGAACATTTTATTTATCTTTTTATTAGGTTGTATGTTTGTATACATACTGACACTTATAAGGACATGAGAATTTCATAATTGACCAAATGGTTATTGAATGTTAAAAAAGAATTAACAAATACGTTAAGCACGGACAGGTTAAGCATGGTCGGATATAAAAAAAAAAATTCCGGAAATTCAACGCAATAGATATTTAAAGTACGCTGTATATAATTGCTGTAATAAGAGATTTTAATTCGTGTTTCACAATTATCGTAAACTAAATTGAAATGTCTATAAAAAACCCCTGGGCTTTCAAGAATGCCTCCTATTCTCTTTTCCTTTTTAACTAGTAAGTTTTTAAAATTGTTAATAGCCTCTAGAATGGTGTATGCACTTTTTTCGCACAATGTGGCTCAGTCCTTTGATCGGGGTTAGTTGGTCCAAAAGATCCCAGGGCTCTGCGTTGTTGTTGTTGGTGTTGTTTTTAATAATGATGTGTTGAGCTCAGGAAAACTCTCATTTAACAATTGAATGTTACATTTATTTTTAAACGTAATGAAGTGTTTGGAATATTGTATTCAAAACTAGTCTGTTTACTATTTTAAAAATTTCTAAAGCAGTTTATATTTTGTTCTTGATTCATAAATTGATTATAGGGATAACTTGTTCCATGACTTAAACAAAACAAGTATATAAGTAGAATTTTTATTAAATTAGTTAATTTCGTATCGTTTTTTATTTTTTTTATTTTTATCTATACACGTGTGAGGCACATTATAAAATGACCATATTATATGTTTATCTATAGTTTTACACATCAATTGTTTCTACATGCGGTCTTTTAAATGAAGTATCCTGGACTCAAATCTTTTCAATATCGCCATTACTTGGAATTCGTTCAGTTTCAATTTCACGATATTCAAAGCACTTGATGCTCAACATTTTTTCCATAGTACAACGAATTGGTATATTAAAATTATCATATTCCAATTTAAAATGTCGATAAAATTCTTGTTTTGCCTCAATGATTCCAATATCAGATTCCTTTTCAATGAGCTCTCTTCGAAATGCCTCTATAGCTTCAGCTATAGTAAAAATTCTCATAGGCTCCACTTCCGTTGGAAAATCAACTTTAGACGATGGTGAAAATAATGGCGTCGTTGACAACACTTCAATTTCTTCTTCGTCATTCGTTAAAAGAGGCTCACTTTGATTTAGTAATAATGTGGGGTCAAAATCACAACGCTAACATCAAACAGCGATAAATAAAGAAAGCTGACAACCAATAAATGAAGAAAGATGGCAACCACTGGTTATACGAAGACGAAAACGGAGAAGAAGAAAGACGCAAGAAAAAATGAGAGAGACGAAGAGTTATCACGAAGACGGCGAAAAAGACGGTTCGCTTTAAAAGACGCGCTTGTAAAATTTTATATTTAATTCAATTCAAATTCATTTTAATTCATTGAAAATACAAATCTTTTATTTATTCTTTAAATCAATATCAATAAATTTTTTAAAATTAAACATTATATAACAAATACTATAATATTGGGAGCTCAACCAATGCCTTGTGAAATGGTGGTGTTAATTAGAAAATGCTCTAATTCCTTATTTTGCGAAAACTAAATAACAAGAAATCTGTGAAAATGAAAATTTATAGAAAAGTTTTGTTACTGGATTAGTGAAAAAACAGAAGTTTTCATTTCGCAATGTCACGTTTATTCGATTTCGAGAATGTTCGCAGAAATCTAAGAGTGTCAAATAAGAAAAGCGTTGTCGCATTACATAAATATGTATTCGATAGAGAAGGCGATAGAGACAACAGAAAACGTTTAAGAGAGTTCGAAAGTTTTGATTACAATGAATATGACGGAAACTATGCAAAAAAGGTGGCGTATATTAAAGAAAACCTAAAAGAGTGTGATTTAATTTCGATTTGCATTTTGCTTACACTTAATTACGGAGAGAATGATAAAATATTGCATATTTTCCACAATCTAAAAAAAGAACAATTGTTGAAAGATTTTTGTCGCGATGAAGAAAGTCAAACAGAAAACGAAGATGATCAGGTTAAGTATGAAAAGAATTTGAGTGAAAACGAGCAGAACGGTGCTGAGTGTAAAAATGCGACAAATACCCAAAGCGAAGAATATAATAGCTCACGCCGAAAGCGTCAGCAGAGTGAGATGAGCAATGATTGTTTTTTGTCGGTAGAAAATGAAGAAAGCGGTGCAAACAAAAATATACCCCGAATGCCATTACCGAAATTAGTAATGAACTTTCGCGACATAGAAGACTCTATTCGTATGTTTGATGGTACTGAAAAAATTCCGGTAAACGTGTGGATTACAGAATTCGAAGAAACTGCAGCGATGATGGGGTGGGATGATTTTCAAAAATTTGTCTTCGCCAAGAAATCTCTCAAAGGCATTGCAAAATTGTTTGTGTCTAGCGAAAGGGGTATAACGTCGTGGAGTAAACTCAAAGTTGCGTTGATGAGTGAATTTAAGTTAACAACAAATAGCGCAACACTCCACAAACAATTGTCTGAGAGAAAAATCAAAAGTAATGAGTGTATTCCAGAAAATTTTTTTACAATGCGTGAATTGTCATCAAGAGGAAATATTGACGACAATGCGTTGATGCAATACGTAATTGACGGTGTACGAGATTTGAGTGTTAATAAATCTATTTTATATAATGCCACAAATATACAAGATTTTAAGAGCAAATTAAAATGTTATGAGAAAATGCGTGACAAGAATAATGAGTTTAAAGCACAGATGAGTGAAAAAAGCATATAGTACACAAAAAGAATAAAGCCGTAATCTGTTATAACTGTGGTGGAAAAGATCATTTGTCAAGAAATTGTGAAAATAAAGCGTTAGGCCGCAAGTGCTTTAAGTGTAATAAATTTGGCCACATAGCGAATGACTGTGGTGAAAAAAAGATAATAAAAGCAAAACAAATGTAAGTTATATGAGTACAGAAGACGATTCTTTAACCAAACACATTAATATAAGAGGTAAGAAATTCTTAGCCTTATTAGACACTGGAATTAAATTCAATTTGATTACACAAAATGTATTCGAGGATTTAAATAAGCCAAAACTGAGTATGGTATAAATTCAACTAGTGGGTGTTGGTGAAAACCGCAATGACAATAAAATTAAACCAATTGGTAGTTTTAAAGAAACGGTAAAAATGGACGATGATTA
The DNA here is from genome assembly GCF_040869045.1 of Eurosta solidaginis. Taxonomy (NCBI): domain Eukaryota; kingdom Metazoa; phylum Arthropoda; class Insecta; order Diptera; family Tephritidae; genus Eurosta; species Eurosta solidaginis. The sequence continues at coordinate 203,700,677 of NC_090319.1, forward strand.
TTTTGAGATGAACTTTTTAGTAATTCCGTCAAAATGTATAGATGTCGAAGTTGTTATAGGGCGCGAAATATTGCAAGAAGCGTCGATAAGTTTAAAAAGCGGTAACGTTTCTATACGAAAATTAAATTCAAACAACGATTTTCCCTTTTTTAAAATAGACATTGTAGATGACAACAAATTTTTGAATATTGACGAATCAGCAAGTGGCGATGCAAAAGCCAAAGTAGAGACAATGATTAATAACTATAAGCCAAATGGGCAAAAGTGCACAAACGTTGTTATGAACATTGTTGTAACCGACGAAACTCCGATATATTCTAGGCCGCGTAGGTTGCCATTTACTGAAAGATGTATCGTCGATAGTAAAATTGATGAATGGCTAAAAGACGGCATTATCGAACCTAGCGAATCCGAGTTTTCTAGCCCAATAGTCCTTGTAAAAAAACGCGATGGGTCTCCTAGACTTTGTGTAGATTACAGGAGAATTAATAAAGTTATAATTCGAGACAATTTTCCATTGCCTCTGATCGAAGACCAACTAGAGAGACTACAAGACGCAACCGTATTTAGCACGATCGACTTAGAAAATGGGTTTTTTCACGTTCCTGTAGCTCAGGCTAGCCGAAAGTATACTTCGTTTGTGACGCACAGTGGTCAATTCCAGTTTAGTAAGGTACCTTTTGGTCTAACCAACTCACCAGCAGTTTTTCAACGCTACATTAATGCAGTTTTTAGAGAACTTACACGTAAAGGCATAGCACTACCATACGTTGATACGTTGATGACTTTGTGTAGATTACAGGAGAATTAATAAAGTTATAATTCGAGACAATTTTCCATTGCCTCTGATCGAAGACCAACTAGAGAGACTACAAGACGCAACCGTATTTAGCACGATCGACTTAGAAAATGGGTTTTTTCACGTTCCTGTAGCTCAGGCTAGCCGAAAGTATACTTCGTTTGTGACGCACAGTGGTCAATTCCAGTTTAGTAAGGTACCTTTTGGTCTATCCAACTCACCAGCAGTTTTTCAACGCCACATTAATGCAGTTTTTAGTGAACTTACACGTAAAGGCATAGCACTACCATACGTTGATGACATTATTATTCCCCGTAAAGACGAACACGAAGCAGTTAACAATTTGCAAGAGGTTATTAATATATGCGCTGATTACCAACTGAAACTAAATTTAAAGAAATGTCAGTTTCTGAAAAAGAAAATCGAGTTTTTGGGGCATGTCATTGAAAATAAACGATTATCACCATCACATCGCAAAATTGAAGTAATTTCCAAGTACAAAATGCCACAAAATGTTAAGCAGCTGAAAAGCTTCTTAGGTTTAGCGAGTTATTTTCGAAAATTTATAAAAAATTTTGCTGTAATAACCAAGCCTTTGACAGATCTAATAAAGAAAGAAATAAAATTTGAAATTGGCCCAGACCAGGTAAAAGCGTTTAATGTCGTAAAACAAAAGTTGACCGAAAAACCTATACTTAAAATTTTTAATGAGAAATATAAGACGGAAATCCACACGGATGCCTCCATTGATGGGTACGGGGCTATACTACTACAAGAATGTCCAGAAGGCAATCAACTTCACCCCGTGTACTACATGAGTAGAAAAACGTCGGATGCTGAACGAAAATTTTCCAGTTACGAACTCGAAATACTTGCTGTGATAGCAGCGTTAAAAAACTTTCGGGTATATGTTTTAGGCAAACACTTCAAATTGGTTACTGACTGTAATTCTTTTACAAAAACCCTCGAAAAGAAAGACTTATGTACACGTGTTGCCAGATGGGTACTGTTATTGCAGGAATACGACTACCAAATAGAGCATCGCTCAGGAGTTCGTATGAAGCATGTAGATGCACTCAGCCGTTACCCAGTCTACATTATTCAAAATGATAATATCGTTACCAAAATGAAAATAGCGCAGAACCAAGATGAAGATTTAAAGGCAATTATCAAAATCGTTAAAGAGAAATCCACATTTAACGACTTTATCCTTAAAGGCGATTTGCTTTACAAGATATTTAAAGATTCCGAACTCTTGGTAGTCCCTCGGGTCTTACAACGGGAAATAATTAGGAACGCACATGAGAGAGGCCATTTTGCTTTAAAGAAGACCAAAGATATTATTACAAAGGAATATTTTATTCCAAATTTAGAGGAGAAAATAAAACGGCACATATCTTCCTGTATAACATGTATCGTATCGAATCGTAAGCAAGAGGGGGAGTTACATCCACTTCCAAAAGACGATATTCCATTGTATACGTATCACATTGATTTTGTGGGTCCATTGGAAACGACGTGCAAACAATATAAGCATATATTGGTTGTTGTAGATGCGTTCACCAAATTTTGCTGGTTGTATCCCACAAAATCGACAACAGCTGACGAAGTTATTAAAAGATTACGAAGTCAAAGCGTACTTTTTGGAAATCCCTATCAAATTATCTCGGACAGAGGAGCTGCGTTTATATCAGATGCTTTTAAGCAGTACTGCGAGCTCGAAAACATCATTCATCGAAAAATAACCACTGGTCTTCCACGCGCTAACGGCCAGGTGGAACGAATAAACGGGGTTCTGAGTACAGTTTTAACGAAATTAAGTACAGATGATCCGACGAAATGGTATAAGCACGTCGAGAAAGTTCAGCAGGTGCTTAATTCAACATTCTCCAGGAGTATTGATATGACGCCGTTTGAACTGCTCGTAGGTGTCAAAATGAGAACGAAGGAAGACATCCAGCTTAAAACCTTAATTGAAAAGCAATTAGTTGAATCCTTCCGCGAAGACCGACTTGAACTACGTAAACATGCAAAATCTCAAATTCTAAAGACGCAAACTGAAAACAAAAGGCGCTATATTATACGACGAAAACCACCGACAAAATACAAAATCAACGACATAGTAGCGATAAAGAGGACACAATTTGGTGAGGGGCTTAAATTAAACCCGAAATATTTGGGTCCCTACCAAGTCACTAAAGTCAAACCAAATGATACTTATGACGTCATTAGAACGGGTATTAGCGAAGGCCCACGAAATACGACAACATGTGCTGAATACATGAAGACATGGTTAATTCAAAGTAATGACGACGACGATACATTCGAGGCGAATGTGCAGTAGGATGGCCGAATGTGGGGTCAAAATCCCAACGCTAACATCAAACAGCGATAAATAAAGAAAGCTGACAACCAATAAATGAAGAAAGATGGCAATCACTGGTTATACGAAGGCGAAAACGGAGAAGAAGAAAGACGCAAGAAAAAATGAGAGAAACGAAGAGTTATCACGAAGACGGCGAAAAAGACGGTTCGCTTTCATTTTAATTTAATTTCATTGAAAATACAAATCTTTTATTTATTCTTTAAATCAATATCAATAAATTTGTTAAAATTATACATTGTATAACAAATACTATAATAATAATGAAAAACTGACTAATAAAATATCATTACTATTCGGCAATATTAAATTAAATTGAATACTTTTCGAGTTTTGGTTTATCGCAAACGCATTACTATCTAGTTTTTTCCAAAATGGTGCTCCGCAGGTAGTTTATAATAATAATAATGAGATATAAAATTTAAAATTCATTGTGATATATCCCTTTGTCCACGTCAATATAAAATGAGGTTGATATTGGAAAACAATGTATTTATATACTTACCTTTTTTCTTCCCATTCTCACCCTTTAAAAATAAAAAAATAAACACTAAAGTTAAGATTTCTAGTTCTACTTTATTTAATTATAAATTTAAATTACTATCCGATATGTATTTGAACAAAATATATGCTGATTTTAAAGCACAACGAATTTGTCGTTGGTTGATTTTCATATTACAATCAGTATGAAAATGATATTGACAACGTACAGCATCTGGGTGTAAACTATATAATGTAGAGAGGTTCATTCCATCACATCCTGTACTCTCCTCTTCAATGTTAAACACCGGCTTTTGGAGGAATTCTGCTATCCACACAATTTTTTTCCATTTAACATAAACTTTTATGTTCTTTAATGTTAACATCTAATAGTTTTTTACAGATTTAAAACTATCGCTCCCATAGGACCATAATAAATTATGGTGGTGTAACATTAACCAATTAGCTTGTCGTTGATTATCCTTACTCAGATCCGAAAATTCAAATGGAGCCTTTATGTGGAAACAGTGGAATTCTTCATTGTTAAGGACCACAGCTATTTCCTTTACAATCAATATATTGTCGTATGCTTTAAAGCCTTGAAAATCTACTGTCGCAAACATTACGAAAATTAATAAAGAAAGATCTTTTTAATGGTAGGTTTTTTATACGTTAAGCACGGAAAACAAAACGAGAAGCATTATATGAGCACGCTTCATACGATGTAAATCCAACAATAATTCATGTTGATCGATATTATCAAACATTGCATATGAAGGTTCAGTAATCACAGGCATGTCATCGTCATCGTCGTCAGGAGCAGTAGACATATTTAATTTTCTGAAACAATTTGAACATATTTTTCCTGAAGAGCAGAAGAAAAGAATTTTCGAAACTCATTCAAAAATTGGGTATAGAGATAAATCAAATAAAATAAAGAATCATTTCGGTGAACATTACGAAAATTGTGTTTGGTCGAATTCTAATAGCACAGATGGCCCAGACATTTGCAATTGCCCACACCTAGAGCGCTTGGATGAGGAAGCCTACAAAATTATGGACACTTACACAAAAATTTATAATCAACTTCGTTTTAATATTGTAACTAAATTCGCAAATACTAACTTTTTTCAAATATATCATCATATCCATTTTGATCGGTTAACAATCCACTTTGACGTAGAAATTGAACCGTTAACGATAGAACCTTGAATCAACTTGTGGATTAATGCGCATATAAAAACCTACTATCTGCAAAAACCAAATCGATTCTATCTTGCTTCGTTCAAGAGATATGGACACTTTTCCATTTTGATCGGTTAACTCACCACTATGACGTAGAAATTGAACCATTAACGATAGAACCTTGAATCAACTTGTATATTAATGCACATATAAAAACCTACGATCTGCAAAAACCAAATCAATTCTATCTTGCTTGGTTCAAGAGATATGGACACTTATCCATTTTGATCGGTTAACACTCCACCTTGACGTAGAAATTGAACGGTTAATGATAGAACCTTGAATCGACGTGTGTATTAATTTACATATAAAAACCTATAATATGTAAAAACAAAATCGATTTTATCTTGCTTGTTTCAAGAGATATGGACACTTTCCCATTTTGATCGGTTAACTCACCACTATGACGTAGAAATTGAACCGCCATCACGGCGGTCTATATCAACCACCCCAAACTCTCGAGCGCCCAAAAACTGTACCACCTCAGGTACAAGACTCAAGGAAAAGCCGGCCAGATAGTAAAGCAATTCCCACTTAGTGATGGCAACTTTCCTCTGGCGTGGGAAATCCTGAAATTCCGTTATGAAAACAAAAGAGTCCTGGTCGACAATCAAATCCGAATTCTCATGAATCTAAAAGCAATTCAATCGGAAAACAGCGATGAAATCCAAAGATTGCAATCCTCTGTAAACAACTGCCTCCAGATATTAGCAACCCAACAAGTCTCGACAGAGAGTTGGGATCCCATTTTAATTTATTTAGTAACGTCCAAGCTCCCAGAAAATACTGTTGCGCTTTGGGAGCAATCTTTAAGCTCCAGACGAGATCTACCGAACTGGTCCCAAATGGATCAGTTTCTGACTACTAGCTACGATAGAGTGGAAAGGGTGGATCAGTGGCGACCAGCCAAACCCCGATATAATCCACCCTCCACCAATTTCTCAAAGCCTCCCTCAAGTCAAAACAATCCCCAGTTCAGGCAGGCTCAAACCCCTAACCAAAACCGCAACCCCCCGCAGAACAACAACTACTCCCAAAATCGCACATTGCTCATGTGGCCGAGCATCAAAACGTATACGCCTGCAGAATGTGCAAGCCGTCTAACCACACGCTACAAAGGTGCTTGCATTACAAAAGGCTGTCAATCCCTGAACGAAAAAAATTCGTGAGAGAAAACAATCTGTGCGAAAACTGCCTGTCCCAAAACCACCTCTTAAAAGATTGCACAAGCACAAGAACGTGCCTCTAATGCCAAGGTCGCCACAACTCCACCCTCCACGACGCCGGAGTATCTTATCAAACCAATGGCCCTCGGAAAACAACATCTGAAGTAGCAACTAGTCAGGACGTTACCAACCCAGATCCCAACGAGGAACTTCCCACCACCTCAAATGCTGCCCGCATCCAATCGTTGCATGCAGAAAATGATAGCAAGATCATTCTCCCCACAGCGAGGGGACTGCTTCAGTCTCAGAGCCTTAGTGGATCAAGGGTGAGAACGTAGATTCACCTCGTCAAAAGCTCAAATCAAGCTAGGCCTCCCATATACCCACTCCCTATTTGAAATATCGGGCATGGGAGGCGGAGTAGTACAAACCTCCAACAAGTTATGCTCACTGACCCTAGTCTCAAATGACCACAAGGTAAAAATAAAGGCCCAGGCAATCGTGCTACCTCGGCTCACTAGGCAACTCCCAACACTCACGCTAAATAACGACCAAATGCGTAAAAGGTCACACCTCAAGCTAGCAGACCAGAATTCTCAGAACCCCTCCCAAATCGATCTGATGTTAGGCAGCGATCTCATCCCTCAGATCATGCTAAATGGCATAGAAAAGCTCTCGCCCACACTGCTAGCCCAAAACACAATATATGGCTGGATAATAAGTGGCCAAACCCCCGAAAAGGTCGAATCACACTCCTCCCAAGCGTGTGAAGTTACGAATGTCCAGCTGAATGAATAGCTACGGTAATTCTGGGAAATCGAAGAAATATCCAGAACGCGAGTGGAAACCCCAAAAGATAAAATGTGCGAAGAATTTTATCAAAGCACCACCACTCGCATGGATGACGGTCGATATATGGTCCGGCTCCCATTTAAATCAACATTCCCGAACGATATCGACCTATGTCAATCCCGTACTGCAGCCCTACGACAGTTCCATGGCATGGAACGTACTCTCTCAAAAAGGGGCGATCTCAAGCAGCAATACGACCAGGTACTCGAAGAATATCTGTCCCTAGGCCACATGGAAGAATGCAGTCCCAACGAAATAGAATCCCTGGGTAAATACTGCTCATTCTATCTCCCTCACCATGCGGTCGTAAGGCCAGACAAGAAGACAACAAAAGTCAGGGTTGTGGTCAACGCCTCTAAAAAGTCGGGTTCCGGTCACTCCCTCAACGATGTCTTATGTACCGGACCAACCCTCCAAACCGATCTCCGACTTATGTTGTTGAAATGGCGAACATATAAATATGTGTTTAATGGCGGTGTAGAGAAAATGTACCGCCAAATTCTCTTACACCCCGATGACCGAGACTACCAACGGATAATGTTCCGAACCCCCGAACATAGTCCAATAAAGGATTATATGTTAAAAACGGTCACCTTTGGGGTTAACTGAGCGCCTTTCCTGGCTATTCGCACTCTACACGAGCTGTCGAAAGATATAGCCGATTCCCATCCGCGCGCAGCCCCAATACTAAAATCCGAGACGTATGTTGACGATATTTTATCTGGCAGTCGTGATCTCCAATCAGCCGAGCAATAACTAACAGAGACTATAGACGCTCTCAATTCAGCCGGCTTTCCCCTAAAAAAGATCACGGCAAACCATCCCGACATCCTCCAAAAAATATCGAAAACTGATCTGCTGGAACAAACCATCTCGAAAAGACTAGCACCGCCAAGACATTCTCTTATACCGTCGACTCAAATCGAGCATTCACTGCAGCCACGAAGCGGCAAATCCTCTCCTCCATTGCGAAACTTTTCGAGCCCACAGGGTGGCTGACGTCCATAATGATCCAAGCGAAGATGCTCATGCAAGAATTGTGGTTAGACGGCACCGAATGGTACGAGGAGGTTAAACCCATCCGTCTAGCCAAATGGGCGCAGTTCTCTCTTCCCTCTATCTCAGCCATCCATATACCCCGATTAATGAATTTTACGCCCGATCAATATGTTTAGCTCCACGGATCCTGCGACGCCTCAGAGAAAGCTTATTGCGCCAATCTGTACCTAAGAAGTAACGTCGGTACCCAGGTCCACTCTCATCTATAGTGTCCAAAGGCAAAGTGGCTGCTCTCAAAACTATTAGTCTGCCACGCCTGGAGCTATGCGGAGCGCTCTTATTAGCAAAATTAGTCGCAGTAGTCCAACCCCATCTCGGCCTAAGTCAAAAAAAAAATAATTATGTGGTCCGATTCTGAAATCGTGCTAGCCTGGCTGGAAAAGCCACCCCACTCTTGGAAAACATACGTCTCCAACCGAACAGCGCAGATTATAGACCTCATTGGAAATGTCCCTTGGCGACATGTTCGAAGCAAAGAGAACCCCGCGGATCTTGGAACCAGATGATGTAACCCCGACGATCTCGCTAACTCATCGCTATGGTGGAATGGTCCAGAGTGGCTTTCCCGCCCCTCGAGGACTGGCCAACACTAACGGCCAGAAATATTGTACCCCCCGAACTTCGCCGAGTCGAGGCATTGCACGCAGCGGAAGAGTCAGAAGATGTCTTAGCACGGTTTTCCTCCTATACCCGCGCCTTACGCGTAACAGCGTACGTGTTGAAATTTATAACTAAGCTTAGAAATGCTGTAGGAGGCAATCGTACTCCTAAAGATCCCGCCCTCTCTTGCGCCGACGTCATGCGCGCGAAAATCCGTCTGCTGAGCTTGACTCAGTCGAGATACTTCGCTTCCGAAAGAACTTCCCTCGAAAATTCAAAACCAATCGGAAAGCGAAGTCCCCTACCGGCACTTGACCCCTTCCTGGACGCAAACGGGATTCTCCGTGCCAACGTACGATTAGTAAACGCCGACATGACCTACAATGAGTGTCATCCCATCATTCTCCCCGAAAAGGCTCGATTTACTGCCCTTTATATAAGGTTTCTACACGAGAGCTTCCTCCATGCGGACGTCCGCCTCCTGCAACAAGCTATGAGGCAGGAATTCTATACCCCCCGACTCAAACCTCAGCTGGAAAAATGTATTTCCCAATGTAAAGTCTGCACCATCCATAAGCAACAAACGCAATCCCAAATAATGGCAGCTTTACCCCCCGAACGATGTACTTTCGCGCCCCCCTTCACTACTACTGGCGTAGACTTCGCCGGCCCGTTTCAAATAAAAGCTTCGATGCTCCGATCTCCAACCCTCGTAAAAGGCTATGTGGCCGTTTTCGTTTGCTTCACCACCAAGGCGATCCATCTGGAATTGTGTTCGGATCTCACCAGTAAGGCTTTTCTCGTTGCCTTCGCCCGGTTTGTAGAGCGTCGAGGGTACCCGAAACAAATGATGAGCGACAACGGCACAACATTCGTTGGTGCTAAGCGAGCTACCGAAGTAGATTTCGTCAACTTCCTCAACGAAGTAGCGACAGATATTGTCCAAAATACGCGCACACCATATGGGCGGATTATGGGAATCTGCCGTCAAAAGCTTTAAAACCCATCTTCAAAGGGTCGCCGGAACACACAGCTTCACCTTTGAAGATTTCTCGACTTTATTAATTCGTATAGAGGCCGTACTCAATTCTCGTCCCATCTCACCGCTTTCTCAGGGCCCAGCGGACTTCACCGCCCTCACACCTGGTCACTTCCTCCGAGGCGCGCCCCTGCTCTCCATACCCGAACCAAACTATGAACACCACTCTATGATTAACCGTTGGGAACGGTTGAAAGTTTTGCACCATCAATTCAGCAAACGCTGGAAGAATGACTACCTCATGGAGCTGCACATGCATTATCGATGGAAAACCGCTCAAACTCCCCCTAAAATCGGCGATCTAGTCGTCATTAAGGAAGACAATTACCGCAAGTACCGGCTATGTCTGCAACATGACGCTCTGTCGGTGTGCCAGCTCACCAACGTATGACCATCGTCAAGGCACACAAATTCTGTGTCAATTGTATAGCATTATCGCATCGCACCCACGACTGCAACTCAAACGAGGGATGCCGGGACTGCGGGGGCTTCCACCACACTCTGCTACACCGCGACACCGGTGGCCGCCAAGCACCACCCGTAGAGGAATCCCATCCACAACCACGCCGCCGCGTCGCTACATATCGCCGTCGCCGACGTCCACAGCAGACTAATACGTCTAATGGTCGAGCGCCAACCGCGTATTCAACCCCGCGACCCAGCGTTGGAGATCGCACGATACGATGCACCGCCACGGGTCTGCGAACCTCAAACTACAAACATAAAGTTGGGAAAATCCTCATTAAGGAAGCAGTCAGGGCTCTAACCGAGCTGCACCACACCTTAGGCGCTTAGTACGCCTAGTCGGGCCAGGATGGTTACGCGGCATAGGCTGTCACCCGTCTAAATCCCCCCTTTACAAACACGAATTTATTTATAACCTATATATCGTATTATATTATCATGTATATAGTGAATTATATATTATATTGAACTACATCTTATTATATACATGAATTGTAAATAATTATAATGTATATAATCATCCTAGCTTATTTAATCATCCATATCCTTCATTTGTAACGACATGGGGCGGGTGGCAGCCTACACCGCGTAAATCCACCAAATTGAATTCGACGCAAGCACAGGATGGCGATCCGGCATGATCGCCATCTTTTAGAAAATCACCACCTTTGTATCATCTTTCAAATTGCCATTGTTATCCTCTAAACCAAAAAATCAGCATCTTGTGCATTTCTGCTAACTTTATAAAGTCGCAATTTTTTGATATAACTTTGCTTTCGTGAAAAACAACATTTTGCTTTGTGATCAAGTTTTCTGATCAAAGACTATTGTAATAGTTTACATAGTTTGTGCTAAGAAGTCTTTTTTTATAATAATAATAATATAAATTGGCGAGAAGCTGCATTGTGTATATAAATATCAAAGGCGAAATTATAGTACCGAATCGCCGTAATTTGTGCTTATTGGAAATTGAATATCAAATATAGATCAAAGTCTTGAAGAGGCGTGAAGAAGAAAATCATTTTACATATCTTTTACTCAAGGCTGACGGAAGTTTTATTGGTGCGGTGAGTTTTTACCCATACCTGGTTTACGTACTTCAAGATTTGGTTAATCAACCCCCCAGCGGTTATCAAAGGTGACCACAGCAATCCTCTCATTCTGGTCAGTTGTTACCAGCTTGAAACCATCAGCGGCCATCCAGTCATACCATCTTATATTACCCGGGTCTGTTATAACTACCAGTCCATGGATAAAATATGGCTATTTATTCGCCCAAAGACACCATGACTAAAATTAAAATTTAAAACACAAGCCGGACCCGTGCGCATATTACGCAACCAATATTAAAGTCCCTTGTCAAATATCAACAGAAATCAGCTGTTCTATCAACCAATTAAAACGTACAGCTTACGATGCCATCTATCGTATAATAGCAACTGCCGCTAATGCAGTGCAAATATTCACAATAGTAGAAATAGATTTCTTTGTGTGCTCACAATGGTTTATTTTTCTCTGTGGTCATTCACGTCCAAATATTCAATGTGTGGGCCCGTATTGTTACGATCAGTGACTGAAAACCATTTTCACTCAACCGATTACTATGCAAGTGTCTAACGAACTCTACAAATTAAAATTATTTATGCATCTAACGAGTTCTATTTGTCGCTAGTTTGCATACACAATTCATCCGATCAACCATTTCAAGCTATTGTGATTAAAAAATGAGTTTTTATCACGGATCATAACACGTAATACGGGCCCTGCTTTTATTACAATTATCGTGTTTCCTGTCCGTGCGGGGACTGGAATGACCTTATAAAGCTCAAACCGTTCGTGGTCGCTTAAGGTATCACAGAGACAAAGATTATCTTTCCATTTGTTGCAGCGCCCTTTATCTCCATGATCTTGTGCAGCTCCACTAATTCATTAACGTCAACTGGTAGCGTGCGTCCAGTAGGAAGATGTCCCTTATTCTGGCGATTTCTAGCCTAACTGCCTTGGTGTGAGAATGAGTGGACTTAGATTTCCATGGTTGGTGTGAGTGAGGGCAGCAACTACATCAGTCCCGATCCATTGGATGTCTGAGGCAAGGTTATTGAGCTGACGACATAACGTATTGAGCTTGTCTTAATTTAGAATTCTCATCTTCAATAGAATTAAAATCTTCGTCTATGGATTGTTTAAGTTTTGACAAGCGTGTCTTTGTGTTTGTTGCACTCTCCTTAAGAATGTTTATTATTAAATCCATTACGGAAGTTTGATGCTTTATAAGCATTACTAAAACATTTTTATTTTCCTTGACGTTAGATATAGGTTGGGACATATGTTCCGCCTAGTATGAGTCTAAGACTCCAAAAAGGGCAAAAGACACATTGTCGACAACGTTTAGACCCCCTCGTCGCCGTCTACTCACAGCTATTAGGTCAGTTTCTTGAATTAAATTGACCCAGCTCTGTCGAAGCTGTTGTTATATAGGCTCAGACGACTCGCAATTTGCTGATCGGTTACAGGGTTCTGCCAGTGACCTTATTCCGTCTTCTAGAATCTGGTGTCTTTACCAAAGAGCAACATCGTAATATATTATAAACCTCATGCAAAACAGCAACAGAAGTGAGATTGTTATTGTATTGAAAAGTCTTTGGAAGTTATATGACACAAATTTTCGTTTTCGTTGACTTTTGCTGCTGCTGTTTTCCTATGAATTTGCCTTTTTTGTGATGTCGGCTCGTCATATTCGGAGTGCTCTAGTTGAGTATCGTTGAGTAATGGAGCAAGTCTGTGAATAGGGATTTTTAGAGTTGCCCCTGCTGTTTTAACGTCGCATATACGAATCGTCTCCCTTGTATATTCGTGTAATTCTACCCAAAGGCTATTGTAGAACAGGAATGTTTTCTTCCTTAAGGATAAAAAGCATACCCTTCATGCACATTGGACGAAGGCGTTTACATTTCCTCTTTGCTGTAACTCAAGTTGGTAGATTTCGGTCCATTCCTGCCACAATTTATGTTTGATTTCTAAAAGTAACTTCCACCGACTGCCCAAGGGCATTTTCGTCGACTTAACGTTAGCATCCACGGCTGATGTCAATGGTTTTCCTACCAGAAAATGGCCCGGCGTAAGCGCTTTCAGATCATCGTAGCTTGACGAAAGTGGAATTAACAGCTTAAACGGATTAAAATTGCTTCTATTTCCACAGCAAAGGTTTCTACCTCTTTATAAGTTAGCGATGCTGCTGAGACGCTTCGTACCAGGTAATGTTGGGCGGACTTGAGCGCTGCTTCCCAAAGTCTACCGAAATCAGGAGCTCTTGGCGGAATGATTTAAAGTTAATTGAGTTATCACTGCATTATCGTATAATTTCTTCTTTAGCTGATTGTGAGTATATAGCCTTTTCACTCGACGAGTTTGTTGTTTGCTCCAACAAAATTAGTGGCGTTGTCAGAGTACAATGTTGGATAGTGTCCTCTTCTAACTATTGAAACGCCGTAAAGTTCCTATAAAGGCTTCTGTTGTAGGGTTCGAAACGAAACAACTTCCATATGAATGGCCTTTGTGGAAAAGCAACAATACAGGACAATGTTAACCGTTTCCGGTCTTTTGCCCCTAACCTTGTGATGAATCCAAATAGGCCCAAAGTAGTATATTCCTGTTGTTATAAACGGGCGTGCTGCCGTTACTCTGGACGCTGGTATATTCCCCTTTAATTTTTTGAAGAAGATTGGCCTTGCCTTAGTGCACCGCACGCATTTGTGTACGATCCTACATGCTACTGACTTCCCATTCGCGATCCAGAATTGTGCCCTTGATGCCGCCAACAGTGCCTGTGGGCCGCAGTGACGAATTTCTTCATGAATCATGGTGACTAGTAATTTTACTATGGCATGATTGTGGGCAGTATTGCAGGGTACTTTGTGTTGAATAGCAGTGGGGATTGCTGCAGTCGCATTATTTGATGATCATCTAAGAATGGAAAAAGTGACGCCAAAGAGGTAGATTTATTGACAGACGTATTATTTGACGGTTTTTCCAGTTCTTCCTCAAATTCATTTTTTTATATGAATTAATCGGGGATTGCTCGTATTGCTTTAAATGTATGAACATTTATTTCAAGCAATTTTTAATTTTATAATTTATTTAATAATTTGGGAAAAATTTAAACAACGTGACGTCAGGACGGACAAGGCGACATCTGTTTCGATTATACCTTGTAAATCTTTTCAAAGCCTTTTCTCCGCATTCAGCTACGTCATGCCTTAGTTGTTGTAAAGTTTTTCCCAATTGCCTTCTTTCGCATATATTATCTCCCACACATCATATACTTCGTATGTAGTTATGTGTTGAAGTCATTCAGTTCTTTTAATTATCCTTATTATCACGGTTAACGCGTCTGCCATTTCAAACCGCAGCTGTTTGGCTACCTTAGTATTTTTAAGAATTTTGAAAGACACAACTTATCGTTTGTTGAAGTGTTTTGAACGAATTATGATGATTTATTCTATCGATTATATCTTCCCAATTTTGTTTCTTTACGTCACAGTTAAAACACGTTTTGTCATTTTACGTTCTTCCTTGCATGCGATGTTCGTGCTTTGTGACTATGGCTTTTACCATTCCCTTTTTCCTGAGAAAATATTGGATCATAAAACCATATGGAATGGTGTGACAAGTTTTCTGGTGCAATTCCACGGGATATTGCGTATGCTGCGTTTTCCTTGGAATTGGCATGATTCCATTGATTTGGAAAACTTAAGCTTTGGATATTCGATTCGCACAAAGGTGTGAAATGATGCTGCCGATGAGTTTATACAGGCTAAGACAATTTGGGAATCTGTCCGAAATAAGTTTTCAGTATCTCGGACCATAGCTCTAATCGTGGTAGGGATTGTTTCTATATTGGTGTTACCCTTGACTTAGAGCAGATCAATCTAGTTGTTACGGTACTAACGGTATATGTTGGCCGAATGTAATGAAAATGTATGAATTTCCGTTGAAAGTGGCTTATGTTTAAGAACTAACCTATCTTCCTTGATATTACTTAATGCTTCTATGCTTCTTCGAAAGTCGTTCAATTTTCTTTGAAGATTTGGGGGTTGTTGTTGTAGCAGTGTTTCGCTCCATCCAAGCGGTGTGACCGATCACAAATTGTCATCAATATCCTCTAACGGGACTCCAAGGAAACTTGCTGTTTCAACAGGGGTGGACCATAATGAGAGGGGTGTTAGAGGCGTTGGTTCCACTTTACAACTGAAGACATGGTTGGTGTCATGTGGGGACACATTGCAAGCAGGGCATACATTTTGTATGTCGGGGTTGATTCTCGAGAGGTAAGAGTTTAACCTGTTACCTGTATCCAGATCGAAGTTGAGCTAGAGTGACATGCGTTTCCCTAGGGAGTGTGCATACCTCTTCTGCAAGTTTAGGGTATTGTTCTCTGAGGATTCACCGAGCAATTCCTGACATGGAGATCCGACGCCTGTTTGCGGAGTTCACTGAGGACCTGCTTGTGTTTTTTGGCTTCATATGGCTGTGTTCTCAGGTGCCGTGTTTCCCCATAATGCTTATGGATATGACTCCTTAAGCCTCTAGGCGGTGTTGGCTCATCAATCAGATCTCTGTTGGGATGCCCAGGTTTCTAGGTATTCAACAGGAACTGTTCGGTTAACATTTCATTTCTCTCACTGATGGGGAGTATTCTCGCCTCATTATGTAGATCGTATTCTGGGGATATAAGAAGGCAACCCGTAGCGGTTCTGAGGGCAGTATATTGGCAGACCTGTAGCTTCTTCCAGTGAGTTGTCTTTAGGTTTGGCGACCATATCATAGCATGAAATCGGCTGGTCAATTGATATGTAAGTGGTAATGAGCGTTCCTTTATCTTTTCACCAAGTACTTCCAGCAATAGATTTGAGGATTTTACTACGGCTCTGGATTTTCGGTACAATTGCGGCTGCATGCTCACCAAAATATAGATCCTGATCGAACGTCACACCCAAGATTTTGAGGTGTAAGACAGTCGATAGCGTAGTGCCATTCACGTGGATGTTCAAAATGGTAGATATTTGGGACGGCCATGGTATAAATAAAGTCGCCGACGATGTAGTCGGTGATAATGTCAGGTTTAGCGAGGAGAAAAAACTGGCGAGATCACGGAGGTAGCCTTTTATTTTGTTGCAAAGCTCATCGATCTGTGGGCCTGGACCTGCGGCCATTATTGTGCAGTAATCGGCGTAGGAAACGATAGTAACGCCTTCTGGTGGCGAAGGTAGCTTTGATATGTAGAAGTTAAACAAAAGTGGGGATAGCACACCACCCTGTGGCACCCCTTGTTTAATTCTTCTTGGTTTTGATGTTGCGTTTCTAAATTGCACCGACGCATGCCGACCACCCAGATAATTTGCGGTCCACCTTCTAAGACTTTGGGGAAGGGTAGAACCTTCCAGGTCTTGCAGTAACGTGCCATGGTTGACCGTATCAAAAGCTTTCGATAGGTCTAGCGCAACGAGTACTGTACTATGGTGGGGGTTTTGATTTAAACCGCAATTTATCTGGGTGCTAATGGCATTCAGCACGGTGGTAGTGCTATGAAGTTTTCTAAAGCCATGCTGATGACAGGCTAGTTCCAAAATTTGCTTTGAAATAGGGGAGCAAAATGGCTTCAAGCGTCTTGGCTACTGGCGATAGGAGAGATATCGGACGATATGACTCTCCTATGTAGCGGGATCACTAGACTGGGTTGGTCCCCATACAAAAAAAAAAGTTGCTAATGTTCGCCCCTAAATTTAAAGATTATGTTGAGAGGGTTTCGGAAAATTTTAATTTAATTTTTATTTTTTTTGATCCTTCGAAATACAGCCGCAAAGGTTTTTTCGTTGTAACTTGGTTATTTAACGTTCGATTTTTAAAACTGATATGTCATTATTTTGGCCTTGAGAAGCTTCACATTTCCGTTTAATGCCCCCCCGTTATGTATGCTTTTTTCCTTACCAAACGAAAGTACTTAAAAATTCAAGAAAATGTTGCACTTTCAATATTTATTGCAACTGTCATTTTACCTGATTCTTATTATACTTAGACCTGAAATTCATATTTTTGGAGGAAAAATTGCAGGGTTTGCATTGAAAAGTTAATAAAGATATGCCAAATATCATGAATAGGGGAAGTCAAAGTAAATAAGTGAGTCAAACCTGTTGTTTCGTATTTATAATAATAACGCTATGCGACAAAATCACTTTTTTGTAGAGATTGAGGCTTAAGTAAACAAAGTACTATCTCCGTTTTTCGAACTTAGCCTCCAAAAAATAGATATCGGCTTCCAAAATTCGAAATTTTATTTTTTTGTTAACGCGTTCAGCAAATTGAAAAAGTAAAGGTGAAAAGTCAGAAGTCAGAGTCAGACTTTTCACCTCGCATAGCAGCTGTTATACTAAATTTCTCAAAAAAAGAATTCAGCCCTTCAAATTAGGGAAAAGAGCGGACCACGCCCACATATCGGCTGTATTTCGAAGGATAAAAAAAAAATTAAAAAAAAAAAATTACAAAACCCACTCAACATAATCTTTAAATTTAGGGGCGGATATTAGCAACTTTTTTTTCGACCCCGTCTAGGGAACACCTTGGCCATTTTCCATTTTCGGGAAGGACAAAGGTGGCAAGAGACAGGTTGAAGACATGTGCTAAATATTTGAAACCCTCTTTTCGTAGGCTTTTAAGCATCTGCATGGCTATGCCGTCTGGGCCCATTGCTTTAGATGGTATAGCTTGACCGATGGCATCCTCAACCTTTTTGGCGGTGATGGTAGTTGGGGACGCGCTGAATTTATGTTTATGTGCGTGTCAGTTGGCCCTCCGTCTAACTTTGTCAACCGTAGAATGCATTACATATTGTCGGCAAAAAGCTCTCGAGCATTTTTTCGCATCCGACAGCACTTTATCGCCAAGGCCGATGGAAATTTTTTCGTTGTGCTTGGACGGTTTCTATAGGGACTTTACGGTGGACCAAAGCTTACCCACACCGGCAGAGAGGGTACAACTACTTAGATGCTCCTCCCATTTCGCTCGCTTGTGTTCAACCACAAGCAATATGATGCGTTGATTTATATCCCTTATTTGGGGGTCGCCGGGATCGAGTTCTCTTATAAGGTCACGTTCTCACGCTAAATTTGCGGCCTCCGCCGAAAAAGAGACCGAATTTCTGGAATTCTGCCGGCGGGAATAAAGCGAGCCGAGGCGGATTCAATGACCTTGCAGAAAGCACGCTTCACTTGACGAGCATCAGTCGGCATAGGGTGGGCAGCAAAGCGGCTGTATGTAAAGAATTTGTATTCATCCCAATTTCCTTTTTTAAAGTTTATGAAAGTGCGCTTTTCGGTGACGATGAAGTCGGCTGACGCACTTTACGAGTCCTGCGCTCACGATTGATATATCTGGCGAACTGTGACAACTTCCTACCATACGAGTGGGGGCGTCTTCGTTTATTGAGCAGAACGTCGTTTCTTCTATTTGATCCACCAACACCTCACCCCTGCTGAAAGACAGCCTCCATTTCCGCTTTCGCGATCTTTTCTGTGGACATTGTATCGAGAACAGGTTTGCAGAGCAGATCTTGCTGTGAGTTTAGCCTCTTGAATCGCAGCAATGCAGATGTTGTGCCGCCTCTTGAAATCGACTACCTCCGTGATTTCGCCAGTCAATCCAATACATTTACGCACTCAGGGCACCAATAGCGAATACTAAAGTTATCTTTCATCAAATTTCAACGACGGATGGTGTAGTATTCATTCATTCACTCATTAATTCATTTGTACAAACATATATCATGACTCGTTTTGGTATGTCCTGATATGCATTACCTCTTACATACATATTCATTCATTTGAACATACATATTCCGACACGCGCTACAACAGTCTACTCCTCGTAACTTCCGGCTTATTCTATTTCAATTTAAGCTGACTGATTGCTCACCACCCCACGGAGGGTGGGGCCGTGTGTAGAAGTCCACGAAAGTGGGGAAAGCTTCTGACCGCCATTCACCTGGGAATGGCCAGAGCGATTCTTTTGCATGCGGTTCAAGCAGCTCACTACTGCCGGTCGCTTGCGGCCAAATATCCTCTGGGTAGCCGCTAAACACCCGTTTAGCGGTGAGCTAATGTGAGAAGGCGACAACCTGGCTAGGCCACTCTGACATAATCGGTTTAAGGGCTAGCCGGGGGAGATTTCATCGGCAGCGTCTGTACACCTCTAGGTGCGGCTGCAAGCGGGCGTCTGTCTTGGAGCAAGCGGCTCGCTATATAAACGTGCCAAGTAATATTTTCACCCCCGCTGAGCGGGTTGTGCGCTGGGCTTGGGACCCGCCACGTAAAACCATACTCCAATGAAATATAACAACAAGCCTCGGATAAATACACTCTCTATTGATGACGACCATGGCAAACGTTTGAAGGGCAATGAATTGAGGGCATGCACCTGGAACGTCCGCTCCCTGAATGGGATTGGTGCAGATGCCCGGCTGGTTGATGTCCTCGTCAAAGCAAAATTTGACATCACCGCCATCCAAGAAATGCGTTGGACGAAGCAAGGAAGAAAGAAGATCAAAAATTGTGACATATATTGGAGTGGCCATGCGAATAAGCGCAGTTTCGGCGTCGGATTCGTGGTGGGAGAGAGACTTTGTCGCCAAGTGCTGGCGTTCACGCCTGTGGACGAGCGTCTCGCCGCTATTCGAATAAAAGCAAAATTTTTTAATATATCATTCATCTGCGCCCATGCGCCGACAGAGGAGAAAGACGATGAGGTGAAAGACACTTTTTATGAACAACTAGAACGCACATACGAGCGCTGCCCCCGTCATGATATAAAAGTCGTGCTTGGCGACTTTAACGCCAGGGTGGGCAAAGAAGGTGTTTTTGGCCCTACAGTCGGAAAGTTCAGCCTACACAATGAAACTTCTCCTAACGGACTGAGGCTGATTGACTTTGCCGGTGCTCGAAACATGGTCATATCAAGCACGAGGTTCATGCATAAAAAGATACATCAAGCTACATGGCTGTCTCCTGATCGAAATACTTGCAATCAGATCGATCACGTTGTGATAGACGGACGGCATGCCTCCAGTGTTTTAGATGTGCGAACGATCCGAGGACCTAACATCGATTCGGACCATTATCTCGTTGCAGCCAAAATACGCACCCGCCTCAACGCGGCTAAAAACAAGGAACAAAAAACACAAGGAAAGCTAGACGTCGAAAAGCTTCAATCACAACAGACTGCCAATGATTTCGCAACTCGACTCTCACACCTGCTCTCTGAGGGCACAACTCATCCTGAAGGAATACAGGAGCAGTGGGAGCATATCTCCAAAGCACTTCATACTGCCGCCGAGGAAAAAATTGGTTACCGGCGGCCACGAAAAAACAACTGGTATGATGAAGAATGCCGCGTTGCAACCGAAAGAAAAGACGCTGCCTACAGGGCTACGTTAAAAGCGAGCGCGACAAGAGGAGTGTGTGAACGCTATCGTGAGTTGAAAAGGGAAGCGAGACGCCTTTTCAGGAAGAAAAAAGCAGAAGCAGAAAGGCGTGAGTGCGAGGAGCTTGAGCTGCTAGCCACCAGGAATAACGCCCGAAAATTCTACCAAAAAATACGGCGACAGACGGAAGGTTTTAAGACCGGGGCAAACTCCTGTAGGAATGAAAACGGCGACCTTGTAACTGATGTCCAGAGAGTGCTTAGATTATGGAGGGAACACTTCTCTGCTCTCCTAAATGGAGGCAGCAATTCACCGCGCAGAGATGAAGAACCCGATCCCGCAATCGATGATGATGGAATATATGTCCCCCCGCCCGATTATGACGAAGTTAGAATAGCAATAACCAGATTGAAAAACAACAAGGCCGTGGGCGCTGATGGATTGCCTGCGGAGCTATTCAAGTTCGGCGGCGAGGAGTTGGTAAGGCGCATGCAGCAGCTTCTTAGCAAAATATGGGCGGACGAAAGCATGCCCGACGGTTGGAATCTAAGTGTTCTTTGCCCAGTCCACAAGAAGGGGGATACTGCAAAATCACCAACTATCGTGGAATCAGCCTTCTTAATATCGCATATAAGGTCCTTTCAAGTGTATTGTGCGAAAGATTGAAGCCCACCGTGAACCGGCTGATTGGACCTTATCAGTGCGGCTTCAGACCTGGTAAATCTACCATCGACCAGATTTTCACAATGCGCCAAATCTTGGAAAAAACCTATGAAAAGAGAATCGACACACATCACCTCTTCGTCGACTTTAAAGCCGCCTTCGACAGCACGAAAAGGAGCTGCCTATATGCCGCTATGTCTGAATTTGGTTTCCCCGCAAAACTTATACGGCTGTGCAAAATGACGTTAAGCAACACCATCAGCTCAGTCAGAATTGGGAAGGACCTCTCCGAGCCGTTCGAAACTAAACGAGGTTTCAGACAGGGTGACCCCCTATCGTGCGATTTCTTTAATTTGATGCTGGAGAAAATTATACTAGCTGCAGAACTTAACCGCACTGGAACAATATACTATAAAAGCGTGCAATTACTGGCATATGCTGATGACATTGATATCATCGGCCTAAACACCCGCGCTGTTAGTTCTCCTTACTCCAAGCTGGAAAAAGAAGCGGTAAAGATGGGTTTGATGGTGAATGAGGACAAAACGAAGTACCTGCTGTCATCGAGCAAAGAGTCAGCGCATACGCGCCTTGGCAACCACGCTACTGTTGGCAGCCATAATTTCGAAATAGTAAAAGACTTAGTTTATTTGGGAACCAGCATCAACACTAGCAACAACATCAGCACTGAAATCCAGCGAAGAATCAATCTTGCCAAAAAGTAAAGTCCTCTTTCGGCGAACGAAAATCATACTCTACAAGTCACTTATCGTACCCGTTCTGCAATATGGAAGAAGCATGGACCATGACAATAGCAGGTGAAGCGGCTTTGGGAGTGTTCGAGGGAAAAGTTCTTCGAAATATTTATGGACCTCTACGGGTTTGGCGATGGCGAGTACCGAAGAAGATTTAATGATGAGCTGTACGAGCTATACGCAGACATCAACATAGTCCAGCGAATTAAAACGCAGCGGCTGCGCTGGCTAGGCCATGTTATGCGAATGAAAGATGATGCTCCGGCCAAGAAAGTGTTTCTATCGGAACCCGCTTATGGAAGCAGAGGTAGAGGGCGGCCCCCACTCCGTTGGAAGGACCAGGTGGAAAACGATTTAAACTCCCTTGGTGTGACCAATTGGCGCCGGTTGGCGGAGCGAAGGAGCGACTGGCGCGCCTTGTTGGACGGCCATAACCGTTTAGACGGTTAAGCGCCAATTAAGTAAGTAAGTAAGTAAGATTGCTCACCACAAACCTTTGCCTGCACACTATTTATTCCCACGGCTCGTTTACACTTAGCTCGCTCTATGCCGGTTTTGCTTATTATGCATTTCCCACAACTAATTTTATTTATTTTATTTATGCTGAACTTGCGCTTCCCACCGAACTGAATATATATGTATCTATGCAGTTCACTGGCAAAGCGCCTAATTATATTTTGTACACTTAGTATGTACGTATGTATTAATGTAAATATGTAATATAGGTACCTCATAAGAACTAACTAGAATAAATTTGTATAAATTCTAATGTTAATAAAGGAATAATGGGTTTGACGCTGTGACGGACTTTTCCTTTGGCGGGGGTATGCTCAGTCCTTCTAGGATCCCTGTGGAAAGAGAAAGTGATTCCTATCGTCTCCTTTTAAAGAGAAAGACCCTGTTTCAATTTCCAAATTTATAACTTGTTTTATTCAATTTAATTTCAATACTACTCTTAGGGCTAAAGGCTGCGGAGGTGGAAAAACCACCACTTCCTCCCAGTCGGTGGAAAACCCCCACCGAGTATAATCTTAAAGAATACCCCGTTCTTCTTGAAGGCTGCGGAGGTGGAAAAACCACCACAATCCCTCTAACGATGGGGTTGGAAAAACCCCCAAAGTCTCTAAACTAAAAGACTCGGGAGCTGGAAAATCCCACGAGTCCCATTCACCGCTAAACAAGGCGTTAGCAGGTTACTATACCTAGCTAGCTACTACTCAACTTCTTACAAAATTCTCGCCCTTTTATACTAGTTTGCGCGCAGGCAAACCGTTCCTTTGCACTAACAAATCCTCATTATATCTTAGTACAAAATCTACTGACATTTTCTAACAGTATTTTATATATATATGATAATTTTCCCTTCGGCCTGGAATGCCCCTGTTGGCTAGTACTAGATCGATCAGCAGGTATTCAGCTGCTCCGTGCTCCCATTGTCAGCTGTCTACACACTAACAACGTTCTTCTATTTTTTGCTTTATGCTATGTCCGCGCGCAGTATATTGTCCATGGTCTCAATGTATTTTGTTTGTGTAACATTTGGTTCAGTGGGTTGGTGAACTTTCGCTGCTTATTGCTTTGCTGTTGTTTTCCTTTCTTTAGAATTCCAGCCGGCTATGGCATATCTATGAAAAATATAATGTCCAACTAAAATATTCACCGTATGCGGTCAGAGACAATTATTTAAGCGAAATAATTAGATGTTTTCATGAATGTTTGTATGTATATTAGGGTGACCCAAAATGCAATATTTTATATGTATGGAAATTCAGTTTTGTTGATTCAAATATCTATTTAATCTATTTATTTATTTAATCTTGAAATTGTTACATTTCTTACAGACTAATTACAAATGTAGGCAAATACCAACTAACTTAACTGGTCATTAAGTAGCATTTTAAACCTATTTTCACAAAAGGAGAAATCCAAAACTGAAGATTTCGGAAGCAAATTAAACTTTTTAAGAGCTCTGACAACAGCAGCATTGGCAGCATAATTAGTCCTCCCCAGCCCCACATAAAATGTGGCATGATTCCTTAAACAAATATTAGGAATAACAAAGAAAATACGTTCAAGTAAAAAGGGGCAGTCCACCACCCCAGATATTAAATTAAAAATGAAAGTTAGAGATAAGAAGGTTCTCCTACAATTTAGTGTCTTAAGACCGATAAGCAAACATCTAGACTCATAAGCGGGAACCGGAAGTTCAAAATGAAGGGGTCGCAGAGCATACTTAATAAAGATTTTCTGAACTCTCTCCAATCGACTAATATGACAGGAATAATACGGACGCCAAATAAAAGCAGCATATTCTAGTTTCGAGCGTACCAGTGAAGTAAAGAGTGTATTTAAAGTATACGGATCGGAGAAATCTGAACTGAAACGTTTGACAAAAGCCAGCATAGAGTACGACTTAGCTATGATATAGTTAAGATGGCTATGAAAAGTAAACTTGGAATCAAAGACCACCCCAAGATCAGTGATTTTAGAAACAATGTCTAGTTGTGAGCCACCGATAAAATATGAAGTAGGGATAAGAGTACGGGACTTGGAATAGGAGACATGGGAGCATTTTTTAATATTTAAGGGAAGCATATTTTTCCGACACCAAGCTACAACATTGTCAAGATCACTCTGATGTTTCGTCGAGTCAGATGAACACGTTATTTTGCTACAAATCTTCATGTCATCAGCATACAAGAGAAATTTTGAATATTTAAAACAAGTAGTAATATCATTGATGAACATCACAAAAAGAATCGGACCCAATATACTTCCCTGAGGAACCCCAGAGGAGGCAATAAAAGAATACGAGGACACCACATCAACTACAACTTCACATGATCTATTAGAAAGATACGATTTAATCCAATTTAAAAAATTTAAATGAAAACCAAAACTTTGTAACTTTGATAACAAAATACGATGGTTAACTTTATCAAACGCTTTCGAAAAATCCGTATACACTGTGTCAACTTGGGCGCGGTTACTAAAGGCTTCAATGCAGTATTCGGAGAAAACTGCTAAATTAGAAGTGGTTGATCTCCCAGACATGAATCCATGCTGATCAACAGAGATGAGGCGATGAATGGAGAAAAGAATTTTATTTTTCACTATGCATTCAAAAAGTTTTCAGACAGTGGAAATTTTAGAAATAGGGCGATAATTGGAAATATCGTTTTTATTGCCAGATTTAAAAACTGGCGTGATAAAGGAGATTTTCCATGCATCAATGAAGACGCCTTGCTCAAGGGAATTAGTGAAAAGCAGCCAGATCGGGTAGGCGAGAGCTGCGCAGTTTTTAAAAAGGTGAGACGACAACCCATCGACATCAGTCTGTGACGACATCTTTTTTTGACGAATCCCAAGTTCAATATCATCTAACGAGAGTTCAAGAGCCCCAAAGTTTAGTGAAAAACCACTAGCATCCAAGGCACTAAAAAAACCACCACTACTCAAGACAGGGTCAGCCTCGAAATTCGTGCTGAAAAAATCTGCAAAAAATTTGCAGCATCTAAAGCCGAATCCGCTTGTGTATCTTTGTAAAATACAGCAGAGGGAATACTAGAACACGATCTCTTTGACTTCACATAACGCCAAAAAGCCTTCGGATTCACTTTAATACCGTCTTCAAATTTACTTATATAATTCCGCTTCAAAACTTTGCTCAATGACTTAAATTCTTTCAAATATTTTAAATACAATACAAAAGTAGGAGACCTAGATTTTTTAAATTTTTTGAAAAACTTGTTTCGCAAATTCTTCAGTTTTTTTCAACTCTTTTGTGAACCAAGGAATTTTGTAAACCTTTTTTCTTACACTCGGAATATGTTCACAACAAATGCAATTTAAATTATTCTTAAAAATATTAAAACAACTGTTAACTTCAACCTCAGCAAATAGCGAATCCCAATCAATAGACTCAATTGCCGCATTAACAGCATCAACATCGTAATTTTTAAAACAAAACTTGGAAAGTGAATCTTCTACGTAAGAATTAAACTCATAAAATTCCAAATGAAGAACAAGCGGTACATGATGGGGACCAGGAGTGGACAAAGGGTCTAGACATTCCTGGAGGTAAAAATTCATATTATCACTTAAAAATTTGAGATCTAATATTCTATTAAGACTGTTATTAAAACTGTTAATCTGACTAAGGTCACATCTTGAGAAACCGTCAATCAAATAGGTTTCAGCAAACGCATTTGAAGACATAGGAAGAAGCCCCCGACTATTATCAAAAGTAGACCATTCTAGATTACTGAGGTTGAAGTCGCCAAAAACGCAAACATTTTCATGACTGGATGCTAAGGCTAAAATATTATCAACATGCTCTTTATAAAGTAAATCGCTACTAGTAGGCCGTACATAAGAAACACAAATTACAAGTTTAGAAACTCCATGTACAGAAACGCAAAGCATATCTAAAAGAGAATCAGCATTCGGCAATGGCTCCAGAGTCGCTCGATATTTTCGCCGAATCGCAGTTAAAACGCCTCCTCCTCTAGACAGACCAGTTTTTAATGCATCGCGATCTTTTCGAAAAACGCAGAATAAATTTTCATCGACAAATTCACCATCCATAAAAGTGTCATTTAGCCAGGTCTCGACAATAACAAAGATGTCAAAATCCAAGTTTGAACTCATCGTATATAGTGAGTCAGACTTGGTTCTTAGGCCAGATACGTTTTGAAAATAAATTTTAAGATCCTTGTAAGAATGAATATTAGCTACATCCCGCGTCGAGGTTTGTATAGAAATGTTTAAACGGTTCCTTGTACCATCTGACCCAACCGATTGCCATTGGACATCGGTTGGACCTCGTCGTTTTTTGAACGAAAATTAAAAGGACACACGGCAATGTTTGAAGGCCATAAGTCAGGCACCAATAGCTTAGGTAGTACACTTTCCTCAACACCCAATTTAAAATTAATATAACGCAGAGAATTGGGATCCACGCTAATCTTCACCAACGGAAAACAGACAATGGAGTTAACATTAATGCCAGTATGTTGAGAAATATGAAGTTTTATTTTATCGGATGTGACCGAGGCAGAGAAAGGCGAAATATGCAACCACTTCCTTTTAGAAACAGCACTTAAGTCACTATTAATGCCCGACCCAACAACTAAAGGTGGCGCTAGCAAGCGCGAATTAATTTTATTACCATAATTGGGGGAGGGTCTAATGTTATCATTAGCATTGGCAGCATATATAGGGGTATTTATATTTTACATGATATGTATGTGTATGGATATAAATTCAATATTATACATTCGATTGTTTTAGAAAATGACATTTTATTTGAATTCGAAAACGATTTATAAATATCCAAATAAGTTGGACAAATATATAGGTTCGAATGTGCGGGCCCCAAAGATGGTGGACTTGGGTCCTCACAACGCCAAAACGCAACAAATTCTTTTCTTTTTATATATATTATAGGCTCTTATTATATTTATCCTCTTTGCTTTAACTACTTCTAAATATATATACATATGTGTTAACAATCTCCGCCGCGTTGAGCGGTTGGCGTGACATTATCTGCGGAGATGCTAGCGATATGTTGAATTAATTTATTTCTAAATAAATAAATGTAAGGCGCGATAGCCTCCGAAGAAATTTTGGGCCGAGCTTCTATTCCAATTTGCATCGTGCTCCTTTTTAATTTTTCCTACAAATTGGCGGGCGGGACCTATTTGTTTTATGCCGACTCTGAATGGCATCTGCAAGGCAGATGAGTTTTCACTTCAGTGCTTTTCATGGCAGGAATACACTCGGAGTGCTTGCCAAACACTACTGAGAGACGACTACGCTTCGAAAATTTTTCTTCTAATTGAACAACTTTTTTCCGAGATTTTGATGTTGCTTTTCCCGGGGCGTGAACCCAGGATCGTGTGTGTGGTAGGCAGGGCACGCATTTTTCATAAGTCGTTCCATAATGAGACAATTGATGCCTTGGAGTCGTTTTTGGATATTGGTGAATTGTTCTAATGTTGCATCGAAATCAACATTTGGTACCAATGTTTTCTTTATATCGGGTGTTTCCTGATAGTAGTCAAGTTACCGAATGTCGCATATCTATATATATAAAAAGAAGTGTACATTTTGATTGTCACTCCATAACTCGAGAACGGATAGAAAGATTGCCATAAAATTTTTAGGAAAGATACAGGAAGGAGAGATGATGGTTAGTTGGATTTTGAAATCCCAAATCGGTTTAGCCATTCTTGAGTTATGATTTTTTTTTCGAAAAAATTCAAAATTTGAAAATTTGGTATATAAATTTGCCTATATTAGTATTTACGATCCTTTTTTTCGGTAAGTTAACCAGAGACGGACTGGGACTGGGATTAGAACTAGGACCGGGACTGAGACTCGGAGTCGGACTGGGAATGGGACTAGAACAAAATACATACCACCCTCTGGCACAGGCATTAAGGGATGAAGAAGAATGAGAAGAAGCTGAGAGAAGAGAAAAGAGAGAAGTAGAAGGATACTGAGAAAGAAATAGAATGAGACCAATATGGAGATAGATGAAGCGAAAAAGACGGAAGGAGGAGTGAATAAAAGGATCAGGAAAAAGTGAAGAGGGATGGGGGATGGCAGAGTTAGACGGAAAAAGCTTATTAAAAAATGCAGATTGGCCAAATTTAGGGCAGAACAACGTCTGCCAGGTCTGTTAGTGATGTATGTAATGAATTCACACTAGTTTCGTGTCCATGAATGCTTAAAAACCTTCCTTTGATGACACAGCTTGGTTCTGTAGACAGGATGCCAGAAGTGCTGATCTGCACTTTAATAATATCATTGCCACAGACTGTTGTCATTTCTATGGGCTCTGTTGTTGCGTATACCCACGTGTTGTTAGTGTTCAGTCCAACAACGGATATATTGCCTTGGACGTGACCGACATTGAAATTTATTTATTTATATTTATTTATATTTATTTATTTATTTATATTTATTTATTTATATTTAGTTAGTCTATGATATTACAAAAACCTTACAGACTAGATAACAATAATAACAGTACAATAAAACTTGTTTTACAATTATAAAAAACTTTAAGCAAGCAGGGACTTAAAAATAGAAAAATTGGAAAAAATATCCACATGAATATTATTATAGTAAAGTGAGTTAAAGTCAGTTAGCATTCGAGTTATTGGCTCATACTGAGCATATTTACGCCTAAAATGTTCAATATGAAAGAGATCAGAGTGACGTAAAGATCTACATGGAACATTAAGCTTTATGAGTTCTAGCAAAGGAGGGCAATCAATATTCCCATTGAGTAGGCCATGCAGGAACAAGAGTCCAGAAATGTTCCTTCTAACCTCTAGAGTTTGCATATCAATCAATCTACATCGCGATATATATGACGGAATAGGCAAGTCAAACCTTAATTGGAACAAAGCAAAGTGCAGGAACCTTTTTTGAACACGTTCAAGTCTATTCGAATGGATAGTGTAGAAGGGATTCCAAACTATGGCAGCATATTCCAGATTCAATCTAACAAAAGCATAATAAAGTATTTTGTTCGTGTAGGGATCCTTAAACTCACAACTATTCCGTTTTATAAAAGCAAGAGCGGCATAAGCCTTAGGTATAATAAAGTTAAGATGCTCTGTAAAAGAGAAGTTGAAATCGAACACAACACCAAGATCTTTTACTTTGGTAAGATAATTTAGAGCAAAATTCGAAATGAAATAAGAGGATTGAGGGGCGTTCGCGTTTTGTGGTAAATTACGAAGCAACATTTGTCAACATTTCGAACAAGCTTATTTCGTCTACACTAGTCGTCGAAACAGTTAGCTCATGTTGAATAACCTCAATATCAGTGTAACTTTTTTCAGGAAGATCTTCAAATCGTCAGCATAGAAAAGATGATGACAGCTAACAGGTTAGTAACTGTTAACCTACCAGGTACAAAACCATGTTGCGAGAGATAGATATACGGTTTAAACGCAAAGGCGGGTTTACTACTTACAATACTCTCAAATACTTTAGTAACATTTGATAGCTTGGAAATTGGGCGATAGTTTGAAATATCACATTTATCATCTGCTTTAAATATGGGGGTGACAAATGCTACCTTCCAATCATCTAAAAATATGCCTAGCTTCAGTGAGAGATTGAATAATAAGCCTAAGGGCTCGCCAATCGAATATATGCATTGCTTATAACCGAATACGGGTAGTCCATGAGCTTCAACAAGCTTTGAATTTAATCCAGTTATAGACTTAGAAATGTCAACTTCGGAAATTGCCAGAGAGCCAAAATCTAAATAACTTGACAAGTGAATACCTCCTAAATTATCATCGGAAGAGTCACCAACAATTTTTACTTGAAAAAATCAGCAAATAAGTTTGCTGCCTCTTATGAAGAATTGGAGTTCAAGTCATTGTAAAGCATCGCAGCCGGAATATACGAAGTTGCTGGCTTAGAATTGTTGAAATTCCAAAAGCCTTCATTCTTCATTCAACCTTATGTTGGATTCAAACCCCAGGATGTAATTTTTGTAAAGAAATTTACTGAAACAAATGAAATCCCTCATATTTTTCTACTGTAATGATTTATTGCGCAATACCAGTTCTATTGAATAGGTTATGATACTTATTTCGCAAGTTCTTATCTTTTTACTCCACTATTATGCCATGACTAAAATTAAAATTTAAAACAAAAGCCGGACCCGTGCGCATCTTGCGCAACCAATATAAAAGTCTCTTGTCAAATATCAACAGAAATCAGCTGTTCTATAAATCAATTAAAACTTACAGCTTGCGCTGCCATCTAGCGTATAATAACAACTGCCGTTAATGCAGTGCAAATATTCACAATAGTGCCATAGTACAAATAGATTTCTTTGTGTGCTCACAATCGTTTATTTTTAACAAATTATTTTAATAAAATATAGCTAAACGAAAGCACTACAACCAAATTGCCCAAAGCTCGCTAATAGCTCGAATCTCCATCTTTACAACCAAAACTTTATTTATAGATTTGGATTCCAAATAAGAGCGTAAAAGGGACCCGTACATAAAAACAGCAATTAGCAATAATATATATGGTTGTCGTTTCTTACGTAGGCAAATTCATAGAACTCAAGTTACAATACAATCGGCACATGATGCTTATCAGTAATTGATAAGGGAACTTCAGATATGGATATCCAATACCTTAAGTCACTTGATAAAAAAATTAGATCCAAAATTCTATTGAGACAATTAGCAAAACAATTAATTTGTAAGAGTTGTAAACTAAACAATTCGTCAATGGAATAGATCTCATGAGGACTATTAACATTACTGGCAGTGAGCCAGTGATCTTAAGTTATAATCTCCAAGAACGCATAACTGAGCATTATTACTATTTACATCCAAGTTCACAATATTATCAACATGATCACAGTACAATTTGTCAGAGCTATTAGGAGGAATATAAGACACACAAAGGTAGAGCATAGTTTGCAGGCCAACGATCGATACACATAACTGGCCAAGCAGCGAATCTGGGTTTTTTAAGACAACTACGGCAGCTTTCAGATTATTTCTTACAGTAATAAGTACACCGTGGTGTGATGGTAGCGTGCTCCGCCTACCACACCGAATGCCCTGGGTTACACCCCGGGCAAAGCAACTTCAAAATTTTAGAAATACGGTTTTTCAATTAGAAGAAATTTACTAAGCGGGGTCGCCCCTCGGCAGTATTTGGCAAGCACTCCGAGTGTATTTCTGCCATGAAAAGCTCTCAGTGAAAACTCATCTGCCTCGCAGATGTCTTTCGGAGTCCGCACAAAACAAGTAGGTCCCGTCCCGCCAATTTGTAGGAAAAATTAAAACGGAGCACGACGCAAATTGGAAGCTCGGCCTTAAATCTCTTCGGAAGTTATCGTACCTTACATTTTTTTTTAATAAGTACACCACCACCACGCGTAGTATCGGTAACTGAACTATCTCTATCCTTGCGAAACGCTGTGAAATTGCTTGTGTCAAAAAATTCCTCATTAAAGAAATCAGCATTGAGCCACGTCTCCACCAGAACAATAATATCGTAATCACATGTGCAAGGGGCAGGATATACAGACATTGATTTCGTTCGCATCACAGACATGTTCTGGTAGAATATTTTGAGTCTTGGCGACGTGTTTAGCCTCTCACATTTCTCAGATCCCGACCGTCTTGAAAAAACTCAAAAGACCGAACATTAATGTCAGCCGTCCATACATTTGGATTGAAAAGGCTGTCATAATATGATGAAGTTACACCTAACTTGAAATTAACACTGCGAAGACTGTCAATTGCGACTCCCCTCTTGACCAATTTATACAGTCAAGATGCTTTGGATCAATCTTTGCGTGTTTAGCAACATACTTAATAACATCGTCCTCAGAAACAGTGGGCTTAAACGACGAAATGTGCAACCATTTTTTTTTTTAGTAATAACGTGAACCTCATAGCTATTATTATTTCCATGAACAATATTTTGAGGGTTGCGCCAATTTCTATTACGCACCGTACACAATTCAGATGCAACATTAACATTTTGAGTTTCAGACATATCATTTTAAATTGTTTCGGCATTGGCTGTAATAGCATTTACGGCACTCATTAGCAGCAGCAAAATAATTCACATCAACATTGGTAATAGCAGGCGGTGACAAAACAATTGACGAAAACGAAGGTGGGATAGGTACAGCGAAAGTTGTAGGTGTGTTGAAGGTCGATGCGTTATCGGCAGCAAGTAGCTGTGAAACATGAAGGGGAGTGTTGAGGGTGGGAAAAACAGACTGCGAATGCGAAACGGCAGGTAAAGGAGAAAAAGTGCAAAGATCATTGCTATTGTTTGAAACAAAAGCACACGAACTAGCCTCCATTTTGAGCCCACTTATCTCATCAGCTAACACACCAATACTGCCACTACTGCTCTTTGTCTTAGCACTGTCTTTGACTATATTGCCATTTTCCTTTACATTGTTTTTGCTGTGTTTTTTAACTTCTTCACTGTTTACGTACACTTGATTGTCGCAAATAAAAGATTTTAAACTGTTTATTTGGTTGGACAAACCTTTGAATTTGACCTCAAATGAGGTAGGTAATTATGGCTTCCAATACAATTTTTTCCGCTGCATTTACGCACTCAGGGCACAAATTGCGAATATTAAAGTTACCTTTCATCAAATTAACGTCATACTTAGTGAAGACGCCCTCACAGCATCCCCGGTGAAAACGCTTCCTGCAGAAGCCACTACACGGCACACTAACATTATCATTACGACCAAAACCTTTGTCGCATTTGCCACAGAAATCATCCATAATTAATTAGTTCAGCTAAAATATGTAATTAAACGAAAAATAAACAAAGCGAGCAAATAAAAGCACGTCAGCACACGATAACAGTAAAATGTAAAATTTTGAGATGTTTTGTTATTGAAAAGCGCAACTTCAAAGGAGTAGCTGCCGGAATCGCGGGTGATACGGACTTTTATCGATGGGCTAATAAGAAAATCTGTCTTGATTGTAACGCACTTATTAAAGTTGAATGTATTTGGAGCCACATATTCATCTCTGTGGTCATTCACGTCCAAATATTCAATGTGTGGGCCCGTATTACGTGTTACGATCAGTGACTGAAAACCATTTTCACTCAAGCGATTACTATGCAAGTGTCTAACGAATTCTCCAGATTAAAATTATTTATGGATCTAACGAGTTCTATTTGTCACTAGTTTGCATACACAATTCATTCGATCAACCATTTCAAGCTATTGTGATTAAAAAATTAGTTTTTATTACGGATCGTAACACGTAATACGGGTCCTGCTTTTATTACAATTATCGTGTTTCCTGTCCGTGTGGGGATTGGAATGACCTTATAAAGCTCAAACCGTTCGTGGTCGCTTAAAGTATCACAGAGACAAAGATTATCTTTCCATTTGTTGCAGCGCCCTTTATCTCCATGATCTTGTGCAGCTCCACTAATTCATTATCGTCAACTGGTAGCGTACGTCCAGTAGGAAGATGCCCCTTATTCTGGTGATTTCTAGCCTAACTGCCTTGGTGTGAGAATGAGTTGACTTAAATTTCCATGGTTGGTGTGAGTGAGGGCAGCAACTATATCAGTCCCGATTCATTGCATGTCTGAGGCAAGGTTATTGAGCTGACGACATAACGTATTGAGCTTGTCTTAATTTAGAATTCTCATCTTCAATAGAATTCAAATCTTCGTCTATGGATTGTTTAAGTTTTGACAAGCATGTCTTTGTGTTTGTTGCACTCTCCTTAAGAATGTTTATTATTAAATTCATTACGGAAGTTTGATGCTTAATAAGCATTACTAAAACATTTTTATTTTTCTTGACGTTAGATATAGTATGGACATGTGTTCCGCCTAGTATGAGTATAAGACTCCAAAAAGGGCAAAAGCCACATTGCCGACGACGTTTAGACCCCCTCGTCGCCGTCTACTCGCAGCTATTAGGTCAGTTTCTTTAATTAAATTGACCCAGCTCTGTCGAAGCTGTTGTGACATAGGCTCAGACGACTCGCAAATTGCTGATCGGTTACAGAGTTCTGCCAGTGACCTTATTCCGTCTTCTAGAGCCTGGTGTCTTTCGCAAAGAGCAACATCGTAATATGTTATTAACCTCATGCAAAACAGCAACAGAAGTGAGATTGGAATTGTATTGAAGTCTTTGGAAGTTATATGACACAAATTTTCGTTTTCGTTGACTTTTGCTGCTGCTGTTTTCCTATGAATTTGCCTTTTTTGTGATGTCGGCTCGTCATATTCGGAGTGCTCTAGTTGAGTATCGTTGAGTAATGGAGCAAGTCTGTGAATAGGGATTTTTAGAGTTGCCCCTGCTGTTTTAACGTCGCATATACGAATCGTCTCCCTTGTATATTCGTGTAATTCTACCCAAAGGCTATTGTAGAACAGGAATGTTTTCTTCCTTAAGGATAAAAAGCATACCCTTCATGCACATTGGACGAAGGTGTTTCCATTTCCTCTTTGCAGTAACTAAAGGTGGTAGATTTCGGTCCACTCCTTCCAGAATTTATGTTTGATTTCTAAAAGTAACTTCCACCGACCGCCCAAGGGCATTTTCGTCGACTAAACGTTAGCATCCACGGCTGATATCAATGGTTTTCATACCAGAAAATGGCCCGGCGTAAGCGCATTCAGATAATCGTAGCTTGACGAAAGTGGGATTAACAGCTTAAACGGATTAAAATTGCTTCTATTTCCACAGCAAAGGTTTCTAACTCTATAAGTTAGCGATGCTGCTGAGACGCTTCGTACCAAGTAATGTTGGGCGGACTTGACCGCTGCTTCCCAAAGTCTACCGAAATCAGGAGCTCTTGGCGGAATGAATTTAAAGTTAATTGACTTATCACTGCATTATCGTATAATTTCTTCTTTAGCTGATTGTGAGAATATAGCCTTTTCACTCGACCAGTTTGTTGTTTGCTCCAACAAAATTAGTGGCGTTGTCAGAGTACAATGTCGGATAGTGTCCTCTTTTAATTAATGAAACACCGTAAAGTTCCTATAAAGGCTTCTGTTGAAAGGTTCGAAACGAAACAACTTCCATATGAATGGCCTTTATGGAAAAGCAACAAAACAGGACAATGTAAACCGTGTCCGGTCTTTTGCCTCTAACCTTGTGATGAATCCAAATAGGCACAAAGTAGTCTACTCTTGTTGTTATAAACGGGCGTGCTGCCGTTACTCTGGACGCTGGTAGATTCCCCTTTAATTTTTTGAAGAAGATTTGTCTTGCCTTAGTGCACCGCACGCATTTGTGTACCATGCTACATGCTACTGACTTCCCATTCGTGATCCAGAATTGTGTCCTGGATGCCGCCAACAGTGCCTGTGGGCCGCAGTGATGACTTTTTTCATGAATCATGGTGACTAGTAATTTTACTATGTCATGATTGTGGCGCAGTATTGCAGGGTATTTTGTTTTGAATAGCAACGTGGATTGCTGCAGTCGCATTATTTGATGATCATCTAAGAATGGATTAAGTGACGCCAAAGAGGTAGATTTATTGACGGTTTTTACAGTTCTTCCTCAAATTCAGTTCATTTCATTATCCTTATAATCACGGTTAACGCGTCTGCCATTTCAAACCGCAGCTGTTTGGCTACCTTAGTATTTTTTAGGAATCTTGAAAGACACAACCTATCGTTCGTTGAAGTGTTTTGAACGAACTATGATGATTTATTCCATCTATTATATCTTCCCAATTTTGTTTCTTTACATCACAGTTAAAACACGCTTTGTCATTTTACGTTCTTCCTTGCATGCGATGACCATGGCTTTTGCCACTCCCTTTTTCCTGAGAAAATATTGGATCATAAAACCATATGGAATGGTGTGACAAGTCTTCTGGTGCTATTCCATGGGATATTGCGTATGCTGCGTTTTCCTTGGAATTGACGTGATTCGATTGATTTGGCAAACTTAGGCTTTGGATTTTTGATATTCGATTCGCCACAAAGGTATGAAATGATGCTGCCGATGAGTTTATACAGGCTAAGACAATTTGGGAATCTGTCTGAAAGAAGTTTTCAGTATCTCAGACCATAGTTCTAATCGTGGTAGGGATTGTTTCTATATTGGTGTTACCCTTGACTTAGAGCAGATCAATCTAGTTGTTACGGTACTAACGGTATATGTTGACCGAATATAATGAAAATGTATGAATTTCCGTTGAAATTGGCTTATGTTTAAGCGCTAACCTATCTTCCTTGATATTACTTAATGCTTCTATTTTTCTTCTAAAGTCGTTCAATTTTATTTGAAGATTTGGGAGTTGTTGTTGTAGCAGTGCTTCGCCCCATCCAATTGGTGTGACCGATCACAAATTGTCATCAATATCCTCTAACGGGAGTCCAAGAAAACTTGCTGTTTCAACAAGGGTGGACCATAATGATAGGGGTGCTAGAGGCGTTGATTCCACTTTACAACTGGAGAGATGGTTGGTGTCATGTGGGGACACATTGCAAGCAGGGCATACATTTTGTATGTCGGGGTTGATTCTGGATAGGTAAGAGTTTAACCTGTTACAGTATCCAGATCGAAGTTGAGCTAGAGTGACATGCGTTTCCCTAGGGAGTGTCCGTACCTCTTCTGCAAGTTTAGGGTATTGTTCTCTGAGGAGGGCAATTCCTGACATGGAGGTCCGACGCCTGTTTGCGGAGTTCACTGAGGACCTGCTTGTGTTTCATACGGCTGTGTTCTCATGTGCCGTATTTCCTCATAATGCTTATGGAGATGACTCCTTAAGCCTCTGGGCGGTGTTGGCTCATCAATCAGATGTCTGTTGGGATGCTCAGATTTCTGGGTATTCAACAGGAACTGTTTGGTTAGCAAATCATTACTCTCCCTGATGGGGAGTATTCTC
Organism: Eurosta solidaginis; assembly: GCF_040869045.1. Classification (NCBI taxonomy): domain Eukaryota; kingdom Metazoa; phylum Arthropoda; class Insecta; order Diptera; family Tephritidae; genus Eurosta; species Eurosta solidaginis. The sequence continues at coordinate 203,738,070 of NC_090319.1, forward strand.
GCCTCATTATGTAGATCGTGTTCTGGGGACATAAGAAGACAACCCGTGGCGGTTCTGAGAGCAGTATTTTGGCAGACCTGTAGCTTCTTCCAGTGAGTAGTCCTAAGGCTTGGCGACCATATCATAGCATGAAATCGGCTGGTCAATGGCTTTGTAAGTGGTAATGAGCGTTTCTTTATCTTTTCCCAAGTACTGCCAGCAATAGATCTGAGGATTTTACTACGGCTCTGGATTTTCGGTACAATTGCGGCTGCATACTCACCAAAATGTAGATCCTGATCGAACGTCACACCCAAGATTTTGAGGTGTAAGACAGTCGATAGCGTAGTGCCATTTACCTGGATGTTCAAAATGGACGACATTTGGGACGGCCATTTTGTAAATAAGGTCGCCGATGATGTAGTCGGTGATAATGTCAGGTTTAGCGAGGAGAAAAAGCTGGAGAGATCAGGGAGTTATCCGTTTATTTTGTTGCAAAGCTCATCGATCTATGGGCCTGGACCTGTGGCCATTATTGTGCAGTAATCGGCGTTGGAAACGATAGTAACTCCTTCTGGTGGCGAAGGTAGCTTTGATATGTAGAAATTAAACAAAAGTGGTGATAGGACAGCACCCTGTGGCACCCCTTGTTTAATTCTAATTGGTTTTGATGTTTCGTTTCTGAATTGCACCGATGCCTGCCGACCACCCAGATAATTTGCGGTTCACCTTTTAAGACATGGGGGAAGGGTAGACCCTTCCAGGTCTTGCAGTAATGAGCCATGGTTGACCGTATCAAAGGCTTTTGATAGGTCTAGCGCTGCGAGTACTGTTCTATGGTGGGGGTATTGATTCAAACCGCAATTTATCTGGGTGCTAATGGCATTCAGCACGGTGGTAGTGCTATGAAGTTTTCTAAAGCCATGCTGATGACAGGCTAGTTCCAAAATTTGCTTTGAAATAGGGGAGCAAAATGGCTTCAAGCGTCTTGGCTACTGGCGATAGGAGAGATATCGGGCGATATGACTCTCCTATGTAGCGGGACCACTAGACTGGGTTAGTCCCCATACAAAACAAAAAGTTGCTAATGTCCGCCCCTAAATTTAAAGATTATGTTGAGAGGGTTTCGGAAAATGTTTATTTAATTTTTTTTTTTGATCCTTCGAAATACAGCCGAAAAGGTTTTTCAACGTCAAATAACCAAGTTACAACGAAAAAACCTTTTCGGCTGTATTTCGAAGCATCAAAAAAAATTAAAAAAAATTTTCCGAAACGGGTGGAAATTAGCAACTTTTTTTCGACCTCGTCTAGGGACCACCTTGGCCATTTTCCATTTTCGGAAATGACAAAGGTGGAAAGAGACAGGTTGAAGACATGTGCTAAATATTTGAAACCCTCATTTCCTAGGCTTTTAAGCATCGGCATGGCTATGCCGTCTCGACCCATTGCTTTAGATGGTTTAGCTTGACCGATGGCATCCACAACCTCTTTGGCGGTAATGGTAATTGGGGACGCGCTGAATTTATGTTTATGTGCGTGCCAGTTGGCCCTCCGTCTAACTTTGTCAACCGTAGAATGCATTACATATTGTCGGCAATAAGCGCTCGCACATTTTTTCGGATCCGACAGCACTTTATCGCCAAAACCGATGGAAATTTCGTTGTGCCGGATTCTATAGGAACTCTACGGTGGACCAAAGTTACCCACACCGGCAGAGAGGTTACAACTACTTAGATGCTCCTCCCATTTCGCCCGCTTGTGTTCATCCACAAACAATATGATGCGTTGGTTTATATCCCTTATTTGGGGGTCGCCGGGATCGAGCTGTCTTATAAGGTCACGTTCTCTCGCTAAATTTGCGGCCTGCGCCGAAAAAAGAGACCGAATTTCTGGAATTCTGCCGGCGGAAATAAAGCGAGCCGAGGCGCATTCAATGACCTTGCGGAAAGCACGCTCCACTTGGCGAGCATCAGTCGGCATAGGGACGGCAGCAAAGCGGCTGTCTGTAAAGAATTTGTATTCATCCCATTTTCCTTTTTTAAAGTTTATGAAAGTGCGGAGTTTACGAGTCCTGCGCTCACGATTGATATATCTGGCGAACTGTGACAACTTCCTACCATACGAGTGAGGCGGCTCCGTTTATTGTGCAGAACGTCGTCTCTTCTATTTGATCCGCCAACACCTCACCCCTGCTATCCGCCTCCAAGTTTGAATGCCATAGGTCGTGATGGGAATTGAAATCGCCTAAGATAATGCGATTATCGCCAGTGAGTAAGGATCTAATATTAGGGCGGTTTCCGCTGGGGCAGCAGGTGGCTGGAGGGATGTAGATATCGATGATTTCTAGGTTTACATCGCCTGACCGGACAGATAAGCCGTGACCTTCTAGGACATTTTTCCTGCGGCCGATGTCGGGATTAAATATGTGATATTGCACTGAGTTGTGTATGATAAACGCGAGACCGCCCCCATTTCCGCTTTCGCGATCTTTCCTGTGGACATTATACCCAGAACAGGTTTGCAGAGCAGATCTTGCTGTGAGTTTAGTCTCTTGAATCGCAGCAATGCAGATGTTGTGCCGCCTCATGAAATCGACTATCTCCGTGATCTTGCCAGTCAATCCATTACAGTTTAACAGCAGAATTCTGAAGTGCAGCGGCCCAACAAACATTTAGGTTAGAAACCGATTAGAAGACGAATCGAATTCTAATGTATTTCTCTAAGGTAGAAGGTTAGAGGACCATTTGCGAAACTGTCGCGAATTTTAGCATTCTAGACAAAAAGGGTACTTCGTTCTCGATATCGAGAAAAGGGTTAGAATTCTAATCGAACTCTAACGTCAATTGCTAATGGGTTTCAAATGAGAATTTTGAAGTGATGCGCAATTAAGTTCAGTTATTGAAAATCAGCGAAATTTTTATTGTTTCATTATATCAAATACTTACAAATTATAATAAAATGAAAATACTTACGTCGTCACTCTAGGAGTAAGTGACGGGTGACTACGCCTGGGTTGTGAAAGGCTAGGAAGCAATTGATGTTGTGGCCCTGGGACTGGACGTCCCTGGGCAGGCATTGGGGTACCCGACGTATTTGGGTTTGCGGTCTGGAAACATGGTGCAATGAAGCCCGTCGGGGGGTTTCCGTCGCGCAGACCAGAACATCTAGGAAAGTGGCACCGTCCAAGGTGGGCGCCGCATTTGGCGGATGTCGCAAACATATATATTCTTTGCTGGCAAACGGTGCAAAAGGTGGTATGGACTAAGGCCTGTTTCCCTGACCTACACGATTGCTGCCGGAAAAGAGGGGGAAAGGCGGGGCGGAGGCTGATGCTCGGCATTGCTAACCACTCTACTACTGAGATTGTAGTTATGAGTGGGAGCGGCCTAGCTAATACAGCTGGTGGCTCCGCAGGGCGCGAGCAGCAGCGGGTACTTCTTGTGGCTTGCTGAGCAGCAGAGCTGCCGAAAGGGAGTGGGGGCGCTAAGGCGCAGACTATGGGACAGCAAGGAGCCACAAAAGATTTATAAAAGTTACGAGGACGTCTGGTTTTGGGATCTAGCCCAGAACAACCTGTCCGATGCAACCATCCCTTGCACGTGACACACTGACAAGAGTATGACAGTCCTAAAAAGATTCTTTTCGGGCAAACGCAGCAAAACCATTTCCCAGGACCGGGGTCAGGAGAAGGACCCGGATTGGGTTCAATACCTTCCCGGAGCAGGAGAGTACGGCGCAGTCCAGCTGCGAGGAGCTGCTGGGAGGATGACAATTTGTGTGAGGGACACAACAAATTAAATGGGGTTACACTGAAATGACAGTACTTGGTCGGGAAAAATCCCGAGTCATTCTGGTACATAGAACCGACTGCCTTGGGAAGCGAAGATTTGGGGGTAATTCGTAATTCCATGTTATTGGTAACTGCCACAGTTCTTTTAGAAATATTTTAGCCTCTACAACTACTGGACAAAAAGACCCGAATGAGTCGGAAACTTTCGCAAGTTCTATTCAGCCTTTGGTAGCCATATCAAACCAAGTGATCGAACAGTTTGATGAATCGTCCAGTTTTGTTGTTGGGCTTCCAGCGTGAAGAATGTCATTAAGTGACGAGCCGCTAGATGTCTTGGTCAAGACATGGAATACTACCCGCAATTTGTTGGTAGGTCTCAGGTTTCAACACACGTGGTGAGGCAATACTTACTATCCAAACGCGTTTCTATTGTTGTAAATCAATTAAACGCTATTGACTTTGAGCTCCCGAGGATTAATGGATTCTCCGAAAATGGTAGGCGACAAATGAATCGCCCTTCGTCATTCCTTCTTATATATGACATTGATCGTTCTGTATCATCAAGTTTACAAAATGTTTCAGTTCATTGATTTGTTGTTTGATCTTCCTGACTTGGACTGCGCAAGTAGCCATGTTTCTACTACATTCTTGAGTTTTCTCGTAACGATTCAACCGAGTTTCACCTTTTGTAAAATTGGGAATTAATTGCTGAGGTTTACCTGATGAGAAAACATGATTTGGTGGTAAAACTCAGCTCCAATCAACATGTCGATTTTACCAGTTGAGTTGAAACGCGGATCAGCCAACTGAATTGTTTCCGGAATGTTCCAACTTGATGTGGGAGAGAAATGAGATGCTAACCAAACAGTTCCTGTTGAATACCCAACAGACATCTGATTGATGAACCAACACCGCCCAGGGGCTTAAGGAGTCATCTCCGTAAGCATTATGAGGAAATATGGCCCCTGAGAACTCAGCCGATTGCCCGGTGAATCCAGTACTCAAAGAACAGTACCCAAAACTTGCGGAAGAGGAACGCACACTCCCAAGGGAAACTCGAGTCACTCTAGCTCAACTTCGATATGGATACTGTAACAGGTTAAACTCTTACCTATGCAGAATCAACCCCGACATAAAAAATGTATGCCCTGCTTGCAATGTGTCCCCACATGACACCAACTATCTCTTTAATTGTAATGTGGAATCAACGCCTCTAACACCCCTCACATCATGGTCCACCCCTGTTGAAACATCAAGTTTCCTTGGGCTGCCGTTTGAGGATATTGATGAAAATTTGTAATCGGTCACACCAATTGGATGGGGCGAGGCACTGCTACAACAACAACAACAACTGTGGAACCACATACTTATGCATAAATGGGTTATTAGAATATGCTGACTAAGCTATTAATTACTACGAATTTATGTACATCTAGTTTGTAAGTATTAGTGTAAATATGTAGTAGTAATTTGTAACATTTTGTATAAAAGAAAGTGTTTCATGAATAAAGAATCGATTGTTATTTGTACACTCGAACTTGGTGGTTCGTTTAATAATTTTATACTTCAGGTGGAATACCTGCAACTGATTGAAGTTCGAGGTTGACTCGCCAGGATACATTGTGAATGTTGCGGCCTATTCCTTCAATGCACAGCGTTGACTGACGACAGTTTATTCAGCACTCTCTTCTTTTTTAAATTAGCTTCCGACCCAGAGACGAGTAGTGCTCGGAATATGCCCATGCGCTCTTCGCTTCCCGTCACCTGTTCCCTTGTTGTTGGTAGAGTATGTAATGATTGCCAGATTGCAGCTGGGTTACTGATACCTCGATTGGACTCACTTGCATCAGGAGCGTGAAGTGAATTCCTTTCTCCGATGGTCCGTTCTGAAACAGTTGACGCACAACCGCTTCTTTTGGGCCCATTGTAGTATTGCAGTCGGTTGTAGCGTGCCTTGAGATTCATACATTTGTACATGTATATATTTTGGCTCGCTTTGGTATGGCCTGGGATTCATTGACTGTTACATACATATTCATTCATTTGTACACACATATATTCTGATTTGCGCTACGACAGTCTACGCAGTGCGCTGTCTAGTAACTTGAAACATATTGTATTTCAACTTAAAGCTGACTAAATACTCACCACAAGCCTTTACTGGCACAAAAATTATTCCCACGATTTATTTGTGCTTACTTTGCATTTCCCACAACTAATTCCGTTTTGTTTAGATTGCAGTTCCCACGGAACTGAACATATATGTATATATGTAATACACTTAGTTCATATGTATTAGTGTAAGTAGGTATTTTAGCATACAGAAATTTGTATAAAAGAAACAATTGTTTAATAAAGAAGGCAATTAAATTTTGAACTTCATTTTGACAACACGCCATTTAGACGTTATGGCTATACGGTGAATTTTGAGAAATTTCTCACAGTAATATATGGGATGGCCAGCTGAACCATATACCTTGCAAGCAGTGGTCGAAGCAATTGCCGTTGTTTTGGCCTTGTCCTTTCCTGAGCCAATTTCGAATGTCCTTCCACGAGTTTCCAATGCTTGGACGCGATGCTCTATGAATCGCTACCCAAGGCAGCAGGTTCTATGTATCGGAGCGATGCGGGATTTTTCCCTACCATGGGCTGTCATTTCAGTGTAACCCCATTTAATTTGTTGCGTCCCGCCCATAATTTGTCATCCTCCCAGCTGATCCTTGCATCGGGACTGTGCCACATTCTCCTGCTCCGGGAAGGTATCGACCTGTACCTGATCCCGGTTCAGATAATGGTTTTGCTGCGTTTGCCGGAAAAGAATTGTTTCAGGACGGTCAGTGTGTCACCTGTAGGGGACGGTTGCACCGGACGGGATGTTCCGGGCTAGAACCCAAAACCATACGTCCTCGTCACTTTTACAAATATTTTGTGGCTCCTTGTTGTTCACGTCGAATGACGTCCCCCACTACCCTCCAGCAGTCCCGCTGCTCAGCAAGCCACATCAAGTACCCGCTGCTGCTCGCGCCCCACGGCGCCACCAGCTCATGCGGCCGCTCGAACTCAGAACTACAATCTCCGTAGTAGAGTAGGTAGCAATGTCGAGCATCAGCCCCTGTCCCCGTCTTCTTCTCCCCCTCTTTCCGGCACTAGCATTCGAGTAGGTCAGGTTAACGACTCTTAGTCCCTACCATCTTTTGCACTGTTTGCCAGCACAGAATATATACATAAGTTTGAGACATCTGCCAAATGTAGCTCCCACCTTGAACGATGAACTTTCCTAGATGTTCTGGTCTCAGCGACGGCAACCCCCGACGGTTACAATTCGCCCTGCTGCCAGACCGCAAACTCAACTACACTGGTTACCCCAATGCTTACCCAGGACGTCCGGTTCCAGAGACACAACAGCACCTGCGTCCTAGCCACCCTCAGGCGTAATCACTAGGGCTCTTGAAAAAAGTTGACTTATTCGACTAGTCGGTTGTAACCGTTTGCACGGTTTTTAACCGAATATAGATATTCGGTTAGTCGCCTAACAGCGATTAATCGACTACTCGCTTTGCTGCGACTAGTAGATTTTTGCCACATATTCGGTTACTATTAACCGAGTATTTCATTTGAATTTTTTTCATAATCACTTTCTAGAAATTTTGCGCTCCTAATAGATTTTCTGCATGGTAAAAATATGTAACATACTGTATTTTCCATTCTGGCATACTATATGATGGTCAAAATATACGGAGTGAAGAAATTTACTTTTTTTATGCTCAAATTTTCATTTATATGTATCAGGACCACAAAATTTCAAGTTAGTTGATATGGTAAATTTTTCAAAGCATATTTGGTTATTGGTAACATTTTTCCTTCAGTTATAACGTCTTTTTCAAAATATAGTTGCCAGTGTGAAGTTTTAATATAAATATTTTTTGGATAGATTTTTTCCAACTTAATGAAAAATGAATTGAGCAATTTGCAAATAGCAAAATGTATACATTTAAGTTTCAGGAAGCTGTAAAAGATGTTGGTCTTCTTACGCTTCCTTCAGTGAGACAAAAATAGCTAAATGAATTTTGAAAAGCTCTTATTTTGAAGTTTCTTCCGAATAGATAAAATATAACAATAGCATATAAGATTTAGAGCAGATGCTCGACCCAAATACCAGAAGAGCTCCGATGTATTATTTTTATGTATGGAAGTCGCTGAAATAGGACTATGTTGGTTGCTTTCCAATGTTTATCTAATAACAAAAAATTACAATTGAATAACAGTTATAGTGGACCGGATTATAACCTCGTGAGATCTCACAAATAAGTATGAAGTCGAAAGGATATGAAACTATAAGTTAATACAAATTGACTACAAAATTATTTTTTGATGTTTTCAAATTATTGATTTCAAAAATCTTGTACCCATCTCTTGGTCTAAAAACGAAGATTATGTGCATGAATGGTGAAAACAATGATCATCCTGAAATATTATAAATCATTTGTAACTATTTAAAATATGGCAGCATGAAAATTCCATAGCTTTAATAACAAAAGCATGGACGTAATCAGCCAAAAAATGTGACAATGTAACTGTGATTTCATGCAATAACTGCCGAAGTCGGGGTAACAAAGATTTTAGCTGTTGATATCGTGGCATGTTTAGGTACAGACCCGTGTTTGTTTTCAATCGTTAAGCTTCTATGACAACTTTTCAAAATGTATGCGTACTTTCCGAACAAGTATTAAGACCAAGTTTCCATCTTCCTAGATTATCTTCATTTTCGTTCTTAACTCCTAATCGGTAATTAAATTGCTAGCTTTTTTGTATGGCGGCCACCGTGGTGTGATGGTAGCGTGCTCCGCCTATCACACCGTATGCCCTGGGTTCAACTCCCGGGCAAAGCAACATCAAAATTTTAGAAATAGGGTTTTTCAATTAGAAGACATTTTTCTAAGCGGGGTCGCCCCTCGGCAATGTCTGGCAAGCGCTCCGAGTGTATTTCTGCCATGAAAAGCTCTCAGTGAAAACTCATCTGCCTTGCAGATGCCGTTCGGAGTCGGCATAAAACATGTAGGTCCCGTCCGGCCAATTTGTAGGGAAAAATCAAGAGGAGCACGACGCAAATTGGAAGAGAAGCTCGGCCTTAGATCTCTTCGGAGGTTATCGCGCCTTACATTTATTTTTTTTTTTAATTATCAACAAATTAGAGAAAATCGATACTTTTTCTTAGACTTTGGCCCCCAGACTCCACCCTATTTGGAAGAGCAACATAAAAGAAACGTAAATAACACGTAAGCAAACGTAAACGCAGGTTTAGTAATGAAGCGAATATTCAGGTGTTATCACCTGATTTCCTTTATTCTGACAAGGTCAGCATGCATATTTCAGAGGTTTGTTTATCATGCTTAACTGCCTTTGAAATGCACTACGATGGGAGTAGATTTTACCATACTTTTAGAAATAAAATACACTGTATTAGCCACTAGCAGAATGTTTTAGATAAAAAGATAAACTTAAATCTATATTCGCCGACTTAGTACGAAAAATGAGACAATCAAAATTTGTTACTTTTGTGATCCATGTTAATACCGGAAAATAGAGCTGCTGAAAAAGTGAGGTTTTGTAAATGATTTAACCTTTATTATTGCACTACAATAATCTCGTTCCTAAGGATGGGGCTTGTGTGAAGATGTTGTGAATTTAATAAATTTTTTTAAAAGAGAGGTTTGAGTTTTCATTAGCCTTTTGTATTAATCATAAGAGAAGAAGACCATTCTGAGAGAATGACTTTTTGCAGCGCTAAACAATCGTGGGCTTTTGACGTTCAACCATATGTCTGTTTTCTTTTAGTATTGGTTGAACGTGATAAATTCTGTAAAGAAAGTTTGAACAGAGCTTCTCGTCCAATTTGCGGTATGCTATTCTTCATTTTCTTTCGAATTAGCCTGCGTGCTTACCTGCATTTCGAATGGATCCCAAACTAAACTCAGTGCATTGCCGAATCAGCATCATTCCTGCAATGCTTCGCAAATATGGCTTGGACAACACGATTATGTTGGTGCCAGTATGAAGCAGCAACTTGGTTGTGAAAGCTTGATGATGTTGGTGCCAATATGAAGCAGCAACTTGGATATGATAGCTCATTCAACATGATGATGTTAGTGCCAGTACATAGCAACAAATTAGTTGTGAAAGCTTGGTTGACGGTGATGCGTCTTCTTACGTCATCCTGCTCTTTGTTTGCAGGATCACGTCGGGGTCGCCAAAATGTTCGACTTGGTAAAACACCAGTCGAGTATATTGAATAGCTTAGGTAGAGTTACCTTAAGCTGTTGTTTTAACTTAGGCAGATTCGATAAGTTGTTTAATTGAATTTCAATTTAGCTTGGATAGAAACACCGTAACTATAATCATGCTTTGAGTTGATGGGCCCAGTAGGGGTATAACTTGATATGCAATAAAGAGTGATAGTTCTTTTCTTTTCTGCGCCCTGTTCTTTATTGTGGTAAGGCTTTTATACAAAATAAATGCTTACGCCAGCATAAATATCTGTTAACAAATAATAATTACATGATTGGCAATAAGTAAATAAAGTTGATTATTACCAATAACACTGGATCACAAATTCTAATTTTTTTTCTGCACCAGAGGCGCCATTATGAAATTCCTATGTAAAATCACCTCTTGATTCCGAAAATCAAGGTTATTTCTAATTCTATGATAACGTTTTTGAGATATTTACGAATTACCGTTAAAAAAAAAAAAATGGGTCCACTTAATCATATATATCTCAAGAACGAATTGAGCAATTCCAAAACGGTTTGAAGCTTTTAAAAGGTAATTGCTATAAACTATGCATACAACACGTTTTGCTATGCCCTGTAGATTCAAAGATAACGAACAATCATTACGGATTTTTTCAATTTTTTTTTGTAAAAATATAAAAATCATCACATTGAAAAAAAAAAATCAAAAAAATCAAAAGTAATCAAAAATCAAAAGTAATTGATTATTTTAAATTTTTTTTTTGATTATTTTTCCGCTTTGTTGAAATAAAAATTCTCGGTTGTTGCATACACGGGATAATTTCTACATACAACAACATTTAAGGATGCAATAGTAAACCGTAAGCGCTTACCGTGGCGAACATATACATGCAACATATAGGGCGAATAGTATATGAGCGTTGATTCAAACATATTCTCAGGTAAGTATATACACATGTGCATTATTACACTCATTATATAAAATAATAATGGTTTCGTTTCAAGCCAATTTTGTTTTGTATCCTAAATTAACAACTTCCCTGTCCCCATACAAAGCGTTTCGAGAATGCCCCACGCCCATTATTTTTTTGTATTGCTTTATTGAATAATCTCAATATATAAAAATCACGTGTCACTATGTTTGTTCCCGATGGACTCCTAAACTATCTCAGTTTATAGTCGCAATATTATTTTATTGCAATTTTTTTTATTTGTTTATACGTAGTAACAAAATGTTACGTATACGCACCGGCACTCACATTTTTAGGTGGTGCGGATATACTTCCGTGTAATCGGTTGGTGTTTAATTAGACAACGTGCTTATCAATAAAAAATATTAAAGCGAATGATATCAAGTATAGCACATCACCAGGCCCGCCGAAAAGGTGGGGGGAGGGGATTAGCCCCGGGCCCGGGGTTTCTGAAAGATGTTGATGAGAGTAGAGGGTAATTTTCTAGGGTCTCGAGATATGGGCCAAAACGTGGGCCAGTGAATGCCTAGACAGTGTTTATACAATATGGATATCAAATGAAAGCTGTTGATGAGTGCTTTAGTACAGAGTAATATATTATCCAGAGACGGACTGGGACTGGGATTAGGACTAGGACTGGGACTGAGATTCGGAGTGGGACTGGGACTGGAATAAAATACATACCACCTTCTGGGACAGGCAATAAGGGATGCAGAAGAATGAGAAGAAATTGAGAGAAGAGAGGAGATTGAGAAAGAGATAGGATGAGACGAAGATGGAGATAGATGAAGCGAAAAAGGAGGGAGGAGTGAATAAAAGGATTACGAAAAAGTGAAGAGGGGGCATGGCAGAGTCAGATGGAAAAAGATTATTAAAATGTATGCAGATAGGCCAAATTTAAGGCAGAACAACGTCTGCCTGGTCTTCTAGTATGAATATATATTATAAAATATTATTTTTATAAATAATTTGACATATATTTACCTTATTTTGGCTATTTTATTTTGTTAGTCAAATGTGACTCCTGAACGTAGCATAAACAATTTTGTTTACCACGTTCAATGAGTCACATGTGAACATATAGGACCATATAAATAATTTAAGTCACAATAACGGTAAATTGATATATAATACACTAAAACACATTTGTTTGCCTATCATACATTATTTTTTCGACATGGTTGGATATTTTCCAAGAATGTGTTTGGAATTTCCATTGTAAGTAATAAAAATATGGCTCACTATGCAAAACTTAAAAATTTATAGGAAATGTCCTAGACGTAATCATAAGGAAATAAAAAGAAGTTTAAATCTAATGTACATGGACATATGTTAATAAATTTATCTGGCATATAACACAATTGGGTTAGACAATTGATCATGATGATGACTGACAACATAGATGATCGCTCCAGTTGGAAGTGAAGCTATCAACCTAAGTAGTATTACTCATGCATAATGTTTGAGTATATTGTTTTATCGTAAAACAATACGTACTACCCTGCAAGGTATTCGTCGGATACATCTATAGACACGATAATTTGTAGGTGGGTATGTATGTATCAGTGAATAGCCATAACGTAACAATTGAAATAATCATTAGCCATTAAAATAGGCATCTAATTAATTGGTTACTAATGCTAATTCAAATTTAACAGGTCTGGTAAGCAGGTAGATTTTGGAAGGGTTATTAGATACAAAAAACTGTTGTTTTCTCAAACCCAGGTACATTTCAAGCAAGAGCATATTTTTAAGGCAGGTAGTGTTTTCTTTGTAGAATAGGAACCTTTTTGTCTAGGTAGGCTTGAAGTTTTACTTGATCTAAGTATAAATAATAGTACATGCGCCTTGTTCCTTCATAATATCTGCAAGGCTCGCCGGATACTGTTCAGTTTATAATTGCAGTTTACAACCCGTCATTTAATTAAAAATATAATATGAATAAAGTTTGAGTGTACAAATGATACAGATATGTTCTGTTTCATCTGCGGTCAATTTATCGTTAAAAAGACGTGTGTTTTCAAATCCTTTGGAAGTTACATACTATAGGTATTGTCGAGTCGAATTGATTTCTTCGAAACCGGAACAAAAAGGTGTGTTGCAAAATTAGGAATTTGCTCCCTTTTAATGCATAGCTGACTAATTTCAGAAACTATCTATTTAGGCGACATATGAAATTTATTACTCCAATGAAGTGGAGAGAACCAACTTGTCTTCTTGTTCAACGGTCTACTATATTTGTACTACAAAAGTACTTGGGGTTGGAAAGTCAAGAAAAGTAACCTATACGAGCGTATCTACAGCGTCATTACCAGAACTAAATTCAACGGACGCTACATTGCCAGAATCAAATTTAACTTTATCTCCGGCTACAGTTTCATTGTCAACAGCAGTATCTGATTACGCGGCATCATGTTGTACTGGATTTCAAACGGAAAACGAAAGAAACTCTTTATCACAAGCAAAACTGAATGATTGGATAAGGGATTTGGAATTGTCAAAGGAAAAGGCCGAGCTACACACCTCTCGTATGCAACAATTTAAATTTGTTTCATCCTATGTTAAGGTAACAGTATAGAACTCGTCACGAACAATTTTCCAAGTACTATGCGAAGGAGGACAGTGTTTGTTACTGCAAAGACATTGCTGGTCTATTCAAACAGTTTGGTGAACCATATGTTTCAAAAGAGTGGATATTGTTCATAGACGGCAATAAATTAAGTTTAAAGGCCGTTTTATTGCATATTGGCAACCAGAAGCCATCTATCCCGATCGCGCATGCAGTAAATACGAAGGAAACGTATGATATTATGCAAAAATTGCTCAAATTAATCAAATACGAAGAACATGATTGGAAAATATGTGCCGATCTTAAAGTCGTTGGAATGCTATGTGGTATACAAAGTGGATACACAAAATACTGTTGCTTTCTATGCAAATGGGATAGTAGAGCTCGCCAAGACCACTACATCATAAAGGATTGGCCAGAACGAATCGAGTTTCATTTTGGGGTCGACAAAGAAGGCGAAGCTTTTCATCATTTGAAGACAATCTTTCCAGAGATTTCAGAAGCAAAAATAAAGGAAGGGATTTTTGTGGGACCGCAAATAAAGAAAATGATGACCAATAACCATTTCAAAGAACTATTGTCACCAGTGGAGGCGTGGGATTATTTTGAAAAGGTCGTTACTTCGTTTTTAGGCAAACACAAAAGTCCTAACTACGAGATGATAGTGAACGACTTAATCAAAAACTATGCGGAAATGGGTAAATAAAAAAACATATTTAAGACCGTTTTCTCAGTTAACTTTAAAATCTATCTGCCCAATTAACAAAAAATGTGTACGAAAATTTTTAAATTTACATGAGAATATATAGCCCTAAATCTGAATTCATCGTCCAGTTCCGAACAAACAAGAACGAGAAAAATGTAAACCAAAAAATTTGTTCTGAATTGGAAAGATAAATCCAGCCTAAGAAAATTATATACTAATGTGTCACTTATGTATTTATCTAATATACTTTTTTATTTTCTTTCATTTTCTACACTCCCATTTAATTTTTTTCCCGCAAAATCTTGGCCACGAAAGTGGCGAGCATGGCGAAAGGTTTCACCAGCAAATGAAAATGATTGAAAGTCAGTATCAAGGATTTTGGGATGTCGCTATGATGGGTGACTACTGTTGGTTTCTCATAAGAGAAACCGATCCTAATCCAAATAAGCGTCAAAACAAGACACATAACTTGTTCAATTATAATATAAGATCATAGAGTTAAGATAGAATCATATGTACATATGCTATTATTATTTACTATATGGATATATTTATTTGAATGCTTATAACTTTTGCATTAGTTCATCGATTTTGTTGAATGAAAGCTTATTTGTTTTTTTTTTTTTTAATAAAGCAGAGCTTAGAGAGAAAAAAATTCTGCAAAAAAATAAAAAGTTTTCGAGATCCTTCCTCGCAAAGTAGAATTTTTTTTTTACATTTTTACAAAAAAAATTGAAAAAATTTGTAATGATTGTTCGTTATCTTTGAATCTGCAGGGCCTAGCAAGAAGTGTTGTATGGACAGTTAATAGCAAACCTTTAAAAAGCTTCAAACCTTTTAAAAGCTTCAAACCGTTTTGGAATTGCTCAATTCGTTCTTGGGATATATATGATTAAGTGGACCCAATTATTATTATTTTTTTTTGAAAAAAAAACCGTTATTCGTAAATATCTCAAAAACGTTACCATAGAATTAAAAATAACCTTGATTTTCGGAATCAGGGGGTGATTTTACATAGGAATTTCACAATGACGTCTCTGGTGGCTGTAAACCAGTGTAGTTAATTAGTTCACGTGTTTGCTATTTTATGCATGTGTTTGCGAAGTTGGTTTTATTTTTTTCTACTTATTTTCACTCGCGGTGTATAATGCTTGCGCTTACAAAATGCATAAATTTCATCGGCAGAACCAACCTTGTAACTTTACCCACCGTCGACCCAAAGGGAGTCCCTAGAATGTATATATTTATATTGGCTCGGGCCGTCTGCCAGGGTAGTGGGAGAATCCGCCCCACCACAGGCGTTAGGACGGGTTTCCTTCATACCCAGAAGACTGCTCGTGCATTACCTTTCCTCTGAGTAATAAGGGGTGTAAATCCCGTGTTACTCACAGGAAATGGAGGTAACCCGGCAGGGCGTCCGATAGGCAGGGGGAGGCGTACCATCGGTGGAACCGACCTTGTAACGCTCCCCCCTGACCCAAAGGGTACCCCTTGTCGACTGCCAATGGCAGTAGGCACGCACTCCACTCAACTAAGGCAAAGTGTGCCTGGTGTGATTTGAAAAATCATCTTATTCATAAGTGTCTATGAACACACTGGGAATTATACTCGCCTTGCCGCGCTCAGTATGACACGAATGAAAATTCTCAAGCATTGTGCGTTCACCATCGCTAGCTTGCCTTGTGCTGTGGCGTTTAGTGGGGTGGTGGTGCTATGCATTTCGCGGAAGTCATGTTGGTGGGTGGCTAGGTGAAGATTTCCGTGAAATGATGGAGCCAGAAGTCGTGCCGTACAGACGTATTTGTTATCGCTCTGCAAACTTTATTTTATTTTATCTGGTTTTCTGTTGTTTCTGCCAATATTGGCGCAACGGATAGTTTCTGCGCTAAGTATGAGTTTTGGCCGAAGTGAAACTCTAATAATTCGCCCATCTCTAACGTGTTAGGGTTTTTATCCTCGGGACTTCTTTTCCTGAGTCGCATATCAATTTTGCCAGTGCCAAAGGACAATTTTCCAAGCTGCGTGTACATAATATCCTCCGCCTGCTTGTTTATTTGGAAGATGTAGAACTGACCACCCTCGGTAGGCCGAGATACAGTAAGTACCTTCGCAGTGTATTCTCCGACTTCATCACGCATGGTATCCATACCTTAACTTTTGGTACCGTGGGGATTTGCGCTTTATCCACCACCTCAAACCGCGCGTTCGTGCCTTGCCTTTGGAACCACTTCCTCCAGCCACCCCAAGCTCGCGATGTTCATCTTCACACCATTATACCATCCCCCCGAATCAAAGGTTGGTCGGGGCTTACTTTATTGTTCCCGCATCATATTAAGCATTAAGCTAATAAGCTTCCTTTCCACAGATCTCCACCTTTCAGTAGTCATTTGTCCGAAAGAACTGCTACGATAAACCAGCGCCACAGTCAGTGACTGCTTTGCCACATCACTCATCTTCTCGGGAAAAGCCGGAGTCTTAGAGTTATCTCCTTTTGGCACCTCCCAGAAAGCCGGAGTCATAGCGTTAACTCCCTTTAGCACCTCCGAGAAAGCCGGAGTCTTAGCGTTATCTCCCTTTGGCTTATCTCCTACTTTCGTAGTTGGAACGTCCCTCTGACTCGCAGCTTTCGAGAGCTCTTTAACTTCCTCTGCTCCGTACCCTTCTCCTCATTGAATCAGCGCTACTCTCGCTCCCCGAGTCCGACGCATCGCTTAATTCGTATTTGTCGTCCTTGTATTACGACTCAGTCCTCTTTAAATCGTCCTTATTACAATCAGGTAATGAGTCGTTCATCTTGGTCGTACGACCACCTGCCCGACAAGGCGGGCTCAGCGGTCCAGTATTATATAAGGGGTAAAGAACCGTCCGCCACAGTAGCGCCCCTTACTGTGGTAAGGCTATAAATACTTCCCGAGGTGGCCCGGTATCGGGAAGACTCCGTTCGAATACAGCCGAATTTATCCCCTGGCTGCAAACCGTCCAGTAGGCACGGTCCGCATAACACCCTGGATTAGGGGGTTGGCAGTTCTTGGTCACCGACATCCCGCCGCCCTCCTATTAGGGGAAACGGCGTAGATGCCAGTCCTAAACAGCTCCGCCTCATAGTCGTGCGCTATGGAGTTCGGCTCACACCAACGACAAGGTGCCTACCCTAGTGAGGGTGCAAAAACAGGTGATGGGTCTAAAAAAATGGCATTGCATACACTGTTGAACGGGGAAAACAAGAGACGGCGACAACGACACAGCATGCTGTGACATCACTTGATGTTTTGTTGATACCATCTGTTGTCACGTACACACAGTCTTCGGTGTTTTTGATAGAATTCGCTTTTGATTTAACATGAGTGTTAATATCATTTATTTCTGCAATTTGTTCAATCAAAAGCTTAAATTTGACATCAATTGCAAGCGGGGTAGATGCTAGGATAACCTTGTGTGAAACCAAAACGGTGTCATATGCCTTACAAAGCTAGTCATAGGAATTTAAGCATTCAGTGCATAAGTTACAAAGATGCCGAATCTTAATAAGCAATTCTACATCGTATGTGGAAATGTTGCCTTCACAGCCGGTGCGATGAAAGAATTTTTTACAAAAGCCACCACAAACAGCCCAATGGTGCTGCGAGTCCTAAAGATAAACCTCCAACACAGTAAAGTGGCGTCGAGCGAACTCCTCCTAACCCTTGAGGAGGGTTCGTTTGACGTGGCGCTGATGCAGGAGCCGTGGCTCTCATCGGGAGGAAAGGTCTTTGGACCTCCTGCGCGCGCCGGTTTGGCGTTTACTACGCGCAAACGGAAGGACGGGTGCGAGCTGTAGTAATGGTAAAGAAACAGCTGCATTCATATATGCTGCCTAATTACACCACTGAGGACCTCGTAGCGGTAGCCGTTCAGCAAAAGAATAAGCAGGCATTTATCCTGGCGCCCTGCTACATGGCCCATGCTGCGGAGGTTCCACCGATGGAGTGCAAAAGGCTAGTACAGGAGGAAGGGCGCAAAGGGCGGTTGGTCATAGGCACAGATGCAAATGCGCACCACAATGCGTGGGGAGGAGCAGATACGAACGAGAGGTGAATCTCGTCCCCCAGCGGGTTAGGGGGGGTCAGAATATACCCGCGGTAGGTATGCCTATCGTAAGAGGCGACTAAAATACCAGATTCAAGGGGCTGTGTAGCGCAACCCTGCAGGTTGCCAGCGCAACATATAGCTTCTCCAAACCCAATTGTCAACCTCACCTATCCGCGGCGAATCCTGTTTCACTAACAGACGAGGCTCTGGCGACCCTAAGCTCCTTATGGAACTTGGGGTTGGGGAGGGAGGGGATGGCCACATAAATCGTTCCCGAGATGGTCGGGCCAGCACCTTAATGGTGCTGTGGTACCGGAGCGTACCGGATCTGTATCCGGCAAATGACCATCACATCGATAACACTCCCCAAAGCCTTCGGGGAGCAACCTTATCGCTACAACAACAACAACAACAGAGGTGAATCTCTATTTTGTTATATACTGCAAACCAATTTGCAGATAGCCAACAGGGGAAATGTCCCCACATACATTGGTCCAACATCCAGCAATGTTCTGGATATTACATTGAGCTCCGAGCGTGATATATCAAGGTATGATTGTATGGTTCTTGATAGACCATCCTTCTCCGACCATGCGTATATCACCTTCAGCATCCCCTAAAGAGGTTAGAGAAGGGAGGAACCTTTAGAAACCCTAGGTCAACGAACTGACTTAATTCCGGAAACATGTAGAAACAAAACTGGGACAACCCAAAGAGGTTGCCAATGTGGAGGAACTGGAGGAGTGGAATTAATTCCTAAGAAGGACGCTTATGACTGCGTATAACAAAGCTTGCCCTCTAAGAAGATTCAGAGGAAAAGCAAAGCCGCCATTGTTCTAAGAAGACAGGTAAAAGAAATGTTTAAGCTCGCAAAGGCAGCAGAAATCGAAGCGTGTCGGGACGAGTGCAGAGATCTACTGAGGATCTACAAGCGTGAAATTACCAGGGCGAAGAGAAACTCATGGAAAAGTTTCTGTACGGACATAGTGCTCCAGCGAAACAGCACGGTTGAAAAAAGTCCTAGCAAAGGGAAACAGAGTCCAGGGACTAATAAAGAAAGAGAACGGGGAATGGTCACGTAATAGTGAGGAATCCCTTGAGGTGCTTCTCGACACACATTTCCCATCGGGAGACGGTTTAGAAGAGCCAGCAGACATCACTCACACTTCGATCACGGAGCTAGTAGTTTCGGGCTTGGTGACTTTTATGAATATATTATGGATATTCAATTCATCTATATTTGTTCAATAAGTTTTATAATTAAATAACCACGATATATTTATTAATAATTATATTCGTTCAATAATCAATTCAAAAGCAATATATAAAAATTTTCACATCAAAAAATAACATGAAATATAAAAACTTGAAACTCGATTTTTAAAGAAAAATTAAAGTTTTAACAATAACAAGTATTTCATAACAACGTGTAGTAAATCCCTACACTACTCCCCTCTTCCAAATTGTTCCATATTTAACAAATTAAATGTAACTCTTTTTGTTTTATCCAAACAACTATATTTACTCGCATGCAAATATGCAGGTTTAATTCTGTCTATAGAAATATTAATGAATTTATTATAATAATTAATTTTGAACCACTTTGGTGTTTTCTCTATTACCTCAAATGGTCCTTCATATGGCTCGTGTAAACCGGTTCTCTTTCTATCAACTCTAACTAATACAAACTTGCAATCATTTAAATCTTTTGAAACATAAACTAGTGAATTTTTATGATGAGATATGTTTGATGCACATTTCTTTAAATTTTGTTTTAATTTTAACAGAACATCAGATGAGTCAAAGTTATTTTCAGATCGAACTACCATTTGCGAAGGAAGTCTTAGATTTTCCCCATATACCATCTCTGCAGCTGTAGATTGAATGTCTTCTTTATAGGATGATCGCAAACCTAACAACACTATAGGTAACTCCTCATACCATTCAGCTGCACTTCCACTTGCCATAATTGAAGCTTTAAGTTGCCTATGAAAGCGTGCAACTATTCCATTAGCTTGCGGATGATAAGCAGTGATTATGATTTTATGACTTCCTAATAGTTTTGAGAGCTCTGTAAAAACCTGCGATGTAAATTGCGCTCCCTGATCAGTTGTAATTGTCAACGGAACTCCAAATCGTGATATATACTCACGAAAGAAAGTTTCTGCACATTTTTCGCGGAAATATTTTGAAGAGGATATGCTTCCGGCCAACGAGAATTCCTATCTATTAAAGTTAATATAAATCTAAAATCATGTGATGGAGGAAGAGGTCCAACGATATCTAAATGTGCATGTTCAAAACGCCCTTTTGGAATTGGTATTTTCGAAACTTGCGATTTTGTATGTCTATAAA
This sequence comes from Eurosta solidaginis, assembly GCF_040869045.1. NCBI lineage: Eukaryota > Metazoa > Arthropoda > Insecta > Diptera > Tephritidae > Eurosta > Eurosta solidaginis. The sequence continues at coordinate 203,758,759 of NC_090319.1, forward strand.
TTTTACTTTTCTGACAATTAATGCACTCTTTCGCCCACTGGTTTACATCTTTATTCATTCCTGGCCAAAAATATCTATTAGTGATTAACCGGCGTGTTGCTTTAATACCAACGCGGGCTATATCATGTAATTTCTTAAACACTAATTTTCTTAACACTTGAGGTATATATGGCCTTGTTAAATTAAGTGATGTCTCACACCAAATTTGAATATTTAAAAATGGAACTGATATTAGTTCTAATTTATGTCTACAATTTAGATTTTCTACTAATGATTTTATTTCACCATCTTTTCCTTGTTCAATAAATAACTCTTTTAAATTTACATCAATGGTTTCTAACGTTAAACTTCGGGTATCCGTGACAACGCATCCGCAACACAGTTTAATTCCCCTTTTATGTATTTAATGTCACTAGTAAATTGGGATATGAACTTCAAATATCTTGTCTGTGTGGTACTTCGATCTACCTTTGAATTCAATGCAAATGTAAGTGGCTTGTGATCCGTATAAACCGTAAAAGATCTACCTTCCAACCAATGTTTAAAGTGTTTAATAGTTAAATAAATAGCGAGTAACTCTCTATCAAAAGTACTATATTTACATTCAGAAGGACTAAGTTTCTTTGAGAAGAAAGCTAACGGTTCTTTAGTATTGTTGATTTCCTGTTGAAGAACTCCTCCAATAGCCCTATTTGATGCGTCTACAGCAACAGAGAGAATTGCTTCACTGTTGAAATGTGTTAACAATGTTTTCTTAGCAAAACTCTCTTTTACTTTCTCAAATGCCTGCAATGTTTCATCAGACCAATCAAGTACCTTATCTTTGCTCATCGATGCCTTGTTATCATGCTAGCATTTCAGCAAGCTTTGGTATATACCTATGGTAAAAATTAACCATTCCTACCAAATTTTGCATTTGTATGATTGACATTGGCCGTCCAAAATCAAGAATGGATTGAATTTTCTCCGCTGATGGTTGAACACCTTCAGACGATATGTTGTAACCTAGGAAATTAATTTACCTACTCCAAAAACGCACTTAGATGGCTTGATATTCAATCCGTACTTATCTAAACGTTGAAATAGTATATTAAGATGTTGTAAATGTTCTGATTCATCTTTACTAGCTATCAGTATGTTGTCCAAATAAACAAATATAAAATCTAAATCGTGTAACACTTCATTTATAAACCTTTGGAATGTTTGCGCTGAATTTCGTAATCCAAAAGGCATTCTGACGAATTCTGATGGTAAGCCCTAACCAAATCTATCTTTTAAAATATTGTTTTATTTTTGAATTCAATATGTAAATCATGTATGTGTGGCAAAGGGTATCGATCAGGTACAGTGATTAAATTAATACTACGATAATCTCCGCAAGGACGCCAGTCATTGCGTCTTTTTTAGGTACTAAATGTAATGGCGATGTTCCATGTGATTTAGATGGACGAAAGACATATTCCTGATTTTAATAAAAAATCGAATTCAGTCTTTGCTATTTTAAATTTAACAGGATCTAAACGTCTTGGCCTACAAAAAGGTAATATTCCATTTGTTATAATATGATGAACTGTCGAATGATTAACCTTTTTATTATAATCTGGCTCAGAAGTTAAAGAAGGAAAATTTTTTGAAAGTTTTGTATATTGATTTTCAACTGAAAATAATTTAGGCAATGAAATATTGGAAAACCCGGAAATAGCATCTACAGATAAACTAGTTAGAGGATCTATTAATTTCTTATTCTTTATATCTATTAAAAGTCCATATTTTTCTAAAAAATCTGCACCTATGATCGGTTTTGAAATATCTGCAATAATTTCAAATTTATTTCAAAGAAGCAATTTAGATTTATAATTTATAATTTTAGATAAGAAATACAAATGGAAATTCTCGACGGAATCCCAAATTAAGTTTTAATAATTTTTTTCAACAACAGCGCTGTCTAGTTTGTTTTACTGCCGAAACGGTAATGATACTTACATAACCAGTTTTGAGACTTTGATCTACCTCGCGACTGAGAATTCCTGCGAAAACTAAAATTCCGCCTTTTTGGACGTGACTGTCATTAATTTGTGTTTTAATCTCGTTAATATCTAATTGTAAATGATTAAAACTTTCACATATTTTTGTTGTGGCCTCCGCTAAATTCTCTACAATTTTTCCCAATTCATCAATATTAATCGAAGATGTAACAACTCTATTTCTAACTGCACAAATTTCATTACCACTGGTTATCTCCCAAATTTTATCTGCCAGTTGCAAAAGATCATTAATATTATTTAAATTAGCACTAGTCAATGCAACATAAAGATTTTTTGGAAGTTTACGTAACCAAAGATTTTTAAGGAAATTTGAATCGATAGTATTACCTGCTAGTTGGTCAAGGGTCCTATAATATTCAGAAGGTTTCCGATCACCTATCTCAGTGTCTGATAAAATTTTATCCAATCTTCTCTGTTCGCTTAATGAGTGCCTATCAATAAGAGTTTTCTTTAAATTGTCATATTTTCCACTTTCAGGCGGATTTTGAATAACATCTAATACATTTGCAATAATGTCTTGTGGCAAGGCAGTTATTACAAACTCATATTTAGTCAAATCTCTAGTTATACCTTTTGTAGCAAATTGCGTCGCAGCATGTACGAACCATCCTTCTGGACAGTTCGACCAAAATTGCGGTAATTTTACCGAAGTGGCACAAATTTCATTCCTATCGTAAGGATTGCGTATATTTTCTGACGAGAACTCACATGGATCCTCTATATCTATAAGAGACCTGTTTTGTCTATCTCCCGCGCCCGTTTCACGCGGAGAATGAAACATTTTGAAAAAGGTTCACAAAAAAAAATAAAAAATTAACAATCCTATAGACTTCTATAAATATATTGTAAAATTAAAACCAAATTATATAATAATCATATATGTATAAATATTTAATAGTTGATGCGGAAATGTTGTAACGTTACAGCTGAATGACTGCACAGGAAGTGCACACGAAACGCAGTGACTGAAATCACTACCACACACTTTAGTGACGCTCTGATCGACGTATTAGCGTATGCGCTTCCTTTTGCTTTTCTTCTGCCTTTAAATTGTGTTTTCAAATATTATGAACTGTTTGATATTTGGCAATCGTTGCTATGTCAAGTCATAGCTCTTCAAACGATGACGAAAGTAGAATGGCAGACATTGTAATATACATACATATTTATCGAATGTAAAGGTAACTCATAAGCGCCGTCGTTTGCTGTTGCAGTGATGAATTACTCTATAGATAACTGCGCTGTTGGTGACTAATTGAGAGCAAAAATGTATAGAACTTTCTAAGTGATTCAAGATGCAGTGAGAATAATTGAGGATATGTGACGAAAGTAGAATGGCAGACATTGTAATATACATACATATTTATCGAATGTAAAGGTAACTCATAAGCGCCGTCGTTTGCTGTTGCAGTGATGAATTACTCTATAGATAACTGCGCTGTTGGTGACTAATTGAGAGCAAAAATGTATAGAACTTTCTAAGTCATTCAAGATGCAGTGAGTATAATGAGGATATGTATGTGCGTATGTATTGGGCAATTTGACTGCTGACTCAGATGTACTCTGGGTTTGTGTTATACTCCTACAGCAAATAAGTCGTAACTTGACTGTACGACGTGCTCTAGTTGAAGATTTCCGCTTTGCACCGTTGCTAGCATTCGTCCTCAAACGTTCACATGAACAAGAAAAACAAAAATACAAAAGATACTTACACTGCTGTAAGATTTAACTTATGGTATGCAAATTAGTTGGGAAGAACTATATCTTTTGGTGTTGCTGGAGCAATTTGTTAATATCAAGCAGCTGAAGAGAGTGAAGATGCATTGGCGCAGTCGGTAAAATGTTTGTTCTGCTGCTAGAATACTTTGGCTTCTGCCAAAACTTTACGATTTCATGTGATGGTCTGAAAATAGAGTAACACCGAGAAGCCTTCTAGAAATATTGATTGTATGGATTGCTGGCCGTTTGTTGTATATATCTAATATTCCGCTTTGAGTAAAATTTCAGCTTAAATGCGCAAGGATTACGTTTAGAAATATTGATTGTATGAAATGCTGGCCGTTTGTTGTATATATCTAATATTCCGCTTTGAGTAAAATTTCAGCTTAAATGCGCAAGGATTACGCTCTTCGGCTCCTGGCAGGATCGCCAAATTTTATGAATATATTATGGATATTCAATTCATCTATATTTGTTCAATAAGTTTTATAATTAAATAATCACGATATATTTATTAATAATTATATTCGTTCAATAATCAATTCAAAAGCTATATATAAATATTTTCACATCAAAAAATAACATGAAATATAAAAACTTGAAACTCGATTTTTAAAGAAAAATTAAAGTTTTAACAATAACAAGTATTTCATAACAACGTGTAGTAAATCCCTACAGTGACCGATACGAAGATAGAATGGGAAGCGAAAACGTTTTCTAAGTTTAAATCGCGGGGCCCAGACGGTATATTCCCGGCCATGCTACAAGTTTCAAGTATGGCGGTCGTGGAATGGCTTAAAATAATATTCGATGGGTGCATAAGGCTGAATCATGTACCGCACTCTTGGAGAACTGCTCGGGAAACTTTCCCACCAAAGGTGGGGAAGATCGGTCACGTGTATCCCAAAGACTATAGACCCATTGGCTTAACATCATTTCTGCTCAAAACCTTTGACAGGCTGATAGATGTGTACATAAAGACCAACATGGATGAAAAGCTGCTCTCCACGACACAGCATGCGTACACCAAAGCAAGTCGGTAGACACCGCATTGCATAGGGTGGTAATAAGCATAGAGAAATCCCTTGAATGTAAGGAGTATGCTCTAGGAGTCTTCTTGGACATTGCCGGGGCTTTCAATGTTGCAAAGTGGGTGATTATGGATGGTCTTAATTACATTAAAGTACATCCTGCCTTAGTCAGATGGATCGGCTGCATGTTAAATTGCAGAAAGATTGCATCACAATGGGATTGTACGAGGCCACGAAATCAGTGGACATTGGCACGCCGCAGGGAGCGGTGCTATCACCTCTGCTGTGGACGCTGGTCATCAACCAACTGCTCAGGCGATTCGACGAGGGACCCGTAAAACTTACGGCTTACGCAGATGACGTTGCAATTGTCATAAGTGGAAAGTGCCTTCCAACGGATAGTTCTTTGATGGATCGGGCGCTTCGGGATATTCATACCTGGGCATCTAATGTCGGGTTGAAAGTTAATGCGGAGAAGACGGATATGGTCTTTTTTACAAAGAGGAATAGTGTCCCAAATTGGACCAGGCCTAAGTTAGGAGGGTGACCTTACAGGAGAAACCTTGCACAAAATATCTAGGAATCATCCTAGACAGTGAGCTGTCATGGAAGCTCAACGTGGAGGAGAGGGTCAAGAAAGCCTAAACGGCACTCTATGCATGTAAAAGAGTGCTGGGGTGTACGTGGGGCTTATCGCCCCCTCTTTCTCATTGGGTTTTTACAGCGATTGTAAGCCCCATCCTATACTATGGAGTTCTTGTTTGGTGGAAAGCCACACAAAAAACAACATACCTCAAAAAATTAGATGGGGTATGCAGACTATAGATGCTTAGCATTACGGGAGCCCTGAAAACAACCCCGACGGCTGCACTGTATGCCATTCTGCACATTCCACCTGTAGACCTGGTAGCAAAGAACATAGCATTAACAACCGCAACCCGGCTCGGTGCCTCGAGCAGCTTGAGCGCCGACCATATGGCCATAGTAGTATAGCGTCATCAATCACAAGACGAACAGACTACCTGATTCCCTATCTGCGCTTCGAGGGAGATCTTAAGGCCACAATAGAGGTGGACGGTTGGCGCAAGGGTGCGCAAATGGCGGACGAGGCGATACATGTGTACACCGATGGTTCCAAAGTAGTGGAAGGAGTAGGGTCTGCGGTATACTGTGCTGTGATCCGGAAATAAGCGGAAATATTAGCCATATCGAAAGCAGTAGAAACCCTGGAACAGAATAGCTTCTTAAGCTGCAACCGTCTAAACTTTTATATTGACAGTCAAGCAATTAAGGCAATAATCTCGCATAGCACAGCATCTATATGCGTGTCAGAGTGTAAGCAGTCTCTGGAGAGAATCGGGACAGGGAGAAGCATACATCCATATTGGGTTCCAGGGCATATGGGAATAGATGGGAATGAAAAAGAGGACGAACTAGCAAAAAAAGGCGCATCCCTTGAAGCTTGCTCCGTAGACGTCCCAATTAGACTGGACGAGATTAAGCGAAGGCGAGAGGTGCACATGATCGTCCAAGCGGGAGAGGCGTGGGTTCAAGCGCGGGGCTGCTAAGTCTCGAAGAGTATGTGTAGGTCTTACAACCTTAGACTAACAAAGTTGCTTCTATCATTAAAAAGAGGACTGTAGACTTATGAAGGGTATTCTGACTGAACACTGCCTTCTGGCGTCACATGCCTTTAAATTAGGCTTGGTCAGTGATATATGTAGGAAGTGCGGGTTGGAGGAGGAAACGATCGAGCATGCTCTGTGCTAGTGCCCTGCACTTGCCAGGCTAAGACTCCAGCTATTAGGAGTGATACAGCTGTCAGATCTAGAAGCAGCAAGTGGCTTAAGTCATAGGAAGCTTCTAGTATTTGCCAAGAGGACGGAGTTATTTTATAACATATGTCCTGGTTTTTGATAGGGTTTTTCAGTTTGGTCGTTAAAACAAACTTCTGGTAACACTACGGACACGAATCAGTCTATGTGAGGTCCTCATGGACCGACCAGTTCAACCTAACCTAACCTGTTTTTGCAAGTGCTAATACTGCTATAAATAACAGTGGGCCATCGTCTACATTGCTTTCTACTGCTAACTCTAATAATGAAATGAGTAATGTCTTACGCCCAATAGCTCGCGGCTCCAGCTGTAACTGTTAATGAATCTACCTTAGCTAATATCAATGCTGCCGATTGCTAATAACATTGCTGTTAACTTTAATGGTAATGACATTGCCAAAAAAACTGCAAATGCCCACGCTAGTATTTAGTAACAGCCGCTGTTAAAGTAAAAACGAATGCTAAGCCTAATGCGGAGAACACGAACTCTATTAACTATGCCACTGCAACTGCCAATGGAAATACCATTGCTGCTATTAACACCACAAATGCTGCTGCTAACGCTGGTGATGAGGGTGTTGGTAAGAAACCTAACAACCAAAAAGCTGCCGCTAGTTCCGCCGCACCTGCCCTAACTTTAGCTGTATCGTCTGTATCGTCTGTATCGTCAAACCGGATCTGACATTCGTGGAACGATGCCCCTGGGACTATGACTGCCGTGCCGCCTCGTATATCAATTTTTGTCTCAAGGCTGCACGCTTTGCTGACGGAAAATGATATTAAAATATTAAAAATTTTATTTTTAAATTAAAATTTAATTTCTTTTTGGCCTAAACATTCTGTTGAACATTTATACACCAAAAGGTCAAAAAACTTAATTACCAATACCTTAACGGTGCTCCAAACGTGAATATGGACTTGCTCAGCTTAACTATAAATTATCAGAACGTTCGCGGCTTACGCTCGAAATTAAGTACTGTGTTTCTTAATAGTTTTGCTTTTACAGCTCAAGTGATAGCATTTACAGAGACCTGGTTAAAGCCCGATAATTTTAATTCTGAGATTTTCTGCAATAAATATGTTGTTTCAGGGACGGATCCAGGGGGGCGGCCTTCGTGGGTACCTATCGCCCCCCCCCCCCCCAAAAAAAAAAACACGTCATACGGGAAGATTTCCTCTGTTTTATACCCGCAGAGGATGTAACAGGTGCAGGAATGGTCAATACTCTGCTAACAACTTTGAAGAAACTTGGTATTGAGATTCAATATATGAAAGAACAAGCTAAACTAGGAGTTTATCTTAAAATTATAAATTGAGGAATCGCGAAATATATTACGAATAATGTTCTTTTTTGTAGGTTATGATGGGGCTCGAGCTATGAGTGGTGAGTTTAAGGGGTGTGCAGCTATAGTACAAAATTCAGATTTGGATGCACCTTATCTCTATTGCGTAAACCTCAATTTGAATCTGCCTATTTCTCACGCATGTGATAAATCACCGTTTCGCCGCTGCTTAGGGACGATCAAAAAGGTGGCCAGTTTCTTTCGAAATTGCAACAAAGCTGGCATCATATTAAAGCAACACATACATAGTACAGGTTTACAAGTATGATATGTATGAGGAGGAAGCAATTCCTTTCCTTTCTAACACATTGCAGTTTGACATTTCGGTCAGTGTCAAACTATTGTGGAACTCAGTGGAACCTGCGTGGAACATGCGTTTGACACTGAACGAAGTGTAAAAATTACCAGGGTTGCTGTCGTTGGAAACGACGCAGGGAAACAAAAAAAGGAGCGGAATATCAGATATGGGTTGCTGTGATGGTAAATTTTTTGAACGAATTTAGTATGAAAATGTAGTGCACCTATATCGGACCTACAGAAAATTATACAAAAGTCTTGAATTGGGATATCTGAGGACGCTTAGTTATTCCAGTATTAAGAATACAAACACGGGTGCTAAGTTTTTCTACCCGTTCAAAAGTTCTCCGCGACAGTTTGAAACCGAGGTTGACCGGAATAACCCGTCAAAAAATGTGGAAAGAGAAATGAAAAGACGCGTTTTGTCCTGTTATCAATGTCCAAAGGCGAAAAATTATTCGAATTATTGGAAGCGAGGCAAAAACGCGTCTATTAATACCTCCCCCGACGGTTTTGGTCATGTTTTAGCAATCGTCCCCGTTAATAAAGTATCACAATTTGATAATTAAAATTGTCCAAAACATATGGATTTTAAAGAGGGATGTAATTAAGTGCTCGTTTGAAAGTAAATAAGGGCATTTCTTTGTAATTTTACGATAAAAATTTTACGCAGTTTTCGTTAGCAGCTACTACACTTTTCTTGGACTTAAGAAGTACAACAGTGCCAGATAGCATCCACAAAAAAAACGAACAAGAACAAGCATTTTATCAGGTGAGCGTGGCTGTGTATGTGCGTGCTGCTACATATCCTACTTGTAGACCTGTACTATGAACACATAGTTGAATCAAAAACTGGTGCCAAGCAGACTCGTCTCTTGAAATTTGGCGAAACGCATTGGATCGAACACCTTGCATCACTCAACCTGTTTTACGATAGCATAGAATTTATCGCATCTGAAATTAAAGTCTGGTGGCGTGCAGCCAAATGAGCTACTTGCTGCAATTCAAACACCGCAATTCATAATTTCGTAGACAGCGCTCAAACCAATCTTCGTATTGATTAAAAGTCTGAGTCTCAATTTACAGAAAGAAGACTGTGACTTGAGTGATTGCATTGAATATGCTAATGATGTCCATGGCGAAATAAAGGACATGCGTACCAAAGCAGATGAAACATTCTGAGGAGTTTTCGATTCAGCGACACATATTGCTCAATCGATTGGCACCATACTGACTGTTCCTCGACGGGCAGAACGTCAGAAAAATCGAGGCAATTATGGTGGAGATGCTGAAGAGCACTATAGGCGATCAATCTACATCCCATTCTTGGACAAGTACTCTGAGGAGCTGGAATCGATATTTTTAAAGCAGCGGGATCTGCTTTCCAAGATACAAAATGTTATTCCGGCAAAATGTGCAGAGATCGATGAAGCTGAAATAGACAGGACCATCTTTGCTTTCAAGGAAGTATGGACGAGTGAATTTACTGAAATTACTGAAGAAAGAAAATCTGTTTTTAAAATGTTGAAACGGTAAGGAGTAGTTCTAGAATCTATGCAACTTATATGTGCATTGTTACAAATTTTGCATGAAAATTCCTCTCAGGGAGCGACCAAAAACATTTTTAGAAGCTCTCGATGTGTGTGATGGGCAGTTCTACAAACAAATTTACCGGCTCCTTCAAATTAGTGCTACACTTCCACTCACAGTAGCTACAAGTGAACGGTCATTTTCAACTTTACGCAGATTGAAGACGTATTTGCGTAGCAAGACTGGAGAGGAACGACTAAATGGGCTGGCGTTACTTAATATTCATTGCGATATTCCACTGACTAGTGATCAAGTACTAGATATTTTTGTGAAAAAAGGCGACTAGACATTACTTTGTAAATGCCCCAGTCTTGCTTTTTTGGTGCTTTTTAAAAGAACGTATTTTTGTTATTAAAAAACATAAAATCAACTGCAAAATCAGTATAATTTACATATATACTTCTCTTGTACCTCATTTTTTGTTAAGTTAGCTGTACTTTCATAACTATGTTGAAGTTTGATTTGAAATAAATATGAAAACTTACATTAAACCTTATACCTTTATATTTACCGTGAACTGATACTTGTGCGCAGGAATGCAATATGGAATTTTAAAACGGACTGAGGGTATAATTTGAAATATTTTGAACCTAAGGGTGTTTCTATAAGTCGGGTTCCTCCATTCTCTTCCTGAGGATCCTCATCATCCTACACTTGATATAACATGTGACATTGTTCAGCCTAAGATGACTGCTAAAGCTAGAAGAATAACTCGTCTTCGCTCAAGATGCTGTCATAAGACCAATTTCAATTTGATAAATGAATTGATTGCTTCTCATGACTAGTCTGAGTTTTATGCGTGTTAAGATATCTGGGGCATCTGAAGATTATTCAAAATATTTAGTTGCCCGTTCAATCTTTCATTTCCATAATCAACAAAGCTATAAGTGCTACTTAACCTGTTGTAAAATTAAATTTTTCCGTAATCCCAAACAATTGTTTGGATTTATTAGTTCCAAAAAAAAACTCGGGATTTCCATCTTCCTTCTCTTACGGTGGTAGATCTTCCAGCTCTGATCATGATGCTGTGGAACTATTCGCTGAATCCTTTAGGTCAACCTATTCGTATAAAAGTATCAATTCAGGTCAATATCCGTATTGCATAAAGAGTTCAAATTGTATTCTGAATCCTGTAATTGACTACAACACAGTATTTCAAAGTCTTTCGGCAGTGAAACCAACAAATTCTCCGGGACCAGACGATGTACCCGATTGTGTACCCAAGCACTGCGCTGTGAGTTTATCGGTACCGATTTTAAAATTATTTCAACTATCTATGAATTCTGCGATATTCCCTTTAATTTGGAAACAGTCATTCATTATTCCCCTGCATAACAAAGGTAGTTAGTCTAATATTGAAAACCACAGGGGTATTGCGAAGCTCTCAGCTATCCCTAAAACCTTCGAGCAAATAGTTACATGCCAGCTTCAACATACGTGTAAATCTTTATTATCTTCTTGCCAACGTGGTTTTCTGCGCCGAAGGTCAACCACCACCAACTTACTGGAGTTTACTTCCATAGTAGGGGACGGCTTCTTGTCTAAACAACAAACAGATGTGATATATACCGATTTTAGTAAAGCTTTCGACTCTGTCAGCCATAAGCTACTGATTCACAAGCTTGACCTATTAGGTTTTCCGAAGGAATTATTATATGGCTCGCAAGCTACCTCCCAAACAGGACTCAAAACGTTTTGTATAAAAATACTGCATTAATGTAACATCTGGCGTATATCAGGGTAGCCATTTCGGCCCTCTTCATAAATGACTTACCACTCATACTTAAACACTCCCGGGCTCTTTGTATGCGGATGATGTAAAACTTTGCCATACATACTTGCCCACGAACTTGTCTAGTCGGAACCTCCTTCAAGTTGATTTGGATTCATTTCAGAGCTGGTGCACAGCGAACCTACTCGTTTTAAACTGCTCAAAATGTAAGCTTATGACTTTTCACCGAGTAAAGCCATTTTTGACTATATTGAATATTGCTCGTGTGTCTGGTGTCCTGGACACAAAAATCATATAACGCGGATTGAGTCTGTGCAGAAAGAATTTTTAATATTTTCACCTCGCGGTCTTAGTTGGGATTCTAGCATTCGTCTTCCACCTTACAGAAGTAGGCTTCTTGTCATCAATCTGCCTACTCTAGAAAACCGTAGAATACTACTTGGGGTGTTGTTCATCCATAAGTTGGTCATAGACGAGATTGACTCTTCTGAATTCCTAGCTCGGCTTAATTTCGCTGTTGCCGCTAGGACGACGAGACACTACGTGCCTTTCCCCATAGTAGTCGGTTCTATGTAAAGGGAGCGACTCGGGATTTTTTCCGACCAAGGACTGTTATTTCAGTGTAACCCCATTTAATTTGTTGCGTCCCTCTCACAAATTGTCATCCTCCCAGCAGCTCCTTGCAGCGGGACTGCTCCATATTCTCTTGCTCCGGGAAGGTATCGAACCCAATCCGGGTCCGTCTCCTAACCCCGGTCCTAAGAAATGGTTTTGCTGCGTCTTCCGGAAAAGAATGTTTTTAGGACGGTCATACTCTTGTCAGTATGTCTCGTGCAAGGGATGGTTGCATCGGACAGGTTGTTCTGGGCTAGATCCCAAAACCCGACGTCCTCGTAACTGTTATAAATCTTTTGTGGCGCTGCTCGCGCCCCACGGCGCCACCAAATCATACGGCCGCTCCCACTCAGACCTACCATCTCCGTAGTAGAGTCGGTAGCAATGCCGAGCATCAGACCCTGCCCCCCCCCTCCTCACACTCTTAATATACCGGGTACCCCAATGCTTACCCAGTACGTCCAGTCCAGGGGCCACAACAGCAGTTGCGTCCTAGCTTTTCACAACCCAGGCGTAGTCACCCGTCACATCCGCATTGGTGCTATTCAAGAGACTAAACTCACAGCAATATCTGCTCTGCAAACCTGTTCTGGGTATAATGTCACCAGGAAAGACCGCGAGAGCGGAAATGGAGGCGGTCTCGCGTTTATCATACACCACTCAGTGCAATATCATATATTTGATCCCGACATCGGCCGCAGGGACAGTGTCTTAGAACATCAAGGCTTATTTGTCCGGCCAGGCGATGCAAACCTAGAAATCATCCACATCTACATCCCTCCTGCCACCTGTTGCCCCACTGGATACCGTCCTAATATCAGCGCCTTACTCACTGGCAATAATCGCATTATCCTAGGCGATTTCAATGCCCATCACGATCTATGGCATTCAAACTTGCAGGCAGACAGTAGGGGTGAAATGTTGGCGGATCAAATAGAAGAAACGACGTTCTGCACAATAAACGGAGACGCCCCACACTTATGTTAAGCTGTCACAGTTCGCCGGATATATCAATCGTGAGCGCAGGACTCGTAAACTGCGTCAACTGGCAGCCGATGGTAACATTGGCATCCGACCACCTGCCTATACTTATTTCGCTCGGGCGTACCGCCTATTTCATCGTCACTGAAAAACGCACTGTCATAAACTTTAAAAAAGGAAAGTGGGATGAATACAAATCCTTTACAGACAACCGCTTTGCTGCCCTCCCTATTCCGACTGATGCTCGCCAAGAGGAGCGTGCTTTCCGCAATGTCATTGAATCCGCCTGTTGTTGTTGTTGTAGCGATAAGGTTGCTCCCCGAGTGTTATCGATGTGATGGTCCTCTGCCGGATACAGTTCCGGTACGCTCCGGTACCACAGCACTATTAAGGTGCTAGCCCGACCATCTCGGGAACGATTTATGTGGCCACATTAACCCTTCAGGCCATTCCCTCCCTCCCCACCCCCAATTTCCATGAGGAGCTTGGGGTCGCCAGAGCCTCGTCTGTTAGTGAAACGGGATTCGCCGCGGATAGGTGAGGTTGACAATTGGGTTTGGAGAAGCTATATATTGCGCTGGCAACCTGAGGGGTTGCGCTACACAGCCCTTTGAATCTGGTATTTTAGTCGCCTCTTACGACAGGCATACCTACCGCGGGTATATTCTGATCCCCTGACCCGCTGGGGGGATTGAATCCGCCTCGGCTCGCTTTATTCCCGCCGGTAGAATTCCAGAAATTCGGCCTCACTTTCCGGCGGAGACCGCAAATTTAGCGAGAGAACGTGACCTTATAAGACAGCTCGATCCTGGCGACCCCCAAATAAGGGATATAAACCAACGCATCAGATTGTAACCTCTCTGCCGGCGTAGGTAAACTTTGGTCCACCGTACAGTCCCTATCGAATCGGTCTAAGTACAATGACAAAATTTCCATCGCCTTTGGCGATAAAGTGCTTGGGGATGCGCAAGAATTCGCGAGCGCTTTCTGCCGACAATATATAATGAATTCTACGGTCGACAAAGTTAGACGGAGGGCCAACAGACACGCACATAAACATAAACCATCCACAAGCAGTGGGCCCAGACGGCATAGCCATGCCGATGCTTAAATTCCTAGGGAAAGAGGGTTTCAAATACTTAGCACATGTCTTCAACCTGTCTCTTTCCACCTTTGTGATACCCGAAAAATGGAAAATGGCCAAGGTGGTCCCGCTACTAAAGCCTGGGAAACCAGCTAACATAGGAGTCATATCGCCCGATATCACTCCTATCGCCAGAAGCCAAGACGCTTGGCGCCATTTTGCTACCCTACTTCAAAGCAAATTTGCAGCTAGACTGTCATCAGCATGGCTTTAGAAAACTTCATGGCAACACCACCGCACTAAATGCCATTAGCACCCAGATAAATTGCGGTTTAAATCAAAACCCCCACCATACAACAGTACTCGTAGCGCTAGACCTATCAAAAGCTTTTGATACGGTCACCCATGGCACGTTACTGCAAGACCTGAAGGGTTTACCTTCCCCCATGCCTTAAAAGGTGGACAGCAAATTATATGGGTGGTCGGCAGGCATCGGTGCAATTTAGAAACGAGACATCAAAACCAAGAAGAATTAAACAAGGGGTGCCACAGGGTGGTGTCCTATCCCCACTTTTGTTTAACTTCTACATATCAAAGCTACCTTCGCCACCAGAAAGAGTTACAATCGTTTCCTACGCCGTTGACTGCACAATAATGGCCACAGGCCCAGGCCCACAGATCAATGGCTTTGCAACAGAATAAACGGCTACCTCCCTGATCTCCAGTTTTTTCGCCTCGCGAGACCTGGCATTATCACCGACTAAATCCTCGACCATTTTGAACATCCACGTCGATGGCACTACGCTGCCGACTGCCCACACTCAAAAATCTTGGGCGTGACGTTTCAACCGGATCTACATTTTGGTGAGCATGCAGCCGCAATTGTACCGAAAATCCAGAGCCGTAACAAAATCCTCAAATCTCTTGCTGGCAGTACTTAGGGAAAAGACAAAGAAACGCTCATTACCACTTACAAAGCAATTGGCCAGCCGATTGCACTCTACGCGTCCTGTATATGTTCGCCAAGCCTAAAAACTACACACTGGAAGAAGCTACAGGCCTGCTAAAATGCTGCTCTCAGATCCGCCACGGGCTGTCTTCTTATGCCCCAGAACACGATCTACATAATGAGGCGAGAATACTCCCCATCAGGGAGAGAAATTAGATGCTAACCAAACAGTTCCTGTTGAATACGCAGAAACCTGGGCATCCCAACAGACATCTGATTGATGAGCCGACACCGCCTAGGGACTTAAGGAGTCATCTCCGTAAGCATTATGATGAAATACGACACCTGAGATATCTGTCGTATGAAGCAAAGAAACACAAGCAGGTACTCAGTGAACTTCACAAACAGGCGTCGGACTTTTATGCCAGGAATTGCCCGGTGAATCCAGTACTCAAAGAACAGTACCCAAAACTTGCGGAAGAGGAACGCATACTCCCCAGGGAAACGCGAGCCACTCTAGCTCAACTTCGAACTGGATACTGTAACAGGTTAAACTCTTACCTATCCAGAATCAACCCCGACATACAAAATGTATGCCCTGCTTGCAATGTGTCCCCACATGACACCAACCATCTCTTTAATTGTAATGTGGAACCAATACCTCTAACACCCCTCACATTATGGTCCACCCCTGTTGAAACAGCATGTTTCCATGGACTGCCGTTAGAGGATATTGATGACAATTTGTGATGTTATTGATGCAGCGATAAGGTTGCTCCCCGAAGGCTTTGGGGAGTGTTATCGATGTGATGGTCCTTTTCCGGATACAGATCAGTACGCTCCGGTAACACAGCACCATTAAGGTGCTAACCGGGCCATCTCGGGAACGATTTATATGGCCTCCCCACCCCAAGTCGCCAGAGCCTCGTCTGTTAGTGAAACAGGATTCGCCGCGGATAGGTGAGGTTGACAATTGGGTTTGGAGAAGCTGTATATTGCGCTGGCAACCTGAAGGGTTGCGCTACACAGCCCCTTGAATCTTGTATTTTAGTCGCCTCTTACGACAGGCATACCTACAGCGCGTATATTCTGACCCCCTAACTCGCTGGGGGAACAATTTGTGATCGGTGGGGCGAAGCACTGCTACAACAACAACAACAACAGGCCTGTAGCTTCTTCCAGTGAGTAGTTTTTAGGCTTGGCGACCATATAGGGGACGCGTAGCATGCAATCGGCTAGCGAACTGCTTTGTAAGTGGTAATGAGCGTTTCTTTGTTTTTCCCCCAAGTACTGCCAGGAAGAGATTTGAGGATTTTATTACGGCTCTGGATTTTCGGTACAATTGCGGCTGCATGCTCACCAAAATATAGATCCTGATCAAAGGTCACACCCAAGATTTTGGGGTGTAGGAGAGTCGGCAGCGTAGTGCCATCGAAGTGGATGTTCAAAATGGTCGACATTTGGGACGTCCATGTTATAAATAAGGTCGCGGAGGATTTAGTCGGTGATAATGCCAGGTTTCGCGAAGCGAAAAAACTGCAGAGATCAGGGAGGAAGCCGTTTATTCTGTTGCAAAGTTCACCGATCTATGGACCTGGGCCTGTGGCCATTATTGTGCAGTCATCGGCGCAGGAAACGATAGTAACTCCTTCTGGTGGCGAAGGTAGCTTTGATATGTAAATGTTTAACAAAAGAGGGGATAGGACACCACCCTGTGGCACCACTTGTTTAATTCTTCTTTGGTTTGATGTTTCGTTTCTAAATTGCACCGATGCGGTCCTCCTTTTAAGTCATGGGGGAAGGGTAGACCCTTCCCAGGTCTTGCAGTAACGTCCTATGGTTGACCGTATCAAAAGTGATGGTGGGCGTTTTGATTTAAACCTCAATTTATCTTTTCGCTAATGGCATTTAGCGCGGTGGTCGTGTTTTCTAAAGCCATGCTGATGACAGGCTAGCAGCAAAGAAAGAGACAGGTTGAAGACATGCGCTAAATATTTGAAACCCTCTTTCTCTAGGCTTTTAAGCATCAGAATGGCTATGCCGTCTGGGCCCACTGCTTTGGATGGTTTAGCATGACTGATGGCATCCTCAACCTCTTTGGCGGTGATGGTAATTGGAGACGCGATGAATTTATTTTTATGTACGTGTCTGTTGGCCCTCTCTCTACTTATCTTTGTCGACCGTAGAATGCATTATATATTGTCGGCAGAAAGCGCTCGCGCATTTTTTCGCATCCGACAGCACTTTGTCGCCAATGGCGATGGAAATTTTGTCATTGTGCTTAGACGAATTCGAAAGGGACTTTACGGTGGACCAAAGCTTACCCAGACCGGCAGAGGGGTTACAACCACTTAGGTGCTCCACCCATTTCGCCCGCTTGTGTTCATTTGGGGGTCGCCGGGATCGAGCTGTCTTATAAGGTCACGTTATCTCGCTAAATTTGCTGCCTCCGCCGGAAAATGAGGCCGAATTTCGGGTATTCTACCGGCGGGAATGAAGCGAGCCGAGGCGGATTCAATGACCTTGCGGAAAGCACGCTCCCCTTGGCGAGCATCAGTCGAGATAGGGAGGGCAGCACAGCGGTTGTATGTATGTAAAGGATTTGTATTCGTCCCACTTTCCTTTTTTAAAGTTTATGAAAGTACGTTTTTCTGTGACGATGAAGTCGGCGGTACGCTCGAGCGAAATAAGTATAGGCAGGTTGTTGTTATTGTTGTGCTTCGCCCCACCTAACAGCCGCGGCCGATCACAAATTGTCATCAATATCCTCTAACGGGAGTCCAAGGAAACTTGCTGTTTCAACAGGGGTGGACCATAAGGAAAGTGGTGTTAGAGGCGTTGGTTCCACATTGCAATTAAAGAGATGGTTGGTGTCATGAGGGGACACATTGCAAGCGGGGCATACATTTTGTATGTCGGGGTTGATTCTGGATAGGTAAGAGTTTAACCTGTTACAGTATCCAGAACGAAGTTGAGCAAGAGTGACACGCATTTCCCTGGGGAGCATGCGTTCCTCTTCCGCGAGTTTTGGATACTTTTCTTTGGGTACTGGATTCACCGGGCAATTCCCGGCATAACGGTCCGACGTCTGTTTGTGGAATTCACCAAGGACCTTCTTGTGTTTTTTCGCTTCATACGGCTGGGTTCTCAGGTGCCGTATTTCCTCCAAATGCTTACGGAGATGGCTCCTTAAGCCCCTAGGCGGTGCTGGCTCATCAATCAGATGTCTGTTGGGATGCTCAGGTTTCTGGGTATTCAACAGGAACTGTTTGGTCAGCATCTCATTTCTCTCCCTGATGGGGAGTATTCTCGCCTCATTATGCAGATGGTGTTCTGGGGACATAAGACAGCCCGTGGCGATTCTGAGAGCAGTATTTTGGCAGGCCTGTAGCTTCTTCCAGTGGGTAATTTTTAGGCTTGGCGACCATATGGATGACGCGTAGCACGTAATCGGCTGGATAATTGCTTTGTATGTAGTTATGAGCGTTTCTTTATCTTTTCCCCAAGTACTGTCAGCGAGGGATTTGAGGATTTTGTTACGGCTCTGAATTCTCGGAACAATTGCGGCTGCGTGCTCACCAAAATGTAGATCCTGATCAAACGTTACACCCAAGATTTTGGGGTGTAGGACAGTCGGTAGCGTAGTGCCATCGACGTGGATGTTCAAAACTGTCGACATTTGGGACGTCCATGTTGTAAATAAGGTCGCGGAAGATTTAGTCGGTGATAATGCCAGGTTTTGCTAGGCGGAAAAAGTGGAGAGATCAGGGAGGTAGCCGTTTATTCTGTTGCAGAGGTCATCGATCTGTGGGCCTGGGCCTGTGGCCATTATTGTGCAGTCATCGGCGTGTGAAACGATAGTGACTCCTTCTGGTGGTGAAGGTAGCTTAGATATGTAGAAATTAAACAAAAGTGGGGATATGACACCACCCTGTGGCACCGCTTGTTTAATTCTTCTTGGTTTTGATGTTTCGTTTCTAAATTGCACCGATGCCTGCCGACCACCGAGATAATTTGCGGTTCACCTTTTAAGACATGGGGAAGGGTAGACCCTTCCAGGTCTTGCAGTAACGAGCCATGGTTGACCGTACCAAAAGCTTTTGATAGGTCTATCGCTACGAGTACTGTTCTATGGTGGGGGTTTTGATTTAAACCGCAATTTATCTGGGTGCTAATGGCATTTAGCGCGGTGGTGGTGCTATGGAGTTTTCTGAAGCCATGCTGATGACAGGCTAGCTGCAAATTTGCTTGGAAATAGGGGAGCAAAATTGCTTCAAGCGTCTTTGCTACTGGCGACAGGAGAGATATCGGACGATACGACTCTCCTATGTTAGCTGGTTTCCCAGGCTTTAGTAGCGGTACCACCTTGGCCATTTTCCATTTTTCGGGTATGACAAAGGTGGAAAGAGATAGGTTGAAGACATGCGCTAAATATTTGAAACCCTCTTTCCCCAGGCCTTTAAGCATCGGCATGGCTATGCCGTCTGGGCCCACTGCTTTGGATGGTTTAGCGTGACCAATGGCGTCCTCAACCTCTTTAGCGGTGATTGGTGACGCGCTGAATTTGTGTTTATGTGCGTGTCTGTTGGCCCTCCGTCTAACTTTGTCGACCGTAGAATGCATTATATATTGTCGGCAGAAAGCGCTCGCGCATTTTTTCGCATCCGACAGCACTTTATCGCCAAAGGCGATGGAAACTTTGTCTTTGTGCTTAGACGGATTCGATAGGGACTTTACGGTGGAACAAAGTTTACCCACACCGGTAGAGAGGTTACAACCTCTTAGGTGCTCCTCCCATTTCGCCCGCTTGTGTTCATCCACAAGCAATCTAATGCGTTGGTTTATATCCCTTATTTGGGGTCGCCTGGATCAAGCTGTCTTATAAGGTCACGTTCTCTCGCTAAATTTGCGGCCTCCGCCGGGAAGTGGGCCGGATTTCGGGAATTCTCCCGGCGGGAATGAAACGTGCGGAGGCGGATTCAATGACCTTACGGAAGGCACGCTCCTCTTGGCGGACATCAGTCGGGATATGGAGGGCAGCAAAGCGGTTGTCTGTAAAAGATTTATATTCTTCCCACTTTCCTTTTTTGAAGTTTATGAAAGTGCGTTTTTCTGTGAATGAATGAAGTCGGCGGTACGCTCGAGCGAAATAAGTATAGGCAGGTGGTCGGATGCCAATGTTACCATCGGCTGCCAGTTGAGTTCTGCGCTCACGATTCAGATATCTGGCGAACTGTGACAGCTTCATACCATACGTGCGGGGCGTCTCCGTTTATTGTGCAGAACGTCGTTTCTTCTATTTGATACGCTAACATCTCACCCCTACTGTCCGCCCGCAAATTTGGAATGCCATAGATCGTGATAGCCTTGACGTTCTAAGACACTGTCCCTGCGGCCGATGTCGGGTTCAAATATATGATATTGCACAGAGTGGTGTTTGATAAACGCGAGGCCACCTCCATTTATATATATATATATTCTGTGCTGGCAAACGGTGCAAAAGGAGGTAGGGCTAAGAGTCTGTTTCCCTGACCTACACGATTGCTGCCGGAAAAGAGGTCGGAAGAAGACGGGGGCAGGGGCTGATTCTCGCCATTGCTCCCGACTCTACTACGGAGGTTGTAGGTATGAGTGGGAGCGGCCATATGAGTTGGTGGTGCCGTGGGGCGCGAGCAGCAGTTTGCTGAGCAGCGGGGCTGCTGGAAGGTAGTGGGGGCGCTAAAGCGTAGACTACGGGACGCCCTTGGGCGTGAACAGCAAGGAGCCACAAAAAATGTATACAAATTACGTGGACGTCGGGTTTTGGGATCTAGCTCAGAACAACCCCTCCGAAGCAACCATCCCTTGCACGAGACACACTGATAAGAATATCGCCGTCCTAAAAAGATTCTTTTCCGGCAGACGCAGCAAAACCATTTCTCAGGACCAGGGTCAGGAGACGGACCCGAATTGGGTTCGATACCTTCCCGGAGCAAGAGAATATGGAGCAGTCCCGCTGAAAGGAGCTGCTGGGGATGACAATTTGTGGGAGGGACGCATCAAATTAAGTGGCGTTACACTGAAATGACAGTCCTTGGTCGGGAAAAATCCCCGTCGCTCCGGTACATAGAACCGACTGCCTTGGGAAGCGACGTCGTATTGCCTATTTGCTCTGCTAACTGCCTGCCTCTTCTGTCGACTGGCAAGCTGGAACGCCAAGTCGTAGTGAGCGTTGGATCGCCAAGGATAAGGCGATTTTCGCCACAGAGTAGGGTACTTATATCAGGGTGATAGCAACTTAGAGAGCAATTTGTAGGTCAACATCGCCTGACTGGATGGTTATGCCTTGACTTTCTAAGGTTTTATCCCTGCGACTGATGTTGGGTTGAAATAGACTATATTGCACAGTGTGATGGGTAATAAAGGCAAGGCGACCACCATTGCCCCATGCCCCATGTGCGATCTTTCCTATGGATGTTGTGGCCATCGCAATTTGGGCGGTCCGATCTGGTAGTTAGCTTTGTTTCTTGAATTGCGGCTATACGGCAGGGAAGATTTTGTAGACATTTCGGGGGCGACGAACTGGGTTCTAACCCAGAACAGCCCGAACGATGCAACCATCTTTTACACGTGACATACTGGGAAGAGTATGAGCGTCTCCCCCCAGCGGGTTAGGGGATCAGAATATACCCGCGGTAGGTATGCCTGTCGTAAGAGGCGACTAAAATACCAGATTGAAGGGGCTGTGTAGCGCAACCCTTCAGGTTGCCAGCGCAATATATAGCTTCTCCAAACCCAATTGTCAACCTCACCTATCCGCGGCGAATCCTGTTTCACTAACAGACGAGGCTCTGGCGACCCCAAGCTCCTCATGGAACTTGGGGGTGAGGAGGGAGGGAATGGCATGAAGGTTTAATGTGGCCACATAAATCGTTCCCGAGATGGTCGGGCTAGCACCTTAATGGTGCTATGGTACCGGAGCGTACCGGATCTGTATCCGGAAAAGGACCATCACATCGATAACACTCCCCAAAGCCTTCGGGGAGCAACCTTATCGCTACAACAACAACAAAAACAGTATGAGCGTCTGGGGTAAATACTTTCCCGACATATGCAGCAGAACCACAGCCTGGGACCGGTATTAGGTTCAATACCTTCCCGGAGCAGGTGGTATGGACCAGCCCAGCTGCAAGGAGCTGCTCCGAGTATGACAACTTTTGGGAAGGACAAAAAAAATTAAATGGAGTTACACTAAAATGACAGTCCTTGGTCGAGAAAAAAGTTCCGATTTCCTCCAGTACATAAAACCGTCTGCGGTGGGAAGCGTCAATACATCTAGATAAGGTTATTGCAATGATTTTCCTAAAAGTTTGACTACCTCTTAAAATCTGCAAAAAATAAAAAATAAATATACACCATCAGTATTTTTGAGTAAAGAATGATTTTACGGGGTGCCCCCTTAATTTTTTAAAAGTTGAAAAATAAGGACCACCGTAGTACACACTAATAAATTTATTGCCGGGGAAGCAGGATTAAGGAAATCTAGAAAAGCTCTTGGTTTCTCACTGAACCGTCGAAATGTAGAATACTTTTTTAACTTGGAAAAAGATACTCAAAGATAGCTGATTTGGCATTTTATTTGTCAAAGCATTGATTTTGCTCTACGTATGCACATTTTTACTGGTAATATGTTTGGTGATGGCTTGTATGGTCAACCCCGAAAGACTTGCTGGTACCTTCTAGTGCCATTGGATCCTCAGTTGGTGGCGTAGGGTTCCGGAATTGCTCTGCTGAAAGACGAGTAAATAGGATTCCAACACCTTCAATTAACGTCAACAAAACTCCTCCTATTATAGCACTACCCGCCATTGCTGGTATTCCTAAAATTAAATGTAAGAGGAAATATATTTGAAGTCATAAACTGAGCTAGAACAATGTTTATAAAACTATGTAGTGGTGTGTACTACATATTGTCGGCTTATATTCAATATCCTCCGTCACTTTTAATGAAAATAGGAAATATGGTTAAATTATCTATGTGACATTAGTGACAGCTTTACAACTCAGCTTAAATCGTGTTCACCTTCATTTTAAAAATTTCTCTATCAGTAGTTTATTAAGTGAAGAAAAGAAAAGAAGAGAAAAGAGAAGATAAGAATAGAAAAGAAGAGATGAAGAGAAAAGAAAGTAAAGGAAAGAAAAGAATATAAAAGAAAAGAAAAGAAAAGAAAAGAAAAGAAAAGAAAGGAAAAGAAAATAAAAGAAAAGAAAATAAAAGAAAAGAAGGAAAACGAAAGGATTAAGACAGGAAGGAAAAGGAGAAAGAGAAAACAAAAGAAAGTAAAGAAAAAACAGATTGAGAAAAAAAGAAGAAAAAGAAGACAAGGGAATAAAAAAAGCAAGTGAGCGGAATTAAAAGACTGGCAAGTTCAGAAACTTAAACCTCAATGAAAATTGAAACTGAATCTTTTTACAGTTTCGGCTGGAAACTTAATTCAAAATTGTATTAGTAAGTATGCTTCTTATTCTAGATTATATTTAAAAAACGTATACTTTTTACTTATTATTAAGAATTCATGAGCTTAACACCGGCTTATAATAATTGAATATTCAATTATTATGTTTTTCTAAGAGAAACTGAATAGAAAGAAACATTTACTGGCATATTGCGAGGGTACCATTTCGAAAACCACCACGAATTCATCGTCAGGCAATTTCGTAATGTTATCAAAGGTTTCACCGAGATTCGAACCACGAATCACACGGTGAAACTGCAGTTGCCTTAACCACTAGGCTATCCTGCTTGTATTTCTCTCTTTGCTTAATTCAGTTTATCATATTTCTACACTAACAACACAACTGAAATGGTACCATTGCAATATGCCAGTAAATGTTTCTTTCTTTCTTTTCAGTTTCTCTTAGAAAAACATAATAATTCAATATTCAATTATTATAAGCAGGTGTTAAGCTCATGAATTCTTAATAATAAGTATAAATTGAACACACCATTAAAACAAACAAACATAAATATGTAAAACTGAGCTCGAATTTACAAAGCTTCTCATTCGCAACGAAAAAGAAACTTTACAAAAACAAATCTACATACACACAAATTAATAGAGGCAGAATGTCTCATGTGACTGGCAAAGTGTAAGTCCCTTTTACATTAAACAATCATCGAATTCAAATCTGTCTCGACATAGACTAAGGAGGTGATAAAAAGGGGAGCAGTACAACAGCGTCCGTACCAAGATTTTTTTATGTTGCTATTTCTTGTTGTATGCCGTTTTTTTAAGTCACGCCTTCTTTCAAGAAATATTGGCAAAAGTAAAGCGGAATAGACACAAAAGAAAAGCCAGCAAAATTGAATCCAGGAATTCTAAAATTTAATTCAATCAAAAGTCGGAAATAGGAAATAGTCAGCTGATTCTATTTACCGGAGCGACTCGGGATTTTTCCCGACCGGCTGTCATTTCAGTGTAACCCATTTTAATTTGTTGCGTCCCTCCCACAAATTGTCAACCTCCCAGGAGGTTCTTGCAGCGGGACTGCGCCATATTCTCCTGCTCCGGAAAGGTATCGAATCCAATCCGAGGCCTTTACCTGATCCCGGTCCAGAGGAATGGTTTGCTGCATTTTCCAGAAAATAATATTTTGAGGACGGTCACACTCCTGTCAGTGTGGCACGTGTAAGGAATGGTTGCACCGGACGAGATGTTCTGGGCTAGGCCCCAAAACCCGACGTCCCCGTAACTGTTACAAATCTTCTGTGGCTCCTTGCTATTCACGCCCAAGGGCGTCCTGTAGTCTGCGCCTTAGCGCCCACCTACTACCCTCCAGCAGTACCGCTGCTCCGCAAGCCACAAGTACACGCTGCTGCTCGCGCCCCACGGCGCCACCAGTCATGCGACCGCTCCTACGCATAACTAGAATCTCAGTCGGTAGCAATGCCAGGCATCAGCTCCTGCCCCCGTATTCTTCTCCCCCTCTTTCCGGCACTACCATTGGAGTAGGTCAGAGAAACAGATTCTTAGTCCCTACCACCTTTTCCAGCACAGAATATATATGTTTGCGACATCCGCCCAATGCAGCTGCGTATGATAGGAGGCTGTCACAGTTCGACAGATTTATCAATCTTGAGCGCAGGACTAGTAACTGTATCAACTGGCAACCGATGGTAACATTGGCATCCGACCACCTACCCATACTCCTTTCGCCCGAGCGATCTGCCGACTTCATCACCACTGAAATAAATTTTAAGAAAGAAAAGTGGGATGATTAGAAAGCTTATACTACAAACGTTTTGCTGCCGTCCCTGATTCCCGTCAAGGGGAGCGTGCTTTCCACAAGGTCAATAAATCCGCTTCGGCTCGTTTTATTCCCGCGGGAAGAATCTCGGAAATCCGGCTACATTTTCCAACGGAAGCCACAACTCTAGCGAGAGAACGTGACCTTATAGGACAGCACGATCCCGGCGACCCCCAAATAAGGGATATAAACCAAAGGATCAGGTTGCTAGTGGATGAACGCAAGCAGGCGAAATGGGAGGAGCACTTAAAGAACTGTAACCTCTCTGCCGGCGTGGGTAAGCTTTGGTTCACCATAAAGTTCCTATTGAATCCATCTAAGCACAGAGACAAAATCTCCATTGCCTTTGATTCTTTGTTCTGAAAGCTGTTCCACAGATGAAATAACAAACCAAGAGTTACAGATGTCAACATATAAACCTTTACGGTGTAATTCACATAGCAGGCATACAGGGGGTGTTTTAGTATATATACATGACTCAATTGAGTATAAAATAGTTTACAATAACACTATTAAAAAAAATATTTGGTGTATAATAATAAAAATCAAAAACACCTTTCCTCAGTACCAAATAGGATTGGTTTATCATTCGCCTAGTGCGAGTTATGCTGACTTTATTGCATACCTGAGCGAAATTCTAAACAACAACAGTCTTACATACGAAAGGTCATCTTCATTGGGGATTACAACATAAATCTTAATAGAAGCATGACATATAGCAAGCAGTTAGTTGACCTATTTAGGTCGTTTGCTATGGTACAAAAAATAGATTTTTATACCCGAAGACCGATAATACCGAAACAATGATAGATCCGCTCTTTACGAACAGTGAATCCATCTCATGTGAAAAATTGGAAGAGCATCAGATTTCTGATCACGAAACTATACAGTTCTAAATCAAGTTAGATAGAGAATTTCAAATGAGAGCTAAAAAACCATAATTTCTTGTCAACCAATTACGACAGGTTAACTACGCTGGATTTGAGAATCTCAGTGTCGAAAACAAGGTCTCATTCCTGAACAATACATTATCGAATAATGACTACATTAAGGCCCGTATTATGTATGTCACCGTGAATGTATGCGTCGCATTCACTCACATTCACATTCACCCAGAATTCGTATTTTATAACTTCTTACGTATTCGCGTTTGTCCTTTTACGTAGACACTACGTATTCACTGAGACTGTCAAACACAATACGTAGCCACTATAGCCACTTATTACTTTTTTTATTTCGGAAAGCTTTGCAGTGCAATTTTTTCGTAATAACATCGTTTTAACGAGATGGCAATATTGCAGGGAAACACCTGATAATTATAAATAAATGAAAAGAGCGTAAACCAATATTATTCATTGTACCAGCGCAAGAACGTAAGACAAATCCTTTTAAGGCTTTTTTGAGTGGCAGATTTGGTGGCATATACAATGTACTCTCGAGACATCCATTGGACACCATTAAGGTTCGCCTCCAAACAATGCCCAACCCCGCTCCTGGTCGACCGCCCTTGTACAGTACAAGGGCACTTTTGATTGTGCTGCCAAAACTATACAGAATGAGGGCGTCACAGGCCTATAGAAAGGTATGACTGCACCACTCACAGGTTTAGCGCCCATATTTGCGTTATGATTTGCTGGTTATGCACTGGGTAAACGCGTGCAAGAAACAGGTGAAAATGCAAAGCTAACATACCCCAAATTGGAATTGCTTGCTCTTTTTCCGGGTTGATGCCAACCGTTATTACATCGCCTGGTGAACGTATTAAATGCTTATTACAAGTGCAGCAAGTGTCAGGTGGCGAACGTAAATACAAACGTATGTAAGATACAGCCTCGAAATTGTACAAGGAAGGCGGTATACGTCTTATACAAATGGAGCTGTGCGACGCTGTTCCGTGATTTACCCGCAAATGTTTTCTGTTTTCTCGCTAACGAGTATATTCAAGATAAGGTCAAAGAGCAAACTGGCAGCGAAAAGATAAGCATTGGCTCAACAATTTTTGCTGGTGGTGCAGCGGGTATAACATATTGGATGGTGAGTATGCCAGCTGATATACTCAAGAGCGACAACAACGTTTGACAACCTTTAAAAAGTTTTAATAACTGTCTCAAAAATGTTCGCTCTGAAGCAAACAACTGCTGAGTGATCTACTCAAATTTGTTGAACAAAACGACTTACGTAATTTAAGCATGCTAACCTTTAGACCGGTAATAAATTTAAAAAACGCAATATGTAAGCTAACGAGGACAGAGCCGTCGAGTAACCAAAACAAATGGGTTAAAAAATTGGTATGCGGTATTTATCAAATTTAACTCTTGAATTAAAGGATATAGAATGAGAAAAAACGTTTGACAACCTTTAAAAAGTTTTAATAACTATCTCAAAAATTGTCGCTCTGAAGCAAACAACTGCTGAGTGATCTACTCATATTTGTTGAACAAAACGAGTTACGTATTTTAAGCATGTTAACGTTTAGCCCGGTAAGCAAATTAAAAAAAAAAACGCAATATGTAAGCTAACGAGGACGGAGCCGTCGAGTAACCAAAACAAATGGGTTGGAAAAATTTGTACGCGGTTTTTATCATATTTAACTCAAGAATTAAAGGATATAAAACGAGAAACAACGTTTGACAATCTTTAAAAAGTTTTAATAACTATCTCAAAAATTGTCGCTCTGAAGCAAACAACTGCTGAGTTATCTACTCAAATTTGTTGAACAAAACGACTTACGTATGCCGGTAAGCTTATTTAGAAAAACGCAATATGTAGGCGGCTATACGAGGACGGAGCCGTCGAGTAACCAAACGAATGTGTTACAATAATTCGCCCACGGTTTTTATCATATTTAACTCTAGAATTAAAGAATATAAAACGAGAAACAACGTTTGACAAACTTTAAAAAGTTTTAATAACTATCTCAAAAGTTGTCGCTCTGAAGCAAACAACTGCTGAGGGATCTACTCAAATTTGTTGAACAAAACGAATTACGTATTTTAACCATGCTTAACCTTTAGGGCGGTAAGCTTATTTGGAAAAACGCAATGTCGGCTATACGAGGACGGAGCCGTCGAGTAACCAAAACGAATGGCTTACAATAATTCGTAAGCGGTATTTATCATATTTAACTCTAGAATTAAATGATATAAAACGAGAAACAACGTTTGACAGCCTTTAAAAACTTTTAATAACTATATCAAAAATTGTCGCTCTGAAGCAAACAACTGCTGAGTGATCTACTCAAATTTGTTGAACAAAACGACTTACGTATTTTAACCATGCTTAACCTATAGGCCGGTAAGCTTATTTAGAAAAACGCAATATGTAGGCTTTACGAGGACGGAGCGGTCGAGTAACCGAAACGAATGGGTTAAAAAAATTCGTACGCGGATTTTATCATATTTAACTCTAGAATTAAATGATATAAAACGAGAAACAACGTTTGACAGCCTTTAAAAACTTTTAATAACTATATCAAAAATTGTCGCTCTGAAGCAAACAACTGCTGAGTGATCTACTCAAATTTGTTGAACAAAACGACTTACGTATTTTAACCATGCTTAACCTATAGGCCGGTAAGCTTATTTAGAAAAACGCAATATGTAGGCTTTACGAGGACGGAGCGGTCGAGTAACCGAAACGAATGGGTTAAAAAAATTCGTACGCGGATTCTATCATATTTAACTCTAGAATTAAATGATATAAAACGAGAAACAACGTTTGACAGCCTTTAAAAACTTTTAATAACTATATCAAAAATTGTCGCTCTGAAGCAAACAACTGGTACGCGGTATTTATCAAATTTAACTCTAGAATTAAAGGATATAGAATGAGAAAAAACGTTTGACAACCTTTAAAAAGTTTTAATAACTATCTCAAAAATTGTCGCTCTGAAGCAAACAACTGCTGAGTGATCTACTCAAATTTTTTGAACAAAACGAGTTACGTATTTTAAGCATGCTAACGTTTAGCCCGGTAAGCAAATTAAAAAAAAAACGCAATATGTAAGCTAACGAGGACGGAGCCGTCGAGTAACCAAAACAAATGGGTTGGAAAAATTTGTACGCGGTTTTTATCATATTTAAGTCTAGAATTAAAGGATTAAAACGAGAAACAACGTTTGACAACATTTAAAAAGTTTTAATACCTATTTCAAAAATAGCTCCCGCAGGCAAGTATCCGCGTGGTGTGCGCAGCGTCTTCGTGGATCTAATGCGAGCCGATGATCCTTTGGCTTTATATCATGGTCTCACACCAGTTATGTTACGTGCCTTTTCAATTAATCCTGCTTGCTTCTTTGGCATCCAGATAGCAAATGATGCTTTTGACGCTATTGTCGCTTTAATAAACTAAAGAATTTATACTAAAAGACTAAAAATAATATTTTTTAAACAACATAGTCTATATAGTGGACTTATAATCTATGCAATTTTCACTATTTTAATTTGAATAAAAAAAAAAAATTATTTTACGTATGTGAATTGTTGTAAAAATATTAGTGTATACAACCTATAAAGTATTAAAATGGTGAGATAGCTGAGCAGCTATTTGGAGAATTACAACCAAAAACGGCCAAATCATATGCAGCGCTTATAAGAGGCATGGCTAAGTTCTTACAGGAAAAAGCAAATTTTGATATTTATTATATTGTTTTGTTGTAGTTGTTCTTGTTAAAATAATAGTGCTTCGCTTCATCCAAAAGGCGGTATTACTCAAGAGTTGTTATTGTAATTGCAGAAACAGTCTCCAGGTCCAAGCGGATTTTATGGTTATGGGCAAAACCAGTTTCCACCGAAAGTAGCATTTTGGATATATTATGAACTCCGTTGAAGTTTTTTACTCCAAACCTACAAGTCTGCGGTGTCTTTGTTGTTGTACTAACGATAAAGACACTGTTGTTGTTGTTGTTGTTGTAGCAGTGCTTCGCCCTATCCAATAGGTGCGACCGATCATCAATATCCTCTAACGGGAGACCAAGCAAACCTAGTGTTTGAACAGGGCTTGACCAAGTGAGAGGGGTGTTAGAGGCGTTGGTTCCAAATTATAATTGAACAGATGGTTGGTGTCATGTGGGGACACATTCCAAATACGACATACATTTTGTAGGTCCTGTTGATTCTGGATAGGTAAGAGTTTAATCTGTTACAGTACCTAGATGAAGCTAGAGTGACGCCCGTTTCCGTAGGGAGAGTGCGTTCCTCTTCTGCTCGCTCTGAGTATTTTTCTTTAAGTACCGGATTCGCCAGGCAATTCCCGGCATAAAGGACCAACGCCTGTTTGTTTATATCACTGAGGACCTGATTGTGCTTGTTTGCTTCATACGGCTGTGTTCTGAGGTGCCGTATTTCCTCATATTGCTTACGGGCATGACCCCTTAAACCCCTGGGGGGTGTAGACTCATCAATCAGATGTCTACTGGGATGCCCAGCTTCCTGGGTATTCAACAGAAACTGTTTATATCCAAAATTTACACAAGAACAAAAGATCCAATAGACAAGCTACAACAAAACAATGTGATATACAAAATAGAATGCAAAGGAAACGAGAACGAAAACTGTGATAAGATTTATATCGGAACTACGAAACGGGAGCTTGGTATACGAATAGCCGAACACAAAGCAGACGTGAAAAAACAAAAGCCAAGCACTGCGCTCTCCCAACACATAATAAGCAGTGGCCATACAGCTGATTTTAACAACACCAAAATTATTGATAAGGAAAAACGAGAATTGACCAGATACAGATTGAAAAGCTTGCACATATTGAGAAATAGTGAAAAGACGATCATTAAGAAAGAAGACTACGACTGCATAGGCGCTGCATACATGTTATGTTTAAGTAATAATTTTAGTAATGACAAAACTACCACGCAAGGTGGTACGGATGATTAATCTTTAAGTGTTCGTACTGTTTATTGTTATTGTAAGTGAAATTGGTTGTTCTACATGTTAAATGTCATGAATGTTTATACATATACAATAATGTTTTTTTATGAAAAATAAATAGTGTAGCCCCTAATGATGGTGGAATATTCAGCGAAACGTTGGGCAAGAAGGTGAAATAAAGCGTTTATTTGCACCAAACATAATTAGGTCTAACTAGCCTACGATCCTTACTAATATTCAATTAAAACTGACCGCAAAACACAACAAAATGTTTGTTCAGCATTTCATTTTTCTCCCTAATGTGGAATACTCGCGCCTTATTGTGTAGGTGGTGTTCTGGGGACATAAGAGGACAGCCATAGCGGTTCTGAGGGCAGTATTTTGGCAAGCCTGCATTTTCTTCCAGTGAGTAACCTTTAGGCTTGGCGACCATATCGGGGACGCGTAGCCTGTAATCGGCTGTCCAATTACTTTGCAAGTGGTAACGAGTGTTCCTCTATCTTTACCCCAAGTGATCCTGGCAAGTGATTTGAGGATTTTATTGCGGATATGGATTTTAGGAATAATTGCCGTTGCATGCTCTCCAAAATTTAGATGCTGATCGAACGCCACACCCAGGATTTTTGGGTGTAAGACACAAGGTAGCGTGACGCCATCGAGGTGGATGTTTAATATGGTCGACATTTGGCGCATCCATGTTGTAAATAAGGTCGCCGATGATTTGGTCGGTGACAATATCAGGTTTCGCGACGCGAAAAAGCAGGAGAGATCATGAGATAGTTGTTTATTTTATTATCTAGCTCATGGATGGGTTTCCCGGGACCTGTAGCGCTATTTTCGTGCACTCAGCGGCTTCTATATCTACAAGTTAAACAGAAGCGAGGATAGGACACCACCCTGTGGTACCCCTTGCCTAATTCTTCTGGGCTTAGATGTTGCGTTCCTGAATTGTACCGATGCTTGTCGCTGAGACATATTATGTGCGATACACCTTTGGGGCTCGAAAAACTTCACTACGTTCTTCGAGAATCAGCCGAATTAACGATTTATAAGAAAATTTTAAAAAAGTAGCACGGAGGTATAATTATTATAGTTATTAAAAATCCACAATAAAATTATTATTTTTATTTTCCTATTAGTCAGAATTAGTTTTTGACATAAAACTAAAAATAAGGATCGTGACGAAAGATAGGGACAAAACTATAGTATAACTTTAGTTATAATCAGTGACTAATTTTAATAGGTATTTTTTTTTTCTTGACTCGAAAAAGTCCGGTTAAGAACTATTCCTTGGTGAAGTGTATGGGATTCCGGGGATACCCATAGCATTTTCACGACGATCCATGCATCCTTTTTCAAAATAATCCACACAAAAAAAAAAAAAATTTAAATCCGGATATTTATTTTAAAAGTCCGAAAAAAAATCTAAATCCAGACTTATATTTTTTAATAACAGAATAAAAGTACGACCCCATAACTAAGATACGGTTCATCCAAATGAAACGAATTTTTTACCAATCCATTCTCGTAAATATCTGGATTTGAAACCTGTAGGGACACTTTATAATGTGTGCTTCTAACACTAGAAACTTGTTATCGAAAAACCATAACCAACTGTTGTTGTTGTTGTTGTAGCGATAAAGAAACTGTCCCCGAAGGTTTCAGGGAGTGTTATCGATGTTAATTATCCTTTACCGGATATATATCCGGTATGTTCCGGTAACAAGCACCATTAAAATACAAGATGTATCATCTCGGGAACGATTTAATATGACCACATTGAACGTTCTAGGCCATACCAACAATAATTTTTTCTGAAGGACTTTTATTACAAAAGGTGATGAAAAACGATTTGTTTAAACGCAGTGAATGAATTTTTATTGACTGAAAAAATCTTATTAATTTTGTACAAAAGTCATTCAGGAAAAACATTGCTTACTAAGATGTAATTATAGTATTGTAACTCAAGTACGAAAGTGCAAAGTATATAGGTACATTTTTTAACACCCTTCCTCAATACAATAATTATTTTAAATTCAATGATTGTACAAATTGTAAATGTTTTCCTTTTGACATATTTTTTGTGAAAATATCTGCTAACATAGAATCAGTCGAAAGATAGTTCAAACAAACATCGCCTTTCTTTATGATTTCTCTAATGAAATGATATCTGATATCTATGTGCTTGCTACGTGCGTGATGTACTGGATTCTTTGCTAGTTGCTGAGCGCTAAGATTATCATTCAAAATTGTTGTTGGTGTACTTTCTTCGCCACATCCCATTTCTATGATTAATCTCCTCAAATGAATCGCTTCTTTGACTGCTGATGATAGCGCCATATACTCCGCTTCCGTGCTACTAAGAGCTACGCTGTGCTGCTTTTCTGACTTCCATGAAATTGGGCCATTTGCTAAACAAAAAACATAACCCGTATATGACTTGCGATCAGACTGATCACCACCCCAGTCAGCATCCACATAACCTATCAAAGCCTTTCCAGTAGCTTCATAGGTTAACTTTTTGTCGATTGTTGTGGCCAAATATCTCAAAACATGTTTCACTCCTGCCATATGCTCAATATGTGGATTTGTACAACGCTGTGCAAGTTTCGCAACTGAATGCAAAATATCAGGTCTTGTTGTAAGTCCTAGCCACATCAACGCACCCACCGAAGATTGATAAGTCTTTAAATCTACCTTCTTACATGTATCGTTATTACACACAACTTGATATCCAGCGTCAAGCGGTGTCGCTGCAGGTCTACAGCTCTCAATACCATGCTCTTTTAACAGTTCTTTTATATAATACGTCTGGCTTACCATTATATTACCACGCTCACCTTCACGTTGAATGTCCATTCCCAAAAACGAATTTAGAGGACCACCGTCTACGCTTTTGAATCTCTCGGTAATATTTTTTTTAATATGTAATAAGTCTTTTTTCGTTTGACTTGCGATGATAATGTCATCTACATAAACCAAAATTAGATTCAAATTTTGATTTCCGTGTTGTCGATATAAACACGGCTCATTGTTGCAAGGAATAAAGCCGATCTCACGCAGAGTGGTGTCCAGTTTCGCATTCCACTCCCTTCCTGACTGTTTCAAACCGTATATGGCCTTATTCAGTTTCAACACATTACGAGGATTATCGCCGCAAACAAAACCTTCCGGTTGTTTGATAAAAACAGTATCTCGTAAGTCGCTATTAAGATACGCCGTGGTCACGTCAATTTGATGCATATTTAATTTTAGCTCTACAGCGAGAGCAAAAATCAATCGAATTGTTTCAAATCTACATACAGGCGCAAATGTTTCATTATAATTTACACCCCATTTTTGAGAACATCCTTTGGCTACCAATCGCGCCTTATATCTTACAATATTCCCGTCCTTATCTCGCTTAATGGTGTAAACCCATTTAGAACCAATTACTGACTCACCTGGTGGCAATTCAACTTGTGTCCATGTTCCATTTTTTTCAAGTGCCGTTAATTCAACTTGCATTGCTTGCTTCCATTCTTCACATTTTGTGCTCGAAATAGCCTCTGCATAGGTCTGTGGAATATCTTCATTTACTGCACTACTCAGAATATTATACTGTTTCTTAGGACGACCTCTATTACCACGAATAAGTCTTGGTCTACCTGGACCAATTTTTGGAGTACCACTACCTTCGTCACTTTCTTCGTCTTCTTCCGCTGTGTCAAAATTTTCTTCTTGGAGATTTTCACAATCACTTTCAACACCATCAGAAATACCTTCACCTTGGCTCTCTTCTTTTTGATTCGGACTTTGAAATTCGGCGGTCTCAATATAAAATTGGAAACTGTCATTAGCTGCCTCTTTTTGCATATTCTCATTAAATAGAACATCTCGACTCTCAATTACCTTCTGCGTTTTAGCATTATACAGTCGATACGCTTTAGATACCATGGAATAACCCACCATTAACAAATTCTCACCTTTAGCATCAAATTTTCCCTTACGGACTTTGTTCAAAGCAACAGCCTTTGAGCCAAATATGCGCAAATGACCAACATAAGGTTTTCTTCCGTTCCAAATTTCATACGGGGTTTTGTTACCAATAGCTTTTGATGGACACCTGTTTCTAATATATGCTGCAGTCGCAACTGCTTCCGCCCACAACTTCGAGCTGAGGCCAGCATGAACCAGCATTGAACGCGCCATTTCAACCAATGTGCGATTTGCACGTTCGGCGACACCATTTTGTTGCGGTGTATATGGAACCGACAACTCCCGACAAATACCGTGTTGCTGCAAATAATCTGTAAACTCTCCATTCACATATTCGCGGCCATTATCACTGCGTAACACCTTAATGTTACGTCCAGTTTGTCGTTCCACCTGTTTCTTGAAAACCTTGAACTTGTCAAAAACTTCTGACTTAGCCTTCAAAAAATATACAAATATCTGCCTTGAATTATCATCGATAAAAGTAAGGAAATATCTGGAGCCACCTAGTGAGCTTACATTGATAGGGCCGCATACGTCGCTATGAATCAGCTCCAACAACTCTGTAGCACGACTCTCAGAACTTGAGAATGGCAAAGTATGTATTTTGCTTACCATGCATGTGTCGCAATGAACTTTTTCGCTGCTTTTAATTGATGGCATTCCACGAACCATATCATGCTGAACTAACTGACTTAAACTTTGATAGTTTAAATGACCATATCTGTTATGCCATATTTCTCGCTCACCCGTAATGGTGAACAAACGCTCTGTTTCACTTGAGATCACAAACAAATTTTCTTGTCTCATAGCTTTGAGTATAACCGCATTTGCTGCATTCTTCAGAACTGCATGATCGGACGAAAAAATTGCTATCAAACCATGCTGAACCGCCTTACTCACCGATATGAAATTCGCCTTGAGCTTTGGTGAATAAAGAACATTTTTCAAAACTATCTCTCTTTGCTTGTAAAACAATTTCACTTCGCCTTTGCCCTGAGACTCTATATACGTATCCCCTGCTAGCATTATTTTCTCCTTATGATCTGTTAACTTAGAAAATAAGGTTTTGTTATTGCACATATGAGATGTAGCACCACTATCAAGATACCAGGATGTCTTATCAAGAGCTTTTGTTTCTGCAACACCAACCATAGAAAATGAGGATTGTTCCCCTTTCTTACCTTTCTCACATTTACTCGCATAGTGGCCTTTTTTGCCACACTTAAAGCATTTACCAGTAAATTGGGACTTTTCTTTCGCCGATTTCTGATGTTTCTTTGCTGCATTGCTAGCACCAAACGCCTGCTGACTATTTTCAGCTTGAATATCAGTATGTTGACCTCTTCTTTCCGCTTCTTCCAAAAGTTTAACCTTAAGCACGTTATACTTAGGAAGTTCATCGCGCGTTTCGATGGCAATTACAAAATTTTCGAACTCTCTTGGTAGACTAGCTAGCAAAATGATCGTTTGAAGCTCTTCTTGTAAGTCAATACCAGTTCCGGACAATTTCCCTGTAACCTCCGCAAAAGAATTCAAATAACTTGACATACCTTCGGCTTCCCGCATACGTAGGTTCAGCAACTTCTTATATAATGCCACCTTTTGTACTGGCCCTCTAGGTTTATACACATTCTGAAGCTGTTCCCACGCCTGTGCCGATGTCTTCGCTTCCTTTAAATGTAGCAACTGATTAGATTTCACGCTTAAAACAATTGTTGCCAATGCTTTCTCGTCCAGCAACTCCCACGCCGTTTTCTCATCAGCCGTCATTGAATCTTCTAATTTGGTCTGTCCATTGACCACTCTCCAAAAACCGCCATGTACCAAAACGCTGCGCATTTGAACGCACCAGGAGTCATAATTCGAGTCATCCAATTTGTCGATCGAATAAAGTGACGAAGCCATTATAAAAATTCGCGATTTTATTTGCAACCGTACATATAGAAAAACTAGCACAATTCAGTTTGCGGGTCTGGGCCCATAACCTGATGAAAAACGATTTGTTTAAACGCAGTGAATGAATTTTTATTGACTGAAAAAATCTTATTAATTTTGTACAAAAGTCATTCAGGAAAAACATTGCTTACTAAGATGTAATTATAGTATTGTAACTCAAGTACGAAAGTGCAAAGTATATAGGTACATTTTTTAACAAAAGGAATAACAGTTTTGGTCCCTGGCTATAATTTTTATAGGTTTTGTTTATGTTTTTTTTATTCCTGTAAAATTTGGTGAAATATACATCCACATTGGACGAAGCTGTAAATAGAACATTTATGTCTATGGAAATTTTCAATATTTTCTCACGAAATGTTAAGATTCTTCAATTTTTATTCAAAATTGATAAAAAAAAGACAGTGAAAAAACGAAGTGAAAGAAGCAAACGCGACCCAGAAGCAAGTGAATATTTTGACAGGAAAAATGAGTGTCCGTGGCGCTTTGCGTCGCTATATAATACGAAAAAACGTAAGGCAATCACCTACAGTCACCGATAGTCACTGAGAGGCACCGAGGTGATGATACGAATTTGGTTTCACTTGGGTGAAAGTGACTCTTTGCATCGCGTTGCGTTATACATAATAACGCCGTAACATACTCTAAAGAAATCATTGTGAAACTTATGAACAAGTAGTACGACTCTGAACTAGCGAATATGCACAAATATAAATTCAATCTATACAAAATATCTCGAAGAACAGGTGAATGGAATGAATACAACCTTACAAAGCTCAGGTATAAACGTCTTATAAAGATTAATGTTGGGGATAGTAAGGCAATATGGAAGCATTTGAAGAAAAGTATATGTATGCCCAAAGAAAATAATGGAATAAATGAGAATGAATGAAATAGCCGGTTCGCTCAATAACTATTTCATTGACAGTATAGTAAGTACGAAGTTAGAATAGCAATAACCAGATTGAAAAACAACAAGGCCGTGGGCGCTGATGGATTGCCTGCGGAGCTATTCAAGTTCGGCGGCGAGGAGTTGGTA
Source organism: Eurosta solidaginis (assembly GCF_040869045.1). NCBI lineage: Eukaryota > Metazoa > Arthropoda > Insecta > Diptera > Tephritidae > Eurosta > Eurosta solidaginis. The sequence continues at coordinate 203,797,119 of NC_090319.1, forward strand.
AGGCGCATGCAGCAGCTTCTTAGCAAAATATGGGCGGACGAAAGCATGCCCGACGGTTGGAATCTAAGTGTTCTTTGCCCAGTCCACAAGAAGGGGGATACTGCAAAATGCACCAACTATCGTGGAATCAGCCTTCTTAATATCGCATATAAGGTCCTTTCAAGTGTATTGTGCGAAAGATTGAAGCCCACCGTGAACCGGCTGATTGGACCTTATCAGTGCGGCTTCAGACCTGGTAAATCTACCATCGACCAGATTTTCACAATGCGCCAAATCTTGGAAAAAACCCGTGAAAAGAGAATCGACACACATCACCTCTTCGTCGATTTTAAAGCCGCCTTCGACAGCACGAAAAGGAGCTGCCTATATGCCGCTATGTCTGAATTTGGTTTCCCCGCAAAACTTATACGGCTGTGCAAAATGACGTTGAGCAACACCATCAGCTCAGTCAGAATTGGGAAGGACCTCTCCGAGCCGTTCGAAACTAAACGAGGTTTCAGACAGGGTGACCCCCTATCGTGCGATTTCTTTAATTTGATGCTGGAGAAAATTATACTAGCTGCAGAACTTAACCGCACTGGAACAATATACTATAAAAGCGTGCAATTACTGGCATATGCTGATGACATTGATATCATCGGCCTAAACACCCGCGCTGTTAGTTCTGCTTACTCCAAGCTGGAAAAAGAAGCGGTAAAGATGGGTTTGATGGTGAATGAGGACAAAACGAAGTACCTGCTGTCATCGAGCAAAGAGTCAGCGCATATGCGCCTTGGCAACCACGCTACTGTTGGCAGCCATAATTTCGAAATAGTAAAAGACTTCGTTTATTTGGGAACCAGCATCAACATTAGCAACAACATCAGCACTGAAATCCAGCGAAGAATCAATCTTGCCAATAAATGCTACTTTGGACTAGGTAGGCAATTGAAAAGTAAAGTCCTCTCTCGGCGAACGAAAATCATACTCTACAAGTCACTTATCGTACCCGTCCTGCTATATGGGGCAGAAGCATGGACCATGACAACAGCAGATGAAGCGGCTTTGGGAGTGTTCGAGAGAAAAGTTCTTCGAAAGATTTATGGACCTCTACGCGTTGGCGATGGCGAGTACCGAAGAAGATTTAATGATGAGCTGTACGAGCTATACGCAGACATCAACATAGTCCAGCGAATTAAAACGCAGCGGCTGCGCTGGCTAGGCCATGTTATGCGAATGAAAGATGATGCTCCGGCCAGGAAAGTGTTTCTATCGGAACCCGCCTATGGAAGCAGAGGTAGAGGGCGGCCCCCACTCCGTTGGAAGGACCAGGTGGAAAACGATTTAAACTCCCTTGGTGTGACCAATTGGCGCCGGTTGGCGGAGCGAAGGAGCGACTGGCGCGCCTTGTTGGACGGCCATAACCGTTTAGACGGTTAAGCGCCAATTAAGTAAGTAAGTAAGACAGTATAGTCAAAATCAGCTCAAATATTCCAGTTAATAACAATAACGTAGCATTTTCGGCAGTTCAAAGTGGCACTCTTACTTTCGAATTTCAGAAGGTATCTGCAAGCGATATGTAGAAATAGTTAGTAAATTCAAAAATAAAATTGAAGGGAAAAAACTTATAACTGAAGGAGTCATAAGGGTATAGAGTCGGGATACTTTTATACTCAAATTGTAAATGAAAGTCTAAACAAAGGGGTAGTCCCCAACCTATGGAAAACTTCAATGGTGATACCAATAGTCAAGAATACTATAAGAGCTGATGACGTTAGCGTGTGATGAAAAGATACTGGTAGTTAAAAAGCAGCTAGTGAAGTACCTAGATGAGAACAAAGTTATTATACAATCAGGTTTTCGGAAAAAACATTCTTGTGAAAGTGCCCTGAACCTTGTTTTAGCTAACTGGAAAGAAGATCTAAGTAGAAATAAACATATACATAATAGCTGTTTTCCTAGACTTAAAACGTGCTTTTGAGACTATCGATCAAAATTTATTGTTAAAAAAACTTTATAGCATAGGAGTTACTGAAACGGAGCTAAAATGGTTCCAATACTTTATCGTGAAGAGAAGTCAAAGAACTGTAATTGGATCTTCCCTGTCAGAAAAAAAGAGAGGTGCCTGTTGGACTTCCGCAAGGGTCTGCCCTGGCACCTATACTGTTTAATATATATGTTAATAATATAACCAATTCTCTAAAGTACTGTGATATTAAACTCTTTGCTGACGATACATTGTTGATGCTTAGTGGAGATAATATCACTGAAATATATATAAAATTACAAGAAGACTTAAACAGAGTATATGCTCGAATAGATTGAAACTGAATATAAGCAAAACAAAATATATGGTTATATCAAGAAGGAATTTTCAAAACAATGAATTACCACTTCTAAATATAAACAGCGAAGCAATTGACAAAGTCAGTACTTTCAAGTATTTAGGAATCAAAATCGATGATAAATTCAACTTTAGTGAGCACATCGATGACACCGTTGGGAAAATAGCAAAAAAAATATATTGCATGCAAAGAACCTGCAAGTATTTAAGTAGACGGTACAAGGTAATGGTTTACAGATCGATAATCGAACCTCACTTCATATATTATCCAACATTATTCTTCATTTTGAGAGATATCCAAATTTACAAACTGCAAAAGCAACAGAGCCGAGCTATGCGACTTATTCTTAGGAAACGCTATGACACACCTATCAGAGATATGCTTGCCGCTCTAATTGGCTAAGCAGTAAACAAATGTATACTGTTTTATCATACGATGAAGTTTATTAGAAACATAATAGAAGGCAACTTTCCTGATTATTTGAAAATTAACATAAGAAATATTCATTCCATAAACACAAGAAGAAGGAATGATTTTAATTTACCAGCTTATAGAACAGAAGCAGACAAATGTAATTTGTACTATAAAGGACTAAAATTCTACAATGAATTACCAAATGAAGTAAAATCTAGTAAAACAATGGAATTTAAATACAAATTGTACAATTACTGTAAAACACTGCCATTCTAGTGCAAGGTGGGCAAACTTTCGAATCACCAATAGCATTGCATACATCCCGAGTACCCTACGTTGGCACTAGGAAGCTTTCCCACGTATGCAAAAAAGAAGCCGAAGCTCATACTGTAACGCATCACTCAACCTAATAAGTGTATCGCCGTTCAGATGTTGCCTTCGCACTCTAAATACGTTAACGGCGTCAGATACAACTGGTACAATCCTCGCGTTGGTGTGATTCGTCTGCTACCTATCTCTCACTCCATTTGGGCAGTCAATAGACTCATACAAATAACCTAATTTAGATTATTTATTATTTACTATATATAGATATAAGCTAGGCTTAGTACAAGCTGTAAGAAGAAATAAATAAATAAATAAATAAAGTGCTGTTGGATGCGAAAAAATGCGCGAGGGATGTTTGCGGACATTATATGATGCATTCTACGGTTGACAAAGTCAGACGGCGGGCCAACAGAGGCGAACACAAGCACAAGCGCGCCTCTAATTACCATCACCGCCAAAGAGGTTGAAGATGCCGTCGTTCATGCTAAACTATCTAAAGCAGTAGGCACAGACGGCATAACCATGCCGATGCTTAAAAAACTAGGCAAAGAGGGATGCCCACCTTCGTCATCCCGAAAAATAGAAAATGGCCCGGGTGGTTCCGCTATTAAAGCCTGGGAAACTAGAAGACTCATATCGTCCGATATCTCTCCTATCGCTAGTAGCCAAGACACTTGAAGCCATTCTGCTTCCCTATATCACTTCAAATTTGCGTCTGGCCAATCATCAGCATGGGTTTCGAAAACTACATAGCGCTGAGCGCCATTAACACATAAATAAATTACGGATTAAATCAACACCCGCCACCATAGGACAGTACTCGTTGCCAAAAGCAACAACAAGGAGTACCACAGGGTGGTGTCCTATCCTCACTTTTGTTTAACTTCAACATATCGAATCTACCTTCGCCACCAGAAGGAGTCACCATTGTATCTTACGCCGAAGACTGAATAATAATGATGGCCACAGGTCCAGGCCCACACATGGATGAGCTATGTAATAAAATGAAGAGTTCTAGGTGTGACGTTTGATCAGGACTTAAAATCCACAGCCGTAATAAAATCCTCAAATCTCGTGCCAGCAGCACTTGGGGAAAGACAGAGAAAGGCTCATTACTACTTACAAAGCAATTGTCCGTCCGATTGCATGCTAAGCGTCCCCGATATGGTCGCCAAACCTAAAGGTTACTCACTGGAAGAAAATACAGGCCGTCAGGGCTATCTTCTTATGTCAGGGCTGTCTTCTTATGTCCCCAGAACGCCACTTACACAATGAGGTGAGAGTTCTCCCCATTAGGGAGAGAAATAAAATGCCAACAGACATCTGATTTATTAGGCTACACCTCCCAGGGGCATAAGGGTAATCTCCGTAAGCATTATAAGGAAATACGGCACCTGAGAACACAGACGTATGAAGCAAAAAGGCACAAGCAGGTCTTCAGTGATATACAAAAACAGTCGTCGGACCTCTATGCCAGGAATTGCCCGGCGAATCCAGTACTTAAAGAAAAATACTCAGAACTAGCAGAAGAGCAACGCACTCTCCCTAAGGAAACGCGCGTCCCTCTAGCTCAACTTCGATCTGGGTACTGTAACAGGTTAAACTCTTACCTATTCAGAATCAACCCTGACATGCAAAATGCTTGCAATGTGTCCCCATCTCTTCAATTGGAATGTGGAACCAACGCCTCTACCAACCCCTCTCACGATGGTCCACCTCTGTTGAAAAAGCAAGTTTTCTTGGACTCCCATTAGAGGACATTGATGAAAACTTGTCATCGGTCGCACCTATTGGATGGGGCGAAGCACTGCTACAACAACAACAAAAACCCCACAAATTACCCCCAAGCCGCTGCGAAACTGGGAGTGGGATCCGTAGTATTTTTGCGCAGAACACCTTTCTGAATTAGCGGTCTTCGCCCGTGCTAATACAAAATGGAGATAAAAATTGTATTAACGCAAAACGCATTCATAGTTAAATCTTTTCTGTGTTAAGGTTCTTGGAAAATTCTCTTGAAAGAGAAAAATATATCTTTGTCGCCCTCGGATTATTGCTTCCGAAGTAAAAATGCGTATTTTGAAACATTCCGACATTTTTAGATATGTATTAGCAATCGACCCCTTGGGTGAATTATTACTTTCATTGAATATTTGTTTCTATATTTAATGCTTAAAAGAATATAGGATGATACTTTTTCCTCAAAAGATACTAAAATATTAAAACATACACAAATATTAAAACATACACATCTTACAAATAACATACAAAACAATGAAATAGAACTCAGTGACTATAAATTAGTGAGATGTGATAGTATATCGAATCATACAGGAGGCGTACTTTTTTATGTAAGCACGCAGTGGCAATTTGAAATGATAGAAGAAATTGCAATCGGAAAAAGTATATGGTGTCTAACTATAAAAGTAACACGTAAAAATACAAATTTGACTTTGGTTGGACTGTATAGATCGCCAGACAGGCAAAACTGTCCAGAAAGGGTATTTTGTGACTTTTTCAACGAAAAAATAGATCAATTGAGTGATGTTGCTAGTGAAACGCTAATAATGGGTGATTTTAATATAGATTGGCTAGTAAACAGCGCATACAAGCAGCAAATTTTTCAAGCAGTCTCAGACAATGCGTTTACGCAAGTTGTTTCAGAACCAACTAGAGTTACGAATACTAGCGCTACATTGATTGATTATGTAGTGACTAATATGCTTGATGTTGAGGCTAGGTTGAACATGAACTATAAAATAAGTGATCACGAACCAATTGAGATAAATCTAAGAAACCGGCAAATTAACCGTGATAAAATAAAAATTACTGTTCAAAAATTCAAATTTGATAAGGATCTTTTGATAAGACAACTGCAAGATACAAATTTTGAAAATATTATGAGGAGCAATAGCGGTCTAAGTGACATGGCTAGTATTTTAAGTAATAAACTAAAAGAGTCCATTGTTAAAATGATCACTACTAAAATGGTTACAAAAAAGAAAAAGTTTGATGGGTGGTTTGGGAAAAATCTACGCAAAATTAAGCATACTAAAATACAATTATACAAGTCAGCCAGGTGGAACAATTCGTTTGCGGATTGGCAAAATTATAAAGATTATAGAAACTACTATACTAAGGAGCTCCAAAGTGCGCGAAACAAATATATATCTAATAAAATTGATACTTCAAAAAACCAAAAAGCAATGTGGAGAACAATAAAGCAACTCGTATTAAACGAAGAAAGAACTGAAATAGGCAAAATAATTGTGAAGGCCATGAACTAAAAAATAAAGTGGAAATAGCTAATGAGCTTAATACATTTTTTATTGAAAGTGTTGAAGAGCTCAACAGAGATATTCCCCAAGTGTCATATACTAACTATGTTAAGCCATGTGGAACGTAATTTAAATTTAAAACATTGGACTTAAACGATCTCTTTAGCGTTATTAAAGTCATGAACAATAAAAAATTATACTGTGCGCCTTCGAAATAATGGGACCAACCCTCCTGAAAATTATTAATAATTCTCTAAAGAGTGGTGAATTTCCCAGCAACTGGAAAATGTCCATGGTGGTACCAGTGGAAAAAGTAAAAAACGCGGTGAGTCCAGAAGAGTTTCGAACAATTAATATGTTAATGGCCGAGAGTAAAATACTTGAGAAAGTAGTACACAAGCAATTGGAAGCCTATATGGAGAAGAATCAACTGATATCCGAAAACCAATCAGGATTCCGGCAGCGACATAGCTGTGAGACAGCGTTAAATTTAGTAATTTCTCACTGGAAATCAGAAATGATTGAGGGTAAATGCATAGCTGCTGTATTTCTCGACTTCAAGCGAGCATTCGAAACAATTGACAGGTGTATTTTGGTAGAGAAAATGAGAAGGTATGGAATTGATGGAGTCGAAAATCAGTGGTTCGAAAGCTACTTGAGTAACAGATGGCAACGCACGAAAGTCGCAGAAGGCATCTCAGAGCCTGCACAAATAACACTAGGCGTACCACAAGGTGCAGTGCTTGGTACTCTTCTGTTCCTAATATATATTAATGATATGGAAAATATACTACAAGGAGCTGAAATCTGTCAATTTGCAGATGATACACTACTATATACTACCGGAAATTCATGTCAGGAGTGTATTGCTAGGTTGAACTATAACTTATCTATAACTATATTAGTATGAACAAGCTAAAACTCAACGTTAAAAAACGAAAGCAATTGTAATTAACGGCGAATCGGAAGATAATATTATAGTTAATGATGAAATAATAGATAAAGTTGACGAAATTAAATATCTAGACATTGTCATCGACAAAAAATTTTATTTCGATAAGCATATAGATTATATCTGCAGTAAAATCTCGAAAAAAATTGGATTTTTCCGAAGAATTCGCAAAAATATACCTATCAACAGCGCAGTAAAGATATTTAATGTTATGATCAAGCCACATTTTGAATACTGTTCGACCATTTTATTCCTGGGATCCACACAGATGAAAAACAGGCTGCAAAAACTACAAAACAAAGGTATGCGGTGCATAATATTATGTAATAGGCTGACACCAATCACACATATGTTAGAAACTCTGAAATGGTTAAATATCAATCAAAGAACAATTATGAACGTACTTCTTTTTGTGTTTAAAATGAAATATCACCTACTACCAAAGTAAGGAACAATAATAATTTTAGAATTAAATTTTATAAATCCAATAAGGCACAAAATGTTTTAATGTATAAAGGCCTAAAACTTTTTAATGAATTGCCAAGCAATATAAAAAACGAAAGAAATGTTAATGTATTTAAAAGACTGATATATCAAATTAGAGAACATTATAGCTCGCAATGAGCCAATTAGCTATTGCTAAGATTACCGATTTTGTATTACTAAACTGTACCTGAAAGTTTTAAATAGCTACGGCTAAATAAAGAAGCTAATAATAATAAAATCTATCAAGATCTTAATTAAAGATTTGATACAGATTTTGCATATGCGGAGCCAAGTATCCATCGCACATTTTAAAATTGTGTATTTTTCGTTAGAAAAATACTTATATGCATTCTTAGGATAGTACATTAGTTTCCGACATATATTTGCTTGTCGGAGAAGCTTTTTTACACCTCTATTCAAGTTTTTTGCGTTTAAATAGCAAATTCTTCAATTTCAGCAGGCCGCCAACTTTAAACCTATTTTAAAGAATTAAAATCTGGATCACGTTATTTTGAATTTTAAATACTTTTTAGAGATAAAATAGTTTTAAAGTTGACTATAACAGCCTTAAAATAATACTTAATTTAAAACCATGTTTAAGCCAATAAAATTCTGTTTTAATTCGACTATGACTACGGGCCAAAGACTTCGCAATTTCCACAAAATTTTGTCGAAGTTCAGATAGAAATATTTTTTTATTTCTTTAGCAATGACAATTGTCATTTTTCTAATGAAAAATGTTCAAAATAATTGTGAATGGAGTTTGTAATTGAAAGAAAAGGCAGTGACAATATATCCTATGCATTGTGAATGCATACAAGTGGCGAATGTTTGATAAAAACGTTCACAATAGCAAACAGCCTCGATCACCTGTTCCATCCCCCAGCGGGTTAGGGGGTCAGAATATACCCGCGGTAGGTATGCCTGTCATAAGAGGCGACTAGAATACCAGATTCAAGGGGCTGTGTAGCGCAACCCTTCAGGTTGCCAGCGCAATATATAGCTTCTCCAAACCCAATTGTCAACCTCAACTATCCGCGGCGAATCCTGTTTCACTAACAGAGGAGGCTAAACAAGCAGTGTCTGTTGAATACCCAGAAACATGGGCATCCCAACAGACATCTGATTGATGAGGCTACACCTCCCAGGGGCTTAAGGGGTCATCTGCATTATGAGGAAACACCGGCACCTGAGAACACAGCCGTATGAAGCAAAAAAGCACAAACAGGTCCTCAGTGATATACACAAACAGGCGTCGGACCTCTACGCCAGGAATTGCCCGGCGAATCCAGTATTTAAAGAAAAATACCCAGAGCTAGCAGAAGAGGAACGCACTCTCCCTAGGGAAACGCGCGTCCCTTTCGCTCAACTTCGATCGGGATACTGTAACAGGTTAAACTCTTACCTATCCAGAATCAACCCCGATATGCAAAATGTATGTCCTGCTTGCAATGTGTCCCCACATGGCACCAACAATCTCTTTAATTGCAATGTGGAACCAACGCCTATAACACCCCTTTCATTATGGTCCACCCCTGTTGAAACAGCAAGTTTCCTTGGACTCCCGTTAGAGGACATTGATGCCAATTTGCGATTGGTCGCACCTATTGGATAGGGCGAAGCACTGCTAAAACAACAACAACAACAAACAGACGCTCATTACCACTTACAAAGCAATTGGCCGGTCGATTGCATGCTACGCGTCCCCGATATGGTGGTGAGTCACTAGAAGAAAATACAGGCCTGCCAAAATACTGCCCTCAGAGCCGAGCTGTCTTCTTATGTCCCCAGAACACTACCAACACAATGAAGAGAGTTCTCCCCATTAGGGAGAGAACACCCAGAAACCTGGACATCCCAACATACATCTGATTGATGAGGCTACACTTCCTAGGGGCTTAAGGGCACTTCCCAAGGCAGTCGGTTCTATGTACCGGAGCGACTCGGGATTTTTCCCGACCAAGGACTGTCATTTCAGTGTGACCCCATTTAATTTGTTGCGTCCCTCCCACAAATTGTCATCCTGCCAGCAGCTCCTTGCAGCAGGACTGCTCCATATTCTCTTACTCCGGGAAGGCATCGAATCCAATCCGGGTCCGTCTCCTGACCCCGGTCCTGAGAAATGGTTTTGCTGCATCTGCCGGAAAAGAATCTTTTTAGGACGGTCATACTCTGTTCAGTGTGTCTCGTGCAAGGGATGGTTGCATCGGACAGGTTGTTCTGGGCTTGATCCCAAAACCCGACGTCCACGTAATTTTTATAAATCTTTTGTGGCTCCTTGCTGTTCACGCCAAAGGCGTCCCGTAGTCTACGCCTAAGCGCCCCCACTACCTTCCAGCAGCCCCGCTGCTCAGCAAGCCACAACAAGTACCCGCTGCTGCTCGCGCCCCACGGCGCCAACAACTCAAATAGCTGCTACCACTCATAACTACTACCTTCGTAGTAGAGTCGGTAGCAATGCTGAGCATCAGCCCCTGCCCCCCCTCTTCTCCCCCCTCTTTTCCGGCAGCAAACGTGCAGGTCAGGGAAACAGACTCTTAGTCCCTACCTCCGTTTGCACCGTTTGCCAGCACAGAATATATAGGTTTGCGACATCCGTCCAATGCAGCTCCTGCCTTGGGTGGTGCCACTTTCCTAGATGTTCTGGTCTCCGCGACGGTAATCCCCCGACGGGTTTCATCGCGCCATGTTGCCAGGTCGCAAACCCAAATCATCCGGGTACCCCAATGCTGGCCCAAGGACGCCCAGTCCCAAGGCCACAACAGCAATTGCGTCCTGGCCTTCCACAACCTAGGCGTAGTCACCCGTCACTTACCCCTAGAGTGGCGGCGTCACCCCTCATGCACTTCAGAATTCTGCAGTTAAACTGTAATGGACTAACTGGGAAGATTACGGAGATAGTCGATTTCATGAAGCGGCACAACATCCGCATTGCTGCGATTCAAGAGACTAAACTCACAGCAAGATCTGCATTGCTGACCTGCTCTGGGTATAATGTCCACAGGAATGACCGCGAGAACGGAAATGGAGGCGGCCTCGCGTTTATTATACACTACTCTGTGCAATATCATATATTTGATCCTGGCATCGACCGCAGGGACAATGTCTTAGAACGTCAAGGCCTATCTGTCCGGTCAGGCGATGCAAATCTAGAAATCATCAACATCTACATCCCTCCTGTCACCTGTTGCCCCAGTGGATACCACCCTAAAATCGAGGCCTTACTCACTGGCAACAATCGCATTATCTTAGGCGATTTCAATGCCCATCACGACCTATGGCATTCAAACTTGCGGGCGGACAGTAGGGGTGAGATGTTGGAAGATCAAATAGAAGAAACGACGTTCTGCACAATAAACGGAGACGCCCCCACACGTATGGTAGGAAGCTGTCATAGCTCGCCAGATATCTCAATCGTGAGCGCAGAACTCGTAAACTGCGTCAACTGGCAGCCGATGGTAACACTGGCATCCGACCACCTGCCCATACTTATTTCGTTCGAGCGTACCGCCGACTTCATCGTCACCGAAAAACGCACTTTCATAAACTTCAAAAAAGGAAAGTGGGAAGAATATAAATCTGCAACAGACAGCAGCTTTGCTGCCCTCCCTATCCCGACTGATGCCCGCCAAGGGGAGCGTGCCTTCCGTAAGGTCATTGAATCCGCCTCGGCACATTTCATTCCCGCCGGGAGAATTCCCGAAATCCGGCCCCACTTCCCGGCGGAGGCCGCGAGCTTAGCGAGGGAACGCGACCTTATAAGACAGCTTGATCCAGGCGACCCCCAAATAAGGGATATAAACCAATGCATCAGATTGCTTGTGGACGAACACAAGCGGGCGAAATGGGAAGAGCACCTAAGAGGTTGTAACCTCTCTACCGGTGTAGGTAAACTTTGGTCCACCGTAAAGTCCCTATCGAATCCGACTAAGCACAAAGACAAAGTTTCCATCGCCTTTGGCGATAAGGTGCTGTCGGATGCGGAAAAATGCGCGAGCGCTTTCTGCCGACAATATATAATGCATCCTACGGTCGACAAAGATAGACGGAGAGCCAATAGACACGCACATAAACACAAATTCAGCGCGTCACCAATCACCATCACCGCTAGAGAGGTTGAGGACGCCATTGGTCGTGCTAAAAAACCTAGGGAAAGAGGGTTTCAAATATTTAGCGCATGTCTTCCACCTGTCTCTCTCCACCTTTGCCATACCCGAGAAATGGAAAATGGCCAAGGTGGTCCCGCTACTAAAGCCTGGGAAACCAGCTAACGTAGGTGAGTCATATCGTCCGATATCTCTCCTATCGCCAGTGGGAAAGACGCTTGAAGCCATTTTGCTCACTTATTTCCAAGCACATTTGCAGCTAGCCCCTCATTAGCATGGCTTCAGAAAACTCTATAGCACTACCTCCGCGCTAAATGTCATTAGCACCCAGATAAATTGCGGTTTGAATCAATACCCCCACCATAGAACAGTACTCGCAGCGCTAGACCTATCAAAAGCCTTTGATACGGTCAACCATGGCTCATTACTGCAAGACCTGGAAGGGTCTACCCTTCCCCCATGTCTTAAAAGGTGGACCGCAAATTATCTGGGTGGTCGGCAGGCATCGGTGCAATTCAGAAATGAAACATCAAAACCAAGGAGAATTAAACAAGGGGTGCCACAGGGTGCTGTCCTATCACCACTTTTATTTAATTTCTACATATCTAAGCTACCTTCACCACCGGAAGGAGTCACAATCGTTTCCTACGCCGATGACTGCACAATAATGGCCACAGGCCCAGAGATCGATGAGCTATGCAATAAAATAAACGGCTATCCCCCTGATCTCTCCAGTTTTTTCGCCTCGCGAAACCTGGCATTGTCACCGACTAAATCTTCCGCGACCTTATTTACAACATGGACGCCCCAAATGTCGACCATATTGAACATCCACGTCGATGGCACTACGCTACCGACTGTCCTACACCCCAAAATCTTGGGTGTGACGTTTGATCAGGATCTGCATTTTGGTGCGCACGCAACCGCAATTGTTCCGAGAATTCAGAGCCGTAATAAAATCCTCAAATCTCTTGCTGGCAGTACCTGGGGAAAAGATAAAGAAACGCTCATGACCACATACAAAGCAATTAGCCAGCCGATTACGTGCTACGCGTCACCCATATGGTCGCCAAGCCTAAAAACTACCCACTGGAAGAAACTACAGGCCTGCCAAAATACTGCTCTCAGAATCGCCACGGGTGTCTTCTTATGTCCCCAGAACACTATCTGCATAATGAGGCGAGAATACTCCCCATCAGGGAGAGAAATTAGATTCTGACCAAACAGTTCCTGTTGAATAACCAGAAACCTGAGCATCCCAACAGACATCTGATTGATGAACCAGCACCGCCCAGAGGCTTAAGGAGTCATCTCCGTAAGCATCTTGAGGAAATACGGCACCTGAGAACCCAGCCGTATGAAGCGAAAAAACACAAGCAGGTCCTTGGGGAACTCCATAAACAGGCGTCGGACCTTTATGCCGGGAATTGCCCGGTGAATCCAGTACTTACAGAAAAGTATCCAAAACTCGCGGAAGAGGAACGCATACTCCCCAGGGAAACGCGTGTCACTCTTGCTCAACTTCGTTCTGGATACTGTAACAGGTTAAACTCTTACCTATCCAGAATCAACCCCGACATACAAAATGTATGCCCCGCTTGCAATGTGTCCCCACATGACACCAATCATCTCTTTAATTGTAATGTGGAACCAACGCCTCTAACACCCCGTTCCTTATGGTCCACCCCTGTTGAAACGGCAAGTTTCCTTGGACTCCCGTTAGAGGATATTGATGACAATTTGTGATCGGTCGCGGCTATTAGGTGGGGCGAAGCATTTCTATAACAACAACAACAACAACAACAGGGGATTAAGGGGTAATCTCCGTAAGCATTATGAGGAAATACGGCACCTGAGAAGACAGCCGTATGAAGCAAAAAAGCACAAGCAGGTCCTCAGTGATATCCACAAAAAGGTGTCGGACCTCTGTCGGGAATTTCCCAGCGAATCCAGTTCTTAAAGAAAAGTACCCAGAACTCCCTAGGCAAACGCGCGTCACTCCGATCTGGGGACTTTAACAGATTAGACTCTTACCTATCCAGAATCAACCCAAACATTCAAAATATATGTCCTGCTTGCAATGTATCCTCAAATGTCACCATCTCTTCAATTGTAATGTGAAACAAAAGCCTCTAGCACCTCTCTCACTATGGTCCACCCCTGTTGAGAGAGCAAGTTTCCTTGGACTCCCGTTAGAGGACAATGATGACAATTTGTGATCGGTTGCACCTATTGGATGGGGCGAAGCACTGCTACAACAACAACAAAAACCCCGAAAAATTACCCCCAAGCCGCTGCGAAACTGGGAGTGGGATCCGTAGTATTTTTGCGCAGAACACCTGAATTAGCGGCCTTCACCCGCGCTAAGACAAAATGGAGATAAAAATTGTATTAGCACAAAACGAATTTATAGATGATTCTTTCCTGTATTTTTTAAGTTTTTTGGAAAAATCTCTTGAAAGGGAAAAATATATCTTTCCCGCCTTCGGATTATTGCTTCCGAAGTAAAAACGCGTATTTTGAAACCTTCCGGCATTTTTGGATATGTATTAGTAATCGACCCCTTTGGGTGAATTATTACTTTCATTGAATATTTGTTTCTATATTTAATGCTTAAACGAATATAGGATGAAACTTTTTGCTCAAAAGATACTAAAATATTAAAACATACACAAATATCTATGAGATCTTAATTAAAGATTTGATACTGATTTTGCATATGCGGGGCCAAGTATACATCGCACATTTTAACATTGTATATTTTTCGTTACATACTAATATGCATTCTTAGGAAACTACATTAGTTTCCGACGTATATTTGCTTGTCGGAGAAGCCTTTTTTGCACTTCAATTCACATTTTTTGCGGTTAAAAAGCTAATTTTTAAATTTCTCGCAACTTTTAATAGCATTTTAATTTTTTCAACGACAAATTTTCAAAATAATTGTCAATGGAGTTTGTAATTGAAAGAAAAGGCAGTGACACTATATCCTATGAAACAGAACATCTTAAAAATTAAATGTTTTATTTTTAAGTGCTAAGGGATTGAGGTTGTATAACAACAACAATTAAGTCACTTACATTTTTTTATTTAATTATTTGTAAAACCAAATACAAAACAATTGTTTCGACACATGCGTGGTGTCTTCTACCACAACATAACTAAGTAAGCCTAACATTGTCACAAACAAAAGCAAAATAAGAACAGAGTAATAATGCTAATGCAATAACAAAGCAGTTACCAATAACACATGAGATTTTCCGTAAGCATTGCACATCCCAACTCCGCCAATTCGCCAGAAAGGTTCATTTTAGATTTCGGCTCAAACAAGTCAAGTCCGAAATTATTTGGTTCAGCCGAGGCTAGCACCGCACGACCACTCAGCCGAAAAGACAAGAACGGAAAACCTCTTTACTTTCAGTTACATCCGTTGATTGCAGCGATATTAATAAGTTTTTCTTTTTCTCTTTTAAATGCATCGCAACTAAGAGAAAAGTTTACTAAACGACGAGCCATCGATTTGAAAGCTGCTAATTTGGGCTTTTGATTCAATAGGAATATATCGATAGAGGGAAGTTTACCAAACGATGAACCATCCAGTTGAAAACTGCTAATTTGGTGGTTTGATTCAATAGGAATGAAACGATCAATTGAAGTTGGTTTACTGTATCTATCGAAATCGATACGTCGGCATTATGTATTAATCTAAGTTGAGGAAAGGTAGCTCGTTATTTTCTTCACATTCATATGTGAACTGGAATGCGTTATTTATTAAATTAAAAGAACCAGCGTTTCATAATTTTGTCCTTATCAATAACCAGAGCACAATCATCCGCCTAGCGAAAGCAAAACCTTGGGAGCGGTGAACTCCGAATTAGCTTTTCTTCTATTGTATTTGCCAATAAATTACATAAAAACGGACTAATACTTAACCCTATTGGTAAGCCATCAGTTTGTTCGAAGAACTCGGCTCTGAATTGAAAAAAACGATTTATTTGCGCATAAAATAGTTAAATCAAATAGGGGCGGATTTATACTTCACCTAACCAGCCAGTTACGCAAGGCGGGAAAGGCGGCCTTCTTCGGTACGTATGAAAAATAATATTTGATATCGAAACATGCAAAGCATTCATCGAGTTTAACCGAACATATTTTATTTTAAAAACAGGTTTCATAGAACTCTTTAGGAAAAAATTGTCATTGTCAATTCTGTGAAACTAGCCCCTGGTATCGATACTTTTTATAATAGTTTTATCACCAAGATATTGACTTGTTACATTTGAGAATTATTTAAAAAGTGTATAACGTATAAAAATATATTACCATTTCTTGCAGCTAATATTCCGCCAGTTGCAAACCCACTTATTATTGAATTCCATGGATCTTCTTTTTCTCTTAAATGCACCAAAGCACAATCTATAGTACTAAACATACCTCCCCAGACAGCAAAATTTCCGGCAATTACAGGGGATCGTATTTTGACAGCGGTCAAACTTCCAACCTAGTGAAATAATAAATAATTATGTTTTTATAAAAAAAAATATTGTTTTAGCTGCATTTATTTTAATAGAGATTAAAATGTATAGGTGCCGATTAAATTTTGTTTGAATTTCAAGAACAAAAAAATTAAAACCAAAAATCTTAGATTAAAACGCTGAGTTTTTGTATGCCGAATATCTTCCCACGTCTCTGGGAATTTTTTGTTCAGCATTTTCTTCTTGATGGGGAGTACCTTCGTCGCATTTGGTAAACGAATTTCGGACGTCATAAGGAGACAACCTGTGGCAGGCCGCCCACAGTGTTTTGCCAAGACTGTAGCTTCCTCCACTTTGTCTTTTAGGTTCGACGACTAAACGGGAAGCGTGTATCGCATGAGCGCCCTGTCGATATTTTTATAAGAAGCTAGCAGCGTCCTTACCCCAAATGCTGCTGTCGAGATACTTAATAGCTTTATTGCGGCTCTGCACATTAGGTGGAATTTCATTTGCAAGTGCATGGATACCTAGGTGTCATAAGCATAATGCCATCAACTTGGATGCTCTTTTAGACCAAAACCTTATAAAATTACGGTTAGTAATTATATTTACAAAATAATATTAATACTAATCTTAATGCTGTCGGGCACATTATATTGAGAAATTGCCAGTTCCAAAGGATGCGTCTTGGAGTCAACTTGTTGGGAGTTTGAAAAGCACGTGTTTCCCAAGTCCTACTCCAAAACTTGTTATAACATAGTTTTAATATACATGCTGTCGAAATGAAATAAATTCCAATCAGCACAGTAACTGGCGTCTCAAAAGAGATCATCCAATTTTTGGAGGTTGGAGGGCAAAAAACCCCCACCCCAGTTCCTATACGAGGCCAAATTAGTTTTTGTATATAAATTGTTCTATTATTGTTGTCAGAAAGGACTTAATTGCGATTAATATTGCGACTGTCAGTACGAGGAGACACTTTTATAGGCTTATGCGACAGTTGGCCCCGGCCTTAGAAAGTTTGCCTGTCGCTGTTTTGGTAAAATTTACGGGCGATATCTAAGAAGTTTGGATGTTTAACCGATTATAGATTTTATTCCATTTTGCGTCATAAATATAATATAGTGAATAGTGTATGGTTCTTATTATTTTTATTTAACTTTGTGTTTAAGTTACTTTGAACTTTGTTATTTTAATATGTTCTATCAATATTTTAATTTTCAATATTGATTTTTTAATTTTCAAAAATTTTCATGATTACTAAATTTTTTACATCGAGAAGATATAATCTACATATGTGAATATTCATATTAAAAAAAAATAAATACATGTAAGGCGCGATAACCTCCGAAGAGATCTAAGGCCGAGCTTCTCTTCCAATTTGCGTCGTGCTCCTCTTGATTTTCCCTACAAATTGGCCGGACGGGACCTACATGTTTTATGCCGACTCCGAACGGCATCTGCAAGGCAGATGAGTTTTCAATGAGAGCTTTTCATGGCAGAAATACACCCGGAGTGCTTGCCAAACACTGCCGAGGGGCGACCCCGCTTAGAAAAATTTTCTTCTAATTGAAAAATCTTATTTCTAAAATTTTGATGTTGCTTTGCCCGGGGTGCGAACCCAGGGCATACGGTGTGGTAGGCGGAGCACGCTACCATCACACCATTAATATTAATAGTAATAAAAATAATAAAAAGCATACTACAACTGGCGATCCTGCCAGGAGGACAATAAGAAAAGAGAAACTAATTAGAAAATATCATAATATTTTTAAATAAGTGTAGATGGTGTGCATTTTTTTTTTTTTAAACAAGCCCAATATAAACAAAATGTAACGTTTGCTAAGCTAAATTATTGCTAAAAGAAGAGTAGCTTATACATCAAAGGAAGACTGAAAACAGCTATATTTGGGCAAGTGACGACAATATCAAAAATTATATAAAAAATCTAAATCTGGGACACTTGAAAATAGCACCAAAAAAAAATTCAACTTTTTGAAGTGCATTAATGAACAAACAAAAAACAAAAAAAAGCAAATGTGCCAATGAACCGGTTAATGTTAATGTATGTATGCATATTTTGTTTAAATATAAGATATGTTGTTTGAGTCTGTCGGAGTAAAAAATTGCTACGCAAAAAGAAAAATAAAAAAACAAGAAGAAACTAAAAAAAAAATAATAATAAGAACCTTACAAATAGAATATGTTATAGGAATTACATTACTGAGACAAAACATCAACTGTCTTCTAACCCAAAATCGTTCGACATTTTCAATATCGTTTATATTGTAACGGATATAGTGCAATTCCTCTTATTTGCAAGTTTCTTCTAACGTTCGAATCACTAAACTGTTGAATAAATAACTCCACTATTCAATAATGAAAAATGGCCTTTATTAAAGTACTTCACAATAACACTTCTATTGCTCGCCAGATAGCGTCTTAAATCAAACTGATTGTCGTACCTCTACTGTTGCTGCCTTTTATACTGTCTGGTTTCCTCGTTGCATATTTCTAGGCTTTTCTATTCTAGAATTTACTAGCTAGTCATCAGCTATCAAATTACCAGCTATAACTACGTTTATAGCTTCTCATATGTGAGTGTATATGTGAGTAATACTTGCACAAATGATTGCCTTCTTTTGTGAGCATCTCAGATAAGATATATGCATTTCTTTGTGCGTCTCTTCTCCGCTGCTCGTATAGACATATGGGTAGACATAATGATTGATTTGTTGATGTGCATATGAGTCACTGCTTAGCATCGGCTTAGAGATGATAGTACCCCTTAGTGTTGCTAGTATTCGTCACAATATCCTCTAATGACATGTCGTTCTAAAAGTTGGCTGAATATATACACATATCAACACTTAAAAGGAAGTAAATCTTGCGTTAAATAAAAAGTAGAGCGGACTTGCGAAACTCAGTGCCAATGCAAAACTTCAATTATTACTAAACATTAAGCATTATTCTGCTGCCGTGGTCTCAACTCCCGGTCAAAGCAAGATTGAAATTTTAGAAAAGAAAAAAGTTTTTCAATTACAAAAAAGTTTTTCTAAGCGGGGTCGCCCCTCGGCAGTAATTTGGCAAACACTCCGAGTGTATTTCTGTCATGAAATCCTTTTGAGTGAATATTCATCTGCCTTGCAGATGCTGTTCGGAGTCGGCATAAAATATGTAGGTCTCGTTCCGTCAATTTGTAGGAAAAATTAAAAGGGGGGAGATCGAATTGGAAGAGAAGCTCGGCCTAAAATCTCGTCGGAGGTTATCGCGCCTTGCATTTATTTATTAATTTATTTCGTTATTCATTTCATCGTATACTCATCCGTTCCAACATAGGCTTTCCGGCTGCAAAAGTTAATCTTTAAGAATAAGTTACCTACTGGTGTGCCCCATGGAAGCCACCTTAGACCCATATTATCGCTTTTTGTTATGACCCAGCATCGTAAGGCATTGTAAGTGTTAACGTACGCCGATGGCGTTAAGTTGTTTATGCCCATTTATACGCCAGAGGATAGATTCAGGCTGACCTTGTCTGGTCCACTGGTGCTCTAAGAATACCATTTTAACATTGTATATTTTTCGTTACATACTAATATGCATTCTTAGGAAACTACATTAGTTTCCGACGTATATTTGCTTGTCGGAGAAGCCTTTTTTGCACTTCAATTCACATTTTTTGCGGTTAAAAAGCTAATTTTTAAATTTCTCGCAACTTTTAATAGCATTTTAATTTTTTCAACGACAAATTTTCAAAATAATTGTCAATGGAGTTTGTAATTGAAAGAAAAGGCAGTGACACTATATCCTATGAAACAGAACATCTTAAATATTAAATGTTTTATTTTTAAGTGCTAAGGGATTGAGGTTGTATAACAACAACAATTAAGTCACTTACATTTTTTTATTTAATTATTTGTAAAACCAAATACAAAACAATTGTTTCGACACATGCGTGGTGTCTTCTACCACAACATAACTAAGTAAGCCTAACATTGTCACAAACAAAAGCAAAATAAGAACAGAGTAATAATGCTAATGCAATAACAAAGCAGTTACCAATAACACATGAGATTTGCCGTAAGCATTGCACATCCCAACTCCGCCAATTCGCCAGAAAGGTTCATTTTAGATTTCGGCTCAACCAAGTCAAGTCCGAAATTATTTGGTTCAGCCGAGGCTAGCACCGCACGACCACTCAGCCGAAAAGACAAGAACGGAAAACCTCTTTACTTTCAGTTACATCCGTTGATTGCAGCGATATTAATAAGTTTTTCTTTTTCTCTTTTAAATGCATCGCAACTAAGAGAAAAGTTTACTAAACGACGAGCCATCGATTTGAAAGCTGCTAATTTGGTCTTTTGATTCAATAGGAATATATCGATAGAGGGAAGTTTACCAAACGATGAACCATCCAGTTGAAAACTGCTAATTTGGTGGTTTGATTCAATAGGAATGAAACGATCAATTGAAGTTGGTTTACTGTATCTATCGAAATCGATAAATCCGTCGGCATTATGTATTAATCTAAGTTGAGGAAAGGTAGCTCGTTATTTTCTTCACATTCATATGTGAACTGGAATGCTATATTTATTAAATTAAAAGAACCAGCGTTTCATAATTTTGTCCTTATCAATAACCAGAGCGCAATCATCCACCTAGCGAAAGCAAAACCTTGGGAGCGGTGAACTCCGAATTAGCTTTTCTTCTATTGGATTTGCCAATAAATTACATAAAAACGGACTAATACTTAACCCTATTGGTAAGCCATCAGTTTGTTCGAAGAACTCGGCTCTGAATTGAAAAAAACGATTTATTTGCGCATAAAATGGTTAAATCAAATAGGGGCGGATTTATACTTCACCTAACCAGCCAGTTACGCAAGGCGGGAAATGCGGCCTTCTTCGGTACGTTTTATACTTTCTGGTTTCCTCGTTGCATATTTCTAGGCTTTTCTATTCTAGAATTTACTAGCTAGTCATCAGCTATCAAATTACCAGCTATAACTACGTTTATAGCTTCTCATATGTGAGTGTATATGTGAGTAATACTTGCACAAATGATTGCCTTCTTTTGTGAGCATCTCAGATAAGATATATGCATTTCTTTGTGCGTCTCTTCTCCGCTGCTCATATAGACATATGGGTAGACATAATGATTGATTTGTTGATGTGCATATGAGTCACTGCTTAGCATCGGCTTAGAGATGATAGTACCCCTTAGTGTTGCTAGTATTCGTCACAATATCCTCTAATGACGTGTCGTTCTAAAAGTTGGCTGAATATATACACATATCAACACTTAAAAGGAAGTAAATCTTGCGTTAAATAAAAAGTAGAGAGGAATTGCGAAACTCAGTGACAATGCAAAACTTCAATTATTACTAAACATTAAGCATTATTCTGCTGCCGTGGTGTCAACTCCCGGTCAAAGCAAGATTGAAATTTTAGAAAAGAAAAAAGTTTTTCAATTACAAAAAAGTTTTTCTAAGCGGGGTCGCCCCTCGGCAGTAATTTGGCAAACACTCCGAGTTATTTATTAATTTATTTCGTTATTCATTTCATCGTATACTCATCCGTTCCAACATAGGCTTTCCTCCTGCAAAAGTTAATCTTTAAGAATAAGTTGCCTACTGGTGTGCCCCATGGAAGCCACCTTAGACCCATATTATCGCTTTTTGTTATGACCCAGCATCGTGAGGCATTGTAAGTGTTAACGTACGCCGATGGCGTTGTTGTTTATGCCCATTTATACGCCAGAGGATAGATTCAGGCTGACCTTGTCTGGTCCACTGGTGCTCTAAGAATACCATGTCACTGAACCTGAAGAAATGCAAATCCTTAAGCTTTACTAGGATATCATGATAGGGCTAAAGAGACTTTTGCATTCGTAAAACGTTGGGCTAAGGAATTCAAGGAAACGCTTTTAACCTTGTTAGTAAGACCTATTTTGGAGTATGCCGCAGTAGTCTGGAACCCACGATATCAGATTAACTGCAGATGTAGATCTAGTTTTGAGTGCATGAAACGTTCCGTTGTTGTCAGGATTTTAATTACTTACTTACTTAATTGGCGCTTAACCGTCTAAACGGTTATGGCCGTCCAACAGGGCACGCCAGTCGCTCCTTCGCTCCGCCAACCGGCGCCAATTGGTCACACCAAGGGAGTTTAAATCGTTTTCCACCTGGTCCTTCCAACGGAGTGGGGGCCGCCCTCTACCTCTGCTTCCATAGGCGGGTTCCGATAGAAACACTTTCTTGGCCGGAGCATAATCTTTCATTCGCATAACATGGCCTAGCCAGCGCAGCCGCTGCGTTTTAATTCGCTGGACTATGTTGATGTCTGCGTATAGCTCGTACAGCTCATCATTAAATCTTTTTCGGTACTCGCCATCGCCAACGCGTAGAGGTCCATAAATCTTTCGAAGAACCTTTCTCTCGAACACTCCCAAAGCCACTTCGTCTGCTGTTGTCATGGTCCATGCTTCTGCCCCATATAGCAGGACGGGTACGATAAGTGACTTGTAGAGTATGATTTTCGTTCGCCGAGAGAGGACTTTACTTTTCAATTGCCTACCTAGTCCAAAGTAGCATTTATTGGCAAGATTGATTCTTCGCTGGATTTCAGTGCTGATGTGTTTGCTAGTGTTGATGCTGGTTCCCAAATAAACGAAGTATTTTACTATTTCGAAATTATGGCTGCCAACAGTAGCGTGGTTGCCAAGGCGCATATGCGCTGACTCTTTGCTCGATGACAGCAGGTACTTCGTTTTGTCCTCATTCACCATCAAACCCATCTTTACCGCTTCTTTTTCCAGTTTGGAGTAAGCGCGGGTGTTTAGGCCGATGATATCAATGTCATCAGCATATGCCAGTAATTTCACGCTTTTATAGTATATTGTTCCAGTGCGGTTAAGTTCTGCAGCTAGTATAATTTTCTCCAGCATCAAATTAAAGAAATCGCACGATAGGGGGTCACCCTGTCTGAAACCTCGTTTAGTTTCGAACGGCTCGGAGAGGTCCTTCCCAATTCTGACTGAGCTGATGGTGTTGCTCAATGTCATTTTGCACAGCCGTATAAGTTTTGCGGGGAAACCAAATTCAGACATAGCGGCATATAGGCAGCTCCTTTTTGTGCTGTCGAAGGCGGCTTTAAAGCCGACGAAGAGGTGATGTGTGTCGATTCTCTTTAATTTAATTAGCTTTGCATTAATTTTAATACCTCTGATTGGATCTTCTTAATTAAAGAGCATGTACATATTGTCTTAAATATTTAAAAACAATAGGGGTCGCTTTGAGTCACGTCCGTTCCAACCTCACAAACAACATAGCCCTATTTATTCTGTTAAAAAAAAATTAAATACAGGTGCTCGAAATTACGTCCAATCTGACAGCACTGGTAATCAATTAAAAACAATTCAGCGATTCCGATAACATATTTGTATACTTTAGAATTTTTAGCCATGAGAAAGGGATGATGGATAACAACGGATCATGTTATAGCTATCAACATCATAATTCCGAATTTATATGAACTACATAAATAAAGGAATTAAAGTATGGTCTAGTGTGGTTCGGAATCATGTCCATACTGACAATATACTCAAAAATTAACTTCTATAAATTATGTTTGCTGTAGCTTATGTCTCACTATCAAACCTACACTATGTTCCGATGTCATTCAACAGCGTCTGCAATGAAATGAACTAATTAGTATGTCAAAACTTGTTTTGCTAATATTGTAAACTCTTTTTCTTTAACATAAATTGCACATGAATACCCGCATTACGAATATTTTTAAGTGTAATTGTATACACATATAGTATGTAGGGTTTTACCAATCTGTAGATTAATAAATATATAAATAAACATAATTAAGGATTAGCAGCTCAAGCTCTTCGAACTCTCCCCTTTCTTCCTCCAATTTTTTCATGCCTTTTCAACTCGCGGTAGCATTCGCACACTCTTCTTGTTGCAGCGCTCCATTTTTCTTCGTACCATTTTTCGTACTCCTCATTCGGGAGAGAAGTGAAATGCTGAACAGTTTCTTTTTAATAAACCATAAAATCCCTATCAAACCCGACTAAGCAAAGCGACAAAATATCCATCGCCTTTGTCGATAAAGTGCTATCGGATGCGAAGCAGTGCGGGGGAGCATTATGTAATGCATTCCACTGTTGCACACACAGATAATATCCCCAAAATGGCAGGTCGCAGTGTTTTGCGTTTGGGATTTACTGCCAGATCCTCCGCATTTTTTATAATCACTTCTTTATTTTTGTAAATATTTGATAAAGTGCTGGAAGGAACTCCGAATTGATTTCAATATCTTTTTTTTTTTGTGTTCCCTTCATTAACTTTGTTAATGATTAACAACTTTTTTTCAAGCGAAATGCTGCATCGATGCGTCATTTAACTTCAATCACTGAATAAATCTGCAATAGCTGAGTTTTTGTTGTTTTAATTTTGGTATTCCCCTTATTACAGTTTATCCATACTATATGTAATTTTTCATTTAATCAAAATTGACCATATGGAGACAAAAACTTACGACGCTTAAATTTCCAACTGTAAAATTTGTTCATTATATAGAAAACTGCACTGTATAGAAATTCATTATAGGGAGACAAAAATACACCGAATGTAGAACCATAAAGCAGTGTATTCGAAACCACTTCATTATATGGAAGTTCGACTGTATTGCCATTTGTATGTATCCATGAAAAAGACAATTTTGTCTCCTAAGCTCTCAGCTGAGTATGTAATGTTCCGTTACAGCCGAACTTAGCCTTCCTTACTTGTTTATATTTGGGTTTACCAACACTCCTGAAGATGGCAAATTAACAAATTAAAAAACCCAATGCAACTTTTAAACATGGTGTTTTATTTTACCCACGGCCTTTAAGCTTATAAAATGAATACAACATAAACGTACAAGGTTATTAAATATTACTAAAGTAGTATGAAAAAGCCGGTTCTAACTCAAGTGGAGAAAGGAAAAATGAGAAAGGAGAAGTATATACACACCGACACCCATATATATACAGCAAAACAATTTCGTTGTCTACTTTTAGGCGCGCAAGTTCTTAAGCTTACAGCTTTTTGTTTCTGTTCTGGCCGATGTATAAGAAAAAGCTTAGAGCTTTTAGCAGAGCTTTGCCGTTCAGAAGAGGATGGTTAAAGGGGGGGGCCTACATTTTTAAAGGGCCGCAATTTTTTAAATGTCCCCTCATATTTCTAATGCGTCCTAGACTTCACCCGAGCCGTTTTAAAGAGTCCCATAGATTTCTAATCGAGCGACTGTTCCCCAATCCCCCCAGCCCCCCTCTTTTTTCTCGTCCACAAAAAGTAGCAGTTGGACACCTGTAGTACCGCCCAACCAACCAACCCCACCCCCCAACCGCCATTTTTCTCGTCTACAAAAAGGAGTCGATGGGCACTTGTAGTACCGCCCCCTTTTTTTCTCGTCTGCAAAACGGGCCTGTCGGGCACCCGATCAGGGGCAGATTAAACATTTTGTTTAGCATTTTATTTGATTGTAAGTTTGTGTGCGTGTGTGTGTATACATGCTGATGCTGGTCCATATATATATGCATGTGCGAATTTCATAATTAACTAAAGGTTATCTTAATATTGAACTCATGATTTTCCATTATTGAACATTTTATTTGTCGTTTTCTTAGGGCATAAGTTAGTATGTACATACTTACACATATGTTTGTACATGGGAATATCAACAAACTACAAAATACATGCCGATGGCCACATCCATCCATGGGAAACTTATTCCAATGTAAATACTTACTTTTTTTTTGTCAAATAAACCTTTTTCAAATAAATAAAAACAATTTTTTTATTTATTTAATGATTTGGGAAACATTTATACAACGTGACGTCATATTAAATAAAGTATAAAATTAAAAATTGCTTGAAATAAATGTTTTCACACATTTAAAGCAATACGGGCAATCCCCGATTAATACATATAAACAGACAACATTTGGTGAATTCGTTGTAGTTCTATAATTAGAACAAAAACAGCAATAATACCACGTTTCTCTGAAACCGCCTTACAAACATGCATAACTTCAACACATTACTACATACGAAGTATGTGATGTGTAGAAGATAATATATGCGAAAGAAGGCAATTGGGAAAAACTTTACAAGAACTAAGGCATGACGTAGCTGAATGCGTTTGTAATGATTTCAACTATCGTAGGAGTGCGGGTTCGACTCCCGCTCCCGGGAGAAAAGGCTTTGAAGAGATTTACAAGGTATAATCGAAACAGCTGTCGCCCTGTCCGTCCTGATGTCACGTTGTTTAAATTTTTCCCAAATTATTAAATAAATTATAAAATTAAAAATTGCTTGAAATAAATGTTTTAACACATTTAAAGCAATACGGGCAATCCCCGATTAATTCATATAAAAAAACAATTTTTATTTAAAATTTTTTATTTATATTTTTCTCCATACTTTGGCGTGATTAGCAATGCGTAATATACTTGTGTGTGTGTGTGTAGTTTCATAAAATTACTACTATTTTTCTAAATAATCTTTTTGACAAGATTTGTAAATGGAATATATTCATACATTTTATCATGGATGAGTATACAATAAGCAGCGGTGTTGGCAGATAGGGCCTTGTGAAATTTTAGCTCAATCCGAATATAGATGGGACCACTTTTTATAGATTCATTCTGATGTGTAACATCTAAAACAATTATTGGAGCATGTTGAACAAATTGATCAGGTGATAAAAGTGGTTGGGGAGTGCGTCCATAGTAACTTTGTTGAAATTTCAAATACATGTCATATAATAGAGCATACCGATTTCGATCAAATTTAATATTAAGATCATCACATGGATATGTAGTGGAGTTGAGGCGAACTTTATCACACAGTCTTGTAGTCTTTGCTTTGTATTTTAATAAAACGTGCTCTCACACTGATTACAACCATCTGGGCTCCTTAAATATGACAGCATAGAAATTATAATTTTTGTTTAATGTTTTATATCGGGAATAATACGAAATACAATTACATATATCTTCTGTTTCCTTATATGAATTATCAGCAAAATTACAATATTTCTTATGTAAACCATTGAATGAATATATAAATGGTTCTGATAGACATGATCTCAATTCATTTAACATAGAATAAAAAAATATTCGATAATCATCATCAATTAAGTCACCATATTTTGATAAAAACTTTTCTAAATATTGCGGGAAAGACATTTCCTTCTTTTTTATTGTGCCACCTGTTTGATACTGAATCACAAATTATCTCGCTCTACTAGTAATGTGAAAATGTACGATATATATCTGCAAACCACAAAATACATACAGATGGATACATCTATCCATAGGAAACTTGTTCCAAGGTATATATATACATATATATATATATATACCGACACAGACACATCCATCCATATACATACATTTAGTAAGATACGAGCTACTTGTCTCAATGTATATAAGTTGGGCATCTTTTCGGTAAAAAATGTAGTAAATTGTTTAAAGCTGCTCAGTACTCATCTATATTTCAAGGATAATCATTTTATAAGGATTTTCAACTGTGTTAAACCAGACTCACTTCTAATAAACAGTAATAAACTATACTACTTATACATCGACACATCTCTAACGCCGCTGCTGATTATAGACATAGTCCACATTATGAATCAAGCTCGTAAGGATTTAAAATCAATTTCAAAGCAAAAATTCCAAAACCCAATACTGAAGGCGATTGATGTACCAATTAATAAAAAATTAAAAATAGTAAAAGCCATAAGAGTGAGGACAAAGTTTGGGGAGAAGCTAATGATAGAACTGGATGATAATGTTCTATTTTTTCCGGATTCCTACAACTCCTTAAAAGATTCAACTATTGAAACAATAAATAAGAATACATTTTATATAGAACTGATTAAACCTGGTGAAAAATTTAATTCACCATTATTTGAATTTCATACAGAATAAAAAAATTTTGAATTATTATATTTAAGAATAAAATAAACAATTTATATTTTATATTCCATATAATTTATTTTTATTTAATAAAAATTTTAAACATAATTGCTCACATATTACTGTTTTGTATTTTTGTTCCTGATCATAATTGTAATGTATTGGTGGCTTCAGATAATTAATCAGTTCAATCGGTGGCTGCAAATTTCAAAAACTATCAAAATATTCTTTATAATTTTTGTTTTTATAGTATGCTACCCAATGATTGCCAGGACCATCAGCATCGTCTAAATTAAGAATTCCACATTCTTGAGCATTCGGTTTATTCGGTAGCGAATTTCGCATAAAAATTCATCTGAAATGTTTAAGATGTTTGCAATATTTCATTAAATATATGCCTGTTAACGGTCTTTTGGGTAGGCTTTTTATTCGTTTTTTGGATAGGGTCGTAAAAATAAACCATATCCCCTTCTATACGGTTTGAGGAATAGTCCCTTCCCCATAGCGATTGATTCCATATATCTATTATGATGGCTAGCCTCAGCCAATTGCTCCTTTCCATTCCTGATATCATTCAAAACTTTTGCTATAGCTGATCCACCAGATGCTATACCACCAAGTGCACCCAACGATGTTAAAATTGGAAGTAGTGGTAAAATTCCACCAATTTTTGGGACTGGAATTATTCTCGGTATATTAGTTTCTTTATTTTTAAAGGTATACTCTATAGCATTCTTAGAAATGTTATAGGCCTCATTAAATGACTGCGGCTTCTTTTTGTTAAGTATGTTGATACCTTTTTTAACTGCCATCAAAAAATTTTTATTAGATGATACTTTACGAGTTTTCATCTTTTTGCGTTTTTTACATTTAGATGTATTTCTTTTCTTATTTTTTAAACCCATTCCCAATTTGAGTTTTGCTTTCATTACATTTGTAACGAACCAAGCGTTTGCTCGTTCTTTGAAATCACTATCCTTAGATGTTACACGTTGCCAGGCTTTCTCAGATAAAACTTTATCAGCTTGGTGTCTGTTATTTATATCTTTCCATTGGGAATATGCAATATCATGTTCTCTACAGGCTTCATCTAAAGGATTTATACTCTTATCTCCTCTTTCTTTCCGTTGTCGGAGTTTCCTTCCAGGACCACAAAATTGATATCCAAGTAAATGAATCTCAATAGGTAAAGAATTAGTCAAACTATTTACAAAACCCTGGCCAGCCTTTTTACGTATTCGTCCCATTAAGTGTTTGTTTTCTTCTTCTTCTTCTTAATAATAATGAGAGTGAGTGTGGGTGAGTTATAATTAAATGGTGATCTTATTATAAAGCGATTGTTTATATTGCTATAAATCTAGTAAACAAAATGAAAGTTGTTAAACAACGTCTCCAACTTAAGGTTAATAATGCCGATAATTGTATAAATGTTAAAAATGTTACCATATTCCATACGAGCGCTGATTATGGGACCGTCAAATTGTGGAAAAACTAATGTTATGCTCAGTTTAATTGAAAGCCCAAACGGGCTTAATTTTCGAAATATATACCTATCTAAAAAGGCTTATTGAGCCGATAAGAGGAATAAATCTTTATACATTTAGTGAAAATGTTGATGTCATCAAACCCGCTGAAGCTAAACCATACTCAATTTTTATATTCGATGATGTAATATGTGGAAAACAAAGTAAAATACGAGATTGTATGGGTCGTCATAAGAACATTGATTCTTTCTATTTATGTCAAAATTATACAAAAATTCCTAAACACTTTATTCGTGATAATGCAAACATGATTATTGTGTTCAAACAAAATGAAATGAATCTTAAGCATATCTATAGTGATCATGTTATCGGAGATATGTCACACACAACATTTTTAAAAATTTGTATAGTCTTGGAGAAATGAATACGGTTTTTTATTTAAGCCATGAGCAGTTCCATAACAGCAACATCCACAAAATAATACAAACACTCAAAAGCAACAACTACCCTGATAGCACAATATCAAGTTTATTACAACAACAAAATATGAAAATAAACCAAAACCAATATCAAACACAAACTGAAAATAAAACAAAGCGATATCACAGCGTAACATACATACCGAAATTCACCGAACACATTCGCAAAAATATTTAAAAAAACAAAGAAAACATTGCTCCCTCATATAAATCGAACCACACTCTATCCAATGTCTTCACACAAACAAAATCCCCATCGAACCCCTACAAAAAACCAACGTCATATATCAAATAACCTGCAAAGGAGAAGAGAAAGAGGAATGTAATAAGATATACATCGGCACGACCCGAAGGTCACTGAAAGTACGACTAGCAGAGCACTAAGCCGACATACAGAAAAACAAAAGCAACACCGCATTATCACAACACACAACAACCAGTGGACACACAGCTAATCTGACAAACACAAAAATATTGGACAAAAACAAACGAGGGAGAGCGAGATACACTTTGGAAAGCTTACGAATATTACAACAAAGGGAATACACAGTCAATAAAAAGGAGGACACAGCTGACATTGCCTCTGCGTACCTACTATGCCTATAAGCACTTTAGTATGACAATGATACCCAATGCGCGCGGTATTAAAAATTAGTTAATTTTTTAGTTAATAATATAAACAAATAATGTAAGTTTTTAGTTTTTGTAATATGTAACTCAATATTTAATTGAGAAAATTCAAAATATAATGCAAAATATGTATAATGTTTTTGTTGTTGAATATAGATCTCGCTCCTGAAGATTCTAGGGTGACTAGCGAAAGGTCGAGCTGCAATAGTGAAGTAAAATTGTTTTATTTGCACTGAAAACCAAATAGGTCAAATAGCCTACTTAACTCCAATAAATTTAAGAAAATTGACCGGAATCACCAATAATGAATACGGTTTTGTTGTTATAAGTAAAGATGATCCTATAAATAAAGGTCGATATCGAAAGGGTTTCGATAATTTTATACAACTATAAAAGATCTATAAAAGACAAATACCACATCAGATTCTTATCAGATACACAGCTGATAGGTAACAGGTTTACCAGATTCTTATCAGATACACAGCTGATAGGTAACAGATTTACCAAAATCATGTCAAATAATCATATGACTGTATTAGCAAATCTTGTTAAGATCAGTAAAGTATTAAAAGAAAAACTTTAAAGAATGAGATTGGGGGAATTGGATAGAATCAACTTGTTGGAGGATACATTTAAACCCATTTCGAAACCATTAAATGAATTAGTTGATAATTTTAAAAACTCTAATAATAAAATTAATGTTACCAATTATAATGGTGATGATGATGATGATGATGATGATGATGAAATTTGGCTGGCGGACAGTGCAAAAGAAAGTAAAGACGTGGAAGTTGATACATTGCCAACCGTTGAAAATTATGTGAATGATAATGATCTTGATAGTAAAACATTTATTCGAACGATGCAGATTTAGAATATTCTACAGATAGTTCTCGGAAAGAAAATGTTGAGAGACAAGCGATGAAGAAACCTACAAAAAAGAAGGGAAAGCCTATTGATATTATTAATGAGCAATGTTTTAATAAAAAACAAAAACCAGATAATTTTGTTAGCGTTAGACGAAAAATAAATTTTATGAATGACTGTGAAGGACCAGCTTGTTATATTCCAAGTAAACCTCATGATGACGAATTAATAAAAAGAGCTGTACAAAGCAATGTAATGAAAACTGAATCAGATATCGATAAAAAACCTGAAAAGTGAAAATCTGGGGATATCATTAATGAGCAATGTTTTGATAAAACCCAAAAATTAGATAGCGTTATTGGCGTCAAAGAAAAAATAAATTATATGAATAATTGTGAACGACCAGCCGCGCATATTCCCAGCAAACTAAATGATGAACAATTACTAAACAATTCTGTAGAACGTCAAAATCAAGCTGATACTTCAAATGATAATACTTCTCTAACTGAACATGATATTTTGAGAAGAATCGAAGAAGATCCTAATAAGCGGGAAAGACATAACCCTGTAAAACGTCAGAGTAAAACTCAACTAAATGAAGATTATAAACGGGTTAAGCTTAAACAAGAAAAGAATAATTAACCTAGCTGCTCTTATAGAAGACGAGGCCATTTCGAAGAGGTAAATAAGATACAAACTAAATTAGAACATCAAATCAGAGAAATAAATACAATCCTGAATAATAGTATTGAAAATGATGTATCGATTCTTGAGGAATTAATAGAACGGTGAATAAAAAGTGAATGCGGGGAGGAATTAAGTAATATAAACAACTATTTATCTATTATTTAGGATTATTTGATGCGTTTCGTTGTGTTGAAACAACATCCTACGGAAAAAGATGTAGAAGTGCTAAAAATAAAGTTCCCTACTATAAAAGCATTAACAAATAAATAAAAAAAAAATAAATGTAAGGCGCGATAACCTCCGAAGAGATCTAAGGCCGAGCTTCTCTTCCAATTTGCGTCGTGCTCCTCTTGATTTTTCCCTACAAATTGGCCGGACGGGACCTACATGTTTTATGCCGACTCCGAACGGCATCTGCAAGGCAGATGAGTTTTCACTGAGAGCTTTTCATGGCAGAAATACAATCGGAGCGCTTGCCAGACACTGCCGAGGGGCGACCCCGCTTAGAAAATTTTTCTTCTAATTGAAAAATCTTATTTCCAAAATTTTGATGTTGCTTTGTCCGGGAGTTGCACCCAGGGCATACGGTGTGATAGGCGGAGCACGCTACCATCACACCACGGTGGCCGCCTTAACAAAATGAACAACAAAAGAGCTATTATTGTAGAAGAATTACATAAACAAGCTAGAAAAAATTTTAAACGAAGACGTGTTATTATTAAAGGAATCGATGATTTATGGCAAGCTGACTTGGTGGTAATGACTCAGTATTCAAATAGTAATAATCATAATCAGTATCTATTAACTGTAATCGATACATTTTCCAAAAAAGCATGGGCTGAAGCAGTTAAAGATACAACTAAAGAAAATGTCACAAATGTCAAGTAACCGAATGCCGAAAAACCTGCAAACAGATGATGGAAAGGAATTTTATAATACTAACTTAAAGAGATTATTACAAACAAAAAATATAAATCATTATTCAACATTTTCATAATTAAAAACATCTATAATAGAGCGATTCAATAGAACATTAAAAGGAATGATGTGGAAAGAATTTAGTTTTCGGGGGAACTTATAAATGGATTGATATCTATAAAAATTTAGTCAATGATTATAATAATACTATTCACAGGACCATCAAAATGACTCCAAATGAGGTAAATTCCTCGAATGAACAACATTTATTGGACACTGCATACAACAATATAAAAGTTTTTCGCAGACCAAAATTTAAAATTAATGATGAGGTTAGAATAAGTAAATATAAACATGTATTTGAAAAAGGGGTATACACCAAAATGGACAACAGAGATTTTTGAAATAAAGTCAATTAAAAACACAAACCCTACAACATATATACTTGAAGACTATCAAGGTGATGCTATTAAGGGAGGATTTTACGAATATGAACTTTTGGAAACTAAACTCCCTCATGTATATTTAATAGAAAATTTGGAGACGTAGAAACAATAGAGTTTATGTTAAATGGTTAGGATTCTCCTCTGAACACAATTCCTGGATGGATGTTAAGATTTAAATTAATAAAATAAATAAATAAACAAATAAATAGAAAAGTGTTTTAATAATTATTTCAGTTAAGTATTTAATGATAGCCTATCAGCATGTCGATTACATTAACAATAAGTGGTAATTCATCTATACTGATTGGAAATTATTTCCCTCCCATAGAACTCAAACAAGATTATGTCTGTGGGTTTTGACTCATATCATAAAATTCCAAATGTGGACAAAGAAAACAATTTGTTTCACATTGGATCGAATGCTATTGAGATACCTATTGGAACACATGAAATGGATGATATAGTTGAGACAATTACTTAAATATATGACCCTTCAAATCAAGGGTATATTGATATAAGCGCTAACCCTAATACATTTCGAACTGAAATTATGAGCTTTAAGGAAGAAGTAAATTTTGATAAAGAATGCTTAATTGGTCCATTACTAGGTTTCAGTAGAAGAGTACTGAAGCCGGGGATTGTTCATTACTCCGACAATCCAGTGGATATAACAAAAATAAACACGATATCTATTGAATGTAATATCATCAACGGATCATATATAAATGAACTATCTGTGCATACAATTCATCAGTTTTCGCTTAGAGTTAGTCCAGGATATAAAGTCTCAGAAACACCTGATAATGTTATATATTTACCGGTTAATACACGTCAAATAAGCACTCTAGTTCTTAGAGTTGTTGACCAAACTGGTAGCTTGGTTAATTTTCGTGGAGAGAGCATATCAATAAGACTGCATTTAAAACCTATCTAAAAAAATTATAATTTTTAATAAAAAGCCACCACATACAGATTTTTTTAATAGTTTTCAATCAGCCTCAAAAGTATTGGCTACAAAAACAAAAAATCTACACTCTAAAGAAGTAAAATCTCCTGTTCAACATAAAATTGATTTAACCCCCGCGAATAAGGAGTTCCTAATAAGTCTAGGATTTAGTTTTGTCCAAACCCATATTTGATAATAGTATAATAAAAAAGGATTACCATATCTGCAATCGTTTCAAAACAATGATGAAATTCGGATCCCTATACAAAATCAAGACCTATATTAGCAGTATATTAGCAATATTATTTTAGGATTTCAAAATGAAAATAAATTTACACATTGTGACTTATTGGATGTTAAAGTTCACCTCAACTCCACTACATATCCATATGATGATCTTAATATTAAATTTGATCGAAATCGGTATGCTCTATTATATGACATGTATTTGAAATTTCATTTTTGGCGGCCACCGTGGTGTGATGGTAGCGTGCTTCGCCTATCACACCGTATGCCCTGGGCGCAACTCCCGGGCAAAGCACCATCAAAATTTTAGAAATAATGTTTTTCAATTAGAAGCAAATTTTTCTAAGCGGGGTCGCCCCTCGGCAGTGACTGGCAAGCGCTCCGAGTGTATTTCTGCCATGAAAACCTCTCAGTGAAAACTCATCTGCCTTGCAGATGCCGTTCGGGGTCGGCATAAAACATGTAGGTCCCGTCCGGCCAATTTGTAGGGAAAATCACGAGGAGCACGACGCAAATTGGAAGAGAAGCTCGGCCTTAAATCTCTTCGGAGGTTATCGCGCCTTACATTTATTTTTATTTTTTATTTACTATGGAGGCACTCCCGAAACACTTTTATCACCTGATCAATTTGTTCAACATGCTCCAATAATTGTTTTAGATGTTACACATCAGAATGAATCTATAAAAAGCGGTCCCATCGATATTCGGATTGAGCTAAAATTTCACAAGGCCGTATCTACCAACACCGCTGCTTATTGTATACTCATTCATGATAAAATGTATGAATATTTTTCATTTACAAATATTGTCAAAAAGATTATTTAGAAACAATTATTTATTTTGCCGGTTTTAGGTAGATGTTAAATAAAACACATATGGTTTTGTTTATCTCCAATATATTTCGGCTACACACTGGTAACCGTCTTCAGGGCAGACATTTTTTTCTAGATCAACTGAAATTTGTTGATTGTTGCCTTACAGTTGTCATAGTTGTTTCTTATTGCTGCATATCCCATTGTTGTTGTTATATGCCTACGGCGTGCCTTCCGTGTTTATAAATTAGTGTATTTAGCGACCTTTTTGATTTAAACAATTATTTATTTTGCCGGCTTAGCTCAATGTTAAATAAAACACATATGGTTTTGTTTATCTCCAATATATTTCGGCTACACACCGGTAACCGTCTTCAGGGCAGACAATTTTTTCGAGATCTATTGAAATTTGTTGATTGTTGCCTTACAGTTGTCATAGTTGTTTTTTATTGTTGCATATCCTATTGTTGTTGTTATATGCCTACGGCGTGCCTTCCGTGTTTATAAATTAGTGTATTTAGCGACCTTTTTGATTTAAACAATTATTTATTTTGCTGGCTTTAGGTCAATGTTAAATAAAACACATATGGTTTTGTTTATCTCCCATATATTTCGGCTACACACCGGTAACCGTCTTCAGGGCAGACAATTTTTTCGAGATCTATTGAAATTTCTTGATTGTTGCCTTACAGTTGTCATAGTTGTTTTTTATTGTTGCATATCCCATTGTTGTTGTTATATGCCTACGGCGTGCCTTCCGTGTTTATAAATTAGTGTATTTAGCGACCTTTTTGATTTAAACAATTATTTATTTTGCTGGCTTTAGGTCAATGTTAAATAAAACACATATGGTTTTGTTTATCTCCCATATATTTCGGCTACACACCGGTAACCGTCTTCAGGGCAGACAATTTTTTCGAGATCTATTGAAATTTCTTGATTGTTGCCTTACAGTTGTCATAGTTGTTTTTTATTGTTGCATATCCCATTGTTGTTGTTATATGCCTACGGCGTGCCTTCCGTGTTTATAAATTAGTGTATTTAGCGACCTTTTTGATTTAAACAATTATTTATTTTGCTGGCTTTAGGTCAATGTTAAATAAAACACATATGGTTTTGTTTATCTCCCATATATTTCGGCTACACACCGGTAACCGTCTTCAGGGCAGACAATTTTTTCGAGATCTATTGAAATTTGGTGATTGTTGCCTTACAGTTGTCATAGTTGTTTCTTTATTGTTGCATATCCCATTGTTGTTGTTATATGCCTACGGCGTGCCTTCCGTGTTTATAAATTAGTGTATTTAGCGACCTTTTTGATTTCAACAATTATTAATTTTGCCGGCTTTAGGTCAATGTTAAATAAAACACATATGGTTTTGTTTATCTCCAATATATTTCGGCTACACACCGGTAACCGTCCTCAGGGCAGACAATTTTTTCGAGATCAATTAAAATTTGTTGATTGTTGCCTTACAGTTGTCACAGTTGTTTTTTTATTGTTGCATATCCCATTGTTGTTGTTATATGCCTACGGCGTGCCTTCCGTGTTTATAAATTAGTGTATTTAGCGACCTTTTTGATTTAAACAATTATTTATTTTGCCGGCTTTAGGTCAATGTTAAAACACATATGGTTTTGTTTATCTCCAATATATTTCGGCTACACACCGGTAACCGTCTTCAGGGCAGACAATTTTTTCGATATCAATTGAAATTTGTTGATTGTTGCCTTAAAGTTGTCATAGTTGTTTTTTATTGTTGCATATCCCATTGTTGTAGTTA
This sequence comes from Eurosta solidaginis, assembly GCF_040869045.1. Lineage (NCBI taxonomy): Eukaryota > Metazoa > Arthropoda > Insecta > Diptera > Tephritidae > Eurosta > Eurosta solidaginis. The sequence goes on from NC_090319.1 coordinate 203,834,756, forward strand.
TATGCCTACGGCGTGCCTTCCGTATTTATAAATTAGTGTATTTAGCGACCTTTTTGATTTAAACAATTATTTATTTTGCCGGCTTTAGGTCAATGTTAAATAAAACGCATATGGTTTTGCTTATCTCCAATATATTTTCTGCCCTGAAGACGGTTACCGGTGTGTAGCCGAAATATATTGGAGATAAACAAAACCATATGTGTTTTATTTAACATTGACCTAAAGCCGGCAAAATAAATAATTGTTTAAATCAAAAAGGTCGCTAAATACACTAATGTATAAACACGGAAGGCACGCCGTAGGCATATAACAACAACAATGGGATATGCAACAATAAAAAACAACTATGACAACTGTAAGGCAACAATCAACAAATTTCAATTGATATCGAAAAAATTGTCTGCCCTGAAGACGGTTACCGGTGTGTAGCCGAAATATATTGGAGATAAACAAAACCATATGTGTTTTAACATTGACCTAAAGCCGGCAAAATAAATAATTGTTTAAATCAAAAAGGTCGCTAAATACACTAATTTATAAACATGGAAAGCACGCCGTAGGCATATAACAACAACAATGGGATATGCAACAATAAAAAAAACTATGACAACTGTAATGCAACAATCAACAAACTTCAATTGATCTCGAAAAAATTGTCTGCCCTGAAGACGGTTACCGGTGTGTAGCCGAAATATATTGGAGATAAACAAAACCATATGTGTTTTATTTAACATTGACCTAAAGCCGGCAAAATAAATAATTGCTTAAATCAAAAAGGTCGCTAAATACACTAGATTATTTAGAAAAATAGTAGTAATTTTATGAAACTACACACACACACACACAAGTATATTACGCATTGCTAACCATGCCAAAGTATGGAGAAAAATATAAATAAAAAATTTAAAAAGTTTAAATAAAAATTGTTTTTATTTATTTGAAAAAGGTTTATTTGAAAAAAAATCAGTATTTACATTGGAACAAGTTTCCCACGGATGGATGTGGCCATGCGCATGTATTTTGTAGTTTGTTGATATTCCCATGTACAAGCATATGTGTAGGTATGTACATACAAATTTATACCCTAAGAAAAAGACAAATAAAATGTTCAATAATGGAAAATCATGAGTTCAATATTAAGATAACCTTTAGATAATTATGAAATTCTCACATGCATATATATATGGACCAGCATCAGCATGTACACACACACACACACACACACAAACTTACAATCAAATAAAATGCTTAACAAAATGTTTAATCTGCCCCTGATCGGGTGCCCGACAGGCCCGTTATGCAGACGAGAAAAAAAGGGGGCGGTACTAAAAGTGCCCATCGACTCCTTTTTGTAGACGAGAAAAATTTTAGGAAATTTTCCTATTTTGTAGGAAAAACTTATGGTTTTAACGAAATTCGTTCTTAAAATGTAAGAATAATCGCACTTAAAACAAGTAAGTAATTTCCGTGACCTGATATTTAATGAAATTTTACTAATTTTTAGTAAATTTCGACGATATCAAGTAACAATTTGCTTAAAACCAGAAATAAGTACATATTTTACTTAAGTTTAAGAGACGTTCCTCAAAATAAGGAAATAAAAACAAAATCTCAGAATAGGGCTAGCAATAAGAATACATGTAAATATGTACATATGTTAATCCACATAAATGTGGATATATATGTATGTACATGCATACCATCGGCTTGCAATAGGCTGGAGTTTTTCGCAAAGTCACGTTAGATTTCATTATTTTTGTCAAAATAAAAGAATTTTGTCAGTTTAAAGTTGGAAGTTGTGAGTGTAATTTTTTAGACTTGTTATTTTCTATGAAAGGTGAAATGTTTTTTGACTTATTTAAAGGTGAGTTAAGAGTGTAAAAGTGTAATAAATGTGATAAATATAGGGGAATATTTTAATTATTTTTGAATTATTTTTGCTGTATTCTAATAAACTTTTATCAAAGAAGCTGCATACATGGTGATAAGTTATATGTGCCGATAACTTTTTGCGTGAATGCACCTAAATTGATAAGAGTGTATAAGTTATTTATCCACATCTTGTGCACAGTTCATCTTAAATCGGACATCCAAAACTTTTTGTTAATATTTACAAATGTTATTATTTGTTATTACTATTTTCTCTAGAGAACAACATAACGTTAGAGGCTTTGAACTATATGAAAGGAAGCCATTTAAGTGAGATAGTGCCAAAATCTCTGTTAGGCAACAGGATCATTTTTGAACATAATTTGCGTCTTTGGCAAATATCACAAGGCTACGACAGCGAGTGCCACAGTGGATCAACATAATCTATCAGCAATAGTTTTTGTGATGCCGTTGATGACGTAAATGAGGTAATTGTTGGAAAAACAGCCAGGAAGCTATCATTAATTTTAATAGATTCCAATTTTAGACGTCTTAAAATCCAGTTCTGGTGGAGCAGCACTATTGAAGTCGTACGAAATATACAAAAAACTTTCAGAACCACAGAGAAAAATTATAACTTCTTCCACTTGCGCATACATTCTCGATAATAAGATAGCAGCTCGGCCGAAATTATTCGAAGATATTTCTAAAAGACTTGTTGTGATTTTTCCTATAGAAACATAGGTAGAGTTTTAATTACAGAACAATAATTGGGCTGCCGTATTCGTTGTAAAGTCTTTAGTTTCTGTCCGTTGCTATGGTTTCCAATATAAAATTTGATAACATAGCACATATGACGAATAGGATACCTTGTGAATACCATAAATAGTACAAAAAACAAAAAATTATTATAAAATATAATAGCCAATTAATTAATCAAAACAAAACTCTTAATAAAAAAAAACCGTTTGTGTCAGGATACTTATTTTTTACATAGAATGGGGAGAAAGCCAGGAAGCTCCCTATATGCGAAATATCAGAACGCATTATATCGGTTGCGCAACGACAGTTTTAAGGAGAATGAAGAACCCCAAATGAATTCACAAACAGTCATCCAAACTACTGTTGAATGTGAGGAAAATAAACTCTGGTTTCCATACAATATTGCCCCTACGACGAGGTTGTACAAAGATGGCAACACTGTTTTATCAGCAGAACCCAATTTTTCAAATCTGCTGCATCCATATCTGATATTTTGGCTGAGTGGCCGATCTTGAAACAAAGCTTTGGCTACTGCTTGGTAAATGTTCTCAATTTATTTTATTTATATTAAATTATACTAAAAAATTTTTTTTATTATAATTTTTTATAGATTGATAGCGATTTTGCGAATATTTATGAGCAGAAGCAAAATCTTTTATTAGAAAATTGGGACTCATTTGTTGAGAAAGAGACTCCCATATTAAAACGTACAATCAAAGATTCTTTCACCTTGGCTTTTCTTCATAAAATAGACTCAGAAAATTTAGAAAAAGGTTAAAGATTAATTTAAAACTTGTTGAATATGTGTAGTTATAAATGTTTATATTCTTTGTTTTTAGATATCCGTGATATTATTATTTGCCTTAGTCTACCAGCTCTTCTAAAGCCGAAAAACAGAATCTGTAAAAAGAAAACAACAATATCTAACTCGAGGGACTCATTTTTATGTTACGCAACAAGCCGACTGGAGTTACAGCAAAAAATCATCACTCACTGATGAAGTTTATGGACAGAATATAAAACTGCAGCCGTTTTTGTGTGCGATCGGTGATGACATCATCGATTTAAAGGAGTTTTTTGTTTATTTCGCAGGTATATATTATAAATTAAGTAACATTTTCAAAAGCATTGATACATGTTTCAAAATATTTCATGTGTTGGATTTGAAATATCCACAAAATTGTGAACAAATATGGAATTTTATAGACCAATTCTTTTTTAAAATTTCTAATACTAAAGACAGTTTTATATCTACAATAATTAATGATTTACAATGATTTGCTTTGTATGTAAAAAACAAATTTTAACTTGCCAACATTTGTTTATTCATTTGAAATAATACCATCAGAAAAAACCAATTGATATTTTTGAATGTGGATTCATTACTTGCCATCAAATTTTTACGGACTTTATGTCGTTTCGCCGACATATGCGCAACACTAATCACAAATTTGAGCATAACGAAACATTAAAAAAAAATTGTTCTTTAAATACACAATTATCGAAAGTTAATACCTGCCTTTCCACCGTGGCGGCCACCGTGGTGTGATGGTAGCGTGCTCCGCCTATCACACCGTATGCCCTGGGTTCAACTCCCGGGCAAAGCAACATCAAAATTTTAGAAATAAGATTTTTCAATTAGAAGAAAATTTTTCTAAGCGGGGTCGCCCCTCGGCAGTGTTTGGCAAGCACTCCGGGTGTATTTCTGCCATGAAAAGCTCTCAGTGAAAACTCATCTGCCTTGCAGATGCCGTTCGGAGCCGGCATAAAACATGTGGGTCCCGTCCGGCCGATTTGTAGGGAAAATCAAGAGGAGCACGACGCAAATTGGAAGAGAAGCTCGGCCTTAGATCTCTTCGGAGGTTATCGCGCCTTACATTTATTTTTATTTTTTTTAATACCTGCCTTTCTTCATGTAAAACTCATGAAACAAAAGAGAAAAAAAATTCTCAGGATTTTGATTTGCAACCATTATACGAAAATTCTCTTAAATTTACAATGAAAAAATATGCTACCAACTTTTATCCCCGAAACGAAGTATGTAATCTACAGCAGGATATCCGTACAATGATAACTCAACCAATTTATGAACACTTAGAAATTATTTGCTCACAACTAGATACCGCGGAAAGTTCACTAAAGCAAAATTTTGAGAAAATCAAACAGTTTTGCGAAAACCCTTTTGACCAAATAGCTTCCGAATATGTTTGTAAAAAAAATTACTTCTCTCGAACTATTTGAAACACCGAAAGTTTTTGAAATTGACCAATCTATTACATATAATTTGTCTAAAAGTTATAAATGCTTAAATGAGTCAGCATCGAAAGGTGTCTTATTTCCTATACAATTTCAAATTAAGAAATGTTTTGAGTTGCCAAACGTTTTAGAAAAATTTGATGAAGAAATGTTCAAATTATCTCGATCAAGCTCGTTGAAAAACTTTGTTAATGGAAAACTTTGGAAAAACAGGCAATGACATTGTGAAAAGTATTACATACCTTTTTTTTTTGTACTTTGATGATATTGAGCTAAACAATGCTCTAGGTACTCGCACATCACCAATATTGGCAGTTTATTATTCATTTCCAACAGCTCCTGCTTCTTTAAAGCATAAATTAAATTCAATTTTTCCGCTGACTTTTCAAATCTGAAGACGTAAAAACATACATACAAAAACCCATTTTGAAGAAAATACTTTTGTAATGCACACGAAGAATAATTATGATGAGGACACTCTCTTTTTAGATGTTAAACAACAGGAATAAATGACAAATCTGTTTTCAATAATATCAATGGCTTTCATGTAATTAATAATTATTCAGTAGATATCCTTCATGATATATTTGAAGGAATACTGAACTACGACGTTAGTCACATACTTTTGTACTTTTTGAAAGCAAAATACTTCTCTTTACATTTTTTTAACATGAGATAACATAATTTTGAATACGACAAATCTGAAATGGGGAATTCGTCGCCACCTATTTCCTTACAAAATTTGAAAAATCTTAATATAAAAATGACAGGCATGGAAATGTTAACATTTGCACACTTTTTCCGCTTCTAATTGGAAATAAAGTACCTGAAAATGACAAAGTGTGGCTTTTTATGCTTAATTTGTTAGAGTTATTGAACTTAATTCTACTACCTGAATGTAGTAGTAGCCTCGACTTTTTATCGATAAAAGAAATGATTAGTATTCACAACATTCGTACTAAAAGGATAGTGATCTCCTCGAACGAGAACTTCTGGGCCCGAATCGTGTTATACGATCCATGATCGAAATCAATTTTTCAAATCAAAATAATTCGTGACTGGTAAATCGAGTTAATGGTATACGTGATATAGTGACCTCGTGATCTAATGAGGATCCACAATCAGCCAAATTCTAAATATTCCCTCGGAATTTTGTTCTCGCGGATTTTTTATTCCCGCGGAAAAAATCCTCCAATTCTTTTCTCCTAGGGAGAACAATGATCGGGGAATAGGAATTTTGAATTTTTGAAGTCAGCTAATTTGCCAATTGAAATTTTATTGCTCATTTCTATTATTGTTTAACAAATTGAAAAGTTAGTTATTGGTGCTAATTTGTTTAAAATTGAGAAATAAAATATAAACAAAGCACAGCATCTATTTCATTTAATATGGCATTGACTGAAAGGTGTAACGAATTGGTGTCATAGCAACAGCAATAGTGTAGCATAAGAAGAAGACTGCGTGATAGCAAATCCGCTGGAGTTGTCTGTTTCCATTCCGCAAAATCATTTTCTGGCGGCCAAGCAGAGTTGAATTCCTCTTTTGTCATACGCCAAAATCGATTGAAGCCTTCTTAAAAAATCCTTGCGTAATTTCTGGATGGCAGCATCAATTATACTAAGAAGGCTTCCGTTGCTTATTTATATACATTTGGACTTAAAACAAAGTTTTGTGGTAGAATGTTAATGTATTTTAGAACAAATTTATACCAATTACTGTTTTTTCCCCAAAGAAACGGCAAACTTAAACTGTTTTGATTCATTCCCTTTAATTCAACATGTGAAAAAACTCCTAAAATATGGCAATCACATTCATAATACCTACTTTTCTCTTTTAGCCGGTTTTACCTTTTTCGAACATTGTTGGAATAAGAAGAAAGGGAGAAGTGAAAAAACTCACAAGGATTTTTTATTTAGAACACGAGGAATATGAGAAAGGAAAAAACTTGCAAGGAATCTTTGTTTAGTGTCAGTTTCATATTTATCGTTTGTAAGAAATTGGATTTCGATTCGTGATCGTGTACTACGGTACGGACCTAGGTTTCCTGCTACTTTCGTAAAGTGAATTTTGAAACTTTTCACGGCCGTTTCTCGTAGACCACCCATGTGTGGAACGTATGGTGGGATTAATCTTCTTAAGAATCCGTGAGGAACAAACTTCTCTGCGACATCCGTGGTAAGATCAGAGCACACTTCTAAATGAACAGCCTTTGTGGAAAAACAAACGAACATACATTCCTTTTTCACGTCATCTTCTGGGGATTTCCTTAATGATAAATATGCAGAAATAATATATGTACATATTAACATTTTGATACTTTTTCCTAACACTTTCTAACAATAAACATGAAACTGACACATCATACAAATTTTTTATTTACTTACATTAATTGTATTATAATTAAAAGAACTATTACACTTTATTTTAACAAATATACATAAACAGTTCGCACTTGCATTTTTGTTTACTTTGAATAAAGTCATTAAAGAAATCTCCAGAAGATGACGTGAAAAAGGAACGTCGAAACGCGTCGGGAAAAAAACAACAACTGTGTTTTAATTTTTGACCATATGTGCTCAACCCAGCAAACACAAATATTATAAATTGGTCCATCTATAAACAACAAACGAACATACATGTTTTGCAGTGGAAAATGAGCATTTTTACCTTTTGCTTCAAACGTGGAATGTAGTACTGTGTTGTACCATTCGGATCATAAACTGTTTTCGGGCTCGCAGCAGGTTCGAATGGAGGGGGTCCAACAGGAGACGAAAACGAGAGTTTTCGGATATGATAATTGGGTGCCGCTCATTGAAGCTGTATGTGGCATAGGCTAACCTTCCGTAAACTCACATGATTCCTGAGTCATTTAACATGGGATTTAATGTCAGAATGGTGCTATTTTTATGTAAGGGTCCTGGCGTTTGAAGCAGCTCCATCGTGTCTCCATAATAATTCCGTTGAGTTTTTAATGATGGTTTTAATTTTGGCATGACTCACTTCGACGTGGGTGAGGTTGGCCGTGACTGGAAATTTTAGTTTCCTTGCTTTTCGGACAAACTGCATATACAGGCAACGACTCTAAACGCTAGAGAAAACGACGAAAAACGGTAGAGTATATCTCTATTTTCTTTTTTTAGGGTATGAAATACCTTCACATTTCATTGTTCGGGGGTAGTTGGATGGTGAAACATAACCTTTGGCCACGTAGATGATGGCCCGCTAAGCCAATTAAATCATTGGACCATGATCGTAGACATCAATAACCTGTTTTTCACAAATTCTCCTAACGTTCGTACAAATTTTGTTTTGTATTATTTTTATTTCACTCCTTTTAATATTACTGCACTGCAAACAGAAACTATAGCCACACCCGCATGTTATCATATCGTCTACTTGGAGAAGTTTTACTGTACATTCTTCACATTCTGCTGGCATTGCAGACGTTTTCGCACTATTATAAAATATGGCACATGCTATTTTAACCATATAAACAAAATAAACATAAAAACTACGATAATCTAATACTATAATCGGTACTTTTCCAAAGTTTAAACATGGTGGCAGCACTGCTTTTTAACTTTTTTTTTCACCTTCTCTATGTAATTCGCTTCACTTTTCTGTCACTGACGCAAATAAAAACAATGATGTTTACCACTGAAATACTGCGCGCTCAGTTACCGACAGAAAAACAAACGAAAACAGGCATGAAAAGAGAGGGCGATAGAAACACTTTCTTAGCCGGACCGTCGTCTTTCATTCGCATAACATAGCCTAGCCAGGGGAGCCGCTGCGTTTTAGTTCGCTGGACTATGTTGATGTCCGTGTAAAGGTCGTACAGCCCATTATTAAATCTTTTTCGGTACTACGGTTTCGTAAGAATCATTCATGCGAAAGTGCAATAACCTTCGTTATAGGTGAGTGGAATAATATCAGCGCTATTTCTTGATTTTAAAAGCGTTTGAAACAATAGACAGAAATATTCTTATAAAAAAGCTGAATATGTATGGAATAAGGGGAAAAGAGCTGTTTTGGTTTAAGGACTACCTTACAAATCGTAGACAATATACAAAAATAAAATCCACAAAATCAAGCTTTTCATATGTGAATGCAGGGATGCCCCCAAGGATCCATTCTGGGAGTAATTATGTTTATAATTTAAATGGATATAGGAAAAGTGATATCAAAATCCAAAGTGGTTGTTGATGTTGTAGCAGTGCTTCGCCTCATCCAATAGGTGTGGCCGATCACAAATTGCCATCAATATCCTCTAACGGGAGTCCAAGGAAACTTGCTGTTTCAACAGGGATGGACCATAATGAGAGGGCTGTTAGAGGCGTTGGTTCCACATTACAATTAAAGAGATGGTTGGTGTCATGTGGGGATATATTGCAAGCGGGGCATACATTTTGTATGTCGGGGTTGATTCTGGATAGGTAAGAGTTACAGTATCCAGATCGAAGTTGAGCTAGAGTGACTCGTGTTTCCCTGGGGAGTGTGCGTTCCTCTTTCACAAGTTTTGGGTACTGTTCTTTGAGTACTGGATTCGCCGGGCAATTCCTGGCAAAAGGTTCGACGTCTGTTTGTGGAGTTCACTGAGGACCTGCTTGTGTTTTTTGGCTTCATACGGTTGAGTTCTCAGGTGCCGTATTTCCTCATAATGCTTACGGAGATGACTCCTTAAGCCCCTAGGCGGTGTTGGCTCATCAATCAGATACCTGTTGGGATGCACAGATTTCTGGGTATTCAACAGGAACTGTTTGGTTAGCATCTAATTTCTCTCCCTTATGGGGAGTATTCGCGCTTCATTATGTAGATGATGCTCTGGGGACATAAGAAGACAGCCCGTTGCGATTCCGAGAGCAGTATTTTGGCAGGCCTGTAGCTTTTTCCGGCTGGCCAATTGCTTTGCAAGTAGTAATGACCGTTTCTTTATCTTTTCCCCAAGTACTGCCAGCAAGAGATTTGAGGATTTTATTACGGCTCTGGATTTTCGGTACAATTGCGGCTGCATGCCCACCAAAATGCAGATCCTGATCAAACGTCACACCCAAGATTTTGGGGTGTAGGACAGTCGGTAGCTTAGTGCCATCGACGTGGATGTTCAAAATGGTCGACATTTGGGACGTTGTAAATAAGGTCGCGGATGATTTAGTCGGTGATAATGCCAGGTTTCGCGGGGCGAAAAAACTGGAGAGATCAGGCAGGTAGCCGTTTATTCTGTTGCAAAGCTCATCGATCTGTGGGCCCGGGCCTGTGGCCATTATTGTGCAGTCATCGGCGTAAGAAACGATAGTAACTCCTTCCGGTGGCGAAGGTAGTTTTTATATGTAGAAATTAAACAAAAGTGGGGATAGGACACCACTCTGTGGCACCCCTTGTTTAAATCTTCTTGGCTATGATGTTTCGTTTCTGAATTGCACCGATGCCTGCCGACCACCCAGATAATTTGCGGTCCAACTTTTAAGACATGCGGTAATGTATGCCAACGATACATTTGTATATACAGAAGCAGAAAAAGTGAAAGAAGGTAAACAAAAGTTAAAAAGTTATATAGATGACATTTTCAAATGGCTTAAAATGAATAGGCTCGAATTGAATGAACAAAAAACAAAGGTAATGGTGATGAATACAAATAGGGAAATAAATAATACTATTATTGAACAAGTAACCAGAATGAAATACTGAGGTGTAGTAATAGAAAATGAGTCAAAATTTCACAATCACATGGACTATTTGTGTAAAAAAATTTTTAAAAAGTTAACTTCTTCAGATTAAAAGCAATAATATAATCATAAAGCCACATTTTGAGTACTGTTCCAAAATTCTGTACACATCTTGTAAACAATTACAAATGGAAAGAATCCAGAAATTACAAAACAAAATGTATGATTCTTAATAAAATGCAACAAATATACCCCAATAAGTCTGATGCTCAATATTTAATGGCTATGCATAGATTTAATTCGAGGCTAAAATCATTTTTCTTTTTTACTATTTAAAATATATATGATATACGTCTGTGAAATGAAAATGAAATTGTGAAATTTTAAATTTATTGTGAAATCAAAATATATGTAAACATATTAACAATAAGTATCAATCTAATCTAATCTAACTCCGAAGCTCCGTTTTACTCGTAAATCGTTATTCGTATTAAGTAAAGTATGTACATATATATAATAAATTTATTTCCTTTCTGTCTCTTTATCTCCTTCACCTCATATGCAGCGATGGGCAGAACTACATATACACGATTACCAAATTGAGAACACGTGGCAAGCACGAATGCAAAATCTAATATTTATTTAGTTTGATTTTCAGCGCTTGCGAAGCTGCGGTCGTATGATGTACGAAATCACAACAGCACGACAAACTATTAAGAGACACCAAAATCATATTACACTCCACATCGCTAAAAGTCCGACCAGAGCTGAGCTGAACCGGCAAACCCCTAGGTTGAACAAACCGAAACATCAAAACAAACTCAACAACTGGCGACACCACCTAAGGTACCAAGCTCCGAAAACTTAACGGCGACCACCAGTGCACCAATGACATCATCCAGGGCAACCATCTGTTGCTACCGAAGCGGTACTTGGAGGTAATGACCAATCCGAGACGCGTACCGCAACACCTACCATTAGGAAATCGGAAAGCCGTGCATGAAGTATAAAGACGGATATGTTTAAGCTTCTTACAGGCATATGCACATTCCAAGGGAGGGAAGGTGTTAAGTACCTAAGCACTTATTTATTAATATTCATAGTTGGGAGATCTGGCATCCCCTACACCTAAACATTTGAGTTGGCAATCCTTAACCTCCTAAGAAACAGCTTACAAACTTCTTCCCTTCTGAAAATGTGTGCTCGTGCTTGGCGTCCTTACAATTACAATTTACATTAATTATATTACACTAGTCAACAAGAGAAATTACTTTGAAGTCTAACTATTTAATTTCGATGTATTATGGCCTCCTATGTACAAAAACACTCAAAATTTAAAATTCTATGGATACGATTTTTTTTTTCTAAAATCACAAATTTTCACAGAGGTCTTTCCATTTATTTTATCATATCTTGAAAATTATTTATCGTTGAGAGTAACAGCAGTGGATTCACCACAAAATTTTCTTTAAGTCTTGATAAGAAACATTTTTTTATATGATCGACGGTTGTGGAGTTATTCACATAAAAATGTAAAAAAAAATTTTTTTTTGCAAAATCGACCATTTTTTTATTTTTCAAAAATTCATAAAAAATCGAAGGTTTTAAAAACTTACCATTTTTATTTCACGGTCTTAAAACTGTAAACATTATTAATAATTGAAACCTGATTTCGTGAAAATACATCAATAAATGTTGGTTTTATTGACAATAAAGTGAAAATACCCAATTTAGCGAAAATTTTGCATATTATTGTTTTTGACAAACAAATTATTTAGGTATGATATTTTGCGCAACCTTGTCTTTTTAAAGCTTACTTTTTCTTAAGGCAAAACGCAGATCATAAGAAAATATGCCTCATACTGTATGGAAAATTTAAGTTGTCAACGCGGGTTTTCGTAAGAAAGAAGTATGGTCAAATATATTTGTTATCAATAAATGTATTTGGCAACCTTTATGTAACTAAACTTTGTTGTTAGGCTGGCTGGCTTTAGGGCAATTTTCGTAAAAATAAAATTTTTCTTCTAACCAATATATTTCGGTTACTCCACGGTAACCGTCTTCAGGGTAAAACTGTTGATAAAAACATAAATAAAACACAAATTAACAAACTTCAAACGTAAGAAAATAATAAAAAATTAATTAATTAAAAAATAATAATAAAAATACATTATTTTTCCACATACATTAATTTTCACGTCTGCCCTGTGTGACGCGAAGTTTGGTACTATTTACTAGTTAATAAGTGCTTATATATATGCGCGCAGTCGGAGCTATCACTCTTAAAGTTCAGTCGTATTTCCGACGGTGTGTTTACTATATGTAACATCTCCAATGTAAATCTCTTATTGTAATTTTGTTCTTGTTCGAGAATTTGCGAGTCGTCGAAATTAGGCGAATGCCCACTAGATGAACAGTGGGCCATTAGAGCTGTTTTTGGGTTATCAGTTGCATGACAATATTTAAAATCCGATTTATGTTGCGAAAGTCTGGATTTTAATTTTTTTGTACCTACATAGACACTCTTGCATGGCTCTCTCACTTCCTTTACACGGAATTTGGTACACAACATTGCTTTTTTCGTTTTGTCATATTTTTGATTTTGTATTATTAAATAAATATTTTAAAGTATTAGTCGGTCTATGGGCAATTTTTATTTTTTCCTTATTGTAACAATCCGATTTTGCAAGACGCTCGGAGAGTTGAGGTACGTACGTGAGAGATTTGAAAATGACTAACTTTTGTGGTTTTTGTTGACTAATAGCATGGTTTACTCTACTTAATAATTTTTTAATTGTGTGTGTTGGAAAATCGTTGTTCTTTAAAGTTGAAAATATTTCTTTCTTGATTTCATTGTGGTAAATTTGGTCCGAAGTCTGTAACATCTGCTTTATTCAGCCCATTGCTGTATTTAATATCATTGATTTTGGATGCTTTGAATTATAATTAATAATTCTCCCTACTTTAGCTTTAATTTATTATTTAATCTATTTACTATTGCATCTAAATAAGCCAATTTTCCGTCCTTTTCGAGTTCCACTGTAAATTTTATATTTTTGTCGAAAGAGTTCAATGTGATAAGTACATTTTCAACCTCATTTTCTTCTACGATAGCAAATAAATCATCAACATACTTCGTAAGTAATCTTGGTTTATGCTCCAATTTATCCATCGTTTTTTCCAATAATTTTTCCATTTTTTCGCTATCACTGGGGAGGTAGGTGATCCCATTGGCAGTCCTTTTAACTGCGTATATACATTGTCATTAAACTTAAAATATCTGTTTTATTTAATACAAAATTGAACAATTTCCATAAATAATTGTTTGGGTATCTTCGTAAATTCTTTTATCGTTGTCCATTTTTCTAGTATTACGTCAAATGCTAGTTGTATCGGTATACTGGGAAATAATGAAACCACGTCAAAGGAAATTAACTTTTCATTGTCATGTTTGTGTCGTTTACTCATTCTTTAAATGTGTTTTTACGTTATATACTGAAGCCGCCGTTGTGTTTTTCCATATTTCTGCAATATATTTGCATAATCCATACGCAGGTGATCCTACAGCAGAACAAATTGGTCTCAGTGGTGTTCATTCCTTATGTATCTTAGGGAGACCATAGATTCTAGGGGGAAATGCCGTGTTTGTGCTAAGTTTCTTTTTCTCCGCTTTCGTGATAATTTCCATTTTAAAGAGTTTTTCGACTAAAGTATTGTTTTTGGTTTGTAATCGCGATGTCGGATCTTGTCTTTGGATTCTCTATGTTGTCAAGTCATTTAAAATACGGCGACGAATATTAGCAAAACTAAGGGGTGCTGGTATCTCTAAGCCGATGCTAAACAGTGATATCATGCACATTAGGCCGGGTCGATTTGTGGGGAGGCAAACAAATCGCCCATTGCTCTGTGAAAATCATATTCTAGGGATCAAAATAAGAAACTTTGCCGAAGGAACCATACCTCTAAAACGAATTCTGATGTGCCCCAATTTGGGTCGAACTTTTGGGTAGGGGCAAATTTTGAAAAATCCCACTTTGACCCATTTAGAGTGCTCCAATCGAGTCCAAATGTATGACCGACCCCCACTAACTTTGGAGGCCCGACGAACCGATGCCAGTGGCACACCCCCTGGAACCCCCCTGGGGGTTCACCATACAAACATTTCAAAAAATCACCGGTTTTGCACCTTACATGAAAAAATCAGGGAAATGCCTATGTTTTTTCTTTTTGGAGTTTATTTTTCTCTTTAGAAATTTATTTAGTCAGAACATATGTAAATGAAAAAATGAATTTAACTTAGTAATAGAAAAGAAATTTAAAAAAATTATTAGAAATTAGCGTTTTTACAACCGTTTTAAAACCTATGCATCACTGTGATGCATTTGCATGTCGTAAACATAGTTGTGTGGGTTTTTTATTCAACCGTTTTAAAAAATGAAGGTATCACTGTGACACAATTGCAGATCGTAAAATTGCTTGTGCTGTTTTTTTAAGCCACCACAAGACACGGCAGGTAGAATTGGAATTACCATTTCATTCTTATTACCTCGTCTCGTAGACCATATATAACGCAACAGTTTTTGTGAATGCATTAAGTCGTTGTGAAGAACTCAAAGTGTTAAGTGCTAATTTCAAATAAAAAAATATTTCAAAAAAAATAATAAGTGAAGTGACCATTCCAAATCAAAAAGTTTACAATGAATCCACCATCCTCTACACCGCAAGATGAAGCAACTACATCAACAACTATCGAAAACCCAATGAGTCATATACCCAAGCATGATGTTACTGTTTTTGGTGTGTCTACTGATTTAACTGATCTTAATTTACCAACCCATCTGGATATCTTGAGATATTATTTTTACTTAAGCGAACGTGCTAAAACAGACCAAAAAAGGTTTCCCATAAATCATTCACTATTCAAGTACAAGATAAGTTGATTGGAATTTGGGAAAAACTTGGTATGGAAATAATGCTGAAAAAAAGTGTATTTAATAAATTGAATAAATTGCTTTACAAGATCAAGAGCAAATCAAGAGAAGAAACAACACCCAACAATTTACAGAGTATGTAAAATGTATGGAAACAATTTTTTACTTGTGAAACTCTTCCGGTAAGTTATTGCTATCACTCATTTATTATAATTGTCAACTATTTTTAATTATTTTATTATTATATATTTTCAGGTGGTGGACGGCTTCCAGTAAATTGAGTTGCAAAATATGCCCCCTGCTCCAGAAAAAATTGAATTTTCCACCGGTTCGAAGTACTTATACGACATGGCCCATGCAATTTCTAGCGGCGGGGTTCCGGTGGATCTCGCTAACATCAAACCAGGGAAAATTGTACATTCTCGGTGGCTCACCTAGGCCGCTAGATTATTGCGATTATATGTAACAACGGAAAATCCAGATGCAAATTTAAGAATTCTGGTTGAATTTATAATTAAATGTTATGTGCCAATGTACTTCAATATCAAGTATTACAGCTCTGTCGTGTACGGCAGTGCATTATTTTTCAAGTTCATTGGTTGGTCACTATTTCTAGAACCTCGTTTGCGCAAAATTGTCAATCAAGTAATTAAAGATAATTCATATTATGCGCATTCGGAAAATATCTTGTCATCAATGTTGTTTGATGATAGCAAAAGAAAAGCGCGACTGTGCCA
Source organism: Eurosta solidaginis (assembly GCF_040869045.1). Classification (NCBI taxonomy): domain Eukaryota; kingdom Metazoa; phylum Arthropoda; class Insecta; order Diptera; family Tephritidae; genus Eurosta; species Eurosta solidaginis. The sequence goes on from NC_090319.1 coordinate 203,850,977, forward strand.
TCACGAAAATTCTACGCTATCAAACCGATGTTGACGAGCCAATGGAACTTAGAATTTATAAAAAACCAGATATAAACTTTAATTGCACAAGTTATACGGAAATGATCAATTTTAATGATATAAATATCGTATTTGAACCACCATTCACGAGAAGCATTCCGTACGATACATTGAAAGGATATTTAAATCAAGATGATCCACAGTTTAATGATCCAAAAATTCCATCACACATACAAGGAACGGAACGACATGTTCAATTGCTAGCTAGCCTTTCCAAACGGGTTATACCGGAAAATGTGGAGGCGACATTAGAGAGCCGTGCGAAATTGCCCAAACTTGAAAGTAAAAAAGACTTCAAACAATAATTTTTTTTAGTTTCTTTTCTATAACTCACTTAAATTAATTTTTTCTTTTACATATGTTCTGACTAAATAAATTTCTTAAGAGAAAAAATAGATATTATTATAAATAAATAATAAATATTATTATAAATAAATAAACAAAAATAAAGAAAGAACATAGCCATTTAGCTGATTTTTTTATGTTAAGTGCAAAATCGGCGATTTTTTTGAAATGTTTGTATGGTGAACCCCCATGGGGGTTCCAGGGGGTGTGCCACTGGCATCGGTGGGTCGGGCCTCCAAAGTCAGTGGGGGTCGGTCATACATTTGGACTCGATTGGAGCACTCTAAATGGGTCAAAGTGGGATTTCTTTATTAGAAAAACAGGTTACGATAACTACCTATCGTGAGCGGCATAATCCATATACTTGTTTTTAAATAAATAAAGACAATATATGTTTTTGCTATGTTATTACTGGACTTTTTGGAAAGCTGGGCCAAAAATATAACGCAAGTGAATGGAGATTATTTATTGATAGTAACAAAGAAAGCCTTAAAGCAGTTTTATTACACAATGGCAATCAGAAGCCATCAATACCCATCGCACACGCCGTAAATATGAAGGAGCCTTATGAAACCATGTCCAAACTTTTAAAATATATTCATTATGAAAAACACGATTGGAAAATATGTTGCGACTTGAAAGTGGTAGCTTTACTAACTCGACTACAAGGTGATTACACAAAGCATTGTTGTTTTCTTTGCCTTTGGGATAGCCGAGATCAAAGCGCACATTATTTAAGGACTGGCCTGCAAGAACCAATCACGAAGTAGGCACACACAATATAAAATATGCTCCTCTAATAAAAAAGGAGAATGTGATTTTTCCGCCAATTACACATGAAGCTTGGATTAGTCAAGAATTTTGTTAAGGCGCTAAACAAAAATGAAAAAGCATTCGATTATATTCAAACAATATTTCCAAAATTATCCGCTTCAAAACTTTCTGAAGGTGTTTTTGATGGTCCACAAATCCGAAAACTACTACAGAGCTCAACATTCGAGACGTTACTATAACCCGATGAAAAGGCTGCTTGGAACTCATTTAGGATGATTAATTCAAACTTTTTAGGAAATAATCGGGGTCCAAATTATAAGGAAATAATTTCTGATTTACTAACCAACTATTCGAAAATCGGTAAGTAGGAATATGATATGATTTTTGTATATTCATCATAATTGTAACCTCTAAATTACATTTACATTAGGGCGGGTCGATTTAAAAATCGCTCATTGCTCTGTGAAAATCGTATTCTAGGGATCAAAATAAGAAACTTTGCCGAAGGAAACATACCTCTAAAACGAATTCTGATGTCCCCCAATTTGGGTCGAACTTTTGGGTAGGGGCAAATTTTGAAAAATCCCACTTTGACCCATTTAGAGTGCTCCAATCGAGTCCAAATGTATGACCGACCCCCACTAACTTTGGAGGCCCGACCCACCGATGCCAGTGGCACACCCCCTGGAACCCCCCTGGGGGTTCACCATACAAACATTTCAAAAAATCGCCGGTTTTGCATTTTACATGAAAAAATCAGCTAAATGCTATGTTTTTTCTTTATTTTTATTTACTTATTTATAATAATATTATTTAATATATTATTTACAAATTAAATTCTGCCTATGATAGTTCACTGCTATTTAAAGCAATCAGCAGAGTATTTAAAACTGGGAGGTAAGAGCTTGTTCTCCGCGATGTTGGTGTTATAGGTGGGAAGCTATTCGTGCATGAATGCTTGACGAAAAAGAACAGGAATGTTATGTATCACGCATCACAGCTGAAAAAACAAAAGCGCTTGGTGAGCGCATTTTCAATACATGGGCATGTTTATGTGAGAAAGCATCCAAATGCTGAAGCCGTGAGAGTGTATGATACAACAACCATTGATTGCATTGCAGCAGCTACATGAGCAAAGATCTAGTGTTATTATTTAAACTATATTTATGTATATTTTCGAGAGGAAAAATGTATTTACGGTACTTTCTTTTACTATTCTTCTCACCTCTTTCCTTAGTCTACAGTTTCCCTTAAAAACTGCCAACTTACAAGCATCTCTTATTTGCTCTCGGTTTGGACAATGACAGTAGCGTACACACTAACAAGGAAAGTCTTAGGGTGGCACTTAAGTTAGTATGCGATTATCACCGAGGTTTAAATATCTGCCATTTTAATGCTCGCAGTTTGATGGTGGCCAACTGAGACCTGGTTTAAAGCAGATATCCCGAATTCAGGGTATGCTCTTTGCGACTTTTCCCTCTTGAGAAATGACAGGTCTACTGGGTGCAGAGGTGGCCGTATAGCTATTTATTTTAAGTCCAAGCTAAAGTGTAAAGTTTTACATGTGTCCACTTGTACTGATGTTGTTGAATGTATGTTCGTTGAATTCAGCGATAATACTTATAAGTGCACAGTTGCATGTATTTAAAACCCGCATAAGTCTAATGACTTAACATCAATATTTGCAAAAATTAATGAGCTATGTGTTAACTATGTTCATTTCATTGTATGCGGAGATTTTAACGTTGGTATTTTAAATGAGGATAATAAATCCAAAAGTCTACAAAATAGCTTAAATAGTGTAGGCATTTCGATCGTGAATAAATATGCTACCCGTTTTGCATATCAAAACAAACCATCCATGTTAGATATTTTTGGTGTCAGTGATGTTGATAAAGTAAACCACATGGATCAATTTCCTTTGGCAGGTGTTTCAGATCATGAATTGATATTTTTGTGTTACGATATTATGTTTAATAAGGCGCGTCAAATGACCAACTTGACTTTTCGTGATTTTAAGAATATAAGTATGCCTGCCTTAGTAAGTGTAGCTAGTACAATGGATTGGACTTTCTGCTGGTTCCTCCCAAGTGTTGATGAAAAAATAAGTTATTTCACAACAATGGTTACAAGCTTATTCGAAAAATATGTACCTACTCGGTGTATAAGAATCACAGATAGCAGAAAGCCGTGGGGCACTAAACCCATTTTAAACCTCAATAAGGATCGAGAAAAAGCGTACAAGTACTGGAAGAGTAATCCTACTCGGGAACGGTGGAGCGCATATAGTAGTTTGCGAAACAAGACAACGACGAAAATTCGCCAAGCTAAATCGTTATATTTTAAGAACAAATTTGCTGATGGTATTTCCACTGAAAACTTATGGAAAAACCTTAAGTCACTAGGAGTTGGCGTAAAAGACAGAGTAACATGTACGATTGACGCAGACGATATGAACTGTTACTTTATCGGGATGAATAGGACGCATGGACACGAGTCATTGTATGAAATAAATGAAGATCTCGTATGCGATCGTTCTGTAGAGTTTACTTTTAATTCAGTAACCGAAGAGGATGCAGTTAGCCTTTACTACCTTTCCTTCACAGTGGAAAGTATCAAATGGCACTCCGACCGCAAAAGGAAATGCGTATGACTCCCCAGGAAATTACAGACCTATCAGTATCTTGTCATCACTGTCGAAAGTCTTTGAAAAGTTAATCTCATGCCAAGTAGTGTTGCACCTAAAGAAGTATAACCTTTTATCTGAGTACCAATCTGGCTATAGGTCTGGGCACAGCTGCTCCACTGCACTACTTAAAGTAACAGATGATATCCGTCCTGCTTTTGGTAACGATCTTAGCCCTCTTAGTTTTTTCGAAAGCGTTCGACACTGTCAACCATAAGATTTTATTACTTAAATTACAACATTATTTTGGATTCGACACAACGTCTATAAAATTAATTAGGAGTTATCTTTCAAATAGGTTACAACAGACTGTGTGTGGCAATAACATCTCGCAACGGAGCGTAGTATCTTCTGGTGTGCCTCAAGGTTCTATCCTATGCCCCATTTTATTTACTATTTTTATAAATGACATTGTCAGCTGTTGCCAAAATACATCTATACACCTGTATGCGGATGACACTCAGATCTACCTTTCGCGCCCTATTGGTCTATGCGAAGATTTAGTATGTAGCTATATCAAATTGGGCCAAGGTGAATGGACTTAGCCTAAATCCGGCAAAAACACAAGTCCTGCCAATATCCTTCAACTCCCATGACTTAAATGAATTGCCGTCTATAGTACTGAATGAAACCAAAATACCTTTTCTTCCGGCTGTGACTAATCTTGGGTTTAGGATGAACTCCCGGCTTACTTGCATAAACCACATTAATTTTGCTCTCTCGAAAATATATTATGTTCTTAGGAGGTTGTGGCTTGGCTGTTCTTATCTTCCAGTTAACACAAAAATGTAACTAGTAAAGGCTCTCGTTGTCCCACAAATCACCTATTTCGAACTAGTATATGGAGATCTTGACTCAGAATCCAATAGGAAATTAAACCTAGCTCTGAATAATGCTGCGAGGTTTATATACGGTAAGAGAAAGTTTGATCACATCTCCATCTACACAAAAAATATTCTTGGAAGGAGCTTGGAAAATTACCTTCAGACTAGGAACGTAATTTTTTTATTTAAAATTATTAGGTACCAGAAACCCGGCTATCTTTATGAAAAACTCAGCTTTGTAACATCTTCCCGTACTAATAATATTGTAGTACCACGATTTGTATCTCTACCGGGGTCTAGATTGTTCTTTGTTAGTGCTGTGCGACTATGGAGCTCATTGCCAATGTCAATTAAATGTATTAAATCAGATAGATGCTTTAAGGCGGCAGTTGCAAATCATTTTTCATAGGGATGTCTCTTACATCACGCTCTGCCTCGTTCGTGAGGTTTCTTCTAAATTAAGTTACTTTCTATTCTAAAATCAGTAAACTCTGTAATTTATATGTAAAACGTACAAAAAAAGACTCAGCGTCTTAATGTCCTAAGGGAGTAAACAAACAAATAAATATGAAATATGAAATGAAATAATATTTATTATTTATTTATAATAATATCTATTTTTTCTCTTAAGAAATTTATTTAGTCAGAACATATGTAAATAAAAAAATTAATTTAAGTGAGTTATAGAAAAGAAACTAAAAAAAATTATTGTTTGAAGTCTTTTTTACTTTCAAGTCTGGGCAATTTCGCACGGCTCTCTAATGTGGTCGCCATAACAGCCTCTACATTTTCCGGTATAACCCGTTTGGAAACGCTAGCTAGCAGTTGAACATGTCATTCCGTTCTTTGTATGTGTGATGGAATTTTTGGATCATTAAACGGTGGATCATCTTGATTTAAATATTCTTTCAATGTATCGTACGGAATGCTTCGCGTGAATGGTGGTTCAAATACGATATTTATATCATTCAAATTGATCATTTCCGTATAACTTATGCAATTAAAGTTTATATCTGGGTTTTTTATAAACTCTAAGTTCCATTGGCTCATCAACATCGGTTCGATAGCGTAGAATTTTCTTGATGGCACAGTCGCGCTTTTCTTAACTATTTTCCGAATACGCATAATATGAATTATCTTTAATTACTTGATTGACAATTTTGCGTAAACGAGGTTCTAGAAATCGTGACCAACCAATGAACTTGAAAAATAATGCACTGCCGACAGAGCTGTAATACTTGATATTGAAGTACATTGGCACATAACATTTAATTATAAATTCAACTAGAATTCTTAAATTTGCATCTGGATTTTCCGTTGTCACATATAATCGCAATAATCTAGCGGCCTTGGTGAGCCACCGAGAATGTACAATTTTCCCTGGTTTGATGTTAGCCAGATCCACCGGAACCACGCCGCTAGAAATTGCATGGGCCATGTCGTATAAGTACTTCGAACCGGTGGAAAATTCAATTTTGTCTGGAGCAGGGGGCATATTTTGCAACTCAATTTTCTGGAAGCCGTCCACCACCTGAAAATATATAATAATAAAATAATTAAAAATGGTTGACAATTATAATAAATGAGTGATAGCAATAACTTACCGGAAGAGTTTCACAAGTTTCGATTTGACGGCTCAGTTTTCCGGTTGCCGATCTTGGTCCAGTGCTGGTTGACTTATCCGAAGCTTCAAACAAATGCCTAATGGAAGTTCGTTGAACAGTAGAAGCCAACGAACCAATGCAATGTTCTTTTTAACAGCAATTCGAATTGTCGTATAATTCCACCGTGTGGGCCAGTGTTTGTTGGCTCACCGTCAGCGCATATTCCAATTAATGCATCCAGTGATATATTTTTATCGTTGAAAAAGCCATTTAATTTGGTTGTTTTGTATTCAGGGGTTTAATGTTTCAGTTTTACGTAACCAATCAATTCAGAATTGGGTTCTCTCAAAATAACAAGTTGTGGTTCTTTTACCATCCTAGTATGATACTTCTCATCAATTTTATCTATCGTTAAAGTATCATCTTTTCTGCCATCGAATGGAAACGCTAACAAATTGATATCATCTAACCGTTTGCGAAGCACTTCTTGTCTGCTTTTCTCTTTTTCTCTGCGAACTTTCGATTTATCCATGATGAGAGGTTTCCCATGCTTATCTTTAATTTTAAAATCTTGCAAAAGAGCGGTTCCCAATGCTGATGCTACTCTGTCAAAGCGCATTTACATGCTCCAATGTAAAAAATTGTTTCCAGAGATTTTACATACTCTGTAAATGGTTGGGTGTTGTTTCTTCTCTTGATTTGCTCTTGATACTTGTCAAGCAATTTATTCAATTTATTAAATACACTTTTTTTCAGCATTATTTCCATAGCAAGTTTTTCCCAAATTCCAATCAACTTATCTTGTACTTGAATAGTGAATGATTTATGGGAAAACTTTTTTGTTCTGTTTTAGCACGTTCGCTTAAGTAAAAATAATATCTCAAGATATCCAGATGGGTTGGTAAATTAAGATCAGTTAAATCAGTAGACACACTAAAAACAGTAACATCATGCTTGGGTATATGACTCATTGGGTTTTCGATAGTTGTTGATGTAGTTGCTTCATCTTGCGGTGTAGAGGATGGTGGATTCATTGTAAACTTTTTGATTTGGAATGGTCACTTCGCTTATTATTTTTTTTTAAATATTTTTTTATTTGAAATTAGCACTTAACACTTTGAGTTCTTCACAACGACTTAATGCATTCACAAAAACTGTTGCGTTATATATGGTCTACGAGAAGAGGTAATAAGAATGAAATGGCAATTTCAATTCTACCTGCCGTGTCTTGTGGTGGCTTAAAAAAAACAACACAAGCAATTTTACGATCTGCAATTGTGTCACAGTGATACCTTCATTTTTTAAAACGGTTGAATAAAAAACCCACACAACTATGTTTACGACATCCAAATGCACCACAGTGATGCCTTGGTTTTAAAAGGGTTGTAAAAACGCTAATTTCTCATAATTTTTTTTAATTTCTCTTCTATTACTAAGTTAAATTCATTTTTTCATTTACATATGTTCTGACTAAATAAATTTCTAAAGAGAAAAATAAACTCCAAAAAGAAAAACATTGGCATTTCGCTGATTTTTTCATGTAAAGTGCAAACATTTTTGAAATGTTTGTATGGTGAATGGCGTTATCAAGGATTCTGGAACGAAAATATGATGGGGGATTATATTGGTTTCTTATACGAGAATCAAATTCAGAAAATTTCAGTAGACAAGCAAAAAGTAGAAACTATTTTTAAATATTTCAAGCACTAAATTTTGTAGAATTTCTTTAATAAAGGTATCTTAAATAGCTAAAAAAACAAAAATATTAAAAATCCGTATTTTCCCTTCATTCACTTAATTGTTAATAATGTTACCGTTTATACATGGATTTTCATGAAATAAAGCTTGCCTTATTTGGAATGTTCACAGTTTTACGATCATCTAATAAAAGTTATAAGTTTTTGTCTCTTTTGATTTTTTACGAATTAAAGAATGCGGTACGTTCCGGTACCAAGCCCGACCATCTCGGGAGCGATTTGTTATGACCATGCGACCTTCTAGGCCATACCGCCCTCCCACCCCCTAGATCCATGAGGAGTTCGGGGTCGCCAGAGAGAAGCTATATATTGAGCTGGCAACCTGAAAAGGTTGCGCTACACAACCAATAATCTCAGGCCTCTCAATGACGATTCCATCACATATAATATAATTCTAATGAAGGATCTGTTTTCGTTCTGTCGTTTACGAACTCTTCTTTATCGATTAAATGGAGGGTAGACACTTGTAGGTTAGTTTGAAATCCTTTAACTGGTAAATTTACACCTAAAAGTAGATGATGAAATTCACTCAGCTACTCATTTTATCAGTCACAAGTCGTGGTGGAATGATGATCTATCCAAAACTCTAGATTTCATAGAATTGCTTACCACAAATGTAAGATCACTCCATCACCCGATAATTTTGAAGAATTTATCAACAATAAGAATGGAAAAGAAAGTGAAAAATGCCAAAAGGAAAAACTTTGAAGATAAAATTGTATTACTTTTTTTTTGTGTATATGTTCACGGTCTTTAAGACCTAGTTTAAATTAAAAAATAAATAATATTAATATTTTCAGAGCCTTTTATCCCATTTGGTAATTCATTATACATTTTATAACCTATATATTCTAAAGTCTTTTTAGCGTACTCAGTTCTTACCCTAGGCAGTCTTATATTTCTACTACTTCTAAATTCATAGTTGTGAATCTCATGATTAAAATGTATTTTGTTGCCCAGATACTTCGGAAGTATTCCTAATTTCACATGATGAATAAGTTTCAATGTAAAGTAACTTAAGAACTGTTTTATACTAAACCAATTTAACATATCGTTAGCTTAATGTGAAAATGTGCTAAGTCACTTTTTTTAAAAAAATGTATTTTAATGCAGTTTTAAAACTGAATTCAAAATACATCGATCACAAGAAAAAAATATTTTAATTTTTAATTTTTACGTGCTGTTTGCAATGATGTGTAAATGTGCTAAGTCGTCAACTGTTC